>NW_026901668.1:1200000-1927500 GCF_033783945.1 Neopsephotus bourkii
CTTTCCACACAGCGTGTTTCCTCAAAAAGAAAAAGTGACAGTGCACCTTCAGCCCCATCCAGAAAAAAAGCAAAGGTAATTTTTGTCTCAATTGAATTTAGAAAATGCATAGATGTGTGCCAGCTGTTTTTAAAAAAGAAGGAATATATTATCTTAGAGTAAAAAATTAAAAGGTAGGCTTCAAAATTACTTAGAGCAATGTATTTTGAAATCATACATTTTAATTCAAGGTTTCAGAGTTTTCCTGATTCTGACAAGACACTCCAAACTAGAGCATATTTTAGTATCCAACTAAAAAGCAAAAAACAAACCTTCCCTTGGGTCCCATTCTAAACTCCACCTATGTTTTTTACTTTCAAATCTTGTGCTTGCCCCAGCTGCTCAGTAACATAATAGAACTAAAATGAAGTTGCTCAACTGCTTTTTATTGGTCTCAAGGCTATGCATGGAGAGCACTGATAGCAGTTCCTGATGATGAAGGATAAAATGAACTATTTCTTCCTGCAGTCCACCAATCTCTTGTGGAAACTTTGAAGAGTTTCCATTCCTATATTTTCTTCAGTTCTAGATTTATGCATGAAATTAGGTGTAGAATTCTGGTTGTGCTGAAACATTTTTAACCACTTAAAATATAAAAGGTATTTGTATGTTTCACTTGTGAAGACTTAACATTAAATATTATTTCTGAAGGAGAGCGTAAAAGCTGCATTCAATCTTGTTTTTGATGGTCAAATTGAACTTACTAATTTTTTCAAGCAAATAGTAATTCTCTGCCATGTTAATCTGCTATTTCATCAAGGTTCAAACTGCTATGTTTAAGGTTTTTAAGCAGGCGGAAGCTCCCAGTATCCAGTCAGTTTTGCACATCATGCTGTCTTTGTCTGAATTCGAGTAAACTGGCAATGCTCCCAACAGCTCTGTTTTTGCTGAGAGCCAGTGTCTCTTCCTCTGTGTCTGTTTTCTCTAAGTGTTTTAAAGGTCAAGATCTTTGGTTTTTTTCTCTTTCCATCTAATACAGAGAGATAGGAAGGACAAATTCTTAGGAAGGATGGAGCCCTCTTTGAACAGGGAAGGCCAAATTTCCAAATAATGGGGTCACATGTATTTGTAACGTCATGTTACAGACCAGAATATGCACCATAATACATCTTGATCAACAGCAGTAACAACAGACGTCTGGTCATGTTTCATAGACAGAAGGGAAAATGGTTTCTGAGGACCCATGCTATTGGAGTGGGAGCATTTATTCTGCGGTCTTGCTCTACTGCTGTCTTGAAGGGTAGGAGATCATTTGAATCCATACCCAAAATACCCTAGTGATACTGTTGGCTTTGGCTATGTCACTGCTTTCTACGTCTAGAGAGTTGTATTATTCAGTTCTGTAACAACAGACTTTTACTGCATCTGGTGGGACACAGCCTCAGAATAAGGAATGCACTTGAACTTTATGTAGCTGAAGACCCATAAGCAGGCAATCCCTACTATTTTGTCAGAGGAGAATTTGCCTTCAAAAGCTCTAATAGAATGTAAATATTATTAGCAACATCAGCTTGTTGCTGGTTACTACCACTAGTTAGCTCACAAGTTCATGCTAAGTAAAATGAAGATGTCACATAGTACCAGTTTAAGAGATAAGATTTAAAGTTTCAGTGTACTGCAATGCACAGCAGCCTTTGCTTTTGCTTGATTTGGAAATGGGACAAGATTGAACAAAAACTTTGGCGAAAGAGTTTTCCATCTTGATTAATAACAGAGTTTTCTTAATTTCAGAGCAATGCTTGGAGGACCATACCTATGATTGATTTGCCTGTTATTCCATATTTTTTTATTTGAGTTTTTGTTATTGATGTATAGATGCTTATGATTTCTTTTTCTTTAAATATTTCCTACCAGAATACCTTTTCTAGTACTTTTAATTCTTGAGGAGTATTAAGTTGGACATATGTTTTTAATGAGTAATGTTAAGAGCCATGAAAAGTTATATTAATTTACATACCAATCTCAGAATCAGGAAAATTACAAGGCTGTCCAACAGAATACTGAGCTAGAAAGCATTGGAAGCATCTCTCTTTTCACCCTACAATTGCAATGATGAACATAGAGGCAACAACCTTAATTGTCTCAGTACCAAAAGTCATATCTTAAACTCAAATATTCATTAATTGTGACACATTTTTCCATGCTTTATGTATCTAAAATTATACTGTCTTCTTAATTGTAGTTAGTAGTAATGAAATATGTGTATTTTGTGATTTTTTTATTCTTCCATTATTTTATACTATGATTATCAGATGAGAAAGGTAAAAATTGCCCTTGCATTGTCGGACCTTGTGATTTATACCAAATCTGAGAAGTTTGTGAGCTTTGAGCACTCCCAAAGTCATCAGAAGTTCTATGAAAATAATTCAATTGGAGAAGTTCGAGCACGAAAATTTGTAAAACATTCAGGTAATTTCTTTTGATTTAATCAGATAAAAGTAACAATGTGCCTATGATTCACTGCTTAGGCATTGGGTTAAAATTTTATGAAATGCATGCTGCCCAATTTTATTTGGTTGTCTTTATAACACTGTTATGGAAATATCTAATTATTTGAACTGTGTTTTTATAATTCAGTTGGTTTTGTAAGGAAAATTGAGATCCAGCTTTAATTCCTTGCAGTTTTATTAGAACAAATATTAACATAGTATACAAAAAGTATGAATAACTTCTGATTCATTTTTTTCTGCATCAAATAATTTAGATGTTACAGTCAGCACTTGGAAGTGTGTGGAATACGTTTCACACACACATACCACCCATGTACAGTCTGTAGTAGCCACTGGAGCTGGGCATGCAGTAATCCTGGCTTTCATGATAAGCACAAATTAGACATTCTCCATTGACGGAAAGAATAAACCCTGTAGCAGGCAGCTTGCTCCATTAGTCCAGGTCTTTCATACCAATCATGTTGGATTATTCAAAACTCAATCTGTGTGGAGCTTCTCCATTTGTGCAGTCAATACAGTGCAGCCTTTGATGTTTTAACTCCATCTGTCTACCAGCAACCATAAGGGAATGTTAAGAACAGACATCACTGACCATGAGAATGAAGTTTGCCATAGGTTCATTCATTTAAGGTCATCCCAGCTGCCATCCATCACTTTGTGGAGATGATTCAATGGTTGACTAGATGAATGGTGATAAACATCATCAAAATTAGTAGGCTTTTTTTTTCAGACTATTATAGAGTCCCCTCTGGTCCCTTGAGCAATCTACTGAACATAAAAGTAGGATGGAAGAGATCAGAGTGATGAGCCTGCAAATGTAAAGCTTCCTTTTTTATTACTAAACAGGAATAGTGTACGTAGAACTACACATCTGTGTAGTTTGTACTTTTGTGTGAAGGAAAACTGCTAGGAGTAAAAAACCTCACTTGAATAGCTAACATCATCTGAAGATTTTGAAGGAATAAATTGTGTTTTAGAGATGCACTCTTCAATGGTCTTCAGATTATTCTGGTTTTTATTTAAACCTCAGAACAAGTTAAGATCATCTTGGGAGGATTGTTTTCCTATTGAAATACTAAAGAGTGAATGGGCTTTTTTACCACTATCCAATTTTGCGTCTCTTAGTTTTCCATGGGAACACAGTGGGCTTTAAAGTAAAGATCATGCATTTACTGAAGATGTGAAGACATAGAGTCATAGAATAGTTAGGGTTGGAAAGGACCTTAAGATCATAGAATATTTCCATAAAGTAATGATTCTTGGTTATTGAAACTTTAACAAAACACTGCACTATACACAGATATACTATCAGATTCAAATATACGCAGAATATTCTGGTTTAAAAATAGGATTTTAGCCATAGCTCAGTGGCCCATACGCTAACAAACATTACCATTAATATAAATGTCCTAAAATAGAAATACATTGATAAGATATGCTCATTGTGCAAATAAAAATATGCTGATCAGGTTATTACATTTTTATTATTATTTATTCAAATAGGATCTTTTTACTAATAAAGTTTTCCTTACCAAGGTTTTATCATTCTGTTTTTCAGCTAGAGATTTTGTTTTACATACGTCAAAATTCATTACAAGAATCTATCCCAAAGGAACAAGAGCAGCGTCTTCAAATTATAATCCTCAAGAGTTCTGGAATGTGGGGTGTCAAATGGGTATGTACATTTGCAGAGACTGCATTCCAGGCTTTGCAGAGAAGATAATGGTTTTCCTTCCTCTAGTATTTTTTCTGTTATGTGGGTTACACATTTTCCCTTAGTGGTATCACTTTCATTTTGTGTTATCTAAACTTTCTTTTCAGTTTACATACCTAGAATAACTTTTTATCCTAGAATCCAGGAATTCTGGTACGTAATAACTAATGGGAATATTAATTTCATCTGTTTACTTTAGGAAGTAGTTACAATTAGGCCCTAAGTAGTTCCAAATATCACTTTCTGTTAAACAGCTATATCTTATCCCAAATATCTCGGTTTATTTTAATGCATTAATTTCTTTAAACTACTTGTTTTTTGGTTTTTGTTTTTTGATAATAAGAAAAACAGTAGTAAGAACACAACATTTTAAGCTTTGAACTTCATTTTGCTTTATTCCTAGCCCTAAGACTAAACAACGCACTATTTTTTTTTCATGGATGTGTAGCAAAAACACATATATATACAGCTTTCAACAGCTAAACCAGAGTTTTATCCTTTATGTATTATCTCCTTCTTTATTAATAGCTCTATGATATTTAAATATAGGTGTCTGTAAGGAGAGTTTAAATGATTTGCATTTTACTCCCTGTTTGGGCTGAAATTATGTTAAGTATGTTACCTTAGGTTTTGAAGTAAAAGTGAGTGTGCTTTGCATTAGGCATTGTACTGCCAAAAAAGAAAAAAAAAATTACAATATGCCTGTCACAAAAATGAAAATAGATTATAATTTTTTTGCATGCTCTATCTATCATATCCCATAACCTCTGTGCTTATTTGTCAGCTGTGGCTAAGGTGTAAATAGAGCACGCTTAGAAGAGAAAATGGCAATAGTAGCTACTTCTTCTTCTTTTTTTTTATCTTTTTTCTTTTTGTCTAATTTCTCTTTGAAAGAAATTCTTTTTCAGCTGAGGTTTAGCAGTCTTTATAGTTTAGCAAGCACAAGGAAGCACCTGCCTGTTTAGCTAAAAGTGGATATTGTTGCAATGCAATTGCATTTGCTTTTTCCAAATGTTGATCTATAGCACTGAATTAGAATAGGCAATGGAAAGATATATATGTGTGGTTTAGGAATTTTTACACAGCAATGGAAGCCTCATCTGAAGGATGTGTGGGTTTTCAATCGTTTTGTGCGACTGGAGCAGCAAAGATGCAGGAGATGTGGGCACAACAATTAATATTGGTGCCAACAGTTCCTAGATAATGACATACTACTGCAAAGAAGCACTCAAATGCTCCTGGTCAGCAGAATACCAAGGAACAGATGGGTATCTTCAGTGACTGCATAGATGCAGTGTGAGTTTAGTATCTTAACTTCCAGTACAAAACATATTAATTTTATGAGCAATGAAATAACAATAATTTCGTTTCTCTTCATTTCAAGATAGATTCATTAAAAATAAGCATTACTTCTGTACTCAGCAGGCTTTGAAAAACCTGTCACCTGTAAACACTTTCCCCTTTTTAATGGCATTAGAGGCAATCTTGCCTTCATGTCTTTGTTTTATAAGATTCTCATTTACAGAATATTTGAATCTTTGGCAGTCTGCTACACCTTCTTCAGCCTTAGATGATGACCAAGTTTTTTTGCATCCACATGTGTATTCTGTCCATATCACGGCCACCCAAGGGAGACTGTCAGGTGAGCAGGGCAATTTGCCATAGGCTCAATGTTTTCAGAGATGAAAATATGGTCTCACCTTGTTATATTATGGTACACACTCATACAGAGATGGGCACAGATTTCACTTTGCCTGAAGGGTTCTGGATCTTAGCAGATTCTCCTGGAAGGCATGCTAAGGTACATGAAAAACAACAAGGTGCTTGGTGACAGCCAGCATGGCTTCACTAAGGGGAAATCCTGCCTGACCAATTTGGTGGCCTTCTATGATGGGGCTACAGAACTGATGGACAGCGGTAAAGCAGTTGATGTCATCTACCTGGATTTGTGTAAAGTATTAGACACTGTCCCACATGACATTCTTGTCTCTAAATTGGAGAGACATCAATTTGATGAATGGACCACTCGGTGGATAAAGAACTGGCTGGATGGCCGCACACAAAGAGTTGTGGTCAATGGCTCAATGTCCGGCTGGAGACCAGTAACGAGCGGTGTCCCTCAGGGATCGGTGTTGGGACCGGTCTTGTTTAACATCTTCGTCGCTGACATGGACAGTGGGATTGAGTGCGCCCTCAGCAAGTTTGCCGATGACATCAAGCTCTGTGGTTAGGTTGATACACTGGAGGGAAGGAATGGCATCCAGAGGGACCTTGACACACCTGTGAGGTGGGCTGATGCCAACCTCATGCCAAGTGCAAGGTCCTACACCTGATTTGTCGGAGCAATCCCAGACACAGCTACAGGCTGGGCAGAGAAGAGATTGAGAGCAGCCTTGCGGAGAAGGACTTGGGAGTGCTGGTCAATGAGAAAATGAACATGAGCCAGCTTCAGTGTGCGCTTGCAGCCCAGAAAGCGAACTGTATCCTGGGCTGCATCAAAAGGAGCGAGACCAGCAGGTTGAAGGAAGTGATCCTGCCCCTTTATTCTGCTCTCGTGAGACCTCACTTGGAGTATTGTGTACAGTTCTGGTGTCCTCAACATAAAAAGGACATGGATCTGATGGAACAAGTCCAGAGAAGGGCCACGGGGATGATCAGGGGACTGGAGCACCTCCCATATGAAGGTCGGCTGAGAAAGTTGGGGCTGTTCAGCCTGGAGAAGAGAAGGCTGCGTGGAGACCTCAGAGCAGCCTTTTAGTATCTGAAGGGGGCATATAGGGATGCTGGGGATGGACTCTTCATTAGGGACTGTAGTGATAGGACAAGGGGTAATGGGTTAAAACTTAAACAGGGGAAGTTTAGATTGGATATAAGGAGGAAATTCTTTCCTGTTAGAGTGGTGAGGCACTGGAATAGGTTGTCCAGGGAGGTTGTGAATGCTTCATCCCTGGCAGTGTTCAAGGCCAGGTTGGACGAGGCCTTGGGTAATATGGTTTAGAGCGAGGTGTCCCTGCCCATGGCAGGGGGGGTTGGAACTTGACGATCTTAAGGTCCTTTCCAACCCTAACTATTCTATGATTCTATGATTCTGTGATTCTGTATGTGCCCTTGCTCCAGGCTTTCTTTTTCACTTGTTTCTTTTCTCAGCTCCCAGAATATCTTCTCTTTCAAGTTACCTTCTCAGAAATGGTTTTAACGGTGCTTTTTTTCAATCAATCTTGCCCATGCATATTATTATTTAAACCTCTAATATTACTCTAGATACTCTCCTACAGTTATAGAATTTAGAAGGAGCATCATGACTCAGCTTTCACTGGGAGACTGCTGTTGCCATGTTTGTGGCCATGACCACAAGCAGTGGAGGACGTCCTCAGGCCTAAGCTTTTTATCATTTGCAGTTCCCACCCCAAACTGTGTTATCAGTGTCACGTGTTGAGAGAATGTATGAAACCATGACTAGGTAGATAGTGTGAAATTGGACACTCAGTGCTGGCTGTTCCATGAAAGAACAGAAATGTACTCAGAACCCCTACAGTTGTCACATTGTTATAAATTCTGCTTCTCATCCTGACTGTTGCTTTGAGATATAGTTTTACAAGTACAGCAGGAATAAAACAATTACTAGTTAGTCTACATTTTGTCTGTGTCCTTATAAATGTTTATTGGTAGTAGAGATTTGGACTTGGGCTAGGCTATTGCTGGAAGTATCTTGCCATTCCAATACCATTTGCAATTGGTTTGATTATATTCTCACCTTGTTGTTGATCCTCACTTAGCTTGATGTCATGCTATTGCTGGATTATTTAGCTGGGGTGGTGCACTCTCCGTATACTACCTACATTGCTATTAAAAACTGTCAAGTTTGTTTAATGCTTAGAGGAATGGCTAGCCAGAGGTACTTAATTTAACACTGAATTCATATCTCAGGCTTATCATACTGCAGTTAACTAGTTTTCTTTCTAGCCTGTAAATCTCCACACTGACCTCTGAAGAGTACCGGTTAGATCTCAAACAGGACTGAAATCTTTCAGAATAACTACCCTGACTGTTGACTCAGAGTAAACTTTAATGAAAAGTCAAACTAAACATTAGTGTAAAAACCATATGATTTCTGCTGTATAGGAGCCTTGGGCCCCTTCCTGGAAGAATTAAAAATATGCAGGAAGTGGTTAGATCTGCCCTCTTGGTCACATCATTTGCATCTTCTTTTAAAGAAACATTTTTCTCATGGGAAAAAGATGATGTTGTAAGCAATTCTCCATATATATTGTTTCCAAGGCATGTCACTTCTATTCTTGATTCCCTAATCTGTTTCAGATAACTGTTTGGCAGAAATATAGCTTCACAATGGAGCTCCCAAAGCTCCATTCAGTGAATCTTCTGCTGATATCCTTCCAGACAGATTTTTTAGTTTTATGTCTATCTTGTGTCCATATAGCTCACATACCCTCCCTTGTCTCTCTGCACCCCATGCACAGAAGTAATCCATCCAGATACCTTCAACCACTTTCCTAAACCTGTTCACAGGACTCAGATTCCTCCTATGTATGTCATGCATCTGCCTTCTTCAGCTCCTTTCACCCCCCCCTACACCTGCTAGTTTACCCTTCTCACCTTTAAGTTCCTCTGATTTCCATAATTGTTCTGGCTGGACAAAGAAAATGTATTAGGTTTTGTTCAAATTTACATATTATATTCCCTGCCAGGCCTCTGAATCATGTAAATTATGATAACTGAGTTATTCTTTCACTTCCCTTAGTGATAGACCCAAAACAGTGCTCTCTTCTGTACCCTGCCAGCAATTTTCTCTAAACTGGTTGGAATGTATTAACTTAGGGCAACCTGGCACTCAGTTAAAGCAGGATAATATGGTTCAACAGGCTGAAGATTTGTTGGGGCTGAGGATGAGAGTTATGTAATTGTGTAAATCTAATTTCCAGAGGAAGGCAAGTTAGAAGCCACAGTATAAAGTACAGCTTCCACAAAATCGCTTTGTATATCACTGTGCACTCAGTGACCATTCTCTGAATATTGAGACTCAAAGAACAGGATAGGTTTTGTGAACAGAGAGGTAAGAAAAGTACTTTTTGTAGTCTGGGAAAATTAGTATGCTTCCTGCATATAACTGCAGTGTGACACTGGAAAGAACTGGTCTGGTTTATCCATTTCTGCTTTTTATTTATCAAATAAAATGGAATGGGAATATTTATGCAGGGAAAGAAAATTCAGGATGGTTATTTAAATAAACAGATATCAGTTGTATTATATTGACTGAGAAAAACAAAGACAAATACCCCCAACCAACCAACCAAAAAACCTCCGTGGGAAACAAACAAACAAAACCCAACCAAATAGAAAGACTCAAATATCCTTTGAATATGTTCTTTATATGAAGTAGAAAACTTTGTCTATGTATCAAAACAATATACAAGAATGACTAAAATATGCCATATTTTATATGAAAAAAACATGATATGGCAGGTACAGAATTTTTACAATAGGCTATATAAAGCATATGTTTTCTGGAGCACTCATAAAAATCTATATGATGCTGTGAAAGTTGCAATACTTGTATGATGGACTTTTTTTCTCATTGTAGTTTTCATTTTGGCCTGTGCCATCGAAATGCAGCTTGGCAATTTTATCAATCACATGTGTTTTGTTGCCAAATCTTGTGCGCAATAGTACTATGAAAAGTAATGCACAAAGAGATGAGTCATAAAGAGTTCTTCAGATAGTTCTGATTTTAACCTCTGAAGCTACCAAGGGAAAAGGAACCCACTCATTTAGATCTTGGTATGCATCACCTGTGCAACTTAAAAATGACCGTCAAGTCTGACTTTGCTTGGGTCAGTTTAAGTGAGAGACAACTTAAGAGGCAGACTTTGGAAAGCCTCATAAAGACAAGGATAATGCCCTCATAAAGAGGACATAGGATTACAAATTAGTAATTTAACTTCAGAATTTTTTATTTTTGTGTATTTTCTGCGAAGCTGTTTTTTCCTTTCTCCCTGGACAAATGGCAAAACTGGAAACAACAGGACTGATCAAGTGTTTTTGTGTGCCTAAATAGAGAGCTTATGTTTGATCATAGGAAGTTCAGATATTCTCACAATCTTAATGAACATTATGCATTTTAGAATATGTGATGGAGTGGTAAATTTAGTAAGGGAATTTATGAATTAATGAAATTGAATTTAAGGAAAAATACAATCTCTTCTATTAAAAGACTGTGGAATACTGATTTTTCTTACAGGCATAATTAGTTTTTCTGCATTATAATTTCATACTCTTGGCTATTATTTTACTGGAAAATTTTTTATAACACAGCAAAAGGGTAAAGCAAGCATTTTCTATAGCACGTCTTTTTTCAACAGCTAATGTGACATCTGAAACAAACTTAAAATATTCATTATATTAGAGCTTTGAATTGTTGTTGCCTGAATAACATAGCTAGTCTCCAGACACTAAAAAAAGCTTCAGCTATTTTTCCAAACTGGGCTCCAGATTTTGTTGCAAACTGAAACACCTGCTCAAAGGCAGAGTATAGGTCTGACACATCATACACCTCATGGCAAAAACACGCACAGGGTGTTCTGTACAACTATTCTTCCAGTCTAGAACTCATTCGTTGTCTGGGCTTGCAGTGGCTGTGGCCTTATCCCACGACTGAGTCACAGAGAATGTGCTATGAGAAAGAGAAGAAAGATTCCCTAATAGCTCCGAAGCCAAGCAATGCCCTGGAAGAATGAAATGAGAAGGGTTAGAAAAGTATATCTTGGTTGAACACTCTCTTGTTAAGGTTTCATGGACAAGCCTAGTCATAATAGGTCAGCTGCAGAAAAGGTGCAGGGGTCAATACGTCTGTTATTACTGTCTTCCTAATATGCTTTTGGCAGTCCAAATATTCATCTTTAGGAAGTGAAAACTAGATCTTGCACAACCGACATAAATTTCACTATATACTGTTGAACAGTGTGTTGTGGAAAGATAACACTAAGATGCCAAACAAAAAAATGTGTTTATTATGAATGAAGTCATGTAGTCAGAAAAAAAAATCCACAGCTGTAATAGGCCATATGGGCATAATGATTTATGGAGCTTAAAAAAAGTTTTGCTTTACCTCTTACTGTTTGCTCCCATAAGTCCTCAGCCCAATGGAGTAGCTATTAGAACTGCAGACTCTAGGGATACGCTTAATCTCATCCTTAAAAGTGTGGACCTGTTTTTGGTTACATTGTGCTTGAACTTCATCGACTAGATCTCACTAGTTGTAGTGGGACAGCTAACTTGTGTAGGGATCTACAATTTAGGTGGGAGAATACCACCCTGATACATGAAGCTACCCAAATATACTCAACTTTCCTTTGGAATGGCTCCAAGTGCTGGAGGTGTTTTGAATAATGGCATCATGTTTCTCTTGCAGGAGATAAAGCTGTTGGGCTACTCTGGAGACTGCTTTTTTTTTTAGGCAGGTTTTTTGTTGGGTTGCTTTTTGTGTGTGTGTGTGTGTGTGTGTGTGTGAGTAATAGATACCGGAATTTCACTTGAAAGCAAAGAAAAGTGGAAATTTTATCATTAATTTTTCCAGCTATATGCACAAAATCCACAACTTTAGATAAGTAATAGAACACTAAATCATTGATCTGAAATCTAGTCAATTTTAAAGAAAAACAGAAAAATTTGCAGGGACACAATTGTCTCTGAACTCCTTGATGACCTGCTCTAAATCCTGTGTTAGAGACCCAGACTAAAACAGGAAAGGGAAGCTGATAATGTTTGCTGTTCTACCAAGAAACACAAGGCAAATAAATTTTAAAATGATTATGGAAATGTATGTATTTCAGGTGTGAAATAAGTGAAATGACAAGCAAAAGATGCTCAGGCTTACTGAAGTGTAACTTTCAGACTGACACATTAATTAAATACAAAATTCAATGTAGATTTTAGATTTGACAGTTTATCAGAAATGCTTTGGGTACTTTACCCATGACAGCCTCACAAGAGAGGATATCTAATTGAAACCAGTTGCAAATATATTTGGACAATGGATGGTTTTTAGTCACCTGACATCTTTTTTCTTTCCAGTACGGCTACTTGTAATTAAGTAGGAACAATGTCAGCAATTATAAATATTAGAATGACTGAATTATTAACATTTCTAATGACAGTGACAGTGTCTTTAGAGCAATAATATTGAATTAGCCCAAAGATGATAAGAACATACTGACTGCACATGCCAAGCATGATGTGTCAGTTATGGATGTTACTCAGTTCTCAGAAGAGCAGTCCCTCTTACTACAGCAGAATACCACTTATAAATTAAGCTTCTGTAGAATAAGAGCACCCTTTTCAAAATGCATCAGTGATAAGCAAAGCCAGAGTTTATACTTAAGCTTAATAAAATTTGGAGTCTGAATACCTAAAGCCTCACTTTAGGCAAGGAGAGTCAAAAAATACATTGAGCTTTTGGTAAGAAAAAGATGTGAAAGACAGTTGTATGCAAAAATTTTGCTAACCAGTTAAGTCTGCTGTGTGCTGTAAGGGAACCAATCATCACTCTATACTTTTTCCTAGAAGATGTGTTTCCTCATAAAATTTGGGTGCAATATCACCTATTCATTGGTTTGGCAAGAGGGCTAAAGCTTCACAAGGATTTAAAAAAATTATAAAGTCTAAAGCAAATGGGATCCTGAGGACACTTATAAAACTGATTTTGGACAGTATGCCCCTGAGCCTGAATTAACAAGCACTCAGAGGTGGCAGTGGGGATCAGAGCAACTTGTCAAGACAGGACCAGAACAAGTAATGCTCAAGCTTAGAACCTCCCTGTTGTAATTTGGCAGTCTTATTTATGCTGGAAGTCTTTGTAGTTTCTCAGATAGACTCAGATAAAAAAGCTGCTAAAAAACACCACCTTACACCGTTTTCCCAGGTTACATGTTCTGACCGCTTGGTGATAGAGCACATGATCTTCCCTATATCTGCTGTTAGTGGAAAGGGTTTACAGAGTACTATAGTATGCACTGGATTTCTCTTATCCAAACTCCATCAGATAGCATATGAGATGGAATAATATTTTCAGTATTATTTGTACTTGAGAATATTGTGATAGTTAATGCTTATACAGGGCTTAGAAGTTAGTGTTATATTTAACATTCAGATCATGAAAATATAATCATATTTTAGTTTGATAGAATTTATTTACTACTGACAAGAGGTCCTCCTGCTGTGTATGCTGCTTCTGTAAATGAATGTTTGCTTCCTGATATATGTAACAGGTGGTAATTTGTCATCATGTTACAGTTTATCTTTCCTTCAGATGTCTTTCATTGTTTTCAAGTTGGTAGTCTGAGGATGGAATATCCTCCCTTTTCATCCACATTTTGAGTCAACTCATACTCAGCATGACCTTTATTCTGGCTGTGGATGAAATTTTAAAAAGGCACCTATACCCTTTTGGAGAAAGTAATGTGGGCTACCCAGTCACACAAGGCCGCCTGAAAATATTTCTGTAGGTTTGGGCAGTGATGGATTGGGAGCAGCTGCAACCTGCATGTGAGAAGAAAGGATAGAGAGTCAACACTTATCTGGGAGCACTAATGTGGAATGAATGCAATGTCTTCAAATCCAATCACATAGATCATCTCATAGCCAATGATAAAATACACCAGAACATTCTGATATGGTCCTGTTTTCATTTTCACAGTCTGTGTGGAATTTAATTCAAATTTTTGGTATATAAGGCACAAAAGATGCATTGCATTCACTGTGAGCAGCCCATTTTAAGAATATATTCAGTTGAAAAAACCTGAAAGGATGGCAGTAAGACTGATCAAAGGTTTGGAAGTGTGATCTATTACATCTCTTTAGACTCAAATGAGTGAAGTAAATCATAGCGATAGAAATATTGGCACTGAGTGCTTTTTCCATATGGTATTTTGGAGATTGCATAAAATTCAGACATTTTGAGATGGATTTTAAATGGCATAAAACGCAATTAAGTAACACATTTTAAGGAAAATGGGTGACAAATCTGTGCTTATCCATTTTAAAATCTTCCCCTTTAAATACAGAAAATATATTAAAGATTAGGGTCGTAATATAGTTAATAGAACCAGAGGGCAAATAATAAAATATAAAAAAATGATAGTTTTAAAGTCCGAATAGGAATGTTAATTGGGAGGCAGCATCACAGACAAAAGACATGCAGTTTTCTTCAACCGTCTTCAAATCATAGGCACTTAAAAATCTAAGAACCCTATTCCTCACTTTGGTTTTCAAAAGCTTTTGCTTTCTGTCTAAAAGTCAATTACATCTTGAACAGTAGTGATTATGGAATGTACTGTATCCGTATACTTCAGTTAACTGCTTGTGATACATAGGTGTGTGATGAAATACACCCTTTGTATTCATCTGTGCATTATGCATTGTTTCACCTTTTCAGATCTAGGCTATTTCTAACTTGCATTTGCTACTGAAGTTATTTAACCCAGGGCCAACAGGGATAGCCATGGCAGCTTTGGTACTTTGCAAGAAGGCTTGAATATTAAATATTCTGAAGGAGTTGTGGCCTCATGATTTCAGGAAAAGTTTGATCTGATGCAGGAATCCTTTGCTCAGCTTGTCCTCCAAGCCTATGTTTTGCTCTGCTGTTTTGATGCTTTTGGTGCTTAATGAAAGGACTGAGGAGAAAGTTTAACTTACACAGTGCTAAACTTCAGGTGCCTCTACTTTCCCATGGAAACAATACATTAAGATTAGGCACTGTTCAGAAGTTTTAACAGTAAGCCTATTTGGGCTTCTTTCCAAACGAAACCAGCAGTTTAAAGCTCTATTTGTACATGCATTAAATTTCTAATGTTTCATAAAACAACAGTAGAAAGCATGTTATTGACAGTTCATTTCTTGAATTCAGCAAAACTAAAATAAAACATTGGGTGAAACTCAGTCTTCTTTGCAGAAAGATGTTACTAAAACCACACTGCTAGACAATGGCAAACATAGGTTTTACTTTATGAATTCTGCCATTTCTCAAGAAGCGTAAGGGTGATAAATACATCTTATTAAAAAGAAAAACTATGCCTCAACAGTACTCCATAAAGTGTCCTGGGATGCCCAAGCAGCTATGAATTTTGCAAACAGATATAGTAGAAGTAAGCATCTCAGAGAATATAATATAAAATTTCCAATTTGCTTACCTTAATCGGATTACAACTGGGAAATCAATAGGTAAATTAAAACTACTGTTCAGTGTGTTTTTAACTTATTCTAAGGTAAAATTAAGTGATGTAAAAATATAGTGTTGATGTTTGAAGATATCAGCCCATGATAACATCACCCTTCACTTGTGTTGCAAAAGTAATTTTCCTAATATGATAAAATGCAAAGTATTCTCTTCTGCTTGTTTCTGTTGTTAAATCAGATTTTCCTGCTTAGTAGCCTATAAAGCTTGGCAAATTTAGCAACAGTCTCATTATGTGCAATCATGTAATTTGTTTGATCATGTGGAAGCTGCTATTTGAAGCTATGACTGTTCAATTTGCCTAATTTCAGTTACACTTTTTAAACCACATATTCTGAAAGTATGCCTAGGAGTTACCCCTGGACTGAGAGATTCTGGGTTATCTGTAGATCATACCAAGACCCAGGCTTCAACGCATCTCAGGATTGCAGCTTTTCAACATTCATTGCACTGCTTGAATCAGTGTATTGAGATACAAGGGTCATATAGCACCGCATTCGGGGCTGTTTCTGGATGATGTGTTAAGTCATAAAAAACAAATTGTGAACCACTGCTAAACTATACAAGAGAACACTTAACCTCTTTAAAAAAGGCTGCGGTGTGCAGTGGGTAATATGAACACTTAATAGTTTAATTACAGTTGTCAAAGGTAAAATAGACTTAAAGTTGCTTTGTATATTGACACAGAATCTGTGCTTGCACCTACATTAGCATTTAGTTCGAAACAGGAGTGCATGTTGTGGTTTTTTGTTTTGTTTTTGTTTTTCTGGGGCTTTTTTATGCAAGGTTCCCAATTGTTCCTCCTTATTGTATGTTGGGTCATGCTGCAGAGCAATCTTAGCACAGATGGAATTCCTTTCAGATGAAATAGAGGATGGCACTCTAGAAGCACTTGATGTATTCCAGCTATTAATTGGTACTGAGGTCATGGGACCAAGCTAGAGCTCTCTCTGAAGTAACCCCAGTGAAAACATGCGTAGCGCGAACATTCCATCCATAATACCAGCTGCTTCACTCTACAGATCTGTTCCTATTTGTGTCATTTACTGCAGATTTTTTTAAAAGGATCATCAAAGCAGTGAAGAAACAAATATTTTTTTTGCAGTGAAACAGATCTAATTTTCTTGCATTTTCCATATGAGATAAGGATTTCTGATTTATGAAAAATGTTCATTCAGTGTATTTAGATTATCTCCATAGGAACATGTAATAAGGTCCTCCTGAATTATTATGAGTCACTTGTACTGTTTAAAGTCTTCATTTTTTTTCCTACCAAGAGATCAAGTAAATCACTTTTTATCATTTTCTACTTAACACATGTCATGTTATCACTTCACTGATTTGACTTGTGCATTTTCTATTTTGAATGTGACAAGAAGCTCCAGTGTACTGGAATAGGTGGAAATTTCATTAAACAGGTCTATTTCAATATCGGCTTTATCTCATGAATTACAATATCCTGTTGATGAGAAGTGTGTTATTTTATTATTGCTCCTGCAGCAAACCAGAAGTGTTATGAGATGCCAAGGAAAGGAAAAGAAAATCTATCAGGTGTATACTAACAGCAAACAATAGGACGAGAGGATTAAGCTTGAAGAGCGATCACTCATAAATTTAAGAACACTTTTTAAATTCTTTTACTTCTATAAACATATATGTATTTTTACTGAATATTCTGTCTCTAAACTAAAGCTTACTGGTCTTAAGGGTGACATGCTTTTATGAAGTCTGCACCATAACTGTGGTTAGTTATAAACCTGTGTTTTTGCCTTCTGCACCAAAACTTTGTAAGCAGGTTCAGGGTTGCAGGGTCTTGCTGCTGTAGAGAAAAGAGTATGTGAATTTAGTCCTTATGGAGAAAAAAGATCTCTCATTTCATATTATCCAAGGTCTAGTTTAGAAAGAAAAGGAAAATCATGCAACACAACTGCACTGTGAAAAAAAGTACTATAGAGTAATTCTTAAAACGTGGTGCAGTTCTAAATAGTGCACTTCCTTTGCACGTGAATAAATCATCATTGAATACTGCTGAATTTAAAAGAAATAACAGAATCTTACATAAGAGTTGAAAGATTTTTATTTTGATCTTATTTGCTTTTGAGTTTACTGTCAGAAAGCTGTTTTATAAAGTAACGTGGACTGTAAATCACTAAAATCAATATTTATTTAATTTTATAGTGGCCTTAAACTTTCAGACACCGGGAGTGCAAATGGAATTGCAAAATGGAAAATTCCTAGACAATGGTGGTTCTGGCTATATTCTGAAACCAGAATTCTTGAGAAATCAAGGTTCATCATTTACCCCACACAATGTGGGAAGATACAGTAAACCCATGTCTCTGTCAATAAAGGTAAGCTTAGGGTAGGTTTTGGTTTGTTTCATAAAATGTGAAAACAAATGTCATGTATGTAGTTCAGACCTATTTTTATGTATTATTGGTTTGTCATTTTATCCCCATTTCTGGTTGTTGGGAAGTTTAATGCTTTTTTCTTAACATGTTAAAACTGTCATATAGTATCTACTGCTATTTGGATGGTTTCCCATATGCAGTTCACTTATGTTTGCTAAAAATGCGTAGGTGTTCAAAAGTAGTAAGAGTTTGTAAAAATACATGAGTTTTCACGGTGTTATATGCAGAAATGTAACTTTCACTGTGTTTCAAGTGTAGCTGACAAAGGGACTTGTCAGTTACCATTGTGGGGACTGAAATCTGAATAAAAATCGAATGTGCACTTTTGTTGTTACTTTAAGTATGAGTAGTACCACATATACTATTATAATGCTAACTGACAAATGGAAATGTTTAAAGGTACAATAAGAAGATTTATGCTTCTTTTAAATTTCATTATCTTCCCATGAATACATAAAGAGCTATCATCCTAAGATGATATAAATAAGTGTAAAAAGTGTGCTGAATCAATAAGCCTTTGAATTATTTCTACTTCCTACTTCTCTCAAATTAAAATCTGATTTACTTCTTAAAAATATTAGAAATATACCCCCTTTTAAAATAATGGGTTAGAAAAAAACTTATTGAGTTCAAGTAGATGTTTTGCAATTGTTCACTATTTAGAATACATTTTCCAATGAAAAAGTGCTATTTCTGATTACATAGTACACTATTGGCATAAATGCCATTTAATTACCATAAATTTAGTGTATAATTAATATTTTGTTTCTTTCAGAAAAATAAATGGTAGAGATAAAGCATTAGTTAAATACCATTATAAAATACTTACATAATATATGCACCTAGTCAAGAACACTTTAGTGTCCTAACAGTAAATATACCAATTATGAATAGACATTACTGGATGATTTCAAGCACCCATGCATATACAGCAGTTATTTTAGCCCTTATCTGTATAAAGCTGGAATTAATTAAGATGAGGAAAAATCCACAATTGTAATGTGAGAGACAGACAAAATCATTGATAATTGTAAGGAAATTTCTGAATTTGGAAGAAGTTGGAAAAGAGAAAGGCAGCTTTATAGACTGAGGATGCAGACTGAGACTGTAGATTGGGTAGTGAAGGATATAAAGAAGCAACAGCATCTTAACAGCTGAGGGACTGTAGGGTGGAGAGAGCCCCATTGATAAAGTCAGCAGCAAAACCCAGGGAATGGTTGAAGACAAAAAGTCAGGGGCAGCAGTAAAAGGAAAACCAGCTTCTGCTAAGGAAGAGATTGTGAAAATTACTTATCAGAAGCCAAAGATATAAAACAACTGGGGGTCAAATTTCTCAAACTGACTGCAATTGAGTGAAGAATGTAAGTGAACACAAAAATCGCATAGGGCCCAATTTTATGGAATTCAATATCCTTCTTAACATGATGTGCCACAATTCCCATCAACAAGAAGCATACAGCCTTTGAAGCAGAAATACAAATATGCAAGGTACTTCATAAGAAACCTTCTGAGCCTACTGTGTTATTTATTACTCTCTCTATATGGCTCCTTCACATTGGGTCTCAAAAATTAATTGGACCTACGGCTCTTCTCAGTGGCAAACAATGAAAGGACAAGGGGAAATGGGTACAAATTGGAACACAAGAGGTTCCACTTAAACCTGAGAAGAAACTTCTTCTCAGTGAAGGTGACGGAACACTGGAACAGGCTGCCCAGGGAGGTTGTGGAATCTCCTTCTTTGGAGACATTCAAGACCCGCCTGGACACGTTCCTGTGTAACCTTATCTAGGTGTTCCTGCTCCGGCAGGGGGATTGGACTAGATGATCTTTTGAGGTCCCTTCCAATCTCTAACATACTGTGATACTGTGATACTGTGATTTTGGTCACTGTGTGCTGAAAAAAATTCCCTCTTTTCCTACCCTGTGGGAAATATAGTTAGATATAATATGGCAGTGGGGTAAGATTGAGAAGCAGGACTTGGGCAATATGTCTGAATTTTCATCATGATATTTGAGCATGTCAAAGGGCCTCTGCTGTAAGTGGGCAGTCCATTAGTGCTTGGATCTTACATACTGAAGGTGTTAGCTGCTTTCTGGAAAGAAATGGACAGCACCAGGATTTGCTAAGCCACTGTGCTTCAATATTTCAGGCTAGAACTTTTTTTAGAACAAGGTGATACAGAAAATACCCAAGCAAAAAGTAGAATCTGTGGGGTTTGAATTTTAGGTGGTTGACAGGGGAACAAGAAACTGTATCATGAATTTTGATGCTTAGTCCTGAGATCTGGACAGCGAGTCGGATCTTTCACCTAGGCTGGCAGGCTTGTATATCTCTCTTGATATATTCCATGTGTTTATTTCTAAAAGCAGATTGCAGTACAGATGGTTATTCTCTCCTAGATGTCCTGAACTGTAGATAGAAAGCAGAAAAAGTTGTGACTTTCATAAATCCTTTCTTAGGCTGGGTGCCAGACTACAGGGCAGTGCGAGGCAAAATTTCCAGGGAGCTAACTAAATTAAGGAGAAAAACATCAGGGAGCCTACTAAATGCAGAGGTTTTATACGTTACTGTGATAGAGAAGGAACACAGGTAGGGCAGTCTGCTACATACCCTGTAACATAATGCTGATGTTACTGTGGGTGTTAGTGCTGGTCCACTGGACACAGCTTTAATAAGAATTTATGAGCTTGATCTCAGAAAATCCAAAAATCATAAGACTGATTTCCCCAACATTATTATTTTGCATGGTAATCAAGTATAATTTTAACGACTAAATATTGAACAAAAACTTAAACCAGAAAATTTTTCTTTAAAGCATGGTATCAGATTTATTTATCTATTTTTTACAGTAAGGGTGAGGAAGCACTGGAATATGTTGCCCACAGAAGTTGTGGCTACCCCAACCCTGGAAACGGTCAAGGTCAGGTTGGATAGGGCTCTGAGCAACTCACTCTAGCTGAACATGTCCCTGCTCATCACATGGAGGTGGGACTGGACAACCTTTAAAAGTCAGCTTTTCCAACCCAAACTATTCTATGAAATTAGCCAAGAATTAAATTAAATGGGAAGCACCATATTCTTAATCTCATTGCCTTTAATATGTATAACATCTTATGGCTGGTATATGCTTCTTATAGTAGTTTCTGATGTAACAGTTTTTGCTACTATGACTACTACATGGCTACTACTTAAAGTTCATTCTTAGAGTTATTTCAGTAAACTACAACTTTAATTTTTCAGCTCATCAGTGGTCATCAGTTACCACCCAGTAACATGGCGAAGACTAACAAAGCTGACCCTTTCGTGCAGATAGAAATTTATGGTGTTCCAGAAGATCAAAGAAAAAAAAAATCTAGTGTTATAAGAAGGAATGGTAAGCATCAGTCTTACTCTTTTGACTGTGAACAAAGCATAATGTTTTATAATGAATTACCTTTTTTTTTTTTTTATCTGAAGAAGTTGTTACGTACTGATAGAGACTGCCACTATTTTTCTCTAGACTAGGATATTCTGGCACAGAAACTGTAGCAGAAGTTCATGCTATGTTCCATTTTTGTAGACTAGTAGGCTAAGGAAGCATGAACTCTCCTAGTTAGTAGTACTCTCCTGCAGGAAGTTAGAATGCATTGTCTTTACTCACTGTTGTGGGCTCACCCTGGACAGCAGCTCAGCCCCACACAGCTGCTTGCTCACTCTCCCTCAGTGGAATGGGCAGTAGTGAGAAAACTCTTGGATTGACATACAGTTTAATAGCTAATGCAAAAGCTGTGCATTCAAGCAGAGCAAAAGAATTCATTCAATGCTTCCCGTCAGCAGGCAGATTTTTAGCCATTTCCAGGAAAGCAGGGCTTTGTCATATGGCTACTTGGGAAGACAGACACTGTGAATGTTTTATCTTCCTCCTTTCTCCCAGCTTTTTTTATGCTGAGCATGATGTTCTATGAGCTTGGGATCAGCAACTGACTGATCCCCTTGGTCAGCTGGGGTCAGCTGTCCTGATTGTGTCTCCTCTCAACTTCTTGTGCACCTCCAGCCTCCTTGCTGAGATGGGGAGGGGGGCAGTTGCAGCATGAGAAAGAGAGAAGTCCTTGACACTATGTGAGCACTGCTCAGCTATAGCTAAAACACTGGTGTGTTAGCAACACTGTTTTGGTCACAGATCCAAAACATAGAACCATATGGGTTGATATGAAGAAAATTAACCCTTTTCCAGCCAAAACCAGCACACAAATTGTTAAATTTAAAGAAATTATTTTTCTGAAGTTTCTGTGACTTAACCACTTAGCTCATATGAAGTTTCTAGTAGGACTAGTCCCTTAATTGCTTGACAGTGTACTCTTTGTAGTTGTCTTCGAGTATTCACTTACCTTTATTATATAGATATTCTTTATGCCTCAGATGAAAAGTTCCCTGTGATCTCTTAGAGTTCATGCCTTTATTTTTTTCCTTTTTGTAGATGTCTGCTGCTGTTTTAAATTGGCCCCTGAATTTCTTTTCTCAAGACAAAGCACCTCCCTCCTTTTCCACATACTTTTTTTGTATTTTTAGTCAAGTGATAGCTTTGATACCTTAATTTGTTTAGCTCCTGTCTCATTTTCAGTGCTGTAAAAGGAGAAATTTTGGCAAAACCATGAAATTGGTATGGCTATAGGAAAGTTTTAGTTGACCAGAGGCTTTTAACCTGGCTATTGGTCCAACTTTACTCTCTTCTGAGATGACAGTAACTTTCTTAGGCTTTTGATTTACACTATTATGTAGCTAATATATGACAAACTCTTAGAAGGGGCTGGCCTGCAAGTCTCAAGCTCTCTATGTTTGCTTCATTCTGAGAACTTACATCTGATAGTCCACAATCTGCACAAAAAGTATGACTTACATGTTGCTGCAGTCAGTGGAAGTCTCATAATTTGTTTAAATGGGCACAGAAATCTAGGGAAAAAGACTGAATCTTTACCAGTTCAGACTATTGATAGGAGGTACAGTAATTCAGGTATTAAGTAGAATGAATGCAATAGTATTTTGATACAGCATATTTTCTCTTTTCATCAGCTTTGAGCCCTAGATGGGATGAAACTTTCTCTTTTACTATCCAAGTTCCAGAACTGGCATTGATACGCTTCTGTGTGGAGGATGAGGTATCTCTGGGTTCAAATGAATTCCTTGGTCAATACACTTTACCGGTGCTCAGTCTGAACAAAGGTAATATTTTCATATGAGACACCTATAATGACTCAAAACAAAAAACCAAACCCCCAAAACTGAAAAATAACAGTATTTCTGGCTTTTATCATTAGTGTAAGATTGTTAGATGTTTATGTCCCAAAGGAGACTTGCACAACCATATGTGAGAATTGCACAACCATACGTAAAAATTGCACTCTCTTTTAAGTCACTGTAGTCTCTGAATGCAAGTACACAGTGTAGAAATCAAAAGGATATTAATGACATTCAATAATTTCCACTGCACTATTCCATTTTAGATAACAACTTCTCAGATGGTATTTTAACACACTGCAATAGGAAACAGGAAAAGAGATTAGTCAGAAGCACTATAAAGGCAACATTTTTGTGCACTTTCTACTCAGGCTCAAAACCCAATACAAGCAAAATTAAAAAAACCCTAAAACCAAAGCCAAAACCCCAAATCAACCAAAAACTAAACCCCCCGAAATGCTCAGGTAACCAGGTAAAAATGCTCAATTTTTCAGAGTAGAGAATGAAGAATATAAATTAAGGAAAATATTTGTGGTATTTTTTGTTCTAGTGTTTGTTTTAGTGTACAGCTTCTGGAGTTGTACATGATTAATAGGCAGCACATAAAGAGCAGACACAGAAGTCAGCAGGCCAAGGAGAAAAGCTTATGTAAAATGGCTACTTACTATATTGAATTTCCAAAGCTATTTCTGACAAAACAAACAACCAACTTTTATTAGTGAATGAAGATGTGAAGGCAAAATGTTGGAACAGGCAACCGGCACTGTGCTTTTTATTAAGGTTAACAGGATTTTTAATGGCTTTTTCTTTCCAGGTTCTGAAATCATAAAGCTGTTTGTGATTCTTAGCTGAGGTTAAGGAGTTACACAAGAACAAAGACATTACTCTTAAAGCACACTTTTTTTTTGTTTTTTTTTTCCAACATAAATCTTTACACTGATCACCTTTTACTTTCCTTTTATTTATATATTTCAGATTAAAGATTAAGACCCCATGCCAAATCAGGATGTCCGAGACAAACCTATGTAGCAGACACTGAGGCTTGCATATGCTTGAAAAAAACATCAATTTGTCTCTAATGTGCCTGTAGCAATTTCAGTCAAAATTGGGAATTCATGTTTTGAAAATGTAAGAGCAAGCTGATTCTACAGGAAAGGTTTTGAGTGCAGCACTTCAAAATGCTAGAAAATGAGTATATGTACAAAAAGTATAAACAGTGCCAAACAAATTGCCCAACCCCCACTTAACACAACATTAAAAATATAAGATGTCCTGAAGATGCCCAGAGACATAAATAAAAATGCTTCTAAGAGATGAAAATGACAGATAATTGCAAAATTTATCGCAATGCTTAACATTGAGACCTCTGGATTCCAGGTCTGCAACCATGGATTTGCTTCAGGTACCTAAGTAGTGAAAAGGGAAAATGTGTTTACAGAGGGAGTCACAACAGCCTAGACTTCTTAGGGAAAAACAGTGTAAACCATGCTGAAGAGTGATTTAGGATTTCAGTTTTACTCTTCATGGCTCCAGTTGCTTTAATGTTTATTACAAGATTGAGCCTTCTTCCCTGGGATTCATATCCCTGAGGGCAAGTTGCTTCCAAAAGCTGAGCACTGCTTACATCTTTATTTTCTTTGACAGGCAGTGGGACAAAGTTGTGCCATTGCCACCCTCCACTGGATTTTCTCTTGAAAGAATTCAAATGTATATCATTACTGCTTTCCTTTACCCAGCAGCAGCCTCCCAGCTCAGTTGTAGCATACACTGGGGAAGAATGCTTGCTGCCTACACGTACCAGTATTTTATTTTTCATGCAGTGATTAAGTAGGTATGCTCTGATTAAGTAGGTATACTCAGAAGGGCTGAAAGTGAGAATAATTCTCTAACTGAACGGTCTTTAATCTTTAGCAAGAGTAGTGGGGTCCTGAGTTACAGTCCCTGTTTAGTGAGTCTGCCATGTAGACAGGAGTCCAATTATTACTGCTATTACCATTGGATCAATTAACAGTTAATTATTTAATACTATTAAAAAATTTTACTCCTTTCAGAATGCTTTGGAGAATATTCTCTAAGTAGGGGCTAGAACATGGTCTTTAGAAATGAGTCTTTGTCCCATCTTTGGATAGGAAATAAATTATGTCTTCTTGATACTTCTGAGATCAACTTCTAAAAGTTATCTCAAACGCGTATTGCCTGGCCTTGGCTTTAATATCTGCTGCCCAGAAGATACTTACTTAAATAGCTGCAGTTACATATACACAGATAAAACATAGAACATGTTTCTTAATCAAAAGTTACATTATTATGATGAAATAATAGACATTTACAGTGTTCTAAAGAAATACAGGCTGAGTTTTGGAGAAGGGTTTTTGTTCTTTGAAGAGGTAAATTAAGTGTGAAGTTGAGAACTATAGTTTCTCCAACTGCTTTGACAAACAGATTAACATGTAGTTTCTGAGGCATGCCTTATTTCTGATACTGGGAATCACTCATATATAAAAAGAGATGCTTAACAGACTTAAGATTTCATGGCAGAAGATCTTACATTACATTTATTTTCTGCCTTTGCTGGACAGTTCTTTACTGCTGCAACACCGTTCTCCTCTAATGCACTAGCACTCTTGATTCACAAGCTATTTAATTTGCTGTCAGAACAATGCATGCAGCACATATCTTTGGATGTTAAAATGCATGCTTTCTCCATGATTAAACATCATTGAGCTAAAAGTCTTTAGTTTGAAAAAAAACACCACATCCTGAAATACACTGGAGTTTTTCACTATGTGTCGAACATACCAGAATTTAAATACTGCAAGTGTAGAGGAGAAAACCATTAGAAATGGGATATGGGCTTTGTATAATTTCAGTTTATTTTAAAGAGTTATTTAGAGAATCACAAATTATTCCTTATTTGCACAGATCATAAAACCACTCCATCTTAATCTTTGTGTTTGTGGTTAAGACGCTAATAAAGTGTCATTATATTTACAGGTTACCGTAATGTTCCCCTGTTGGACAAATATGGCACAAGTCTCAAACCTGCATCACTGTTTGTTCATATATGGTACTACTAACGACAGTCTGCAGTAATAGTTCTGAATGATCACTCCCTTCTCAATAAAGCAACATCACCTGGCTTGCAACAACCCAGTGGTCTAGTTTCCAGAGTGGTATGTTCTTGAGGTTTTATTAAGCTAATGGGACTTCTTGTGTGAGTAAATAGTATCCTGAATAAGTAACAGATACTGCTGTTGGCTCTACCATTACTCACACAGACTGGACTTCTTTGGATATTTTTTAAATTAAGTTTATTTCACTTTCAGGTAGTTTCAAAATTATGATTAATTACTGAGACGAATCGTATAATATTTATGATCTGAGACTGCAAAATTTTGAGCACGTTACACTGACATTTTTATTTGTATTGAACAAAATTTCTTACCATTGTATCTCTCTAAGAAAACAGGAAAAATTACACATGCTATGTACCCTTTCTGTTTGGGCTACGCCTATGTCCACTGTAATTTTGCTACCTGGGAAATAGTTTTGAGGAAAAAAACAGCTCTTAAAATGATAAAAACTCGGATGCTAATATCAATACCTTTTCTCAGATTAGTCTTCAAACCCCTGCTGCTAAAGACAGACAAATAATTCACAGACTGATTTGTGAAGTGCTATGTTCCTCATAACAGCAGGGCGCTCAGGATACATCTGACTGTGAACTCAGGAAATAGGAAGTACAATGCTTTGAGGTGAATTAGAAGAATTTTTGAACAGGCAAGGGCTGATTGTGTGACTTAAGTTCTCTGAGGACAACTTCTTGCCTGATATAGCTATTGGTGTAGATCTTGCCCATAAGACACAATGTTCCCATCTTCCTCACAAAACTGAAGCCCTGTTGAGCTTCCATAGGAAAGTATCTATCCAGTTAACCACAGCTTTGTTACTCAAACGTGGGGTTTTCTTTTAAAGGATGCTATTTTGATAGGTTTATTTCTTTAATACTGAAAAGCATTGCTGATGTTTGCAGACAGTTCTAATAATATTACATTTTAATGCTCTTTTTATTTAATGCCATTTTAATGTTATTTTATGTAATGTTGCTCTAAGATGGAAAATCAGGGCACACAGTAAACAATGATTAGAAAATGTCACAGGAAATAAGACTATTAGAAAATTACATTATAGTTATAATAAGGAAACCAAGATAGTAGACTAAGAAGATGCTAAAATCAATATTGAGCTGTAAGGTCAGGTAATTTGATAACGTTTAATCTGGCCTCAATGTGTTTTCTGTGCTTGAGTGACAAGACACTTGATTCTTTACCCAGGAAAGCCTATAATCTAAAATGTCAGAATTACTGATCTTTGTAGTGATCATATTTGTATGCTAGCCAATATCCCTTTCATGTAGTAAATATTTTATATCTTTTTTCAGCTCTGAAGAATATTAATAATATTAATATTCAAGCAAAGTTCCCCACAGCTCTCTTTACTGAGGAGTTTAATACACCAGACTGCCTGGGGAAATTATTCTTAGGTAAAAACTGACCAAGTGACATGGTCAATTGGTTTGATGCTGAGAAAAACTCCAGCTTATTTAGCTTCCTAAATAACATTCTGAGTGCCATTTCAGAAGCTTTATACAACACTACCTTCTGAAGACTTATTTGTGAGTATCCTTTGAGAGAAGAAGGCAATTACGTTCAGCTTCTGCCATTACTATTCCTCTGTTAACCACTTTTCTACCTGGTAGGACAAATGTCAGACCTTGTCAGTATATAGAAACTTAAAATTTTACAGCAGATCAGATCTCAAATAAACATGTCTCCTGTGCCTTAAAAATGTGCCCTTCATCCTGGAAAGGTACATATACATGGTCAGCTATGTGTGTCTAAGAGGCTGGCGGTAATGGACAGTTCAATCTGGCTGCTCACATGCTAAATGTTTAAAGATGTGCTTAAGTGCTTCCTCAATTTAGGTAAAAATGCTTTGAAGAACAGAGTCCATAATTACCTCAGTGAGCTCAAAGGAACCACTCACATTCATTGTTTAATATGTATATGTACGTTTTATAGCCCTGAGGTCAATGCATGTATTGACTTGATTCCCTTACGCAGCAGTAAGAATGAAATACACTAAGACTGGTGAACAAAGATCCCTTAGAGTGTAATCTTTAACAAATACCACACTGAAAGCTCACATTCACTATGTTCTATTTGTGATATTAGCTCCTGCCTTCTCCTGTCTTCCCACAAATAACCAGTTACATCTGCTTCTTGAATGACAGAATAAAAGAAATAATGACATATCAACAAATTAATATCCTGAATTGAGTGGTACTACATCAGAAGTTAAAAACGCAGCAACATATATTGCCCAAAATGTGTAAAGTGCACAGTTTTTATGTTCTTTTTTTTTTTTTTAAGTATTGATTGTATAAGATGTAATGTAAAATTTGCCAGACATCTGAAATGCATTGGCACCCAGGGAACCATCCCATGGTTCTCTGGTGAAATCATTATATGCAGTGGGGTCATAGAGAATGCTGACAAATTACACCATTATCAGCATTGTTTCAACACAGTAAATTAATGGGCAAAGAACTAGGCCCCACACTTCAATGTGTACAGATTTTAACATTCTTAACGTACTACTTAATGCAAACAAAACAAAAACCTTTATTGCTGTCATAAGAACTTCCTGCATGCTGCTACAGGTTCCTAGCATGTGATTTCTTAAACTCACACTGACAGGAATCTGTTGCAGGAAGATGGTAGCAATTTTAAGATAATAGCCTTATGATTAGAAATGTTGAGGTATGTGATCAGCAGATGACTGCATATTCTCAAGGGCAACTGAGACAAAATGTGCCGCGGGAAGTGGGATAAAGAAACATCAGTGGATAAATAATTGAATTATCTCAGAAAACATTTAAATTACACTGTTTCCCAGCGGATACCACTTTTCTTCATTTAACTGGACACTGCTCAGTTGAATGTTAACAGCTCCCACAAATGTTCCTTTGCTTTTCACAACAAGCTTCAGTATACAGCCTTGGAGCTCTGTGACTTTGTCATACACAACCTGAAATAATATACAGTGAAATAAAAAAAAAACCCAGAAAACAGTTATATGAATTTGTAAATCTATTTGTCAGGTAAAACAATTACTTTAGTACAGCATTCAGGATAACCAATACAACTTTGTGAGAATTGCTTTGAATTGCCGGCCATAATTATAAACTACTAACCATCAGCCAAGTTCACTTAACTCAGTGAATTTACCTCAGAAATATATTTGACCATATGTAGTTTATATGAAAGAGATCCTGCCAGTTTAGCCTTGTGAAATCTGATTACCAAGCATTTGTGAATAAAACTGAAACCTGTGTTGCACAATGCTTGAGGAAAAAAATAGGTGTATGTAATTTTCCCCATGAAAACTGAAACCCTAACTTAAGCAGAGTTTTGAATTCAAATGTGAATATCAGTTCCTTCATGAAGTTCACCAGAAAATGATAGTACAGTTGATTTTCTGGAGAAGAGATTCAGGTGGAAGGTTCTCATCATGGGCAGCAGCATGAAAACAAAAGATAGCTAATTCTGCAGAAGTGTAGATTATCTTTTCATAACAGATGCTTTGATAAATGGCATTGCTCTTCTGCAAAAATCAGAAAAAAACCCGAGGAAAATAGTGCTGATGTCAATTTTTTTAACCTATGTATGTTGCATTTGTTCATTAGTAGTACCTTAAATCAACTTTCTGTTGCATTGATATGTCTTATACAGGTGTATCACATCAATGCACAGTACCTCAGAGTTTTTCCTCAGTACTGTGCTTGCGATTAAACCTTGTGCTACATACCAGAATTAAAAAAGATCAAGCCAAAGTAAAACCATATTTCTCTTAAGCAAAATTTCCATAAAATTTCATAACTGCTCTAGATCAAAAAACCTCTATAAATTTTACTATTTCAATACAAATTACTTTATGCGTGATTCTGGTTGCTAACTGTATGCCCATTATAAAAATGCTTGCAGTTTTTAATGGGGTTGTCAAATATTAAACATGACAGAAAGCTCATCCCACTCAGTAGAAGTTGTAGAATTCGAACATCTCTTTATTTGGACCCAATTTAGCAAGTGGAATTTACTAAATTTAGATGTTTCTGTTACTTGACTAGTGCTGTTAATACTTCTCAAATTAAATGAGCCAGCTTGCTTAGCATTTCTTTAGAAGATTACTAAGTCCTATAGTTTTTAAAACATCCTTGAAATTGCCTTAATACTATGAGAAGATACTGAGGTTAATTATGAAAGGTTAATGGTGTATTTCCTGAATTTTAAAAAAAACCCAGTCTGGAGTGGTAGGCTAACAAGAACAAGCTGCATTCAGAACAGATTCCTACATTTCAGTCTCTGCATTAACCAAAAACTGCTGAGTGAACTGCGTGTGGGTTGCTAAAATGTGAAAGAATGCTCTCAGCTAGTTTCAGGCCTGAAAGGTAAGCTTTGTTAAGGGAAGTACATTTAATCTAAAGTTTGTATGGCTGGAAATGATTTTCTATTTTAGTTGCAATGTAAAATGCTTTAAATTTTAATCTCCCTGTGCAGTTTAGAAAGCAAACACAGTGACATACTGTCACTTCAGGAGAATGGGAAAGTGAAACTGCCTAAAAGGTGTTTGCCAGTCAACCTGCTTGGATTTACTCTGCAGTTCGAATGCAGCTTGGGTTTCTACCTTGGACTACTGAGACCTCTGTGTACCTCCAATTATAGGAAGCAGAAATGGCCAAGGGAGATGTTCTGCAGACAGGCATAGAGTTGACAGAGGCTCCACGTCAGCAATGCTCCTCTCACTTCCTGGCAACACAAAGGTTGCTTCTGAACTTAAGGAGTGGATCATTATGGCTTCGGCTGCCCTCGTGGGACTGCAGAGCGATTCTGTCTGCACAGCAAGCTACAGAGATGTTGCAGAGAGGGCCAAACTGAGCAGGACATCAAGCTATTCTGTCAGCAAGCACAATGGACAGGATACCAAGATACATGATATAAGTGGATCATCAGTGCTGTGTGGATGAACACTGCCATAGGATGGGGGGGGGGGGGGAGAAAAACCTGCCCCACTCACTCTTTTTAACTTGCTTTTACTAGAGAGGTCTTATATTTCCTTTTCCATTTATAAACCTTTGTAAAACATAATTTGGAATAGCTTCCATGAAAGTCACACCCAGTGCTTTTCGGTGCTGATGGTTACCACATACCAAACTGTATGTAAATGAAAAATTCCAGCTTCTCTGTTCCCAGTGGCATCTTCCCATCAAAACCAAAGTGAAATGATGAACAAAAATTCAAAAAGCAAGGACAGGTATAAGATGCAATAATACAGTTTAGGATAAATCTATGATTTGATTACTGAAGTGATACTAAGGTTACTGTAGAAAGATGCCTTAATATCTTTGCCAATATAATAAAGATATAATCTTCAGCTGTTGCTTGAAATCAGAAAAAATGTACATGTAAGCTGTAAGAGTAAAGAAATCTTCAGTATAGTAGATTATAACAGGTGTGAACTGGGGAAATTAACAAATTTCAATCTTTGGACAAAAGGAAGCTTTAAACTTCGAGCAGTGACATACCTTACAGTGCAGGGCATGTAGTTTTCAAATGATCCCTAACAACTTCCTAAAATGGTGTTGCAAATTCAGCTGGAGTAAGGTATAAATCGTTAGGATGTAGGGACAGAAGAAAGGTCTCGAGATAGCTGAATTAGTATGTGGATAAAACAGGCAGCAGCATTTCATAATCAGAACAGTTAAGTACTGAAATGATTGTGTACTAAGAATCTTTGCATCCTATTTATATAGCCAGATCAAATGGAGGTGAGTTATATGTGGCCATGCAGCAAATCAGTGGGACAGTTAAGGCTGGAATTCAAGAATACCTGGCTCCAAAAAGAGTACTGTTGACCTACAGGAGTCTAATGACATTTTAATTGTAAATGTGGGACAGTTGCTTCTCCTTAGGTAGCCATGGCACAGTTCCTAGATTTGCTTTTAATTGTCCAAATTATCTTTGACACATGGTGCTGAGGGAGCAGCTGTGGCTCCTGGTGCAGTTCTCCCCTCCTCTTCCATCAAGCTTGCTGGGGCTATTCTGGGTGTTGCAGGCCAGCATCCCCTCTGCTCCAAGGGCAACTGCAATAACACCAACACGCAAATGTGTCCCAGGTATATTTGCTCACATTTGGCCACACCCCAAGGGCAGGACTGAGAGAGGTCTTTCTTGTTCTGACTTCATTCTGGCAATACACACTCTGCTTTGTCTTCAAGGTTTGCTTATTTTGTGGGTGTGTGTACAAACTGGGGATAACTGAGACCTTGAATCATGTCTCGGGGCAAATGCTACATATATGAGCAAGACCCCACTGCTGTTGGTTCTGACCATTGCAGCCTTTCTTGGCAAGAGTTTAAGCTTAAATCATTCAGATTTATCTTCAGTTTTTTTACTGTCTTTTGCTACTCTGGAACCTCCTGAGTAACTCTTATGGATTCCTAATATTGATCTATAAACAAGTATATATATTTTTTTCTCTTCACATTGCATTCCATTTTCCTCTTCTTCTCAACCATCATTTTTTAATGCAATGTTAGACCAACGTGAATGCAACAAACTCCCAAATCCAAATAAAGGAACAAGAAAAATAAAGGAGTGCTTGCTCAAAGCAACTCCAAAACATTTGGCATAGTTCATCCTACTGTCAGCCCTCCTGGACTTTCACATCTTTACTCTTACACACATGAGTAAAAATCATAAAATGTACTTTTGCAAGGCTGATAATGTGCTGTAGGCAGTCAAAAGCAATAGAAGTACAAAACTGAAACCAAAAATACCCAAGAGAAACACATTTCAGATTTTTTTTCAGTCTCAAACACAGAAAGAAATTAATATACAGCTTCCTTCCAGCGATTTGGCTTTAATAAAAACTTATGATCTCATAAAAAAGGCTAGTACATTTCTGTACACAGCGTTTGGACAGTAACTAACTTAAAAGACAGCTGACTTATATTTTTAGTAGTTTTTCTTCCCTGGGGTGGCTTTTGCCTCAGTCTACCAGCCTTGGACAGAAAATGCATACAGAATTACATCACATATGGAAGAACAGAGCTGCTAACAGCACAAGCATTGGGTTTGAAATGTCCAAGTTCAACGGAACCATATGTCCCCACTGCGATTAGCAGTTCCTGGTGAAAAAGATTGAGCATCTGTGAAGAAGGCTGTGAGTTTTGAGCAAAGGATATTAAAGTTTTCATGGAATTTCTCTTAACAGCATTGGAATGCCCCTCAACCACAGTTAAATCTCCTCCCAGTGACTACTGTCTGACTGATTTGGGATTTTCTTGCATTCAACTTGAGATAAAAATGATTAGCACAATAATTGACTTCCACCATTGCTGGCTGTTTCTTGTCTGTAGTACACTTGGGATACTTTACAATGAATGTTATATAATCATATTATATTTCTTTGCTTTAAATACCCTTCAAATGTAAAGGAATTTCTTCAGACAGGTCAATTGGACTCATTCCACTGTCTCTTTGATTGCAAAAAGAGGAAAGAACATAACAAAAAATAAATCCTAGTTCTCTGTTATTCTACTGCAGTACCATAGAGGGGTACACCCTCTGATACCATCTGTCTTGGCTGTTAGCAGCAATACTACTCTTACAGAAGCACTGAAAGTCATTAGTAAGTAGTTAACTTTTGTAATCAAATAGATGTGGGAAAAGAAAAATATTAAAACCACAGGACTGGGAAATGAGGAGATAAGGACTCTCAGTCTCAGCTAACTTATGTTTCATCATACCTTATCTATGAAAAAGGGTGGAGTGGTAGTATTTTCCATGCCTTGCACTTTAAAACCTGTTCAAAGACATCTGTAAATTGTTTTGAGGTCTTTAGGAGATTCATTATATGCAACAATTATAATCTCCAATTTCACCTACTGTTTGAATCAAACCTGCCCTTACAAAAGAATATAGTTTATGCCACTTCCCATTCTGTTGTAAATGCTTCTCTATACAACCATTTCTTTTCACCCCAGAGGCGTGAGCATTTCAGTGGTGTGTGAAGGAATTATATATGCTAGCTTTTTCACATAAAAAGAACTTGGCTATTTATTATTGTGTTATCATTTAGGACAGTGCCAACCAATTTGGTTGTTGATTTTCAAATGTGAATATGAATAATAGCATCCATTCAATTAGTACTTTTTTATGTTGTAAAAATCTGCATTGAAAACAGCCTAGGTTTTGCTGCAACAACGCTTGGTCCCATATGGCTAGCATGTAACTGTGGTTATGGGGTAAGATAAAGCAGTGAAATAATCCAACTGCTTTCCGGAAGAGAGAGACATAAAGAGACTGTTTCATTTCTGAGCAAGATGGAAAGCAGAATACTGTCCCTATTTGTGGTTCAGCTTATGATATGTTCCTCCTTTTTGATCTTACTCATTGCAACAGCTCAAAATGCTGTATTGTTATTTTACTTCAGGAGTGGGCAAAGAAAATCAAGTGAGAAACGGTGGAAAAAAAGTGACTGGTACTCACAATTTCATTGTAAGTAGGGTCAGAGCTTTTTGGAGCTGTTCTTGTTTTCCTTTGACTGACCTCACAAGGATCCGGCAGAAGATAAAATTCTGCATGTGCACTTGGGGCAGAGCCATCTGGGAGGCGCTGAAAAACAAAGTGTTCATAAATATGAATGCCCATGTTCTAGCAAAGAAAACAAATAAAAAGTACCAAATTAAATGTGGACTTTAAGCAGACACAGAAACATGTTAGATTCTCAGTATTCTCTTGGCTAAACTGGAGTGCTAGTGGAGTAAACAACAGGAATTCTCAGAATTCAGCTTAACATTGAATCAGAAAAATAGAAATAAACTGATACAAGAACAAGATAAAATGGCCTATCTTTAATATTTTATGTTCTGATGGAAAAACCCTTAAGCCTCAGTCTACTTTAACTGTGCTTAATCTGATACAAAGTCTAGCCCTTCCGTTTTCCAGAGCAATGCACAGAAACTGGATTCTAGAGAGCAAGCTCCTATTGATTTTAACCCCTACATAACAGTGCTGATGCTGAGGAGAACTGATTGTTTCTAAGGGTGTTTCATAAAGCATATTACTATAGAAAAGCCAGGAGCTTTTCCTGCAGCAATATGGGCAGAATAGAATTCTTACAATAACAGTCTTTCAGATCTCTTCCCCCACTCAGCTGTAATTTTCAAGTTCAGGTTACTGAATGATATGCTGCCTCCCTGGCAGTGTTCAAGGCCAGGCTGGATGGGGCTTTGAGCAACCTCGTCTAGTGGGAAGTGCTCCTGCCCGTGGCAGAGGGGTTGAAACTAGATGATCTTTAAGGTCCCTTCCAATTCTGTGATTCTATTATTCTATTCCGGACATTCCATTTTATGGCAGCTACTTGAGGGCAGAGCCAATCTATTAACCAGGCTCAGCTATAAGCTAATGCTGGTGTATGGGGAGTTTTTTGATAGCTTCTGAACAGCTGTAAGGTCACTCCTAAAGCAACATTACAACGACTCAGAAACCACACTGGTAGTAGGAGAGGCTTTAAAAGAATCCAGAAGAAACATAATAATGAAAAACTGTGGAACATGTATTTTGCCAGCATATGTCACTTAGTGCTTAGCTTATAATTAATGAGAAACCTTTGTGTTGGTAACATAGTATACAATCAGAAAGCATAAAATAGGGCATATTAAATATCAGCAATTGAAATTGTATTATCAGCATTTTAGGCAGCGAGTTTACCTGAGAGCTCACAGGCAATCCAGTGACAGGATGCAAATGCAAATACGGGCAAAAAGAAGTGATCTTAAAATGTTTGGAACTGATGAACCCACAGCATTACGCAGGCAATTGCATTTATATTTCTCATTGTAATTTTACCTGGCACAGAATAAAGTAATTTCTTGGATTTTGATTATTCACAGTATGTGTCTAGAAAACTGTGGTTGTCTCCAGGCATTATCAACAACATACCCTTGTGACAGGAGAAACTGCTGGTGTCCTAGCAATAAATAACTTTTCTATGGGAAGAAAAACAGTGCTTGTGTGTGTGAGCAATCAGTTCTTGCACAACAAATCTCTGGGGTTTGTTATCTGAAATGATCCTTCAAGGCAGATGATATGGTCAACTGTTAAAGCTTATTACTGCTATTGTTAACACTATACAGCATCAAAGGATGCACTACTCAAATCATTACATACTGTCAGTGCCCTGTGAACTATTGATGTTATCCATACTAAGCTCCCCAAAGTCCATCTGATTTAAAATGTACATGGGCTTTAGATAGATGGCATTCAATGGTGAAAGTAAGAATGCCATTAAATTGCAGTGAAACTAACAGATATTTTCCTAGGACAGAATACGACAATGGTAATGCAAGATTTTTAATTTACATTGTCCATTTGAAGGTTCACCTCTATTGATGAGGAAAATACTAAAACTTCAACCAAGGGTTATAAATAACGGTAAATTGCACTCCCTTTTAAAAATCAGGAAGGAGAAATAAATGTAGCCTTAAATACAAGTCCAACCATCTTCATGGTAATCAAGCTCTTCCCTTCTCAATGAATAGGTACGTATCACCACAACTTGAAGGTCAACAGATTTCAGTTGTTTCAGACAAAAAAAAAGGAATGTGGTAAAGAAAAGGGGGTCGGGGGTGGGGGTGGGTGTCATTGTTGAAGAAGACCTTACCAGCTCAACTGCTGTGGCCCGGTACAAGCATGGAAATAGAGTACAGGGAGAGTCTTGCAATATATCAGGCTTTATAAATCATCCCAGCAGCGCTTTTCCTAACCAGACACTTTGTCAGAGCTAATTTCAAAAGCTGAGGTTAGCTGTAGCTACAAAGGGCACAGGGATGAGGAGCCCATCTGGTAAGCAATGGGCTACAGAGGTAACAGGATGGCTGCATCCATCTGGTTCTGCTCCCCTTTGAGCTGCCAGATAGGATGGCAAATCACAAGTGCTGTGCCCCACTGTGCACCTCAAGACAACAAAGGCACAGATCAAGGCATGGTTGTTTGCATCTGAAACAGGCTCAATCTGACATTCATCTTCCAGGGAAAGAATCCAAGCTGATTGCCTTGTGATTGTTTAACAGGATGGGGTATCCAGAAGCACATGCGATGAATAGGAAAAAAAAAACAGATAAAATTGTCAGTATGCCTTTGAGTTGTGCCTTCTTCCCTGCTAGCAATGCTGGCATATTATCTAGCCTTCAGCCAACTAACCTTTCTCCATTAGCCAACTCCTCCCAAAACCTAAGGCGGCACTTTGCAGTACTGCTGTGGCCATATGAAACACACAGAGAAAATGACTTCTTGCTATCCCTTTGAATGTAGCTAAATGCATAGAATCATAGAATAGTTAGGGTTGGAAAGGACCTTAAGATTATCTACTTACAACTCACCTGCCATGGGCAGGAACACCTCACACTAAATCATGTCACCCAAGGCTTCATCCAACCTGTCCTTGAACACTGCCAGGGATGGAGCATTCACAACCTCCCTGGGCAACCCATTCCAGTGCCTCACCACCATTACTGTAAAGAACTTCCTTATATCCAATCTAAACTTCCCCTGTTTAAGTTTTAACCTGTTACCCCTTGTCCTATCACTACAGTCGCTAGCAAAGAGTCCCTCTCCAGTATCCCTGTAGGTCCCCTTCAGATACTGGAAGGCTGCTAGGAGGTCTCCACACAGCCTTCTCTTCTCCAGGCTGAACAGCCCCAACTTTCTCAGCCTATCTTCATACGGGAGGTGCTCCAGTCCCCTGATCATCGTCATGGCCCTCCTCTGGACTTGTCCCAACAGTTCCATGTCCTTTTTATGTTGAGGACACCAGAACTGTACACAATACTCCAAGTGAGATCTCACAAGGGCAGGATCACCTCCTTCGACCTGCTGGTCACGATCCTTTTGATGCAGCCCAGGATACAGTTGGCTTTCTGGGCTGCAAGCGCACACTGAAGCCGGCTCATGTTCATTTTCTCATTGACCAGCACCCCCAAGTCCTTCTCTGCAGGGCTGCTCTGAATCTCTTCTCTGCCCAGCCTGCAGCTGTGCCTGGGATTGCTCCGACCCAGGTGTAGGACCTTGCACTTGGCATGGTTAAACTTCATGAGGTTGGCATCAGCCCACCTCATAAGCGTGTCAAGGTCCCTCTGGATGGCATTCCTTCCCTCCAGCGTATCAACCGAACCACACAGCTTGGTGTCATCGGCAAACTTGCTGAGGGTGCACTCAATCCCACTGTCCATGGCACCGACAAAGATGTTGAAAGAGGTGAGTGAGAGGAGAGGGTCAAGACAGAAAATAAATAAAGAGATTATTTCAGTGAGTCAGAGAGAAAACTCAAGGCAGAGCAGTTGTTCTGGGATACTTCAGCACTAAAACAAAGACACTTTTCACGAATAGTAGTAATCAGCAGCCAGACTGTTAGAGGCAATTTAAACTGCAGCCACCTGAATTCCAACTAGAGATCTTAGTTTTGCTTGCTGGGTTGTTTGGCCTTTTTTCTCCCCTGCTTTACAGATAACATTTTTCCACTTCATCTTCCCTTGACAAGGCAAACAGGCCACTCTAAATTCCACAACTGCCCCAGATCTCCACCTGCAGTGCCACTGTTATGCCATCGAGTGGTAAAAAGCTTCAGCTAAGCACTCTTCAGGATAGATTGCATCTTCCACTTCTCAACTGCCCTTCCCTCATTCTTCATATGACACAATATATCTAGCAAGGGTGTCTGTTTAAAAGCTTCTGTCCCACTACACACCATTCAAAACTACAAGCAGGTATAAATCAGCCATGGCTTTACAAGAGCAGAGTGTGGATAGCTTGTATGATGAATGTGCATGCCTTCTCTTCCGATTGGTACAATAGTTGCATCTTTTCTTGTGAAGAGCCTGCTTCACTGAAGGATTTCCTGAGATAAGATTTGCAATGGCTGTGGAAGGAGCTGTACTTTTTTAGACCCTTACCTAGCAGGGACAAAGAGGGATCTTAGCAGTTTGACAATCATAGTGCAAAAACAAGGCTGGGATTAACATGGCAGAAGTTATCTTTTTAAATCTAAACAAGGTGAAATCTGAAGTAAACTGTTTTATTAAGGCAGCTAACAAGGCAGGCAAAAATCCCAAGCTTTTGGACAAACTAGACTTTTCTCAGGCTTTCATATATGAGTTGAGCATTGAAATAAAGGAGAATGGAGGATAAAGGAGAATGGAGAAAACATAATTTCTTTTTGTTCTAAAGATTATGTCTTCTGTCATATTACAGTGTCACATTTAGTGAACAAAACCCTTGGATTATCTTTTGCTTCTAACTCAATCTGCATTGCACATTTGTAAACTTACGTAAACATGAAGAATACCTGACCAAAATGCCAGTCTCATTTGCACCAAAGAATATCTGTTCTGGTGCATCCATTATACACATGGACTAAAGATTTCTAGTGGGCTTATGAGTAACTCTGAAATCCAGTAAAAACCTCTCTTGCTGTTATTAGTGGCTCAGAAATTACTGATTTCTGTTCACAGTCCAGGCCAGAAGAAAATCAAAGGGTACCTTGGGAATGCCATTTCGCATTTTAACTCCTCTGCAAAACCTTTATAGCTTGAATGGACTTGTGATCAAGAAAACAGAAAAAACATAAAGTTTTAGATTGTATTTATTTATGTTTAATTCTGTAGTCACTTCATTAACACAAAAATAAAGAATTTACTCCCAATTTAAATTACTGTCTTAAATCTTCAATTGCATATGCTTGTGAGTAAATTGAAGCTATAAAAATCTGTAAGGCTGAAGAGTTATCAAACCAAGTTCTCAATAGACATGCCATAGCTCCTCCTGTTTTGCCTATGGGGAAAAGAACCCATGCGATTTTGACCTGCCAATAAAAAACATTGAGTTGAATTGAGAAGCGGACTCCTTGTGCTACTTCAAATACAAGTAAGTCACAACTAAACAGTTTCCTCATAGAATGACCTGCCTACCTGACCGTGATAATAACTAATGTTTTTAAGGAAGTCGGTCGCTACTGGCTGTATATATGTTTAAAAAAGCAGTTTATTTTTGAAACGTTATTTTCCTCTAAAGTCAGGCAGAAGGTGATGAAAATATTTACGAATGAAGGGAAGTGAAGGAGAGGAAATAATATTCTGATTTACTTCTCTCTGCACCCGTAATTCAGTCCTGAAAAACTAATAGAGACACACATCTGTTATGGCTGTGTTCCATTTTTCATTCCAATTTTATTTTCCAAAACAAAAAAATATTGATATTTACTTACAGAAACCCACACAGATAGGTTGTGTCCTGTCTAATTTAATTTCAAATATACTAGCTGTAGCTGGGAAATAATGGCTTAAATTCAATTAATTTTTCCACAAGACTTACATTATCCTAATGACTTTTCTCCTTTGATCATTACTAACCATCAGCAACTCTCCTTAAGGATGGATTCCTTGTTAGCATTATGAAAGGCCTAACTATTTCAAAATTTGCCATATATTAAACGTTGCAATTTAGCAGCTAATATGAATATTTGGCCTTACTCATATGAATTTTAAGAAAAGGTTTATGTTTTTTAAAAATGCACTTTAGGTATAATTTATCATAAAGCTTTACAAAGCTCTCCTCTTCCTACAAGACATCAAATATTTTTGGTGACTAATGCCTCAAATTTAAATCATGTCACCAGTTTCTCTTACTGATAGACATGCAGATCACCTTTTGTCCTAGAGTGAAACAGATTGATGGCTCTTGAACATTTGACAGTTGCAGCTGCTGTTCTCTTTTTCCCATTTTTCTGTTTTCAACCATCTCGACAAAAAGAAATGATCAGAGGTAATTTTGTTAACTAATGCTACCTTTCCTGCTCTATAAACAACTTCCTTTCTTCTCCCCAGATTAATTTCCTGGACATTTTCAAATCCAAGTTGCATTCTTTGTCTTCTTCAATGAAAAAAAAACACACCACCTACCCCCCCCCCCAAAAAAAAACCCAAAACCAAACAAATCAGGATTTAGAAAGGCTCCATTTCCTCTAACTCTCAGTTTTCCCTCCTTTTCCATGTACCACCATGAGAATTTATCTTCTACATAGTGAAAGGACTACAAAATATTCCTTAATGTTTAACAGAGATATGCTTACATCTTTAAAAATCTTATCACTATAGCAAATGGTTAGACAAAACCTTCCTTTGCTTTTAACAAAGCAAAATGTTAATATAAAGTGTAGACATGAGGCAGATTTGATTATTATTCCATAAAGGAGGATTAGAAAAAAATCCACAGATGAAATCAGCCTCGTACCCCAGCAACCTGTGTAAATTAATAGCTGCCTCCTGACTAAATTAAAACTAGTATGAAATGTGGAAAAAACATCACAACTGCTACATAGCCCTTCACTTTCTCGGAGTCCCTGAGTAACTTAGCAGAGATGGCTAAACCCCGTCTTTGTAGGCTGCAGCTTAATTAACAAATATAGCCTCTGCCTTAGAAAAAGATAACGTCCTCTGGGCTAATTCTAAATTTAAAGAGCTGAGAAAATAATCAGCAGTAAGACAATATTACAGTAAGTATATTATAGCAGTAAGAAGATATTACAAAGCAAGAGGCTCCTTCAAAAACAGATTAATAAGATATATAAGCCTTCAGGACAAATGGGATTGTTGTGTGAATGGGCGGTTGTGTTGTTATTTCCTAAATCCTGCCATGTGACTGAAGACCTTTCCTTGTTTTTCCTTTGAGCTCTGCATATCCCAAAGCACTGAACACCTCTATTCTACATTGCTACCAAGCCCTTAGCTTTCCTATCACAAAATATTTTCAAATAACTTAAAAAAAAAATCACATCTGCAGTAATTAAATAATAATTACAAAAGAAGATTATCCACTGTATCTCTATGGTGCGTTCTGCACTGTCTGCTACTGGCAAGACAAAACAGAAAAGCAACCAGCCAAAAGTGAGTGCACTAATAAGGTATTTTATGCCAAGAACTGCTTTCTTTTTTCACCTAAAATTTGAAAACGTTTAACTGCTTCTCTGCAGGATAAATTTTATTATGTTTTCTGATCCTGATTTCCCTTCCTTCTTCTTTGTGAACAAGTTGATTCCTACTCCTAACTTCTGCATGCACCTGAGTGTATATATAAATACAGAAGACACACTGTGACAGAGGTCACTGACATGGAGGTCAGTGGCAAAGCAACAAAAAAAGCATGAAGGTTCTCTCATGTTAATTCAGGGAAATAAAAAGATATAGCATTTTAGGGCAACACAGATTTTGTTTGAGGCAAGTTCAGGAATGCATTTTTTGAGCAGGCATTTTATACCTTTCAGAAATCCACTAGGGTCAGAGGAGCAAGCCTCCAGATGACTGTGTCATTTACTATGACAAAAATACAAAGGTACTCTATCCATGTTATTGATTTGAATCTCTAAATACAGCGTATGCACTTTGTGCAGCCCAATACCTTCAATGCCAAGATCAAACTGCCTGTTCTGCATGCAGCTTGTCAGTGCACCAAATGGGTCAACAGTGCCTAATGTGAATACTGCTAATTCAAAGGAAAACAGTGTTTTTGTCACTGTAGTTCATTCCATCCCTTTCTCTCCCAAGTGAAATAAGGCTTTTAGGCCAACACAAAGTGCAGGTTTACTGGTTTGGCTTTGTTTGTAGCAGAGTAGCACGGACTTGTGCAGCCTAGCTATTAATAAAAGATGGTACACTGCATTCCTAGCATAGTACTACTAGATGATACATAGCATCCCTAGCAGGGAGAACTATGCTGGCAAAAATAGGGTCTAGAGCTGTCCTGAATCCCAAAATCTCTCAAGAACTAACCAATACTCTCCAAGTCCTCCTGGCTGTGAGATGAGTAAAACTAATAGTCACCAAGATGTAAGGGAAACGTCACAGCTAATGCCCTGCAATGGACACACCAGCTCTGGACAAAATCTCAGGGTGTTGACCTATCCTGGTCCATACATGAGACAGGCATGTAAGTTCCCAGAAAAGTCTAAGCAGATCTTTATAATCCTGTCAAGCAGGGAGGCCAGAAAGAGATTTGGTTTACCCTACTATAGACATCTCCTGGCGTGGCTTGGTTAAATTGCCCATACTTAGTGTCTGGCACCGTTTGAGACATATAAGATGCTTAAAATACCTGTATAAACTGTCAGACATCAAACAGGCCTTTCCTGAGGCTCTCCTCTTCTGCAGTGGCAGCTGAAGGCCAGATGGGAGGTGTTAAGTCATGTCCTATATGTTTAGGAAAATGAACCAGGACTTAAGTCTCCCGCGAACAAAATGAGAGTTTAGGCACCTAGACTAGAACCCAGTTTCTACAATACTGCTGCTTCATGACACTTCAGATGACAAAGGTGCTTATGGAGTTGGAAATGCAACATAGGCTTTATAGAAAATTGACACCATTCTAGAGCGGTCATCATAAGTCAAGCAAGATACTTCATGGTATTTGAAATAGCCATGATTAGGCAACTGAATTCCATCACGTCATATATTTATGTATCTTAGCTTCAAACTGAATCCCACTCCCATTAGGCCAAGGCACATAGACTGTGAGATTTTTGAAAAGAACACATTAAATATTTAACAAAAACTGTTGGGTTTTTTTTTCTCATAAAGACAAAGACAGTCGGGGAAGCATGCTGGACCCAAAAGATTCAGCGCTTCCTAAGAACTATGCAAAATGCTTCTGATCTACTTCAGCCATTTTAGAGGAAAGGCCATCTAACTCTGTTTAAATGAAGGAAATAAAGTGAAAACTGGCCCGTGACACCCAAAAGGTCATAAAGGTTTCTTTGATAAGCCTTTATTTCTATAGGGCTCTGAAACCAGAATTGAATGCTTTCAGAAAGGTGAAGAAAGGAAGTGAGATGTAGCTCTGATGCCCAGTTCAAGAGAACGATTTATTGTCTTGATGATCCAGAAAGAAATGGGGCAGTCTGTACAACCACATGACTATAACCGTCAGGTAAAACAGCCTCTTGCTTTTTACTGGCCACTGGCAGTAGCAGACAAGGAAGGCTAGAGTTTAGCTCCAGCAAGCAATGATACAGCTTTGTGTGCATTTACTACTGTTCCTGAATTAACAACAGATATCTTAGAATGGCTTGTGTCCCTATCCAGCTCACTTAAAGCTTATGTCTAGTTCATGAGCTCTTGTTACCCCTCTGATATTTCACTAAGACTAGACTACTGGGTGCTCCACATTGCACCATGTGGTACAAAAGCTATGAAGGCTGCAAAAATAATGTAAAAGAAGGAGACTGTATAACTAGAAGTATGAATGTATTATACGTACAATTCCCAGTAAAAGATCTGAACAAGAACCACATTGAAGACTTTTTCCAAAAGAGGAGGAGGTGACAGGATGTGTTCTAGAATCCTGAACCACATGCTGTATTACTATCTTTAAGCCATTTAAACTCTCCTTTTTTGCATAGATGAAAGGAATCAAGGTTCAGTCATGCTTTAAAATTGCATTATTTTACAGGTAAGTGATATTGGTGCAGAGCATAGAATGCAGAGAGCAGGTTTCATGAACGAGTCTCTGAAACTTTTATTCCAGAATTGCCACCAAGCTTGTAAAAGAAGGTGAATTCCATTGCTGTCAACCCTGCTTTATCGTTGTGCTTAGAACACTTAATTTTCAGATAAATATTTAATCGCAGATTCTATGACACTGGCTGAGATAAGACTGATCTAGTTTGGGCCTTAAGAAACACAGAGCCCAGAATTTCTTGTCTCTTGAACAAAGCACAGAGGAGAACAAATACTTAAGACAAATCCCCATTTCTCTTTTCTTTTGAAATCAGTCCAGATTAACACCATTGCCTGCTAGACGGCATGAGAAAAAAATCAGCCTTTGAGAAAAGAAACATAAGCAAATGCTGTTGTTCTATCTTTCTGTCACATACATACACTTTTCTTGCCTAGGCACAGATAGTAAGGGAATATAAAAACACATAAAGAAATAGTGACACTGTTATCAGTGTCTTCACCCTTTTTTCCTTTTCAGTTTCTTAATTATTTAAGGAAATATATATATGTCAGGTCCAGACTGTTTTAAATTCCTCAAACTGTATGGAGATTCCCTCCGCTTTCCTTTAGACTATTCTACAGCTTGCCATTTCCCTTTGTAAGAAAAAAACCCTTCATTATACAATGCATGCGATTTCTGTTCCTTGATTACCTGCCATGATTTCTACTGACCCCATTGCTCGATGTTCTAAATAATTCCTCTTGAACCTTGCTGTCTTTTCCCTTAAATATCTTCACAATTGACTTGTGTTCTTGTTAGTCTGTTCTTAACTAAGTTTAGCAACAATAAATCACTCTTAAGAATCAATCACTCCCAAGTCACTGTTCTTTGAACTTGTATTCTACTTTAAAATAAAAATGTCCTGAGAGAAATATTTTACTATCAAAGCCTTATAAAGATGAACCACTTTCTTTCTGCACCATGAAACCAGGATCTGGCCTGGCATCTCATTGGCATCTCTCATAGCAACCTCATATCTCACCATTTGCTTGTTTTATCTTCACATTACTGTGAGATATAGATCTATATTTCCCTGAGGAAATATTTCTCATTTATCCAAGCTGGTTGAAGGCTTTTGGAAGTTACTTTTATTCTCTTGATCTTGCTCTGTCTACCCTATTTTTAATGTGTTCTTCATTTGCAACCAGTGCCAAATTTAATTTATGTTCACCTTCATCTACCAGATCACTCACATTACTAAACAGAACTCACTCTTGGGTTTTGTGTTTTCCCCCCTTATTCAACATCTATCAGCTATGCAGGGAATTACTTATTGAAAAATTAGCAGTTAGAATTTAGGGCTGAGGCAGTATTATGACTGTGACAGATTAAAGGGTTTAACACGAAATAATAACACAACTTTTTGTACAACAGGAATTTGTCAAACACCTTTCATAACAAATATATTGGAATCCAACAGTAATCCCTCTGTCACAAAAAAAAACAGACCTCATCCCTTTCTAATTTAAACTACTGCTGAGTAGTAGTACACTTTGCTTACAGGTGTTCAGCTATATTTCAGTCCAAAAGAGGACATAGTCTATCTAAGCTAATTTCCATTAAATTTTAATGCAAAAGCATTTTCTATGAATATAAAATTAAATCCAGAGTCTACGATGAACTAGAGTTAGCACAAGAGCTTTCTTTCCATAGTGTTTTACTCTGTTTTTCTCTGCCAGTCTACAGAGAACTCCATCTGAATGTGTTACCTCCCTCCATCAGCCAAGCTACTGATTTCATTCTGTCATCAATACTTTCTGAATAACCTTTGTTCAGCTGAGAGAGAATTTTTCCACTTGTTTTCCATTCCTGGATGACTGACCAGGCTTGGCATACCTGTGTAACTTCCTCCCAATACTTGTTGGGTGATCCATGGGCCATAGTAAAGAAAAGCAGGATACACTCATAATATTCTGAAAGGATAATGTAGCTTTTATTTAATTGGCAGGCACTGCATTGCTGGCAGGTAATAGATTTTCCATTTTAATCTATATAATGATATTCATAAAGTATAAAAGTTAGTGGGCCAATGAAAGGAATAATGGGAACTGAGACTGAACAAAAATCCCCATCCCTTACTGACCTCAAGCTAAAGACAAAACCCAGCAAAGGCAGTGAAGCATCAACCTGTACTGTACATGGGAACTTCCCTACAGTCCTGCACCTGCAGGCTTAGAAACAGATTTCATCCCCATGGTTTAGGAAAAGCTTGGCTCTCACCTTTCTTCCCAATGCATTTAAGCCGTCATGTCTCACAACATTTTTGGAAGCCATTTGTACTCAGATGGTGTAGGACACAAAATGGAAAGAGGCTGGATGTCTGTGTAAACCCAAAGATGATTGCTAATCCGTCACCCACACATCAGCTAACCCAAAATCATTAATCACAGAGAGCGCTACATGACAGTTTCAGAGCTTTTCTAAAAGGAAAGATGGAAGTAGTTTTGGAAAGTACTGTAGGAGTCTATTTTTCTTGCAGCAAATTTTCCCCCTATAAAATTGGTTGCGAATTCATCACCCACACATGCTTTCCTGAATTCTAGTAACATTTTACATTTATTGGCATGAGGTTCAGGATAAGTTGGCTTTGTTTCTCCTCCCCACTACCCTGAGGAGTTATTCTGTCCACAAGAAGAAATGGGCAAAGATGTTTAGCAGCAAGGATTGGAAGTTTAGCTGCTTATCTAGAAAAACACGGCATGCCTGAAGTCATGGCAATAAAGTCAGCAGGCAAAGGAGACTTCCTCCTGAGCCAGTACGGAACCACTGCTCCCTTCTGGCTCTCTGTGAAGCAGAAAAAGAAATATATCAGCCAACCTTTTCTGAACTTCAGAAATGGCTATTTCTTTTTCCTCTGGTGTCTTCTTGAGAAGATGAGCAAGCCCAGCAGTGCAGCAGTAGATAGCCTGGCTGATTCTGGCTGGGCAGTACTAAGCTAGTACCTGCTCTGGCAGGGGGATTGGACTAGATGATCTTTTGAGGTCCTTTCCAATCTCTAGCATACTGTGATACCGTGATACTGTGATAGTCTGCTCTGTGTATGATTTGGCATGGTCTTGATATCCTCCATTCTCTGTGTTGGTTAATACAGATGAATGGAACTAGTCCTGAGGATCGAGTTCAAAACCTATGTGTCTTTCAATTTTCATAAATCCACCTCCACAGATTTACACAGATCTAGGAGCCTACATTTTTAGGGTAGACTCTCAGGCTTTCTTCCTAGCAATAACCCTGTTATCTTACTCCTGCCTTTCTGGATATTGTGCTGTCACAAACACACAGTTTTTGTTCTTAGCTAACAAGTCCTTTTACACGGCAAAACAAACCTCCCCTGGTTCTCCTGTATCTTCCTCCTAAGACCACTTAGTGCACTTTGCCTGGTACTGTGATATAGTGTTTGTAGAAGCCCACTGTGTCTCATCCTCTCCAGCTGCCACATCCTCTGTGACCTCAGAGGCAAACTCTCCTGGTCTTACCATATAACCCCTATGGTTTTCATCCCTACACAAAGGTTTTCCTCTAGCCCAGCTTCACTTTATCAAGGCAATATTGGTTGTACTGCCTATGCATGAAGTGCCCAGTGTTGCATTGTCTGCATTTGAGTGGAGCGAACAATGCCCAAAGAAGCTGATTTTAAATTATATGATATATATGTTTGGAAAATTGCATTTTATTAGCAGTGTGGCTTTTGTATGTTCAAAAATTGGATTTAAAGGTGTTTTTTTCCTTAGCAATCTTGGTGATGCCATTCAAATCATAAGTGGAAGCAGTCTGATGTGAGTCACTTGACTTACAGAATCACAGGATTCAAATAGAACTATGAATTGCTGAGGAAACTTTTGAGACTGAAGCATCGTTAGTATCTTATAAATGTCTATTAATAGAACCCATCTTCATTGTGCACCCGATCTTAAACTGTAGACAAACATTCACAAGCAGTCTTAACACCTCTGTGCTCAGTCTCTTTGGCGGCATTGCTGGTCTAGATGAAAGGATTTTCTCAGTGAAAAAATATAGCTTGTGCTTTACAGGTTAGATTAGATTAATGGTCCTTTCCAGTCACAAAATCTATAAGGCTGTTCTTCTCTACTGTTGGTCTTTGAAGAATTTTTGATAGAGTTTTCTTCAAGCAGGACTGGCTTTCGTAACACCTGACTGGAATGCTTCAGTGGCAAGGGAGAGGAGATTCTGAAGCAGATCTAGGGATGAATGACCTGTTGATCTGCAAGAAAACTGGCTCATGTGGATGCATTAGATCAAAAGTGCTTGCACTGTGGAGTCCATGCATGCACTCACATCACAGACCTCTGGCTTGTCTGCACCAGACTAATACTCACTCAACTGCTATAGCATTTTTTGTCTCTGACATCCCACATGAATGGGGTTGCCTTTATGAAAACGACCTGCAAAGTAATAGCATTGTACTCTTCTGATTTCCTCCTTTAAAAAAACCTATGTGACACCTGACAATGGCAATGAACATCACTAATATACAATTTGCACAGCAGGATGTAGATCTCGTATTAAACCCCTTAGAAGTAAATATACAAATACTAAATAAAATTTATTTGCATGAATCGAAAGTCTCTATCACAATTCTTGTCAGTTCTGTGAAGCTACATTTGGGATTAATTTGGCCCACTACAATTATTTTCACATCTGAACATATCATAAAATCTCTAAAAGAGATAAATTAAACGGGGAAGAGCAGCACAAAAATTATTTACTATAAATTATGAAATAAAACAAGATAGCAAAGTAATCTCTGTGCAGATGAACCACTAAAATGTAATTAGTGAGACACTGCAAAAGACTGACTATACCTGAAATAGCTTTAACATGTCTTGAATAAGATACAATCTTGGCATATTTATAAAATCCCTGTTCAGCTCAACCAAAAAAAGGAAAAAAGGAAAGGGAAAGGGGAGAGAGGAAAAGGGGAAAGGCAAAAAGGGAAAGGGAGGGAAAGGAAGAAAAGAAAGGGAAAAGGAAAGGGAAAAGAAAGAGGAAGAAAAGGAAAAAAAAGAAAAAAGAAAAGGAAAAAGCATGCCAGAGAGATTGCTTTATGTGACTGGAAAGCTGAGAAGATTACTAATGGGATAAAAAACCTTATGTTATAGGTTACTAGTCTGAAGGCAGTCCAGTATCACAGTAGCCCAAAGCACTACTATTTCATATTTCAGATCAGATGATGATAGATGGATAGCCAGATGGAAAAAAGGAATTGAAATCCCAGGATTTAAAAACATGATTGCCTAAGTTAGGGTTCTAAACCAATGACCTAATTTTTGAGTCATGAATCACTGTCTTACTGAATTGGACCCTACCACTTCTCTGCAAGTAGGATTTTAGTCACCTACTTTCAAGAGCGACACCATAACTTAAGGTTGTATTCTCCCTTTCCATAATGATTCCCTGGATTTTATGTTTGCTAAACACAGCTATCTATGCTGTAATTTATTTTCATTTAATTAAATGGATGGAACTTTCTAAGTTAAAGAACACAATTAGGAACCTATAGGTTTTAACTTATGGAAGGAAGGAGAAAGACTCTTTCTGATATCTGTGTCTCTGTATGTGCCTCTACAGCACCTGCCTGGACACGCAGTGATGTCATCAGCATGGCAATCATTTAAATATACCCCTCCCAGCAACTAGAACTTTCACAGATGTTTATCAAAGTCACTTACCTGTAAAAAGCACAACAGAAAAAAAAAAAAAAAAAGCAGGGTTTTATACCATATCCAGAAGGTAAAGTTTGTATAAATTGGACCTGTCAGTAGAGGCTGATCTTACCTGTCAAGGTGGCACACATGAAACAAAAGACAAGTCTCTCAGGACAGAGATGTATTGGATGTTATAGACCAAAATGAACATGCTTGAATTGCAAAACAGAAGCTGAAGCAGCCAATAGAGAACAGCTGGAGCTGTGTAAGCCTCATGTGTCTCATACAACTAATTAAACATTCAGCCTTGTTTCATTACTGGCTGGTGCTCACATAAGCTCTTCAGTTTGGCCCTATTTAGGGAAAGCAATTGTAATCCAGTTTGGGATGGAGATGGCATCAGTGTATGCCAGAACCCACAACAGTTAATAAATGCTTTTAGCTCCTAGCTAGACAAAGGTAGTGAAGGATCTTTTTGCCACAGCCATTACTTGAGACCTGAGCCACTGGGAATTCAAGAGCACATCTAAGCAGCCAAACTCATTATGAAACAGCAGACGTGCTGCTTCAGCCGAGAGCTCACACACGGCACCAGCTAGATCTCTCAAGACATCCTCATGAGCCAGTTTCACCTGTCTTGTGCTGCAGGACTGCTGCCAGCTTCCCCCTCATAGTCTGGCTCCAGGAACATACAGCATTTACCACTTAGCCTTGTGACAGAGAGCATCTTACAAAGCTGAGCATCACCCCACCAAATTACATTGCTTCTTAAAGTACACCACTCTGCTGAGCTCTCCCCTGTTCATTGATGTCATGCTGGACTTGAGAGAAATATATGGATATACAATCAATAATGCCAGACTGGTAGCCTACAGAAGTCATGCCACTGCATGATGCCTTTTTTCTGTCTGGTATCAAAATGCATCAGCTGAAAGGGCCAAAATAGTGATACAAAATGGTTTTCTGTGTAGGCTGGAAAAGGCCGTTACCAACCACTCAGGAAAACCAGTTTCTGTATCTGTGCCATCCCTGTACTGAATGAGCTCAAAGGAAGAAAACAAGCGTTAAATGATGACAGAACAGCACTGTCGTTAGTTTGAGTTAAAATTAAGTTACCCCACAAAGGGTGCTTGAGGATTAATGTTTTCATGGTACTCTGCAAATGCAAGGACTTATTATAAGTTACAGACAGTGATAAAAATACTCACAATATTCCTCATGTGTTTCAACATTATTGTCAGACGGGTGTTCTCGTAGGATATGACTAATTGTACTCCAGGCTTATGATCAGTTGACTGAGGACCTAAAAAAGGCCAAAGAGTTTGATTTTAGAGTTAACAGCAGGAGTTCATCTGTAAAATATTGCACTACACAGGAACTAATGCATAAAAAGAATCGACTGTGTGCTTAAAGCAGGATTGAAATTAGAAAACGTGGATAAAGAGTGTGGTGGAAGAAAGTGGTCTGACAGGAAGTGCTCAATTTTTATACATTCTCAGTGAGATTTTTTTGTTGTTTGTTTTCTAACTGCCATCAATCTGAATTTCAGTGGGAAATTTATGCTTGAGTAACAAATAATTGGAGGGGGAGGGCTGGCAATCATTCATGACACGAGGCAGCATTGTTGCAAGTCTTCTCTCTGGTTAAAAACACTGGCTTTTTTCTTTTATTCTTCTCTAACAGAAATAAAAAAAAAAAAGGCAAAAATGCAAAAAAAGCAGGCTTCCAGACCAACTGCAAAACAACAGTTATAGAAACAACTTCTATATCTGTCACATATAAATTCTCCCTTCTTCATTCTGTATTTTTTCTGTTCCAGGCTGCTTTTCATGCAACCCATTGCTATCATACATTTTTCTACTAAGATGCATTTACAGAGTTTGATTATGTTCCCACTGAAAAAAAAAAACACAACATTTTTCAGTTTCCAAGCCAGAAAGATCAGTCTCATAATGTGGAAGAAATGACTAAGCATATCCTGTTCCTTCTTTCTGCTGGAGGCACTGAGCCAGCTGTCTTCACTGCTAAAAAGGTGTGTCCTTGAAGTTGGGTAAGTAATGTGAATTACCTGCCCCACAGAGACAGCAGTGGAAATACAGAAGGCCTTCCCCACAGTATGCCAGGTAATGCAGAACACAACAACCTCTCCTCAATATCTATCTGACCTTCTTTGCAGTGTTAAGCAAGGAGGAGGGTGGACATAAGCCATTTTGTGCCACTTGCTTATAGACCTAGGGTTCTCCACATGTGGTCATCATCAAAAACAGTCCATACACTGCTGTGTGAACTATACTGGTTTTACTTATGCAAATAGGGTTTCATTCAATTAGACCAAAGATGTGTTACAACTGTTATTATGTATTCATCATACCGAGAGAAATAAGAACTCCATCCTGCTAACCTTACAACACAATAGTGATTCCCCGTGAGCTGGGCTCTGTTCTGCCTGCCTCCCTGTTAAAGAAGTAGCTAACCTTGAGACCTCAGACAGAAAAGTCCTGCTCCCCTGCATGCACACTGGGATCTGCCACTGACACACCAGTCTTAAACCCTCTGCAGGGTGAGGTAATGACATGAGACAGAACAGTATAGTCATTATTAATTCTTTAAATAGAAACATATCTTTTAAGAAGAGGAATGAATGAGAAAGGATGATAATGAAAGTTACTATCACAAGCAAGGGTTATGCACTAGCAAGAAGAGGCTTTTTTAGAGAGTATTGCTACTGTTCATTCTCAATAGCAGACAGGATTCCCATGTCTTCCTTTCAGCCTTAGCAGACACCTGTGCACTCTCTGTCATGCTCTTGCTCTCTTTTCCACATGTACATTGCAGCTCTTACAGTCAGGGTTGTAAGAGCAAAAAATCACAGTCCCTCTCCTTAGCCTTTACTCTGTTGTTCAGCAGAGGGGAAGTTATAATAAATAAGACATGTTGGCTGTATTTGTATGAAGTAACCAAATATCTAACCTCTGGAGTGAACAGAGGTTAAAATAACTTCTAAGCTGACACAATTACAGTGGTGTCATGCACTGTTGACAGCCAGAGAGCTAGTGCAATTGTCATTTATCCTAAGGAAAGGAACTAAAATGAATTTAAAATAATGCAGCGTGCACATACAACTGCCACAATATAATTTTTCCAGGCAGCCTGGATATCAACACTTCCAAGTTTCTGATGTTTGAACTGGATTTTTAGAATACAAATCCATCTCCAATTTCTTCCCTTTAGGGACTACAAAAATATATTTTTAATCACACCCTAATTAGAAAAGGGTCTGAAACAGACTCCTAAAGAATTGAAATCTTATGAAGAAATCACTAAATTGGGACTTGGCAGACTGAGGTGCAGTTCTTCATTTGTTATTCTCCTCTAGGAACTTTGAAAAATCACTTAGCCTGACTATACTTTAGTTCATTTCTTGTTGTACACAAAGTAAGGGAGAGATAAAGCATGAAAACTCCATGAACAAGGCAATGCTGAATAACAAAAAGCTCACAAAAATTTGTCCTTCCTGACATGATGCAAAGACATTTTACCATATGTGGGTTTTCTTTTTTTTTTTTTAAAGTTGTGAGTTCTTTTTTGTTTTAATTTGCAACAGAAAATGTAGGTTCCTAGGTCATTAAACACAGCATAACACAAGGGAAGTTGTGTTTTAACATATGGGCACAAAACATGTGCAGGGCTCTGTTAATTTTGTGAATTGCAGTGGGTCACCCTGAGCACTTTAGCAAGAGCAGTGGATTTCAGAGCTAAATTACATCATTAGAATTCAGCTGAACACTGTGCCTTTCCTCTCCCACCAGTAATACCAGTGCCTTTTTCTGCATTACTTAAGTCTTATAGTGCAAGTGCTCATACTCAGTCAAGGAATTTGGCATTTCTTTAGGAAAAAAAACAAATGTAAATAAGTTTCTGACCAGGCTGAAAATAATGAAAAACAGGGGAGGGGAAAATGCATTTCTAATAGAGTGTGTAAAGTGAAGTCTAAACCACACACTATGGGCATGACTATTATGAAAATATTTGCTCTTGCTATGTAATAAATTGAGTACTAATGGAAAAATAAAATAAAAAATAAAAGGAAGGGAAAGAAAAAAATAACAGAGTGCAGAGAATCTGATAAAAGGAAGAAACTTCTATTGCTTGTATTTCATAATAAAAGACAGTTACTGGTAGCTATATCCAACTGTTGTATTTTAGGTTTTCCCACATCCAGCGCTAAATCATTGCCTTTTTGAAGTCTAGGTGATTTTAGCTTCAAATCATAACAAAGTACACATACAATAATTACTTCCCAGCTTGGGCAGATGGACTTGAGCTCAGACCCTGCGTTTTTAGGAACTGTCATGCTCTACTTGTACTCCATTATAGGCAAAGACCAAATGCTAGTCTGTTGTAGATAGAGGACAAAACTCTGCTGACTTCAGCTGAAGCAAGATTTCCCTCACAGGGGTTGATTCTTCACTCACTGGTGTCAATGTAAAAGCTGTCAAATGCCAAATGAGGACCCTGGAGCACTCATAGAATTTTTCTGTATGAACTGTGCCTGTGTGTCCCAGCACTCTGCAGTGGAAGTAAGCCAGAAAACTGCAGAAAAACTCAAACACTGTGCCAGTTTATAATCTCTTTTATGAAGGAACATAAACACTAGAAATCTGTGGGCCCTTTCTTCTTTTTGAATGGCAAAATTAAGACAACTATTGTTCAGATTTCTACTGGGGAATGATCTTCAGAGTAGTCTAGGATCACAGAATCACATAATGGTTTGGAAGGGACCTTAAAGACCACCTAGTTCCAACCCCCCTACTGTAGGCAGGTACACCTTCCACTAGACCAGGTTGCTCAATGCCTGCATCAAAGGATGAAGTTCTTCATCTAGATGGTCTTTTCTTACATGTTGGAGAACTACGAGCTCTATAATCTATCCTTTGTGCAATGTTTTCATTAGTAGCATTTTAAAATTAGATCTGCATTACACTTTGCACAATGCATAAGATGCGAAAAGTGAAGAAGATGCTACACAGAAGATTGACAAAATCAACAGGAAAACTACTACTTAATAACACATTGCTTTTCACACGTGGACTGCAAAGCAATGTTAAAATGCTAATTAAATAAGCATAACAGCATTACCATTATGGAGTTAAGCTTTTCAATTTATTGTGCACCCTCAGATTTTTCTTAGATCTTTCTTCTTAGTGGCAGCCTGTTTTGATGTTTGGCATCAAAGGGTACTGGACCTTTTTTTTTGGTTTTCCAGGGCCAGGGTTGAATGCCCCAGGCCAACCATCTGCCTGCTTTAGATACAGCTTGGGTTTATAAGCCTCCAAGGTACCCAACTTCAGTGGTAAATACATTAACTAACCATCTCAAAGGTTTCATCCTGCAATGCATCAAGAGGTGTTTAGGGCCAGCAAAACAGTATGAATGGCACTTAAGTAGGAATGCAACTTGTGGCAAAAAACTTTACATCAAGAATAAGTAACTGCAACACTACATAACACAAACAAAATAGCCAATTCTACTCAGGGACAGTCCATGAGGACCACGATTCTGCATGGAGAGGCATACCATATCTGTTTCCCTTTAAAAGGGCACAAAGCCAGTTTCTCTACTGCACTAAATGGACAGAAGCCCTTTGAAATACATGGAGCACTAATCAAACATGCCAGAACTGGACCTGGGTTGTGCCCTGTTAAAACCAAGGGCAAAGACTTAAGGATTTCATAACTTTGGCTAAACAGTCTGAATTACTAATATTTTCAGGAGATAGAATCTCAAGAGAAGAAAAACAAACAAGATTGATATAAAAATGGTTTTAATACATTTTTTTTCTTCCTTTTTTCTAAAGGGCCTTTATAGAAGGCTGTCTGTGAAATCATTCCTGATATCTGCTCTCACTCCCCTGTAGTGAGCTTGGTATAATGAAATGCTGATAATATTCAGCATAATTCAGAATTCACCCCACTGGGCGTACTGAATCAGTATTCTTGTCAAAGTAAATTTAGCGCTGATTTTTAATCTCTTCATTGCTAGGAGCACAGTACAAATTCATAAATTTTAATTTTTATTTTACTTTAGTAAGTGTAATTACCTACAACATTTATAAATTTAAGCAGTGTAAGAGAAAGATGCTGTCTGATCAAAATTCATAACCTGCTTCTACTGGGCATTCATTTTATTTTATATTGATCCTCACTGAGAGTAAGACGATTTGCTTGCATAAAGGCTGAGAGACCAAAGAGACTCAGCCACAGTAACTCAACCCATCACTCGTGTTCTCTGTTTTTACAGAGCCTAACTCATCGATTCCTGATTTGGACATTGTGTGCTACTGGTATTCTATCAATAATTGATAGCAATGAGTTTTCTAGGCCAAAGGGAGCATTTTAGTTTTTTATTTTTTGTTTGTTTGGTTGCTTTTTTCCTCTGTGTTAAACAAAGGTTTTGCCTCAGTCTAGAACTGAAGTGTCCAAACTTTAAAAGGTAGAGTTCCTGCACAGGGAAAAACAACCACATCCCTCTATAACCATACGTCTTGAGGACAGAGACACATTAATCTCCCTCGATCAGGTTGTGACCTTGTCCTGGGTTCAGCAGTAGCAGTCATTTTTCCCTTTCTTAGTAGCTGGTGCAGTGCTGTGTTTTTGACTTTCAGCCTGGGAACAGCATTGATAACACCGATGTTTTTAGTTGCTGCTCAGTAATGTTTACTCTGACCAAGAACTTTCTGAGTCTCATGCTCTGCCAGGGAGGAGGGGAAGCTGGGATGAAGCAGAGACAGGACACCTGACCCAAACTGACCAAAGGAGTATTCCATACCACAGCACATCATGTGCAGTACATAAACTGGGGGTAGTTACCCAGAAAGGCTAGATCACTGATAGGTTGGGCTGGGTATCGGTCGGCGGGTGGTGAGCGGTTGTATTCTCTCCCCTTGTTATTTCCCTTATCATTATTATTACTGGTGGTAGCAGCAGTGGTTTGTGTTATACCTTAGTTACTGGACTGCTCTTATCTCAACCTGTGGGAGTTACATTCTTTCAGTTCTCCTCCCCATCCCTCTGGGAGCCAGGGGAGGAAGAGGGGGAGTGAGCAAACGGCTGTGTGGTACTGAATTAGACTGGTCTTAAACCATGACAGTTCTTTTTGGCACCAACATGGGGCATGAAGGGTTGGGATGATGACAGATCTGACTGGAGTGCGTCTAATCACATTTGTGATAAGCATCCATCGTTTCGATTAATAGCCACTCGTCACAATGCTGATTTATTGGCTCTCTAAGTTTTTGCTCTTGATCTCACAGTTTCAGTATGTTGTACCTTACTTACAGCCAGTATTTGCTGTGTTAGTGTTTTTCAGCTGAGGGACTCGGGCTAAGGTTCTTGTTCCCTTGTACTTTATGGTAATGACTTGCAATACAATAGAATCATTGATCATGAAACTGATCTGGCTTACATTTCCAGTCTGGTCACCACCTCTATACTTTGGGAGGTATATAATAGAAGTGTTTAGCAATTACACATCTTTTTTCCCCTCCTCGGGTGGTCAGCCTATGAGGGAGACATTCCCACATACCCCTGCAACAAGTACAGCAGCTACTCAAACTCTGACTACAACAGATAACACAGTTACTCCAGCTCCAAGCACAGCAGCTACATAACCCCAGCGACAAGTACGGCAACTACTCTGATCGCAGCAGACAGTGAAGCTACTCCAGCTCAAAGCACAGCAGCTACTCCAGCCCCAGTGACAAGTACAGCAGCATCATTTGAAAATTCTGAAGGTTTTGAATGGCCTTTGGGTACCCTTGAGACCTGCCTGCTGATTGTGATGGGGATCACCATGTTGGCACGCATGCAGATTGTGTTTTGCCCACGACCATTTCGTCTGACCTCGAAAGTTAAGCAGAGTCTAGGGTTAAATGACAATATAGGAGGACCAAGACATTTTCCCTGAGGCTGGACAGTCATGAGTGGCAGGGTGTGTGGGACAGTATGGGCGAGTATCTAGTCCACTGGGCCCCTCCAGTGCTTTGGAAGCATTGGAGATGGAAGGCAGCTGTATGGAGTCCCCAGCAACAAGCTGCAAAAACTGCTGAAGGGGACAGTGAATTGTTTTGAGCCTGGTGGGCCCATGGCACTTCAGGCCATCAGGGCAGAGATGCAACATAGAGATGGACTCATGATTGAGGAGTGAACTTAGCAAAGGACACTGTTGCCCAGGTTATTGACGAGTATGAACACTGCACACAGCCTCTCCTGTTCTGAAAGACTGTTACAAGAGATGAAGCCTGACATCATGGACCAGATGGACTCAGCAGCGTTACAGGGATTGGTCCATGCACTAAGGAATGATCTCTCTCTCTCTCTCTCTCTCTCTGTGGGTGTATATATATGTATATATATAAGAATGATGGCATATTGAAAATGTGGGATCTGAGCATGACGTGAATGGCATGGAATAAGGAGTGGATACTGTCCCGGGTTCAGCAGTAGCAGTCATTTTTCTCTTTCTTAGTAGCTGGTACAGTGCTGTGTTTTTGACTTTCAGCCTGGGAACAGCTCTGATAACACCGATGTTTTTAGTTGCTGCTCAGTTATGTTTACTCTGACCAAGGACTTTCTGAGTCTCATGCTCTGCCAGGGAGGAGGGGAAGCCAGGAGGAAGCAGAGACAGGACACCTGACCCAAACTGACCAAAGAGGTATTCTATACCACAGCATGTCATGCCCAGTATATAAACTGGGGCAGTTACCCAGAAGGGTACTGAATTACTGACTGGACTTAAACCATGACAGACCTTCACCTCCACTAACTGTAGCGTGAACAAGCAGATTGGGGTACCTGTCACACAGCTTTCATCAAATACCCACTAAACACCTTCTTACCTCTATTTCTTTATCCTCTTCTCTAATTTTTATGTCATTGACAACAAAACAAGGTGTACCTTTCAGACTATATTGGCTCAGGACACCACAGTAGGAATTAGGAGGCTGCAATTCTCAACTTTATTACAAATTCAGTTTGTGCTTTTGCATAATACAGTTACACACTGATTCTCTGTAATAATTAGGCACCTTAATATTAGTGAAATGTCAAAATCCTTCTGAAGACCCGGGACTTTAACTCCCTTATGCCTTGGCTCACTGTCACATGTCTGCATCTTTGGTAAAGAATCTAGAGAGAGAGGCAGTCTACAGAGCCAGACTACATGTTACATTTGAACTCTGGTTTGGATTTTCTATTACAAGATTTAGCCTTGTATATTCCTAACACCTAGGACATTTTTGCATTATCTCCTCGTTCCCTTGTAAAAGTTAGAGCAACCATTAGCAATTTCCAATAGTCATAATGGATTTAATATGATAATGGCATGCCCTAATCAAATAAACTCTACGCAGGGGAATCTTCCAAAGGCTTAGAAGACAGAATGGGATTTATTTTGTTTTGATAGATTAAAAAAAAGTGGTCCCAGCAAAAGATATAACAAAGCTCCTGTCTGCAGAGAGATTAAATTAACTTAATGGACATGCAAACTAAATATGCACGGATACTTGCACTCCTTTCTGAAGTGTGGATCTTGGAAACTATCCTATCACTTGGAGCACATAACAACCAGCTGAGTTGCTGTGGTGCAGAGTGCAGCTGCAGGCTTCTTTATGAGATTTATTTTGCTTAAAAACTGACTACACAAGATTATTTTCAGTCCAGAGCTACTGCAGTGGAAGAAAATAAACATTCACAGTTTACATTTTATGATTTACACTTTGGTTCTTAATGCTATAATGCCAAAGATTAGATTAAATTAGGTGCTGGACAGAAGAGGGAAATGGGTTAAGTATTTAGATAGGGTAAGGGAACAGTGCAGAATCATGTAGTAAGAACTGAATTACCACTATCATTAATAACATACACCTTGGCATTAACATAATGTTCTGTTATTTACCTGGTCCACTTACTGTGAAAATTACTTTAGAAGTCACCCCTTATTTTCTTCACTTACCTGAGCACCCAGTGGGCCTTATCATGACTCAGACACTTTCTTCCAGATTCTTCTCTGAAGATTTTGTTTTGTGAAACAAGAAACCTGCTGCAGTTTGTGTAAATAAATGTTCACTATGCTTATAGAGATGTTTATTCTAAAAGAAATGAAGCAAGGCTGAGAAGAATATTGTGAAGTGAAGGAAACTACGGGTCACATTAGGAACACATTTTCAGAACCATGAGAAATAAGGAATTATTTTTGGTATCTTTAAAACAAAAGGTCACCCGAACACTTTAGACTCACCTTGAGTTACTATGTTTAGTATTTATTATTCGAATAATTTAGAAATTTATGTTCTAACAATTTAGTATTATTCTAAGAAGTCCTTAGAAAACAGATATGATTGGTAACCCACATACCTAAGGTCACAGATGATGAATCTTCTGCCAAGGTGTTTTTGGACCAATTCAGGAAGAAGCCAAGTACAAGCTCATTCTGAAAGAAAATAAGAATACTTTAGGGAATATCATATGTTGTGCTTTGTTCCTTAAATTATTAATCTCTGAGTAGATTTCTGGTAGGTTTCTAATGTATATATTAGCAATAAAGGGCAGCATTTCCTCTCTGATCATGGACAAGGATACCAGAGAATGATTTCTACTGAGGCACTCGGAGGACATTAATGCCCCTTAGCACTGGCTCAGGGATGCAGCATTGATGTCTATCTGGTCCCCTTCTATCAGCACACTTGCAAACAGCAGTGTGGCACATGGGCACATTTGCATTCCTGCTTGATCTCCAGTGTCTTGAGATATGTATTAGCAGCTGCAACTACTTTTACAGAGCACCCCATCTGAAACAAATGCAGGAGAATATCTTTACTGTGTAATGTGCAGTCAGCATGCAATTTGCCCTTGGCACAGAACCAACCCCAAGCATCTGACCTGACACGTGCCTGAGATACTGTGAGTACCTCCTTCACATGGAGGCTTAACGGACACTCAAACTGAAAAGCTCCACAGAGTGTTAACCCCCACCAGAAACCAACAGGGAGTGAAAGGGATGATCATATTTTGCCATCCTCTTCAAAGGAGTAATCCACCTTATGTACTGCACTATAACTTTTCTTTTTATGTACTGACCTGTGCTGCTCTACTGAACATATATAACAGGTAGTTACATTCAGCTGCAGAGAATTAAAACAATAAACTAAATCCCCAGATTTGAGTACTGTTCAAGGCAATAAAATTGTGAATTCTGAAATGGACTCTTATGATTCTGAATCAAAGGTGGACAGTAATTGTATTTTGTTAGCTTTTTTCATAAAGCCGTATTTCAGAATGGCCATTCTTTAAGACTGCTAGAATTGCTATATTCATACTGATGTTACTTGGACTGACACTGTAATGAATGGGTAGAACAAGAGACTTTTCAGATTCTAGCATTAAGATGTCACTTTTTTTTTTTTCCAGGCCATGGAAAATAATGTGTCTCTTATCGGCAAGCTGTACTTCACGTAGCATTTGTCTTGTTTCAATTTGACAGGATGCACCGTGATTTTGGGCCCGGAAAAGAGAAAAGGAAGAGTTTAGTGACAAATGCAGCTAGTGAGGAGCTAACATGGGTTTACAGCAGACAGAGGAACAAGATGTGTATGTTCACCATAGAGATAAGGTTTATCAATATGGATTTATTTTAGCAGTTACCTTTTATTTTTCATTCTGCTGTTTGGAGTTTTTCCTCCCATATGATACTTTCTTTTAAGAGAAAAATCAGGGGAAAAAAAACCAAAATAAAAAAGGATAAACCAACAGAATTGTTTTCCTTGAACTGAATGACAAGTCCTTAAGCTATTAGCAGTGGTCTGCCAATATACCTGTCTGTTCTGAGTATTACTAATTATTCTCTCATCTCATGCAGACAGCTTACAGGAGAAAGCACATACACCTGCTTCAGCTTCCAGTAGCTTTAAACAGCTGAGTTATTCCCTGTGGGATCAGCATTTGCTCTTTCAGCACAAGTCCCAAGTGTAGGAATTCTCAAGGGTTGAAAGAGAGTGTATTTTGGCAGCTCAGTCTTTCTTTGACAGCATAAAAATAATCAGAGAAACTTTAGTAGCCCTTTCAGTTCAAAGACCTTGAGAGAAGTGAGCAGGAGGTGGAAGGAAGGATACACTAACTGACTTGAAAGAGAAATGAAGTATTCCACACTGAGCAGCCTGGTGTTCTGCTTCCTCTCCACTTACTCTTTCAGCAATAAATGGAAATATATGGGCACAGATGTTTGTAAACAGGAGGTGCAAAGATTGTTTCAGGTGATAGTTCCAATTTCTAATGGAGACAACACTGGGAAAAAATGACACTTGTTTAAGTACAGAAGTGGAATTAATGCAAATCTTACATCAGGCATGAACACAATGCTGCTGCTGCAGTACTGATTTCAAAGCTTTCCCTGACTGTGTGTCCATTGTACTCAACAGGTATTGAAGCATGTGGGGAAGCAGCAAGGCTAATGCTGACAAATGGAACACAAAAACATAACTGAACAGGTCATGTTACTGGGGCATGAGTAGCATGTATCCAGGGCAATGTGCTTCACAAACAATGGGGAAGATCTCCTACATGTTTGTGGCAATCAGCATTTTGCACACTTTTATGCAAAAAAAAACCAGAATAAATTCTTCCTGAACTGTGTTAATCTGCCTGTTGCAGGAGCCCATCTTTTAGGTTTCCACCATCAAAGTGTGCAAGTACCTGCTTAAGTTCACCCTTTGTGAACAGATCACCAAAGCACATGCTGAACTGTGAGGTGATTCCTAAATCAATGGGACTTCAATCAACTGGACCCCAGTCAATGGGACTGAAGCATGTGCTTAGAGTTTAGCGTGCATCTAATTACACTGCTAAATAGAAACAGTCATATCAGGGCTTTGAACAGATGAATGAGAAAAAGCATGCTGTATTCAGGTAGGTAAGAGTCCACTTCTAAACAAGCAATTGTTAGAAAGTTATGACCATAGGTGGCATCTTAGAGACCCCATGACAGTCTTGGCAGATAAGGCAGGCACTGAGGATGACCACAAGTACTCATCTGCCTTTTGAACGCCTGGAATTCTTACCTTTAAATCAGTAAATGGAAATTCCCTAATATACTGCCCATTTAGGGATTTTTAGGAAAGTCTCCTTTCCATTCTTACCTAATAAGACAACAATCTTTAATATGCAATGCTGATATTTTTCCAGGTCACTCCATAACATTAGTCTGCTGGGGAGCAGCCAGGTATGTATGGGTGCATCAGCGCTGGTCTGGCTAGAACTCATGCATGACCTGTTTTCAGCCATTAAACTCAAAAGGGATAAATTCTACCCTCACAATAGGATACAAATGAAATAAGCAACTTCACTGGCATTGAGGGAGCTGGCAAAGCCCTGCACCACTGTACCTTGGTAAAATTTGTCTGCTGCTGTCCATCAGAGACTAACTAGAAAAGCATTCTACTGTTTGTGACACAGCCAGATTTCAAGCCAGATTTAATTTCATTAGGGAAAAAAAAAAAAAAGCAGTTTCTCCTGTGCTTTCAGCTTTCTTTTCAGCTATGTTAGAGTAGATTTGGGGTCAAAGAACACCCATGTACCTGTTATACTTTAACAGGATGGAGAATCAGCAGGAAAGAAAGAAACCAGAAAAAGCTGACCTTGCTGGAGCTATTATAACTTCAGGAAAGGACAGTGGAAAAGACATGACTTTGAACCCTTCCCATTTTGGCTCCGCAGGATGCCTTACTGCAGGAGTACAGGAGTTGTGGGAGTTTAAGGGACCCACATACCTCGGGTGCACTTTGTACCACTGTATTATGTGCCTCCATACAGGCACTGCAGGAGTTATTTTCTCATCTCTGCAAATCCCAAGTAGTGCCAGTGAACAAAATACAAATGAAATATGGGAAGCTGTTATGAAACTTGATTACTTTTAGACTGTAAAACATTAGTCACTCTAGAACAATGCTGTGGTTCTGGTTTTCACCGTATGCTTGAAAATGAGTGAACTTAATTTACAATCATTTCCATTTATATCCCCTCTTTAAAGCCCTTTTACACAGCCTATAAGTCACCATAAAGCAGTTTATAGAACCTATGCATAGCTGATACACTGTCACTGCTTACCTGCTTGCACTTTGGCCCTAAGTGTTTAGTTAATTTGGATACTTAGACAATTTTTATAAAGTCAAACCACAATATGCCCAATTTCTTTTTTACTGCTTAGCCTACTGTGCACTGTTGTATTTGCCAACTGCTCCTACCATGATAAACAAACCTCCTCACACATCCAAGCCCACTGAACTTGCGCACGAAACCAATTTATGTGGAAGATGTGGGACTAACATCATGTATTTATTTAAGGCTATGAAGTTTTGCAAGATCAGTATGAACACCTAGTCTCTGAGCTGTGTTACCAATAACAATATCCACAAATTAAATGCCACCTCCTTTAAATTATGAGAGATGGGAATTTTCTATAGAATGATATTAGCTGCCTGCCAGTACTGAGTGTGCATGGTTGCTATATAAAACATTGCTTTAGATTCAGTTTTAGATTTTTCTCTTGTAATGCCCAAGCCAGGTGCAAGCTGTCTTTTCAAGATAAACATGAAGACATTTAGCTTTGTGAGTGCTGCTGTTTGACACGAGGGCCAAGCACAGCCTAAATTAATGGAGCTTTACCTTGCTTTTGTGTCCCAAGGGAGTGTGCAACCCTCCTACAGTACAGCAGTAAAGTGACAAACCACCAGGGCAGCCCTAATTTACATGATATGTTATGAGATTTGGGCTGCAATCTCCACTCAGCCCATCACTCAGCTAGAGTTAAGAGTGAAACAGAGAAAAATGTAAAAGTGGCCAGCAGCCCCTGCCTTTCTTCACAAATGTGATTTACACTTCGATAATGTGCTTTTTGTTCTCCTACATGTTACCAACCTTTAATTTATTTTTAGTTGATATTTCACCCCTTATTGGTGGCATCACTTGGTTGTTCTGCCATTTATTTAATGAAGCAAAACTCCAGATGTCTAAGCACTCTTGAGCATATTGTTTTGTTGATCTAGAAGACACAGGCACTTCAGTGCCATTAGCAATGGTGCATCTGGCACAAAGCTAAATATTCTTACAGTGTGATCCCATATATTGCCACTGCTTTGGAAGGAGTAGAATGAAACTAAAAAAAGGTGCTGAAACCTGCTTTTGATCCTGTCCTAAATGACTCATTATGACAATGAAGGTGCATCAACTTTTGCATTTTAGTGACTGATGTGAGAAACGTAGCTTGTTGTTCAGCTGTATAATCTGGTGGTGTAGTTATTTATAACTGAAGGTTAACCTGAATTTAGGAAAAGCACTCCTGTTCCAGGCAGCTCTTCAATAAATTTCTAAGGGGAAGACAATGAATGAGGCATATGCATGATGTAAAACTGCTTTGCACAGGATGGGCATGAGCATGTTTAAGCATTTAAAATGGCCCAACAGGAAATCAACTGATATTTCTGCAATTACTAGATTTGATTTACTAAAAGTGAGAGATAGAGAAGGTGGTTTGAGCTCTTTAAAGAAGGGTTTAAAGAAACATTTAATTATGTTTGAGCTGCAGTGCAAATGAGAAGGCAGCTATTTTCCACTTCTCCTCCTTCATTCAAACCCTTTAGCAGAAAAGGTCAATGACATTCTGACCTATGCTTAATTATACCACAATTTTCATAATCAGAACTTAGTCTGGACTAAGAAGCGTCACTTAAGGCATGACTGGGGAAGGAATTTGGATATAATCCAATTTTCTCTTTATTTCTAAGATTTTCAGTTACTTGATTGGTAGAACCAAGCATGTAGTCAGCCTTGTATGGACTGGACAAACCTTTTCAGAGCTGAAAACTGTGTAGTCAATCAAGGTAACATGTTTACAGTGATAGCAAGCATATTTTATAATGAAATAAAAGCTTTTCTTTCCATCTCAGACAAGACTCCAGCATCCTGTACAGCTACAATACAGCTAGAAGACCCAACAGGCATCATTCAGCAGAAAGGAATGACTGTGTCAAGAGAGTAAAGGGAACACTGCTGTACAGGCACCTGCTCTTACAGAGTTTCTTCACAAATTTCTTACTTAATTATTTATTCCTACATAGTTTTACTATTTCATAGGAATGACAGTTTCGTAGTGCTTGAGAACAGACAACTCATGCAATGGTTTCAGTCAGGCTCCCTAGCATTTTGAGAAGAAGGACAAATTTGACTGCAAAGTTGTCCAAGGCACAAAAAGAGACAAAATAATTGCATTTATTTTTATCAAGAAAGCCTCCTCGCTTGGCCTTCTGCTCAGAGTAAAACCATGAGGACACCATGACACTTCTAATGGAGTCACACCAAAGAGAAAAGTAAAATAGGAAGCCTTCAGTTTGGAACACAAAGGAAATTACCCACTGACTGTTCTCCTCGTTCTAAGTGGGTCAGAACACGTTAGTATTTTCTAAACTTCTCTTATCGCCCAGCAGGAGAAGCATGTTGAAGTAAAAATAATGATTCAATGTTTGTCAAGTATCAATAACTTTAAAGGTAATCATCTAGAATTGCAGGTTAGCTGCATGGTGGTAAGCAAGATGATTTCCTGTATGCAATAGCACTTTACACATAGAAACTATCTACTTATTACTCCATTCATTATCGTCCCCTCCAAGTCCAGCACAGCAGCAGCTGTGCAACTGCACAAAATTGTTTTCATCTCCTCATGGTTCAGCACTATAGGCTGGACTGGAATGATTTTCAGCAGCTGCTTAGTCCATCGTGTTTGAGTAGCCCCACTGGGCTGGTTATGATCCACACCAGCGTATGTCTACAGTAAACCTGTCCACAGTTCCCTCTGAATACCCTATTTGTGGTTGTGCCCCAGTGTCCCTGCAGCAACGGGCTGGGAGAACTTACCCAGCTACGTGGGTGCATCCTGCAGGACCATAAAGGGAGAAAGAAAGCATTAGGAAGCCCATTGCAAAGCAGCATGCTCTGGCTGATTACTAGCCCATTCACAGACCATGGAGCAGGAGAAAGAGAGTTTCTGCACGTGACTGGGAAATGTTTTTATTATTTTTCCCAGGGTTTTAAGCAGTCTAATTTTTCAGCTGTGAATTAGTTTCTACACAGGAGTGCTTGGCCCAAATTGAAAATCCATGTACCTTACAGCAGCCCAGACACACAGCAGAAGATACAGAGCCCTTCATTTCTAGGTCACAGTTTTTCCTCAGCTGTGACCAAAAGGCACTAATGTAAAATAAACCCACAACCCTAATGTGAGTGACAGAAATTGCACAACAATTTACCCCAGCTTGTGCAGTTTATCTGGCAAGATCAGTCAAGGGAGCCAAGCACCCAAGCCAGCTGTCCATACCAAATTAGTTATAACTCTGTGAGACAGATATTATCTATCCTCTTTGGAAATCTTCATTTCAACTCAGGGCACAGAATTTATATTCACATTAATAAAAACCCTCCTGTTCGTTTCACATATGGACAATTTGCTCTTTAATCTCTATTACACAGTCACAGCTGGGAAATTTATATAGCTAGGCAGTAAACATTTTTCTCTTCCTGCAAGATGTTTGAAATTTTGGAGAAAGACCATGCTGTCATACCCTCTTTTGGCATCCTGGACTGTTTACGCTATTAAACCAAACCAGCTCCAGTTTGTGCTATGGCCCTGAGGCCATGGAACATGACATGGCTCACCTGGCAGAGGCCCAAGCTCTGCTAACATGCCAACAGTGACACAGCAGGGTCAATGCACGAACTTTGTGACTTGGCTCCCTTGAGCTTACCCGCCTCTGTGTAAGCCCAGGACGTAACGTAAACCACTGTTGTTTTATTTTCCTGCCTGACAGCTTTCCTGACAATGGCTGGTTGCTGGAAGATGCTCTTTCCTCTCAGATCCTCCTTTCATTCTCAGTAATTTCCAAAGTGATGCAGTGTAATGATTTAACATCTTCCTGGGTTGCATGGTGCCTGTTAGTTGCTCTCAGGCCTGGCTTTTTTGATGCTGAGGTGCATAAGGCTTTGTCCTGGGCCAGGAAATGAAGAGTTAGTGTTTGATACCCTTTCAACTTTCCATTTTGAAACAGGAGGAGTCCATTAAATCTCAGAAAATGATAAAGAATAAAAAATCAGAAAACACCAATTTTAAGGGAACACAATGTATCATTCTAATAATATTGAAACATTCTGATTTTGGTCTTATGTCTGCAATATAATTTCTTCTACATGTTAACTAAATTTTGAAAGGAAGGGTATTTCTGGGCTTAAAGAAAGGAACTTTTCATTTTAAAACTGTCAAAATCAGACTTTTCAATATTTTAAAACTTACTCTTTTTTTAGACATTACATTCACTAGAACCTACTCCTTTACTGTCAGAAATTCAGTGAATCACTACTTTTGAATGGCAGCAAAGGAAGAGAACTTTTTCTGAGAAATGCCCTGCCAGGTCTAATAAACAATTTTTCAGTCACTGGTTCTGATGAGTGCTACAATGGCTCCATCTCAAAACAGCTGCATTAGAACATATGTCATTTATGTGATTTTTCACTTTTTTTCTTCAAATGAGGCCACTGGAAGCTTCCTGAATCTTTTGGTACAATGCTACTGAAAGTCATATGCAAATGAAATAAATACAGGAAGTACTCACATTAGCCAGTTTCCTGGATCCACTTAATAGCTGTTTCAGATAGAGATTCAAATCCTTCACTCTTTTATGTTCAAGATCTGTAAAAGGTAAATGCCACGAGTAGGGAAACCTGCAAAACAAGAATATTTGTAAGTATAACTCTTGTACTGTATTTGCTGTTAATATTTCCAGCTCTACCTAATAAAGTAAGTTAACAGTTTCTAAGAGATCTTGCAGGTTGGCCAGGGGACATGTACAGTGTCCAGAGGACTGTTTACCCTCTGACTCTGGTTCTTCCAATAATTTGCTGATATTCTGTTTCATACTGTACCTCTTTTTCTGTCTAAATCATGAATTAAAAAAATAAAGATTCAAAACCCCCAAAAGGCACTTGTTTGCATTTCATGGCATTTACTACCTCCAAATAATTGGCTTTTTATGATCCCAGGAAACCACTACCCTCCCCAGTTTTTGCACTGTTTACAGCACATGAGATCTCTAATCTCAGCCCAGGACTCAACGCTATGCAAACCCTCACCATAGAATATTGAATACCAAAGCCTTACAGTAATAATGTGACATTTTATGAATATGTCATTGCTTGCTTTTTTACCTCAGCTATTTAGAGTATAGATAAACTTTTCAGAGCAGGTCCCTGATCCCATATGTAATTTCAGAAGCCAGCATAGTAAAAACAGTATATGAAAACAAATTATTTTCACAAAATTAAAATCAATTCCAACAAAAGCACTAACAATAATATTACTAATGTTCATGCTGAATTTTATTAAGATTAATTTCATTTCAGTTTAGTAAATAAACCACATAATCATAGAATGGCCTGATGTCAATTTTCAAAGGCTTTGGTGATTGACAATGCCAAAACCTTTTTTTTTTTTTTTTCACTTGAATCATATTTTTTCATTTTACTTGCTGCTTGCTTCCATACAGAATCATAGAAATAAAATGGTTGGGGTTGGAAAGGACCTTAAGATCATCTACTCACAACTCCCCTGCCATGGGCAGGGACACCTCACACTAAACCATGTCACCCAAGGCTCTGTCCCACCTGGCCTTGAACACTGCCAGGGATGGAACATTCACAACTTTCCTGGGCCCATTCCAGTGCCTCACCACCCTTACAGTAAAGAACTTCTTCCTTATATCCAATCTAAACTTCCCCTGTTTAAGTTTTACCTCATTACCCCTTGTCCTATCACTACAGTCCCTAATGAAGAGTCCATCCCCAGCATCCTTATAGGCCCCCTTCAGATACTGGAAGGCTGCTATGAGGTCTCTTCTCTTCTCCAGGCTGAACAGCCCCAACTTTCTCAGCCTATCTTCATATGGGAGGTGCTCCAGTCCCCTGATCATTCTCGTGGCCCTCCTCTGGACTTGTTCCAACAGGTCCATGTCCTTTTTAGGTTGAGGACACCAGAACTGCACACGATACTCAAGTGGGGTCTCATGAGAGCAGAGTAAAGGGGCAGGATCACCTCCTTCAACCTGCTGGTCATGCTCCTTTTGATGCAGCCGAGGATACGGTTGGCTTTCTGGGCTGCAAGCGCACACTGAAGCTGCCCCATGTTCATTTTGTGATATGGATTGGTTATACTGGGGCTCATAACTAATATTATGTTTTATGTCCTCTACTCTTCTGTGAAATAGAAAGGTGGAAGTTTTGATCTAGGTGTATTTCATGTTACACCACTACTGTAAATAGTTAACCATGTCTTGTTTACAACCTTGTTTATCCACTTGATCTCAAGAGATCCCTGGAAGCTTCAGACAAATGAGTAAAGAGCCTCGTAGCATGCAATATACTGAAAAGAGACACTTGGCCAGTCTTTAGAAAGGCAGCTGTGTAATACTGTGCAGAAGAACTGCAATGTATTTTACAATTAAAAAAGTAAGGGGGTAGGATGATAACAGCACACTGTATGTATGTATGACCTCTCGATTATTTTTGCCTATATCACTGAAAGATCAGGGTACAGTTAGGCACTGTAATAATGAATATTAAGAGGCAATTCTTGCCTAACAAAATTACAGTGGCAGGGCACATAATGGGGCGGGGGGGGGAAGTGATATGACCCAGGACCATGACATATAAGAGCTGCACAGATAAAAATAGTCCAGGTCATTTGGCACACATAGATAGCCTGTGAATGTTCTGGGTTCCTCTGGGGCACAAAAAGGACTTCTTTCAAGAGACGGAAGGGAGGTTCTGTTTGGAAGCAGCTTAAAATTAATTAGGCTGTATAACACAAAGAGAGGACTCTGGCTGTAAAATGTAGGCCCTCGGAAGATGCAACCTTAGCACAGTGGCCAAAGAGAGGGCAGAGAAACTGCGGACTGACAGTGCCAATAACTCTGCTGCAGTGAAGGACAATAGGAACCTTCTTTAAAAGGCCTTCATGCTTTTGCTGACTTACGCCTTTGACTGAAACTGACTTTGCACTTGTGAACACTTGTGTCAGAAAAGGTTAACTTCCCAAGATGACTTTGAGCTTTGTATCTACCTTAAATAGATCAGAAAAGTATAAACTTGCACCACGCACAGTCATCCTGCATAGCAGATTCCATTTCCTTCTTAGCAGCTTGAAGAACATCTTGTGTTCATCAAGCTAATAATAAGCAAATTATGTCACTTAAATGCTTTGTTGGGTGAAAAGATTTTTGGCTTTAAAAAAAAAAATTGAACACAATTAATACTCTGTCTGAAACAAATAAGAGGGAAGGTGCTAAAGTGCAAGGGCTTGCTTGGGGCAACTGTGCTTTGTCTTATAAAAATGGGCTGAATGTTTCAGACACTGAGAACTCTGAGCTTTTGAAATCAGTTTCTTGAGATACAGCCAGTGTTTAGTACTTGTATGAAGTAGACTCATATTGTGTGATAATGAGATGTCTCCTCCTAACGAGACATGAAAAAATACAATTTCACGAATCAATACAAAGCAGTAACCAAATAATTTCTTTTAGCAGTTCTAATTATTCTAGTAATATCAGACATTTTCCTTTTAAATCATACATCTTCAAACTGCTCTTGTGGTTACACTATGGAACAAGGCTTTTTCCTTCCTTTGAAGTATCTGTCATTGGCCAGAGCTGGAGCTTTGCAATACAGACAAATATCCTGATATGGTACGGTAGTTTCAGTAATAGCTTCCTCTAAACTAATAATTTCTTTATTATTAGATTAAAAACTGGAATACATCAAAAGCCTCAAACTGATAAAGTTCTGTTAGGAAACAGATAAAAACTTTAAAATTAAAGAACATACATGTAAAGAAACATCATAAAATGAATTACTTTAACGAAGTCCTGAGGAAAGATCACACAGTGACAGGTTACTGCTGGGACTGAATTATGGCAATAAAGCTCTGGAGCTCTTAGGCAGGGCTTTGGTATACTCAGACTAACTCTCTGTAAGTCCTGGAACTCTCTTTTGCAGTGAAAATGTTGTGAGGGATTTTATTAAATCTGAAAAATGGCTGGTAATAATTTTCAAATTCATTGCAGGGTTTCTGAGGTTTATGTGTTTCTAAAAAAATATTTGTATTTTCCTTCAAAGGGCTTTCTCACCACAGGAAAAAAATCATAAATAGTTACTTGTTAAGCATTTTATTTTATAACTTAATAGTTAGCGTGCAAGTATCTCCAAATCAAACTCATGATTCTAGCACTTCCAGTGTTTTGTGAAATTACAATTCTCTCCAGCTGCTTCAAAACCTTTCATGTGAGCCAGTCATAAGGAGTCAACCTGAGGACAATTAAAATCCCCCTCAGGCAGGAAAAGATCCTCTAGAATTAACTAACCTGAAACCATTTATGTGGTTATGTGGATGCCTCTCACGAGCTTGGGGGGGATATCAAATTTGGATCTGAATTTTGTGGACGTTATTTTTTAAGTCAAAACTGTATTGCTTGTGGCTCCTTAATTCAGGTCAAACCTCTAAGATCTGTCTATTTTTCAAGCCTATCTCTTGAATCTCAGCTTGGTTCAAGTAAACTGCTTGTCCTCTTGGCCAGCTTTATGTTTTATTGTAGATTCAGCTTGAAGAGGGCCTTGTATCAGGTAAGACAGCATAACTGTTTAAGAGAGGACTACTTTGTTCTCAATGGTCTATGCAGTAAAATGCATATGATATTTGTAGAACATATAACTCCACTCGTATTACCAAAGCCATGGACAGTCATTACATAAGGCAAAGCTATTTTACGTAAGACAGAAAGAAACTGTGGGACTCACTGTCTCAGGAAACTGAAGAAATGAGTCTCAGAATATGAAAAGCAGGAATAGACATGCACATGGCTAAAATACAACATTCAGAATTATTACAACTAATGATAGCATGTTTTTCTAGAGATATTAAACTGAATGTTGCAAGGCACAAAGTATCAGGGTTTGGGGCCAGGATAGTATTTAATAAGATTATTACATATTTCTCAGCTGGGAAGTATGTGCATCTTTTTGATCATGCCTGCCACTGTCAGAGACTGGTTTGTTTCTGTTCCAACCCACTGTGAATATTCCTACATTGCTTTAATAAATGGACTTTGCTATGTGTTTTGATCGGCATCATGCAGAAAATAAAAACTATAAGAAGCCTTACTGGCCTTTAATGAAGTCAATACCACTTACCCTTTTATTTCAGGAATAGCTGTGTCAGGTGCAAGCTGTTTCCCCCCCTCTCATCCCATTAAAAAAAGAACAATAAAATATGTAAAAGTTAGACTGCCACAATGGCCTATGATTCAGTTTCTTCTGGGACTGAATAGAAGGCTTGATAGAATATGTCACGTTGTCTTTGTGTTTCTAAAAATATGCCTGCTGTACGTTTCTCACATTTTCATCTGTGCACAGAGAGAAGTACTAAATAGCAGAATAACATCCCCTAATACGCTGTCTTACTCTGGGAGGGCACACGATGGAAATTGCTTCTGGAGACGGCTGTGAAGTTTGGAGAACTGGTCAAATGATTTTTCCACAAAAGTGACCACATTGCAGGTCTGTACCACCTGGACGAGGTACAGCTGTATTGGGGAAAAGGGAGAGACCAAAAAGAGAAATGATCAGAAAGGCACATTTAAAAAAAAAAAAAAAGTTCGTGAGAAAATACAAGGTGATTTTAACAAAGAAAAACCTTTCTTTAATATACTGCCAAGTTCCAGAGAATTCAGTTTGTAATTTATAGTCTTTGCTGTATAGAAAGAGAAACTTGCCTGGATAGCATACAATTCAAACACTGAAAGATCACTGCAGTGTGTGAAAACTAATAGTGCACCATTAAAGCGTCGCATAACAGCCTCCTATTTCTATTAGGCTTCCTAATTTTGTGCCATGCTTTCCTTCTGGATGCTTTAATTAGCTCTTGATTTATTCTTCACTATAGGGCATGAACTTCTCTCCTTAATGGCTCCCTGCTAATAGCTAACTGGCTGGTGTTCTGTTTCTCCTGTAGATCATTGCTTATGGAACTGCTGTTCATCCTGTGATCCCTTTAACATGGCACAAGCACATCTTCTATAAAGGAGGAAGGGGAGCATATAAGCTCACAGAAGAGTCATCAAAGACCAAGCAAATGAGGGCAAGCAAAGAACATAATACATACGGGGTCAGACTTTTTGTTGAACCCCAAAATGGTGGCTCTTGCAATTGACTTCTCTGCATTCAACATCATCCACTCTTGGGGGACCGTCTCTGGAGCTGGAGGCTTTGCAGAGCCTGTCACTGACATCTGTGCAAGCGTGTGGATCAAGTTATTGAGTTTAACAGGAAAGCACTCCAAACTTTCCTTTATTTTCCTGAAGGACAAACAAACAAAAGAGGTATTATTTACAGATATTTTGTTTCCATTTCTTGATCCTTGGTTTCCTGGGATGCAAGAACCAAAAAACCTAAATTCTGAAACCTACCTCACACAAACATGTAGCCCTGTACATGCCAGTCATCACTATTTACGGCAATGCAGCATATCCAGCTTTTGAACTCAACTGCTTAAAGGAGTTCTCTTGCCATAGCATGTCTCATGGCTTATGTTGGGGTAGTTATTCTTCATGAGCTGGATACAATCAGCCTTCTTTTGGACAACAGATGCAGACAGAACATTTCCATATGTGTTTTGAGGAGTTCCAGGACAGAACAACGTGTATTCACTTTGACAGGTAGGAGAGAGTTCTTTAGCAGTAACCTCACACGGACTTACACGTGCCTGTGCAAGGCTCTTGCATCCAATTTCTGATTTAGCTCTGCATGATGTGCTGCTAAATCCTCTACCCAGTTCTTAAATGCTCTATCCCTGTGGAGCTGCTTATGATGAAAAAAACAGAAGAGAGAAATATTCTCCACCTATCTATCCACCATCTCACCCCTGTACAAGGGGTGCCAGAACACACTTCTCATTTCCTGGAGTTTAAAAATCCTTCATCAGAAAAGACACAATAGATAAAAATATAACTAGATATACATGTAGATATGTACTGCAGATGTGTTTTAACATCAAAGTGAACTCAAGAAATAGCAGTAGAAGATAATCACTGGTCTTTGAAGAGTAAGATGTAGCACTCATTAGAAAACACTTGCCCTCCTGAATTCAGTTGATGGTTAAGATCTGTTTAACTGCAATGTTACCTTTTTTTCTGTTTCCCTGCATATTTCTATGGCTCTCAGAAGATGTTCTGGATAGGTTCTAATGTTAAAGAACAACAGAGCACTAGTGTCAGGCCATATGGCAGCAAACCTTTACCAAATTGCTACAGGGTTTTTGTTTTTATTTTTTTCTCTTCCAGTTTTGGATTGTATCTAACTAGCTTGCAAGGCTGACAATACCCTTAGCCACCTTCATCATCCCCTGTTCAAAGCTGAGCAAATGACTCAACTGTCATTTTAAATTAAATTCTTATTCATGGTTTTCTGTGAGTGGGTTGGATTGCTTACTGTAATCAATCGAAATCAACTCCATTCATCACATTAGCCTAATTTTCATGATCTCTGATGTTCTGGCTAAAGTCTGTAGCTTCATAAATGCAACTGTACCTAAAAGAACATCCTACCTGCAGATAGCTCCCCAGCCTGCCTCCCTCCTCTCCCCCCACGTGAGATCTCATTCAAAATACTGTGTGAATTTATCATACACCAATTAGGCATACCAAACTGAGGAAAGATGTATGTGTTTTTCTTAATGTAACAGGAGGAAAGGTATCTTTGAATTGATTCTGTTAATTATCTTAATTATTAATTACATTATCCAGAAACACAAACACAGAGACTATTTAATAAATGACACAAATTAACACTCAAATGGAAAACAAGAAAACAAATCTCATTTCAAAATATTAGTACAGAATTAGTTCAGTGCTGACTAATTAGGTTGCATCTGTGGTGAACTTTCTCCTATGTATTTAATTCCATGCTTAGTTTAAACACTTCCTCAGTCACTAAGACATAATTTAGGCTATAGAAACTGCAACTGGGCTGCATTATAGCAAAGCAGCTAGGGAATTTGCAAAATTACTATAAGGGGCATGTTAACTTTGTAGCTAAATACAGTGCATTTTAATTTGCATAAAGCATGCATCCGCTTATAAACTAGTATTAATTCAGATATCATCACTGTGCAGAGCAGCTGATAGCAGAATACCACTATTTTTTCCATGGGTCCATTAAGCTTCTAAAATACTTTTAACATCCAGATTGCTAATGACATACTTTAAACCTAAATAGAGGCTTTTGTTGTCATTGTTGAAGATTTTCCCTGTGAGTTAATTTAATCATTACATTTAAAATAAAATAAAACCAGAAGTACATGCTATTTTCTCCCTCTCTTGCTATTCTGTCTTCTCTGTATGTTGTCCTCTATGTTAGAATAGGGAACACTAAGCAATCCTTACATCATGTTATCAACAAAGAATTGAAAAGGCCTCTTTGCTATTCTGATGACATCTCAGAGCATGTCTTAACAGCGAGGTAGAACAACTGTATTACGATTCTCTGCACTTACCTTCAAGGCAAACTGGCTTAAGGAAACCCTCTTTCCCACAGCCTCCAAAAAGCTGGTTGCTAACTATGCATGGACCAGTGGGGTACATCAACCCCATGTGTCTTGTCTTTTTAAATTTTGCAGTTCATTTTTGGCATGGATTACTTTGCTGACTCAGTTTATCACATTGTCGTACCTGATTACCCTTTCTGCTAGCATTTTTAAAGTTCATCCGATGGATCAGTGGTGGAACTTTCTCCTTGAACTCTCCAGGATCCCCATAAACCTTCTTTTCTCTACAGCCACATTAAGTTTAGCTATAGGAGAAGAAGCTGGTACGGTCACGGGTATTTGTTGCTGGGATGCTCTTGCTCCCTAGGCCTTTACCATCCCAGTTTTTCAGTTATTTTAGAGCCTGCTAGCCCAAGCTTGTTAGAGAATTAGAGCTTAATGGTGGGAGATGGAAAAACTAAAGTGAGCTGTACAAAGGGCATCAAAAGCACAGCTTAATCAGAAGGACAGAAAACTGCCATTAACTAAAGTAACATTGATTGTGAACAATAACATTGCTAACACACAGTTTTCAGGCAGGAAAAGTATTTTTTTTCACAAGACAGTATCTGTTTACCACGTAGATTGGTTCCTGACCTATTTCTCAGAACAGTGAGTTAAATATCTGGATTATTGAAAAGTAATTACTTTCCACTTTCCACCTGCTGGAGTGACTTTGAATTTCAGATCTGCCTCAGTCTTTCCACAGGACTGTCAAATTACAGCATCAGGTAAAACACGCACAGACTGGCTAGCTGCTTGTGTAAACAGAGATGTATTAAAGGATTGGCTAACATTTTCAAGAATGGCTAGTGATAGCTGGTGCCTTGATTTTTAGGAATTAGACATTCTTATGGGGCAGGTATTCAGAGGGCTGGTGCTTAGAGCTTTTTGGACACACCAGCCTCTCTCCATAGCCTTTTAAGAACATATACACTCATTATTACTGACTTATCTTAGTTTTGGTATATATGTAAGAATAAATATTCACCCCAAACTTCAGAATCATTTTCTTTATTGTTCCTGATGGCATCAGACTAACTCTGATCCCATGGGCTGAGTACATCAGGTACTCTCCTTCAGCGCATCTTCCAGTCCAGTTTCCCTACAGTGCTCCTATGTGCCTCTCCCAGGACGGAAGGAAGACATTCCTTGCCCCTGAACTGGTGGCATGTGGGATTCATACAACAGTATGAATGCCTCAAATAACATAAATTCAAGGAGGATGTCTGCCTTCTGTTCCTTTGAGGCACATATACCAATATCTTTATAAATTACTTGAATGTGACTGAAAGAAATTTTAGTACTGTAGTTTTGCCTGTGCCCTTTCAGAACTCATTAGCTTTCACTGGTGTTTCAGCTGTTCCAGAGATTTCTTGCTGGAGTGTCTGCAGCCACCTGAGAAACAGATATTGGCTGATCAGTTTGAGAGCAGCGTCATGTTTTGAAAGGAGTTACTGTGAATTGTCCAGTTTTGCAACTGTGGGCATTTGTGATTTGCATTGTGGATATGCCTCACCTTGGCAATGACAGGTACCTACCAAATAGTTCTGTTAATAAATAGGTAAAAGCAGCAGCTGACCCACACAGCACTCCCCTCAAACAGGCTGCTGAACATCATAGAATCATAGAATGGTTAGGGTTGGGAAGGGCCTTAAGATCATCTAGTTCCCAGCCTCCTGCCATGGGCAGGGACATCTCCTAATATGCAGTGGCGCTTCTCTAGTAATTGTCAGATCGGCTGTGTATCTCTTATTCATAGGTTTCTATGAGTGTGTTAGATTGCATACTGCAATCAATTGAAATCAGCTCTATTCATTGCATTAGACTAATTTTAATCCCTTAAAAATAATTCTAAACATACATCCCTTTACAGGCACATTCAAAATGCCAGCCAGTATGACACACCATGCTGACATTTGAAGACATCTGCAGAAAACAAAGAGGAAAGTTATATCCAGAGGTAAGATGGGTTTCCAGTTTCTGGTGAAACTATGTTGTCAGGAGAAGAGGAAGGGAGGGAGGGGAAGGAACAAACTGAGTTTCAAGGATCAAATTGAGTTCAGGGCAGATGCTGGAGAGACAACAATGTTTCATTTGGCACTAGGTGCACAGAACTGACAAGCAAATACAGAAACTCTTGTTTAACTCTCAATTGGTGCATTGTTTATCTACGATCTGAGGGTATGACCTTCCAGAAGGCTGTAAGCTGTGAGGCTTAACACTGCTGCTTGTCAGTTCATAACAGTGAACTGACCCTATGTGAGAAGAACACAGTACACAAATGCGACCACAGATTGTTGAACATGCCTTAAATCAAGAATGAGAGTAAAGGAATTTGGTAAAACACAGAACACTCTACAATCCTGAAAGGGGCCAGTACGTTACAGTTCGAACTCCATTAGCATTATTCTGTTGGCTCAAAAGGTGACGGCAAAGAACAAATTAACGTTGTTTTGCCAGGAATATTTGTGACATTGTTCATCATTTCATGTTTCTTTTAAACAACAGTAGAGGCAATGTCAGTATTATTGCTCAAACCAAACTCAGATAATTGCTAAAGGCAACCTAGTCCTACAGAAACACAGAGAAATACTGTTCTTGTATTTCCACTAGCAGAAGATTGGGGTTTATAGCAGATATAGTGCATGATTGAATCTGAAATATTACAATAACTACCTTGTGCTTAGGACAAGAAATAACTTTCTGTTGGCAGTGTTTAACATTCCAATGGCCACACGCCTTGTCCAGAACATTTTAAAAACAATAAAGTGGTTTTGGAATTATGGAGAAAAAGGAACTACAAATTGCAAAGGATTTGGGAGCTACTGGAAGTTATGCTAATAACCAGAAGTTTCAACCTCCTTTAACTTTCTAAGGGCAGCTTGAAAAGTAGATACAGGAATAAGCTACAGAGTGACCAAGCTACTGAGTGATCATGAGAAGTGTGTAACTGGATTTTTTTCTCACCCTGACATCTTGTATAACAAGGAGATATGGAAATTTTTTCTCTAAAGGATGGGAATAAAGATGATATAGGTAAAGCTCACAAAAACCTCAACATTTCTGGGTGCAGGTCAGAAAATGCTTTTACAGAGGGATAAGTTCTGCATGGATCCAACTATCAGGCCTTCCCAAAGTCTTTATCATAGAATCAAAGAATGGTTTGGGTTGGAGAACTTAAAGACCACTTAGTTCCAACCCCCTGCCATGGGCAAGGACACCACACACTAGACCAAGCTGCTCCGAGCCCTGTCCAACCTGGCTTTAAACACTGCCAGGGATGGGGCAGCCACAACTTCTCTGGGCAACCTGTGCCAGTGTCTCATCACCCTCACAGTAAAGAACTTCCTAATATCTAACCTAAATCTACCCTTTTTCAGTTTAAAGACATTCCCCCTTGTCCTATCACTAGTTGCTCTTACAAAAAGTCCCTTGCCAGCTTTTTTGTAGGCCCTCTTTAGGTACTGGAAGGAATTATTTTATTTATATTATATATTTTACAATTTTATTTTGAAAAGCACCTGGATACACTTTCCAGAAGTTAAAATACACTAAACATGAAGCCTGATGTCCTACCTATGTTTAAACATGTAGAAATGTTAGTTAACAGATGCAGTGAATTAACATAAATTATGTTCAAACATGAATAGACATTAGGAAAAAAAAAAGGCTCAAAAAAAAATGAGATCCATGGAAATTCATGAGCTAATGATAAGAGACTTTTGTCTTGCAAATTAGGATATATAATACAAACATACAGTATGACTATTAAAGAATAAAATATGAACATTAGCAATATCTGACTTTTCTACGGGATGTAATAATCTCTGTGGACAATAACAAATCTGCACTTCAGCCATTCAAAGGAAATTGGAACAATAGCTCTGGAGTTCACAAAAATAATTTTAGCAGAAAATACAGTTTCAAATAACAGAGCCCACAGCACTGTACAGATCTGCACTATGATACTAGCTTTGTCAGTAAGCAGGACTTGAATGGCATTTCCACTCTGAAGACCTTCATTTCTTTAACACCAACCCTATCAAGATACCTAGTGGGAAGAAGGACATACGGGTCTCTGAGTTCTACCTATAGTCAGTCTGGGCTAAACAGGATTTCCTAACCTTAATATGAACCTCTACCAGGCAACAAAGCACACTAACTCTTCCTACCTCCAAAACAGCACTGAGTGACATCTTAATGCCAGGAGTTATTCCACAAGCTTTGGCTGAGAAAGACTGCAGGCAAATTCCCACTCCAAATTCTCATGTCTCTCACTTCCTTCACCCTAACCCTCAAAATACCACAATCACCTTGCCCAACTAGCAGAAAGATCATGGAGCTAGAGCTCTGTCCTGACCCCAGCCTTCATCATTAGTCTTCCAGGTAAGCAAGACTGCAGTGATATTAGCCCTATCTATAACCTTAGTCCTACCCAACTGCAATACATACTGATCCTCTCCACCTCCAGAATAGCACTGGGCACTAGCTCTGAGCTTTCCTTGACACTAATGCAATTTTCACTCTCAAGACTCACATTTCCCTGTCTGTTATGTATAGCCTAGTATTTTTTCACTAATTAAATGAATTGGGGGGTTTTTACCCATGAGAGAGAGATATAACCATCTAAACTGTTTGACAAAATCAAGATTTTTACAATTTAATTAGAAACTGCATGTTTCTTATTTGAAGTGGAAATATAAGCCCATCATTTGGGAATACGTAAAATTTTAAGGGAAAAGATAAGGTAGGAGTTGACAGTAAATGTGAAGCTGTAATTAAATTTTAAAATAAAACAATCTTGCTAAGGGGAAAGAGTGAAAGCATATGAAAAAACAAGTGTTAAAAGAGAAGGAACTTCTTGCTGTGCTGCGTGTAAAGTAATTGAACAATAGTTTTGTTTGAGAAATTCCTCTTTGTCTTCAAAGAATCTTCCTTAAACTCTCTAGGCCTCTGTTCCAGCCTTCTCTGAACTTGCCGCCTTAGTTTCTGATTCTAATACACAAAAAGGAAACATGCAAATAGCACAATTCAAATCACCCAAAATCTTCATATAGGCCTCTGTAATAACTGGCTCAGCTGCCAGTTCAAGCTTTCAACAGCTCAGCTGCTGTTCAAGCTTTCATCTCATTTATTCATTGCAATGTGCCCTCCGGCTGCATTGAAGTGTAGGGGGATTGCTCTTGCCTTAGGGCAGTTTGCATGTACAAAGAACAGTGCTGCCTTATAGCAGGCTCTTTTAGGGCTCTGAATCTGAAAGGAGCCCTTCACTCAAAGTCCAGTGCTGTGAACTGCGTATGTGCCCTGCAGTTGCACCAGAACTGAAGGTCGGAAGAGTCTGGCTTGCTTTGCCTGTGTGTCCAGGATGCATGAATTCATACACTGTCTTTGGGAAATGATGGTGCTGCACAGGACAGGCTCTGATAAGGAGTTTTTTTTCTTGTACTGTGTTCAGAATGGAAAAGTGAATTTCCAAATCCAGGCAGTCTCCACTGGCTCCATCTGGAGCATAATCACATCAACAGTTGAAAATATATGCAATGCATAGGCCTGGCCTGAAACTGATTTTATACACATATACAGTTATTATCACAAACAAGTGAAAAGTTTCATCATCCTACACAAATCAAACTTTGATCATACTTATATTCACACAAGGTCTGTTTAGTGCTTAAAAGGAAGAATCAGTACCATTTTGCAGATGAAGAAACTGTGGCTAACAGGAAAAGTAACTTGCCTGAGGCAACACAGGTCAAAAGAAGAACAGAAAAGTGACTAACAGGCAGGAATTCCAGGTCTTCACTCAGACCACTAGCAAGTTGAACCCTTTTATGCAGTCCAAATCCTGTTGCATGTAGCTGCTGCTTTAAAAGCAGGGAGCAAAATTGACAAGATGTAAGTCAGGGTGGTTCTAACATAAAAGCCAAACAAATCTCTAGGTGCTAAATAAGCGACTTGTTACAAAGGCACCTCAAATGCACAACTGTTTCTTCCAGAAATTTGAGATTGGTTATAATGTGCATAAGAAATGGACTTTTCAAAAGCAAACATGTGAAGACCAATTACCCTTTTGTGTAATTTCACTGATTAGGAGCTTTGAACATAACAGAAAAACTGCTGTGTTGTTTTTTCTGTTTGTTTTTTTTTTTTTTATCGATTGGTTTCGATTTGTTTTGTTTTTTTTAATTTGACAGCTTTGCTTCATGCCTGAAGGACATAAGGTTTCTGGTTTTACCTTGTAAAGTAACTTGTTGCCTGGAGGTCCGAGTCCTGAGGACGGAGGTTATCATACACATACTTCAGATCCTGAATGCTGTTTAGCTCAGGCAGTCCTGCATGCAGCATCTTAAAGGAGAGAAATATCATTAGCCACTGGCCTACTGAAAAGAAATTTAAATGAAATGAGGCTAACTCATTTCAGAAATAAAAGTTTACGTCAAAAGGTCTTGTAAAACACAAAGTTTTGCTGTCTTGAAAAGTGTTTCTGTTACAAAAGCAATGCCTTCAATACTAAGGTGAATATATTGCATCATAAACCTTCACACTGAGGTACCAGTACTGAGGCATGGGTTAAAATTACCAATCCATTTTAGCTATTTATTTTCTCTTTGGATTTCACAATCTCAATGTCTGCATTGCTAAACTTCCTTCACAGCCTTCTAATGGTGATAAAGGGAAGGCAACCAAATTCAGCAACCTGAACAATAGTAACCATATTTCTGTTATGCTCACAGTGTTACCATACTCTTACTCCAATTTAGCGCAACATCACCTTCTCATTTGTAACTACTGATTCCACCATCACCGCTCTGGACTTCTCCTGCATAGGGATCATAGATTCACTCCCTTTACAGTCAGTGGAGAAGAAAAGATCTTTGAGATGTTGATTCTTAGCAGGAGCCTTAATGTGGGCACTGAGAACTGCCCTCTGGGAAGGGTATCATTCTCCATCAATGACAGATGGTGCTATTCTAGTTAGTTGGTCAAGTTAGGTTTGAAAGACAAATAATGCAAATATTTCCCTTGCAAATTAGGGAACAAGTACAACACAAGGAGGGTAGGCAACTGAGTGCACCCAATTGCCTATACAGCTCTCTCTAGGCATTTTAAAATGTCAGCAACAAAAATAATTTTTACTTACTTCAAAACCTATTGATTTTTCTCAACAATCAGAGTAAGATGAGAGCAATGCTTTGTGTGTAATGGAGAAAAAATCACTCCACATTCCTCAGAAGGAAATTTATCTGAATTTGCAGTCACTGCTGTGCACTCTTCATTGATATTTATGCCTAGCTCAGACATAAAGACCCACCAAGTTTTGCAAGTAACAGCAAAGAAAGAAGAAAGCACTGCTTTTATTTTAAGGATTGGTTGAGAGATAAATAGAGCGAGGGGAAAAGAAATGGGGGGGGGGGGCATATTTTATTTATGCCTTCAAACCTTCTCAATATTTTTAAGTCAAGTTTCAATATTTTGTATATTTTCTTCCTGGCATTATGAGAAAAATCCTGCTTCATATCACCCCAAATCTATATCACCATTGGACAGACTGCTGTCCCACAGAGGTCTGGCTAGCAAGGAGCAGAGAGGCAAAAAGCTAAATGAGGTGGATTTAAGAGAGGTGAGAGCAAGGGTAATAGCATTCAGCACTTAAGAATGCCATCTATCTAAATGCCCTCAACCCATTTATAAAAGATAACAGCTCCTGTCCCTTTAAAAAAAAAAAAAAAAAGAGTTGTTGCACAGGCAAATTAAGCTTCTTGCCTTACATTAGGAAAGGGAACAATACTAGATATGAACATGATCTAAATGATCTGTAGTGAAACTGAAAACCAAGGTATGGTATGGGTTTTAGGTTCTCTGTATTGTAGAAGGTAGAAAGCTATTTGCTGAAGCAAAAAACCAAGGAGTCTTTGGCTGGGCAATACTTGCATAGTGCTTTGCTGTCTGCAAGGGAGTCCTAGAGGCTTATTATACTGCTTCCTCCCTTTTATTCCATGTAGCATACGGTTCATGTTTCCAGTCCCTTGATGGAGGAGGTTTCTGAACACTGTGGCTAGTGATACTAGATGCTAATTAGAGAAGACATGAAACAACTGTTCTGAAAACAACTACAGGTCTCCTAAGGCAACTCAAATGTCACTAGATGCCTAAGTTTAAGTGATTTCATTGCTCCCCTCATTTGGCCACACATGTCCTGACCTACCACACTTGGTTATCCCAGACGTTCTGACTTACTGAGTGAAGCTGCCTACACCCTCCTTGGGCCTGGATTCAGACGTGGTGTGTGACACCCAGCCCATCATCCCATGAAAAATTAATAGCAGTGGCATGTACTTGCCATGTGTTAGACCTACAAAACATGGAGGTTTCTGGATTCTCTTTTCCCAAATGGCATTCCTGAATTTAGAAGGGTGAAAAGACTAGTATGTCTTTTTACAGGGGACACAGGATTCTCAGCTCTTAGATGTGCTCTGTTCTAGGTACTGTGAACCTATTTCTTGTCACAACGGAGGCAAGTGGATCAACTACTTGCTGTCTAGCGTCATCTCTAAGCCGCTTTTAATAGTTTCGTACCTGTAACAATAATGGATTCTGCATTTCTTTAAACTAGTTAAAATGTGTTTGTGTCCCCCAATCACCCTCTTTATCACAGTTCACATCAAATCTTTAAAGAGAGCAAAGCCGATGAACTACAGGTGCTTATATAGCTGAACTCTGCCAGCAGACTCTTGGGTTTCCCACAGATGTTTCTGCTTTCAAAAGTGATGAAAACTTCATGGATTATTTCTTATTCCCAGCAGCAAATGTCAGTACAGCTCTAGAAACATGCTGCTCACCACCAAGAAAAAGCATTAACTCCCAGACTGGGCCAAAACCCCCAAACTGTTCATAATCATGGTTTGCTAGAAGGCACTAACAGTTACCAACCATCCAGGGCACAGTTTGCTACTCATTTTTGGAAATAGCCTTATTGCTTAGATTTTTTTAGTCATGCTTTATAAACAGCATCTCAGAAAACAGGATGTGGGAGGGGGAAGGAAAGATGTAGACAGTAAGAGGAAACCTTAAGCTGTCATTGTTACAAATAAGCAGTGGTTAGTTTATCTTGCCCCTTCATGATGATATCTGATATTCTGCATGGAAATCAATTTAAAGTGCAATTTTTTCACACTCTGTTTACTTTTCTAGAAATGAGCCATGGAACTAAAACATTTTGATACTTACACTTTCTGACCAACACCCCATTTCAACTGCAGAGCCAGACTCATCCTTCCAAACTCTGGCAAAACTAAGGCAAACCTCTCTTGTTTGTTTAATTTCCCTTGATATGAAGTGCTCATCGATGGGGTGTGAGTACACTGCCAGTTATTTTTCAATTATGAAATGCAGTACAATTGACTGAACTGCAGCCTATTGACAAATACTAAAACCTATCTGTATGAGTTTTAGCTCAGCACTATTACCCCTCCTTAAAGATCAGCAGAAACAGAGGAAGACACAGCATGTCCTGAATATAGACAAACCTGAGTTATAGTCAGGCAGTGATAGCTAGTTATTTCAGTGCTCCTGCTGGGAACATTTTCCTAACAATCTGTCTCTATTATCCCAGAGTAATCTAACATCATTATCTGTGCTGCTTGCACAAAAGAGACTGCACTGGGGACAAGAAGGTGGGCAGAAGATGTAGCTATATTTGCAGCTTGCAGTTTTAGGCAGCCTCTTCAGAAATTCAGGGATTACTGCTGAGGATGAGAAAGTAGGGGTGCTCCTGAGTATTCCAGAGGCTATTTAACTTTGACAGTACCTCATGCAACTGCGCTCTGCATTGCTTTCAGTGCAAAACTATGCTTTATGATGGGAGTGCAGGTTTGCTGCATCTTCTGTGATTACTTAGAAGCAGGGTTAAGAGATCTGGGGCAATCTTTCCTGTTTCATATTGGGAAATCACTCTGCCACTGTATGAGAATCCATGGACAAGATAGAAAAAAAAGAAGATGAGTAAATTCTCCCCATTGCAGAAGTTGGAAATGAAAAGGTAGTATTTACAGAGCAACTTGTTGGCTGTACCCCAGCCTCAGCAAGCATTCTGTTTTTAAGGTTGTGTTGATTTTTCATGCACAGGCTAGTCACCTAGGCTTTGCATGGCGCCCTGGACATAAGTTTTGGATTAGTATCTTAGCCAAGCAACTTAGCAAATATTAGCTAATTTAATATTTTCATTCTACCTATGAACAAACAAATTAACAGAGGCATAAAGCAGTTATGGAATCTGCCACAGCATGTGAATTGGTAGGAATACTCAAGAGACAAAAACTTCTAGAGATCTGAAAATCCTATACAAAAGGATTTTTAAATCTTTGTCAATACATGAAGTGATCTTTCTTTCCTGTGTTTGCCATCCTAAGAAGGGACTATGGAAATGTAAAAAAAAACCATTCTAATGGTGTCATTGTTAGCTTCAACGCTGCTAGGTACTGTTGTATCATCCACTCTGCAAAATATTTAGTTTACTTTGTCTTGCTGTAACCATGAACAGAATTGGTAAATGGTTTCTTGAAAACCTAGAAAAAGGTCTGAGTGAAATCCCTGAATGTGGAACTTGCACCCAGCTTTGTTTGCAGTTTTCTACTGCTTTGTAAGAAGTGGGCATTAATAAATGGAAAAAAACTCCCAAGCAGCTTAGCTTTTCTTCTCTCAGAAATTAGTACTGAAATTGGATAGTTTCTTTGCACAGGAAGTACCAGCACTAACATTTCCAGCAGTGCAGCTGATACCTCTTTAAATCACAGTGTTACTGGAGACAGCAGAGAAGTGGCAAAAGGGAAGAGGACACGAGAGGAAATTGATTTTTGGTTTCATCCTCAAACTTCTTACCATCTCCAACAGGTTCAAGAGTAACTGGCTGTGTTTCCTGACTATATTATAAGCTCGACAACAAAGCTCCACAAACTCTTGAAAACGCTGTGGGTTTTTTCCACCTTCTGTGATGAAATACTCCATCTCTGATGTGAAGATGAAGGGAGCTCGGTCCCTGGAAAAGAGAACAATTACATGAGAAATTTCACCAAAAATAGCTAATCATGCAAGATAGTTGATGTTTGTAGCTCATTCTTCACATTTCTTTTTCCAGTATTACCTTTCTCGTTATTTCATCTCTTCCTTCCTCAGTGTGGACAGCTCTATTGCTGTGCCTGGTGTCACTGACTAATTGGGGCAGAGACACGTTTCACAGCAAGAGCTTCCTAGTGAGAAATACCACAACTGAACAAGTTTGGAGCTTACATGCTTTCTTCTGTCTCTTCTTTGTTTTTCTTTTTAAACTCTCATTGTGTTAATTTCTCAACTTCAGCCTGAAAGTAAATCTAGAAACAAGTTCTCAAAGAGGATGTGATAAAAATACCAACTCCCTACTAGGCAAGAAGTGAATTTAAGAAAAAATCCTACAACACAGTCCAGACAGAAAAAAATACAACATATGATGCTATCGTTATGTGCACTGAAGGGATATTTCTGACCCAAGTTTTAACAGAATAAACTTAAAATACATTGTCTTGTTTTTTGTGCAGTTACTATATTCATTCTACAGTAAATGAGGTGCAGAATCTGACATAGTGCCTTGCCTTTTTTTCTTATCACTAGTATGGTTTGTGGTTATGGCATGCTATTGCAGAAGAAAACTGATTAGCCAGGCTTCTGCTAACAATCCTATCATTTGATAGCTTCAGAAAGGCATGATATACTGCATCCTCACAGACAGAACTACTGCAGTGATTTACTCATCACAATTGTGTATACAGAGGCATGTAAACAGATTAGAGGGCTATATTCCAAGGAAGCATACACTGCATATTAACCCTTAATTCTAAATGAACTTGAATAAATGAAATATTCTTAGGAAGCCTGAATACAGAAACAAATTTGAAGATCTCTCTTTCTTGCTAACACCTCAAACATAGGCTGAGTCTGAACTTACTCTGATTACTGATTCATTCAGAAATGAGACAGAGAAGTTTTCCTAGGAGTTTTCCTCATTTTCCCATAAAAACACCTGCCTTGTAATACAGAAAGAAAGTCAAGTTGCTGTGAGACTCAAGGCTGCAGCTGGAAGTCTAAGTTACAAGAAGTGTTCAGGTGGCCTTCACATTCTTATGTTTGGAAAATCTTCCTGATTCACACTGAAACTAACTTTGAAACCAATGAGCCAATGAGGAAAGGTGTGCTGCTGGACCTTATACTAAGAAACAAGGAAGGAACGGTTGCTGATTTGAAAGTTGGGGGTAGCTTGGAACACAGTGACCATGAGATCATGGAGCTCAGTATCATTCAAGGAGGAAGCAGGGCAATAAGATTGCAACCATGGATTTCATGATAGATAACTCTGGCCTCTTCAGGGACCTTTTTGAAAGAATTCTGTGGGAATCGGCCCTAGAAGAAGACCGTGGCAACTACAGGCCAGTCAGTCTCACCTCAATCCTTGGAAAGGTGATGGAATGGCTCACCTTGGAGGCCATCTCCAAGTACACAGAAGACAAGAAAGATATCAGAAGTAGTCAGCATGGATTCACCAAAGGGAAATCATGCTTAACCAAACTGACTGCTGTCTACAATGGTACAACTGGCTGGATAGATGAGGGGAGAGTGATGGGTGCTGTTTACCTGGATGTCAGCAAGGCTTTTGACACCGTCATAAAATCAGAATGATTTTGAACTAATTGATAGACATTTTGAGCATCCGTTGGGACGGAAATGACCTTAAGATCATTTAGTTTCCATCACCCCTGCCATGGGCAGGGACACCTCACACGCTCTGTCCAACCTGACTTTGAACACTGCCAGGTTCTTTGGGCAACCCATTCCAGTGCCTTGCAACCCTCACAGTAAAGAACTTCTTCCTTACATCTAACATGAATTTATCCTGTTAAGTTTGAACCCATTACCCCTTGTCCTATCACTATAGTCCCTAATGAAGAGTTCCTCTCCAGCATCCTTGTAGGTCCCCTTCAGATACTGGAAGGCTGCTATGAGGTCTCCATGCAGCCTTCTCTTCTGCAGGTTGAACAGCCCCAACTTTTCTAGCTTGTCTTTGTATGGGAGGTGCTACAGCCCCCTGATCATCTTGACTCTCATGGCATCCTCGTAGGCAAGCCCAGGAAGTGCATGCTGAACAAGTGTCCCCCAGGGGTCCCTACTGGGTCCAGTATTGTTCAACTTGCTCATCAGTGACTTGGATGAAGGGATGGAATGCCTCCTCAGCAAGTGGCTGATACCCCAGAGTGCTGTGCTGTCGTTCAGAAGGATCTAGACAGGAATAATCCCATGTTTCAGCACAGGCTGAGAGCTGACTTGTTAGAAAGGAGTTCTGCAGAGCAGGAACTGAGGGTCCTGGTGGACAACAAGTTATATTATATGATTTCAGATAGGTAGAACTAGGAATGATGAAGTTATAGTAGTTCCACAATAGTAGTTCTTTCCTACCATGTTTTTCTGCCTGAGTTCATAGTGTGACAGTTATAGTATGTTACATAGAATTGTGTAGTTTTATGCTGTAGCTCTAAGAGAATTAAAAACTTGTGTCTATTACTGATTTCAGAGAGCAAGATTTCCCCAAAATCTTCTTTCATTCATTCGTTAGCTTATCTTTGGTTTAGCAGTGGTATTTAAAATAGATATTCAGTATTAAATAAATTAATACATTTAGGGTCATGGAAGTCAATTTGTTGAAGAAAATAAGAAAGAGAGAGAAAATCAGCAATGTTAACATTTTCACTAAGCAGTGGCCAGAAGTCCAAACCAAATCCTGATTTGAAAGCATTTTATCATCTTGAGAATAAACAAACCCCAAATCTGTTTCTCACCTGCATTATGTTTTGGGGCTAAAATATTCCAAGTCAACACTATTGTTGTAAAGGTTCCATATTAGGTATTTTGTTCAAAATTAATATTTGTTTTCTGATGTCCAACTACATCAAGAGAGACAATTACACTATAAAAACACAGCCTTTTCTGAGCTAGTCCAAGTCTCCTGCATTCAGCCACTTGAGCTGAAAACAGATACTGCAATCAGAAATTTCGTTATGGGGAGAAATATGGTGTTAACATTGTTGGTTTGGGCTGTGGGCCAGTTTCCACATAATGCAATGACTGCAGTGCTAGTCAGTTCCCTTACTGTTGTTGTTAAAGGATCCAGTTGAATATATAATTGATATTTATATTACTTGCAGATTAATTTTATTTGTAAGATAATTTTAAGCAGTTTTACAAGGTTCTTAAATTTCTAAGGTCGTAGACCTGTCCTCCATTATTAACCTGCAAAATATGATGTAGAAGTTTGCTTTCCCTGGTTGTGCTCAAGGTCTTGTGATATCAGAGCCCCTCCTGAAAGGTAATTCCTGTAATCAGTCAGATGCTGAAGCTCCATTCCTGCACATGTCTAAGCCAGCTGCTCCTGAGGGGAACACTTTGCAATTGAAATAAAAAATGCATAGAAAACCAATGTAGTATAGGAGACAACACCCACTAGAAGGAACAACACAGTCATTTCTCATGATAATATTAAAAAGCAGAGTTTCAGAGGGAGGAGATGCTTACTCACTGAAAAGTACCATAAAGGATTCTGAAAACCCAAGTGACAGGACTGAATGCCTGCATATAGATGCAAAATGTTCCTTGCAGCTTTCACAAACTCCTTCAGAATATAAAAACATAGAAGGGAATAATATAAAAACATAGAAGAAGATAGTCTAAAAATTACTCCAGCAAAATTACAAACAGCCAAGTCAAGCCACCGTCCATGCTGAATGGGAAAATTTACATCAGCAAACAGAGGATGTTTTAGCCTGCATAAGAAAAAAGGCAGTGCATGCCCTGGTGATGCATGAGGATTCTAATTTATCACACACACACATGGAAATGAACCATACCCTGGTGCACAGCCTGTATTTCTATATTTAAACTAGTACATCTCTAACTGACAGCCTTCTGCAGAATACAGCTAAGATCATATTATATGATGGCATTTATTCAGAAGATATGCAATGTGTCCAAAGGCTTGACGATAACTATGAAAGACATCATTCACTTGAACATACACCTATTAAATAGCTTGCTCACATGAAGTTATCTAAAAGATACAAACATGAAATTAAAACATGCCTTCAAGATCACAGCTAAGCCCTATAGTACTTTATATCCATAGGCTGTTCAAAGACCAATTTGTATTGGTATTACAGCCAACAGGACAAAGAGCCCCTTGGCCTAAAATCTGCACCTATTACAGCTTTCTGCCTCCATCAAATTAATGAAATGACTAGTATTAATTAAACAAAAAAACTCGTATGGTGAAGTATTTTCAAGTAAAAGCCTTCTACTGTATCTCTGCAGAAGAGCTGCCTTTTTTTTTTTTATGGTGTGCTAAAGAAATGCAGAACTCTTGAATGACGTCTACTGGTAAAGTAAAGTGGTAAAGTTGGGTATCATAATTTCTAGGGAAACAAAAAAAACTTCATTGAGAGAACTGGTGTGGCTCGAGATAGACCAAAAATGCACGGTCAATAACCTTCCCAAAATTATTAAAGCTACCTTATCACAGCTCACTCACTCTTTTGGGGGTTTTTTCTTTCTCTCCCCCCCCCCCCCCCCCCCCCCGATGAGATTAATGAGCCCTTTGCTTTTATAACAGAAATCAGTCAAAAAGGCAGTATCCCTGTTTATGGCAGAGTCTGATTGCAGTCCTGGACCTTAAAGACTTATACTTTATGATGGCTGTGACAAAAGAGTTTACTCAAGTGATTCAGTGAGAAGCAAGGCTAGTTTTATGGTGGTTTTATGTTTTCTTATTTTGTACTGCTCTAGAGATTTAAGATTTTCATGGGAATGTGTTTTGCAGTTCCTCTGGAGATTAAGGATGTTTGGATGACATGTCATGAGAGGGAGGAAATAAAGGAAACCTCAGCAACTAAAAAGATCATCATGCAAAAACAAACTTAGTCTGGGGTGATGGGAACGTTTACTGAGGCTTCACTATAGACTAGAAATATGGTGCATTCCTAGAAGACCAGTAAGATCATCAGGATTTGTTACGAAACACTAGATGTAAACTGATTAACAAAGCTTGTAAGGTCAGCAATGGTTTTAGTTTTTCCTACTATGAATCTCACAGCACAAAACATTTGAGAATGATACACTGACTTCCTTTTATATTAAGAAAAGTGTACGAGATGATGAACAACAAATGACCTTTAGTCTCAGCCAGTCTAAACTTCCTAATTGTGTAGTTATGGAAAAGTTTAAGTCACACAGAGTAACACAATGAGAAACCATGCAGAACTGTTTGCACTTTAGAAATCAGCTGCTCAACAGCCTACACCCCCACAGATTCCTTGACTGCTTGTCCTGGGTTTAGCAGCAGCAGTCATTTTTAATCCTTCTTGGTAGCTGGTGCAGTGCTGTGTTTTGACTTTCGGGCTCGGAACAAAGCTGATAAAAATGGTGTTTTGGTTTGGCCAAGGACTTTGTGAGTCTCATGCTCTGCCAGGGAGGAGGGGAGGCCGGGAGGAAGCAGAGACAGGACACCTGACCAAACTGACCAAAGAGGTATTCCATACCACAGCACGTCATGCCGAGGGGGGAACCCGGAAGGAGAGGGGGTCGGCCGGGTCGGACTGGCGGTTCGGCGCGTGGTATTGTACTCCTTTCCTTTGCTGTTTTCTCTTATCATTGTTGTCGTTGGTGGTAGCAGTGGTGATTCGTATTGTACCTTAGTTACTAAACTGTTCTTATCTCAAGCCGTGGGAGTTGCATTTCTTTTTGATTCTCCTCTCCGTTCCCCCAGGAGTAGGGGGAGGGCAAGAAGGGGGGGGAGTGGGTAACAAGCTGTCTGGCTGTGGGTTAAACCACGACACTGCTTTAAAACCATTTTGACTGAGTCAAGAGTAACTGATAGTATTCAGATACTGGATGCATCCAGTAAAATAGGAAAGGCTTTTAGGAAGCATTTGAATGCTGACATCCTTTGCTCTGTAGCAAAAGCCAAAAGCTTACTGAAGAACACTCACAAAACAAATTAACACGAGTGCTTATTTCTCTAAGCCAAGTCAAAATATCTAATCATAGTAATCATATATATTTGTTGACACAGAAAAAAAAGCATGAGCAAGCATATTCCTTTCATATATTAAAAAATGAAACAGTGAACAACTGCAGAACATGATCCGTCCCCAGAAAGCACATAAAGGATCATTAAAAAAAATGCCTGGAAAGGGGAACATGGGATACTCCCATCTTTCCGCTTACAAGGACAAGATCAACCATAAACATGCTTATTTAGCCTATTCTCAAAATTTTTAGTGACAAAGTTCTTCTCTAAACTCCCTATCAAATTTCTGTTCCAGTATCTCCCCTTGCTGAGTTTTTTTCTTTAATGCCTAATTTAACCTTGCTTTATTTTCATCCTATTAATTCTTGTTCTTTCCTAAGGGAACATGAAGATCACATCTTCTTTACAGCAGCCTCTAATGTATTTGCAGACTTACTATGTCTTTCCTCAATCTCTGTAGACAATTGTTTCAGCCTTTTCTCATAAGTCTTGTTTTCCAGATGTCTGATAATTTTAATTGCTTTTCTCTGCACTATGTAATTTCTCTGGACTCCTTATCCACATCTTTCTAAAAGTAAAATGTTGAAAATATTCCAGCTGAAGTTTTACCAGTGTTGCGTGAAGGAAAAGGATTGCTTTGTCTTTCATGCTTCCCAATTCAATATTCTATCAACTCACATTCAACTTCTCTGTAGTTATTATTCTGAAAAATGCTAATCCCAACTTTCATCATAGTCAAAAACTTTTACAATAGGCCTCCACTAAAATATGAGCAAACATATTCTCTATCCCATCATACTGATTACTAATGAAAATATTGAAAACTATCAGTCCCATCACAAAATGTCTGCCATTTGGTGTATCCTTCCCTCTTGGTACTGGAACACAGGTAGGTACCCCCCACAAATGGCTGTACTGTAACGGTTCTGTCTAGGCAGTGCCTTCTTTACTTATGCTAATGTTATTTTTGAAAGTTACAGGAGCTGTACTAAGGCTACATTAGTTTGCATCAAGCTACATGATATGTGTTCTTTCTCCTCTATTTCACAAAACGATCCTCTCCTGGAAAAATGACCATTCAATAAGACAAATGCTCCAGAAGAACTCTATAGTGCTTATTCTTCTGGTCATTGTCACAGGAGATGACAGTCTCTTCAACAAGTCTAGAATCTAAATAATGTAAATGCATTTTAAGTGACCTCATAATAAAGCAGTAGTTCTGAGCTTTGTATTAAATATGAACACTTGCTGGACTTGATGGTTAAGTTTTCCTACTGACTTCACTTGCATTTTCACTGGCTTGTATTGCAAATTTATGTTCACATTTGTTTAGATAACTTTTCTGCTTTCTAGTTCTTGTAGTAAAGAAATCTTGCCAAGAGTTTCATTGATACGTCTACTCCTGAGAAGTGTAAGCAGGCTCTAGCTGAGACTATTCCTCAAATCAGCCAGACCTGATATATATCCATCCACATCTAAATAACACAACAGTCTGAATTTCAATTGCCAGATAGCAATTACAGTGCTATAAATAGGAACAGAAGAGAAATGTGAATTGGGAAATTTGAAACAGCTTTTAAAAAGCCTAGAATAAGGGAGAAAATTGAAACAGCTGAGGTTTTGACTGGCCATAAGAAAAAAACGCCTTCACTGTAAGGATAGTTAGATATTGAAACAGGTTGCCTGGCAAGATTACCCTGGCAGGATATAGCTGGACATAGCCCTGGGTAAACTGGTCTGAATTTAGTGTTGACCTTATTCCATTAATACTTAGACAGAAAGATGCCTGAATGCCCTGAGCAGGCTTGCCTCAGATAAACTACATGGCCTGGACATTCAAAACATGGCATTTAATATTTTTTACATATATTCTTACCAGATAACATGGTTTCAAGTCTATCTGCTGCCCTTTATGCTGCTGTTTATCTACTGCATAAAAAGGTTTCTAACTATGAATTTGGAATCTAATTTCTGATTACAATTTTACACATATTATTTTAATATTAACATCTATATTTAAAGGCAGAAACAGTGACCTCACTTGAAGTATTGTGTACAGTTCTGGTGTCAACATAAAAAGGACATGCAACTGTTGGAACTAGTCCAGAGGAGAGCCACGAGAATGATCATGGAACTGGAGCACCTTCTGTATGAAGATAGGCTGAGACAGTTGGGGGTGTTCAGCCTGGAGAAGAGAAGGCTGCATGGAAACCTCATAGCAGCCTTCCCGTATCTGAAGGGGACCTATAGGGATGCTGGGGATGGGCTCTTCATTAGGGACTGTAGTGGTAGGACAAGGGGTAATGGGTTAAAACTTAAACAGGGGAAGTTCAGATTGGATATAAGGAGGAAATTCTTTCCTGTTAGGGTGGTGAGTCACTGGAATAGGTTGCCCGGGGAGGTTGTGAATGCTCCATCCCTGGTGGTGTTCAAGGCCAGGTTGGACAAAGCCTTGGGTGACATGGTTTAGCGTGAGGTGTCCCTGCCCATGGCAGGGGGGTTGGATCTAGATGATCTTAAGGTCTTTTCCAACCCTAACTGTTTTATGATTTTATGATTCTATGAAACTAAAAAGAATGTCCTGAATTCTTTAGGTTACTGGCAAAAGTTGTTAATCCATAATGGCCTTATTTATTCATTTAGTTCTTATGTATATATCAACTTTGCTATTATCATTATTTTTCACTGTAAGAGCCTTAATGTTATCTTTCCAGTAAAATCACAGTGTTGAACATACCTGCTATTTTGATCAGTAGTAAATGTTTCACACACTGGATGGACCTATTCTGAAAGATTCATCTGCTTCTGCCAGTAAATGAATTAGCTACATTGAGATTTAATCATGCTTAGCGGATATGGTAGAAAACAAGCTACAACCCTCACTTAAGCTAAGGGCTCTGATTCATCATTCTGTTAACATGTAGTTTCCTCGTGTAAACTAAACCACAGTAACTATTATTCCCCTTTTGAAAAGTGCAAGGGAACGTGACTTAACTAAAATCCCTTTCATTGTGGGCCAACTGAAGTTAGTGAGTTTGTAAATCATGGAGATTTGATCACACCTGGTCCCACAGGATTGTTACGATGACAGTATAGCTAACACAAATGTTGACAGGTGAGGTCAGAGATGTTTACAGGCCCTCATGCAGACCTAGTATTTGCAGCATGTATTGCCACAGGGACTCATCTGGAACCTTACCTTGTCAATAAGAAAACTGGCAGGACTCATGATGGGAAAGCAAAGACAATTTGAGGTGTCTCTTGATGGTTTTCACTCTGGCTGCACTGACCCAGTCTGTGCAGCAATCAGTAGTTACTCTGTGGTCTGACCACAGAATTTATTCTCTTATGGTCACAGAATTTCAACCACTTCATGCAGTCAGCTGAATGCATATTTTTTAAAATATCCTCCCTGAAAGAAGATGTACTCTGCTTTAAGAACATACATGTCTTCAATAGTTTCAAACACTATCTTACTGCAACCATGCACATCTTATGTTGACTGGTTAAAAAGCACCACCGTGTCCAGCTTATGCACCTTCTGTTAGGATCCCCTGTTCAGACAGTCACATATTAGGCAGCCTGCATTCAGTCACCAGCTATCACGCTGTTATTGCATATCAATTTTAAGGTGGATTTATATCCTTTATATACTTCATGTTCAATACCTATATGTGAAAGTGCTCAGTACAGCATGATACCTTAGATCACTTTCTAAGCCTGTCAAATTTTCCAGATTTGTTAGGAGTTCGCTACTAACCCTATTGATAAAACACTTGAGGCTTAATTCACAAGGACATTGGAGCAATTCCTCTTGTTAATAGAGATTGCTGGACAACTACTTTTTGTATTCTGACCGACCCTCACTAGTGGAAAAAATTTAAAAACTCAGACTTAAAAGTTGGCTTAAAATAAGTAAAACAAGTGGGGTTATATTTCATAGCTATCAAGTATTCAGCTAACAGGTCTTTTCAGTATGAGACAGCTATTTGGAAAACACAGTAATGGTTGCAGGAGATTTGTATGTCGCCAAGCGAAGTAGAGAAATAAACCCGTGATGAAGAAATTGAATTGCATAGAAAATCCCTGGGGCAGGGGGTAAAATCCTACATGAATTAAATCAGTATACTTCCCAGTAAAGGATGAAGGACAAAGGCACAGTGTGCAGAACAAGCAGAAAAAGAAACCAAGGATCAAGCAACAGAAATTATTTTAGAAGTGCTTGATGTATACCTGACTGTGTGTCAGAACATAAAAAGGTATGTATAGAAAACTTTTGGAGAAAGAGGTAATACAATAAGATGTTTCTGATGGGAGCAGAAAAGAGAAAGTATTTGACTCTGTAAACAGTTATACTTTGAAAAGGGTTACATATAAAATTATATAATCAAAATGGATAGTGAAGGTGATGTCTTTTTCCCCTTTTAGTTCTCTTCTATTGTTAAACTTCCCTTCTCTAGAGTTACATTCTACAGAAAAATCACAGGGTGACTTAATACAAAGAGAAGGAGGGAAGGGGTGCAGGCAGGAATAAAATCTCTGAAGCAGGAAGTTGATAGGTTACTTTCTGTATGAGATAAACAGCACCTCCCTTCACTGTACGGGTACTTTGAAAAGGATAACAAAAAAATTAAGGGTACAAAATGGACAGTGAACATAATTTACTCTCATTCCAAAAAGGTTTATTTGAATGCCCTCCAGAAAAGTCTATTATTGAAAACAAGTAACAGTGGTAAAGGGCAAACTACTGTCCAGGCTTGATAATTAAAGAAAGCATCAGAATGGCAACAATAAACACCTACACTTCAAGACAGGCAAATATAACAGAAGTGCATCTGAAACTCATGACTGCAACTTGTGCTGTTCACATGTTCTCAGACTTGACTTGTGATTTTGGTGTTTAATTCAGGGCAATTACAGACACATGACTTTCAGAAGTTATGGACTTCATGCCTCATGTATTCAAGCCCCTTTAGGCCTTATCACCTTGAAGGCGACATTGTTTCCCCTTTAGGTCTTCATGCATATTTCATCTTCCAGTCTTTATGCAAAGATTTACATATATGACTATCTTTAAACATCTGTATAATCCTATTAAGATCATTGAAGCTACTAAAGTTCTTTAATTTATGGAATTAAATCTTTCCAGGATTTCAGCTAGAGATTTTTGGAAGGTGGCATACAGGAAGTGTTAAAAGTGGATCCTGGCAGAGAATTAGGAGTTACCAGTTCACATAAAGTAGGAACTCCAGAGCAATGATTTCAGAAAAATAAATCTGAACTGCAGAAAACAAATTAATAAATAGGCATAGTGAGAATTCCTAATGAAATCTCACAGCAGATAATACAGGTTTCTCCAACAGTTTCCATGTACAAATTTAGAAAATGAAAAGTGATTCTGTTTTTTTACTTCAGGTTTTAGTCAATTCTTTTGATAAGTACCCTAAAAGGCACAGAAAAAAATAGTGAAATTCTTAAATTCCTATCTTCCGTCTTCTCCACTTTTCTCATTTTTAGAAAAAAGGTAGAACACATGTAGATACAATGTAATTAAAGAATGTAGCTACAAGTTATTTTTCCCTATCTATATGCCAACTTTTCCGCTTTAGAAAGAAAGACCTGAATTTTATTTTTTTTTTTCGAATAAACACTTCCAGTACAGTAGCTACTGTAGTTATTAACATTTTAGGTTATTAACACTAAAAATAAAATGTGTTACTTTTAAAATACAAAGTGGCACTTTATTTCTTCACATGCTCAGACATTCTTCAGTGCTTTTCCGTATAGGAAAACACTCACATAGGAAGAAAGTGTGGGAAATATAATTTTCCCATATTTTTGAAGCTTCCTTTAAAAAAACTGGAATTTCTCAATGGAATAGTTAGGCTGCCTCTATTAATTACCTTCGTACAAGAAAACCAGCTTAGCAGATTTAACTTCTGGGAAAACCACACCAAGATGAGGTATTAGTTTGGCAAAGAGACAAGAGTGTGTCTGTGATTCAGATCAGGGAAAATAAAGGCCAGTGAGTGTTGTAAACAATCAGGATGATTGGCATTTAAAAAAGAAAAAAAGACACTTAGGTTATCAAAGGGTGAATTCACAGTGTGCCATGAGCTGGACTACTCCGTATCTTGCCTCAGGTTTCAGACTATACCTCACTGACTGAGAAAATATGTGTGACAGTGCTGGAAGTGATTGGTAGTGGAGCAGATGAGACTGATGAAGTCAAGATGAGTTCAGTTAGCACAGGATTTAAATCTCTTTATTTCTTAATTCACCAAAGAAGAAATTCTCAAAAGGCACTGGTCAGAACCAAAAAGAAGAAAACAAAAGAAAGGAAAGCACAGCAGGCAGAACCATGAGCCAGACACCTTCTTCTGTACCATATAACAACTGACCTAGTCCTGTATGATTACCTGGATAATATTACACCTGTTTGAGCTGGAATGGGTCTAAGATGATTCCCACAGAATACACGTTATATAACAAACAGGACAATGACATGAAATTAAATGAGAAATATTTCCTCATACAGTTTGAAGTATAATTGTAGAATGCACTGATTTAGGAGAATGTAGGGTCAAATGCGGTGGCTGGATAAGGGAATGAAAGAAAGAGTATTTTATTACCACTAAAAAATATGTCATCCAGTATAACTAAACAAAAAAAAAGAAAACATATGGTTCAGTAGGAAAGTTCCCTATGGGACTTTGGGAATAATTCTCCTGCCAAGCTCTGTTATTATGCTATTGGTTAGATAGAGCATACATCTCCCTCCACACTTCTGAAACACTAGTTCCGATACCCAAGTAAAGTCAGTACTATTTAACATATTTGCCGCACTATGAAGGTACACAAAAGTGGAAAAGACAGAGGGCAGGAATTAGAAAGTTAACTAATCCCGTGTTGTGGTGTTACACAGTCATGACTACAAAAGCGCTAATGACTGCATGAACCATACCAGCTTCAATGGGTTCTCTGAAGACTCAGATCTGATAGAAAGAACTGCAGACCATGCATGACAGCATGCCAGTCTCAAAACTGCCACGTATGCCTTTCACTTTACTTACATCATCAGAAATATGCAGAATACTGCAGAGGACCTATCCTCATGAAGCTGTATGAGGAGTAAGTTTGGTAATGGCAAAAAAGAGTTCCTTGAGAACAGCAAAGGGGCAGCTGTGGCAAGCAGCTTCTTAAAATCTTGAAGGAATGAAAAACAGTTCAGACATGGACTCCTTTTCTATAAGCCTTCATTCATTTGCACAGATTTTATTCTACAAATAAAACCAAGTTTATTTGTGTGATGTGTGTAAAGACCAGTTGCATGTGTAGGGATTTGCATCAGATGACTTTCATTTTTTAAAGCCACCTACAGAACTTTACAATCCTATGTACAGTATCTCCTGTACAAAACCTCAAGGGTCAGCATTAATAACTCTGAAGATTTGAAAGCACTGCACTGCTGTTTTATTAATATTTCTTTAGATGTACAATATTGTTGGGGGTGCAAAGAACTCAAATAAAAAATCTAATAAGAACTCAAATAGAAATCTAATACAAAGAGCTGTTAAAATAACCAGAGGCTTAACCTGTTTCAGGACTTTTCTTGTGGGAATGAGTAGATACAAATAGCACTGAGGTTTTCAAATTTTGAGAGAGCCTGAAAAATGGGATGTAGAAATGTGATATCCCTGTGTTCCTGCGTTACAACTAACATGTTACATTTCATGAAGGTGTGTACAGCTCATGAGAACTGTAGTCATTATCACCTGCATGTAGTATAAGAAAGACAACTATTATCCCATGATGTTCACAAACTGCTAAGTGTCTTAGTTTTACTATGGAACCATGACAGCACTCCATGAATAGAGGTCCTAAAATGCATTATTTTAGCCTATAGTTTTAAAGTAATATACTGCATAAAGAAACTGGGAAAAAATTTGTTGTTGCTTATAGAAGTGACTATATTTTAAGTAATTTTCACAGACTTAATAAGAAGATGTAGTAAGATGTAGTTGTAAAACAGTAAAATTAATATTTTTATTACTGCTATTACATTATTTTTGTTTCAATTTGGTTGTTGTGTGTCCCCCTGTGTTTGCTTCATCCAGTTGTTCACTCAAACTAGATAATTCTTCACACATGCAAAATTACTGCTCAAGGAAATTCCTATTAGGCTTCAGGAGGTTTGCTGAAGTGAAGGATGCAGCACTTGACTCAGAATGTGCACAAGCATCTTATTTTTATTGCTCTGTTCTGCTTTATTCTTTTCACAGCAAATAAGTAGGATTAAGGGAGCATATCTTGAATGATTGATGATAATTCCGAATACCAAAACTAAATCTTTTGACTGCCTGACTTAGAAGTACTTATTATCCCCATCGGCTTCCCTGATATCAATACTCCCACACTGTTATTTCTGTCTAACACACTGAGATAGCCTAGAACAGTCAAAGGCCAGCTTACAATAATAAAAAATAAAAAGAGAAAGAAAGGAAAAGTTAGCTCAAACTGAATTCTGGGACTTGTTCTGGAATTATTAGGAAACATGGAGGAAAGACAACTCCCCCCACACACATCTCATTTTGTCAGTATTAGGGATCATTTATTCATTCTCTACTCTAACAGCTTCTTTGTGTTTTGCACATACTGCCATTATCTTGTGCATTCTTATTCCATCCCAATTAATCCCTCTTGAATACATGACCACACTATCTTATTTATCTTTATTATGGGAAAGTTACATCACAGATAGAAACACAGAAAAACCACAGTCTTGTTTAGGTCAAATCATATTTACAAAACAGTCTCTGAGCTCAGTGTGGTTAGATGTAAAACTTCAAAAGATAATGAAAAAGTTTGCAATTTTACCCACAGAGGAATAATGTAATTATTATCCATGTCTATGTGAAAATTATTTGTTTTTCTCTGAATATGGGAAGACAGTGGTCATTTAGATACATCTATGATTTTGGATCCATCATAGGAACAATCTTCTGTTAGAAAAAAACAACAGACATCAGAGTTATTTTGGCATAGACTACTCTATTATTCTGGTCACTACTGAAATGCATCATTCCAGTCTCTGACCAAACAAGGACTTATATTTATCTTATTTCTTCTTTTTTTGACTGAAAGGGGATTTCCAACATCTCTTAATTCCTTTTCTAGTCATTCCTATATTTTTTAGAGGTTTTGTGAACAATAAAAGACATTGTTTTGGAAAATTAAGAAAAAAAAAAAGCATGACCTCATTTGTATTTTTTCCAAGGGAGCAGATAAGGCTGTGAAATTTCAGAACCTTGCTTTGAAGTTTACTATGTGCGTTACTATAGATACTAACCTTCTGATGCTTCCAAATGTCTGCGCGTGACCTAAAAATCTTCCGAAATCTATGTGGAACATGTGTCCGGCATTTGTCAGCATAATGTTGTCATTGTGTCGATCACAGACTCCCAGAATGAAGGTAACAACACACCAGCCAGCGCAGGAATAAAAGAAATTCCTTATTGCCTAGTTAATAAAACAAAAGCACTTACTGGAAATAGTCAGAATTACTTGTTTGCAACGCTAACAAGAAAATCAAACACTGGACTTCTACAAATGCTATGCATGTTGTAGGAATGGTACTCATACAAGTAATACACAAATTTCAAAGTTACGATACAAAAACAATTTTATGCATAAGATTTTCACCTTGTGTATTATGGATACTTGAATTCTATAGAAAATTTCTAAGGTGAAATGTATGCAAGAAAAACAAGCTTCTTGGCAGGAAGTTGACATTTTCTGTTCAATAGCATGTATATTGCAAAAACCATTGTTTAGAAAATACTTGGAAATCCACAAATTTAACCATTTGTTTTGTAGTGAAAGTTGGTTATTTTATATCCACTGTACTGTTCAGTATCTATATGGGTCTTTTTTGGACAAAACCTACATTGTCCAAGGGAAATCATTATTTAGGCATTCAGGATTTCCCTGTAGATGTAGGGTGCCACCTGCGATGGCTGATACAGGTGACAGCACTGTGGAAAACTTAGGTCACAGCACAGGAATTAGCTGCGTTTTATGTCAGACTGTACTACTTATTCACTTCGAAGACTTTGGATAAAGAAACTAAGCTTTCTGTGATTTTGCTCACCCAACTGTAAAATAAGGATATTAAAGCTTATTCTGAATTAGTTTTATTGAGCACATTAGATATTGTATGAGTAAAAAATCAAGAAGGAGTAAAAAAAGAGAAAGGTTCATTCACCAAAGAGTGCAAAGTGAATGCACAGTACCAATTTTATGCATGCCCCATGCAATCAGATCCAACTGCATTTTATGTTTAAAAAAACTGAAAGAAAATGGATAACTGGTTTTAGAATATTCTACATTAATGGCAGTTTTTAAAAACCGCAGCAACAGCAAGAAATCAGGTTTGTAATCAATAACTAATAGTAACTTTTCAATTGAAATGTTGGCTGCACTTCTACCATAACACTGTAAACTTACAAACTTAAAAAAATAATCTTGACAGATTGTTCCTGTTTAATTGAATCGAGATACCAGGAATTCAAGTGTTCTTATGAAAATGAGGATGAACAAATGCCTGTGGAATAGCTACAAAATTATTAAAACCTATCAAAGATATTTATGCTGTATATTGTCTGATAAACTGTTATAGAAACAATTTTCAGAGTGGTAAACACTCAAAGGTCCTCTTTAAATTCAAGATTTTGGCTACTAATCTACTGTGGGCACAGAGTAGGGTTCTAAGAATTGTTCAGCAACATAAATGTTAGGTTTTTCATGGGCCTCAGAACATGCTCAACCAACAAAGAATTTATAAGTTAGTTTGGGAAACATCTGCTTCTATAAATAAAATTTCTAATTTTTTGGCTCATGCACAATGTCTAGTTTCATAAAATGAGATGCATTACATAGGATTAGGGCAATTAAGATGATTAAGGAAGTGGAGCATCTCCCTTATGAGGAAAGACTGAGGGAGCTGGGTCTCTATAGTTTGGAGGAGACTGAGGGGTGACCTTATTAGTGTATATAAATATATAAAGGGGGAGTGTTACGAGGATGGAGCCAGGCTCTTCTCGGTGGCAAACAATGATAGGACAAGGGGCAATGGGTACAAACTGGAACACAAGAGGTTCCACTTAAACTTGAGAAGAAACTTCTTCTCAGCGAGGGTGACAGAACACTGGAACAGGCTGCCCAGGGAGGTTGTGGAGTCTTCTTCTCTGGGGACATTCAAAACCCGCCTGGACGCATTCCTGTGTAAACTTATCTAGGTGTTCCTGCTCCGGCAGGGGGATTGGACTAGATGATCTTTTGAGGTCCCTTCCAATCTCTAGCATACTGTGATACTGTGATACTGTGTGATCCCACAATGTGATACGAAAAGCATGATTTTATGTGTCATATGACTAAGTAGTTTTGATAAAACAGCTCTCTAAAACTGTGTCTACTGACATGGGCTTTTCCAACTACAGGAAATCCACTGAGACTTTGCATGGTTTATATAAAGTATTTAGAGAGCTGACCTAAAAAATAAATGCTTAGAGTTCCATACTTAATTTCTACTTCTCTTCGCTTTACTACTAAATTTCAAAAATCTCTATGACACATTTTTATGGAAAATGTATTGCAGTACACCTGATCCAGAGCAGCACCTCCTTAGAAAGAGAGTGGCATTCAAGTCAACTCCCTGACTTCTATGCATGTGACTTGTTTGTCTTGTGTCTGAGTCATTTGTTTTTGCTTCTTACTGGCATTTGGGTTTCTTTTTTCCCCATGGTAAAACATGGAATGTATAATAAGCTTCATTTTGATGTTACCTCTTGGTAACTTGATTCCAGAGGATGGTGATGGCGGAACCATTTTTTAATTGTGTTTTCTTTCAATGGTCCTATCAGTCCAGACTCCCTGTGGATCTTCGCTAGTGTGGTAGCATCTGGCACCATCTGTACCAACCCTAATCAGATAGAAAAGAGTTTGCATGAAAAACCTTTAATTTTAAAAAGATAAGAACATCAATACATATTGCCTATTGTTGGATCATTCCATGCAAAAAAAAATACATGCAAAAAAGCTGAAAAAATAATTAATGCAATAGAAAATATAGATCAGAATTGGTTTTCTCTTTCTCCTTGGAAACAAAACACAAAGGACAGTAAAAAATGGCAGTTCTGTGAATCAGAAATAAAAAAAACCCAAACCAATAAAAATATTGTGGACATAACTGCCTCAAGGTACAAATAAGGACAACAATTTAATGAGATTCAAAGTGGGTAAAATATGTACAAAATTAACAAAAATCTGTAAAAAATAGGATTAGCTATTTACTGTGAAATATGTTGTATTTGTTTACTGTCTAGAATGCTACATATCTTTTTCTTCAGTATGTGATGCTAATCACAGCTGGGAGAAAGGATACTAGATAATGCAGAAATAAGTCTGATCCAATATGACATAAACTGGGACTTTGAAGTACAGAGAAGCCAAGCATTTTGTAATGCTTCACTTGAGTCCTCTCTGTCTCTATTTCATGCACTTAATCCCTCTTTTGGAACTGAGACCCTGTTTGCTGCCTTCTGTCCCTGTCCCCATGTGTGGTCCCCTGATGCATTTCTGTGAAAAGTAATTTAATTGTTCCCATGTCTATGAAATTATCATCTCCCACTTCCTTGTATGCAAAAGCTAGCCCACAGAGCAAGAGATTAGCCTGGGAAGACCTGGGTACACAAGTTTACTTAAGCACATATACTGTATGACCACAGGGAAGTCCCTTGGTCCTTTTATCCCTAATCATTAAGTGTAAATCAATTATATTAGCACTTTTATAGCTCATAAGAAAGACACTGTGTGGAAAATCTGTTGGACACCAAGAGGTTTTCTGCTGCTATGGTCCTGAAAGGAAGAGACTGTCAGGCAGAGAATACCTGCAGATGACCCCTGCATCTTTCTTGGCAAACATCAAATTAAGTGCTAGTATTTAGCAGAGACTATAATACAATTGGAAACACTGTTCTTGTATTATGCGCATTTGAAGCAGAAGCCTTTAAGCTTTGATCCCCATCTCTACAAAGAAAGAACGAGTCTTTCAGGTCACCTTAACACCCATCATGTGAACTCATCTAAACTTTCTCCTAGTTCCTTCAGATCATTCATCCTCTCTCATTTTCTCTTTGTAGCTCAGAAAGCAATGATTCCTTTTAATTTTTAATTTTAATAGTTTTGTACAGCAGGTAATCTGGATACATCAGTCTTCTATTTGTGCAAGGATTGTTCTATGATTATTCTCTGTAAAAGACTGGAGAGTCAGTAAAAAATAGTAAGCTCATGGCTGTCAGTAAATTTCTTTAGCAAGCAATTGGTGTCCCAGCTACAGTTCTGCTGTAACAACCACAAAAGAGAGAAAAAAAAAAGCTTTCAGATAAGTCAGACCTGCCCTTAGCAGCATAAATTGCAATAATAATGTTTCTAAATCAACACTGTGAAGCTGTCATCATTTATCTAGAGCTACCTTCTGTAGCCACATGCTACAGGTTCATTTAAGCACCTATGCAGGGTCACACCGGGTTAAAACTTCAGCAGCTATAGCAAATATTCTCCAAAGTTCTCTTCTTGATGTGTGAAGTTACTTTTAAGAATCTGGTGCAAGCTGATGGTGTTAAGGCTTTTGGAAAATTCTAGCCTAAGCTGCTACAAAATTCAATGAGTTTGGTTGCACTTCTTCTGGAGAGGCAGAATGAATAAATAAAATGAGCATTAAAATTCAGGGCTGGAGTAACTGAAATTCTGAGCATTGGTTTTTTTTTTAAAAGAGGAAGACAAATGAGACATCCATGAAAATAAAAGCTACAGGGAGGATTTTTGAATACTGTTGTTTACATGAAATATGAATAATGTAATACAGGTAACACTTATAATCTAAAACTGACCTTGGTCTTTTCCTGTAGATAAACACCTATAAATGATCATTTGCATATCCAGTCCCTCTTGGAGCCAAATGCTGTCCATTACTCGAATAATTTGCAGAACCAGCATATCTTGACGTAGATCATCGCCTATCTGTGAAAATTGCACAGGAAATCCAGGTTTCTCCTCCAATACCAGATAGAAATAACTTCCTATTTCATTTGGACTTTCTCCCCCACCAAAATAGCTACATTCATTTTGCAGTAAATCGGTCTCCTTTTTCTTCAAAATTGCTACTTATCTTTCCATGTCGGAAGAGGACAGAGGAGATGGCGCACATAAGCAGAAACAGTTTTGACAGCCACTGAGATGGTTACAAATGATCCCTGATTCACTGCAGCCCTGCTGCTTATTATTCCTATGTAATTATGGGAGTTTGAAAGTTTAATCCGGAGGTAGGATCCTAATTTAGTTACATTCTGAAGTCTACCTAATGCTAGATCCCTTCTCATAAATGACAGTGTTTGGCTAATGTTAAGCTTCACAACTTGGCATTTGCAGCAGGCTGAAGGGGAATTTTATCATGAATTTGTATTTTATCCATTACATGATTCATATTCAGTTTCAAACAGTGATGTGGTGTTGACTGCTCTGCCCATGAAGTCAGTCAAACAATAATCTTAGTGAAATGGGGCTTTAATTATAGCCACAAGAAGTAATGATGAGATTATTTTCAACCATGGTTGAGTAAATGGCCTGTGAAAAAATAAGCCCTGTGGTTTTTTTTTTTTGTTTCCCCTTTCCCACCCCATCTAAATACAAGTAACTTTTACTGGTATTTTTAAGTGGTTTATTCTTTTATTACATCCTTTTTATACAAGCATTCCAATCTACAGACATTCACTGCCATGAAATGAGTACTTGAGAACACGTAAACTAATTTTAAAAAGAAAAAATCCAAATATATTTTTCTTTTATTTAAAAATAATCTTGACTCCAATTAACCCTTCATAGTACCTAAGCCTGTGAAAAATCTTATTCTCTCCACTTACCTTCTCTCCTCTCACATATGAAGTCAGTAGATAATGTAGCATGATATCAATGCTTATCATTTTCCATACACATTATCCATAATGACTAAGCAATGAAACTATAGTACAAGATATATTAACACAATGGTTTGCTGACAGGAGATGGTGATGTCAGCTGTAATAATGCTAAAACTGTAACCGGATGGTTGTTAGTTTGTTGAATGTTACTGGGCAGGGAAGATACAGTCTAGGCAGAACCAGCACAAATGTTTAAATACCCCCTAAGCAGGCATTTACTTAGGTAAGTAGGAACCTATCTAATTAACATTGATTCTCAGATTAAATAGTACAAGAACCAGATCTCTGAATATTCAGGAAAACGTAACATTGATAGCTCCATTAACAGACTTCTGGTTCGAAAAATTATACTGCAAAAGATCTAGGAATAATGTCTTTCGCAACACCGACCATACTCATCAGCTATTTTACAAACTTCAGTATTCTCCTTTAAAAACAATATCCACTGCTATGTAAGATCTTTGCTCTTTTGAAAGAGAAGTAACTTTAAATTGCATGTACTGTCTTCTGTGGATGGACACAGCACTGTCCTGATCTCTGAAGTTGTTTTTAGGTGACAATTGGAGAATAAACCAGAGTTTATTTTCCAGAGGTCAGTTCTTCCAAGTAACTCCAAGGAGACACCAGAGCTACCCTGCTGTCCCCTCCACCTTCGTCTTCCTTGGCCAATTCACCCATGTTGGATGATAGGAGCAAATATAGTTCTGTGTAGCAAATGCACCCTCTAATACTCCAGTATTTTTATTTTTTAGAGCTATATGGAGAAGGCTAATGGATTCAGTTATTCAGAGCTCTCTTCTCTGAGATTTGCCCTCTGACTTCATTGTGGTAAATAAACTAGGTTTAAAATATAAGATTGTTTTAGCCTGGTTGTCTCCACTAAGAAAAAGAAAAATTGCAGGGAGTTGATTCTCTGCTGATCAAAAAATTTGATACTTCAGTGCATTCCCTTAATGTATTCCATTATAAGTTATATGTCAGAAATAATTGGGAAAAGCAAACAACAGAGCCAAATCAAACCATCTCAGGCTCAAGGTTTAAAATATAAATTAGGTGAACTTCAACATTTTCCATACAAAAGGAACTGCAGATTAGAGGAATAACTTACCTTAAAAATAATATTGATGTTTTCACTTGGAGCATTTGCATTGACAAAGGAGATTTTTAATGGAAAAGCATTGGACGTAAAATATGAACATGACTTCAGGGAAAAAAAGATGAGAGAGAAGAACAACAGCGTCATATATACAAACCATCAGGATAATACCGTTACTCAAAAAAAACTACCATCTTTAAATACTACTTTTACATTATTGACTGTTTAATTGGATCAGGAAAATGAGAAATTCTTTTTCCCAGACTATTTCACTCAATAGGAATGGGTAATTTTTTTCTGTACTAATTGTTTTTCATTTTTACACAGGCCTATTAACAACAAACTTTGGCTGGGACTAAGTGAATGAAGCACAGAAGACTGATCTAACGAGAATCTGTAAAGCATTGAAAAGCCTTTGGTCCTATTATTTTCTGGGGGGGAAAAAAAAACCAAAGCCCCAGTCATGCAACCTTTATGGAAGCAAATAACCTGCTAATTTCGTTGGTGACCTCACTCTGGCTGAGGATACAGGAAATTCTGAAAAATCCTCATCTATTTTATGTGGAATTTATCTTAATTACACATAAACTCTGACTTCTCATGCCCTACAGCTCCTTCCACCTGAAGACCTCAAAGGGCTTCAAAACAGATTAATGAGCCCAGCACTGCAAATCCTGTGTTAGAGTGGTATTATCATCATTAAAAAAAAGGAGGGGGGAACCCACCAAAAAAACAACCAAAGACAAGGGTAAATTAATGGCCTGGTTTCTAGAAATAATGAGTTCCCCACAGGAGCCAGTGCTGTCCTTACTGGGTGGAGTGCAATGGAGGCTAATTTGAACAAAACCAGTACTAGACACAGCTGCTTCTTGCTTTTCATCCAAACACCTCAAAACATGGTACAAGCATGCAAATATTGTCTTAGCCACATCATATCTCTGCAACATGCAACAGCTATCATTGACGATGAAATCCTAGTCCCCTATGGAATTTTGCCAATTGAAATGTCTCATTAAGTGCTCAAAACGTTACTGTGAGATAATGCATTACCAATAGAGCTGGGAGCAGTACTTGCAACTAGTAAAATCAATAGATGACACCAAAATGAATTAAATTTAGGTAATTATAAGCACTTAAAAATTCTAATTTGCATGATTATACTGACATATGGTTCAATCAAGAAGCTGCATGTATTTATAGCAAGATAATGGCCTATAATGATATAAGAAAACCAAAAAAAAAAAAACCCCCAAAGTATTTCTCTTCAGATACTTTTATTTAAACATTTTGTATCTGTCCAGCCAAGCTGGTTCAGTATAAATAGCATGACTATATGGTGAAATACCTTCCCATTAGCCATTATTTCCAAAAAGGCCTGAAAGCAGTGAGAAGCAGCAGGCTTCAAATTCTTCTCACTTATACCATACATAATTGGCCCAGGTCTGCAGGGTGCTGGAAGACCTCTGTTCTGAAACAGATCAAGGCTGAATAGCAATTACTGGGAGAATCATGGGTCAAAGGCAACTGAAGGGATCAGCACCTCTTAGAATCAGGTCCACTGTGGATAATGAGCCAGAGAACAAAAATAGAGCACAAATTGCTGTAATTAGGCAGCTGAAACTGGTAATATATATGGGTGTTCAGATTTGTTTTCTCTTGCTGCTGGATACCTTTGCTTTCTCCAGAGATGGAACACCTTATTCCTGGCATAGTATTGTTTATGAAAATATTTCTAAACAGTGAATAACTGAGCCTTAGTACTGTGGTCAAAATAAGTAACACCGAAGAACACTGTTTTTTCCTTTTTTCTTCAGTCATTTTCAACAAAGGTCACAGACACAGGTAAGTTATTGTGAATATTTAATATTTTAGCTATTCTCAGTCCTTTGCCTAGTCTTGCCTCAGCAAAAAAGGAGCTATCTTTAGACCTTTAGCTGCTCTCATACCTGACAAGGGAGTCATAGATGACAAAAAAACCTGCCACCAAAAGCTGCCTGGGCAGGACAGTAACCTTGCCAATCCTGACACCACCACAGGGTAGCTTAGCTGGGAGCAGGCTGCTCAGAGTTTGAAATCTCTGCTGCCACTGCTGTGTAAGGTGACACGTGTTTGCAACACCCACTTCACCTCTCCCTCAAACAAAGGCCTCCAGTTTAAAGCGGATTAGGCTAGTGTCAGTTTCCCAGATGACCCATCCTTTATACCAGTATTTCCTAGTCAATGCAACCATTCAATCCCTCTCCCCTTTTATACTAAAAAAACCCAAATAAAAAGACCCAATTAAAACCATAATTCATTGCATGAGCTAGACTTACATCTGCCTTTATGCCTTGGACAACAAGCGCGGGATTCAGGGGAAGCCGACAAACCTTTACCTCCTGGAAGAACCGCTGAAGTCTGTTGAGTTCCACCTTTAACACCTCCTGCAACATGTGAATCGTTATGGCAACATGAAAGAACATAGCAGCAGCTTTTAAACCCTTGACTGTCTTTCTGTATTTTAAACCAGCAGTACAATTTCTGGAGCTAGCAGCATCCATGCAAGCTTATAACAGCTAATGAGGTCATGCTGAGGTGCAGCTATTAAAAATAAGAACTGTGATTTTACTTCACGTTCATGTTTTTTTCCGACTAGGTACACTACCAGTTCACGCTGTCATGTCGATTCAGATTCAACACCATTCATTAGAGGCTGATTAGCCTTGCACCTGCTTTGCTGTATCTCATATTGTTTTTGCCTTGATGGACAACTTCACAATTTGTTGCTTGCTGCCTCAACATTGTGATCTCCCTCACCTAACTGTAGGTGCGTTAACTGCAAGGTTTAGGAATTTCTTGGTATCAGTGTAACTGCAGCTTTGAGATTAATCTCTAAAATCCCAATTATGCATAAATAGTATATAATGTATCACTCTTTCTTTGCACAGATTTTTTTCCTTTGCATACCTTTTCCTCTATATACTCCCATGTTTGCTTTGCTGCTCTCAGTAGCAATATTGAGAGTTTTCTGAAAAATCCTTTGAAAATCTTTGAATCCTTAATAAGGCAAAAAAGAAATTATGGTAACTGTCACGATAACCAGCAGTGGCAGGTATATTTTTATTTGGCTTTCTGGTCTGTCTTGCTGAGCTCCCAGCAAGCAGCAGTTTTAAACATCAGGTAAGTAACAACAGCTGTCTTGGAAAATTAAAAGAGAAGAGGACTACAAGCCTGCTGGAGAAGAGGACTACAAGCCTGCTGCTACCAATGCATTTCTGCAGATATGTGTGCAGTATTAATTGCTGAATGCTGTATTTAAGATATTAAGTACAGCCCACTCTGGTTGGCTTTACTAAGAAATGAGGATGTTCAGACTGTCAAGGACAACTCAGCAAGGTTTTCAAGAAGCACAGCAGCTCTACAGGAGTCAAATATTTTGAGATGAGGTGCTGAATGTGAGCATTCCTTGCTGTAAAATGCTAATTGGTTTTGTTGCTGTTATTTCTGACCACTTCCAAGTCTGGTTGAGGAACAACCAAAGAAGGAATTTAAATGGCTTAACAGATCTACTGACCTCAAAGTAATAGTTATGAGAATTGTCCCATTAAATACAAATGTTTTACTTGTTTTCAGCCCAGCACAAAATTTTACAAAGTTCAGTCAAATCTTGGGTTTATTTATGTAAAGGGCGCTATAGGTAAGAGATGTTACCTCAGAAAAAATAACTTAGATGGTAGAGAAGGTATTTTTAACAAACCTTTCTTTTTGCATCACTGGCAGCTTTTACTTTTTTGGCAATGTCTTCCAGAATTCCGGTAAGTTTCTCCTCCTTAGAAAACTCATTGTTCAGGGTTTTTCCAGCACAGAACTGGAGAGCAGCCAGTACTTTCTGATACCAGATTTTGAAATGAACTTCATTCTGTGCATTCTTCAACAGCCTGAAGGAGGGAGGGGAAAAAACATTTGTGTATCTTAAACTGATTTTTATTTTCCACCACCTCTAGCAGAAACAATAAATGGACTCCAGACTAATCTGCATTTGGTGACTCTGGGCAGCAGAGAATGAAAACAAAATGTTGTGTATTTGCTGTCAGTACTCAAATCCCATTTGATAACTAATGAGATTCTGAGTGTGTTGAATCAATAGGAACCCACCAATTCTATGCATTGTCAAACATAGTTCTGTGCCTGTATTGCTTCTTATTTCTGCTAGAAAATTTTACAAAATGAAAATAACTTGTATTTCTTGAAGTCCAGCCCTAAATATATATCCCCAAATCTATTATTCCTTCCCCCCCCCCCCCCCCCCAGCTCCTGCCAGTGCACTTATATAGCTAAGCATATCTTTCATCTAGGAGGTGCATTTAAAGACTATTTTAGATTCAGACATCATCATTCTAGAAACTTTCTCTATTTTAAATTGAGGAGACATTTCTGAAATTGACTATAGTTCTAAAAAGAGTGAAATGAGCCCACTTTATTCCTTTCTTTACTGGTAAGTGTTGGTCTAAAGCAAAAGCTCAGCTCAGTTCTACTGCAGTTTATAAAAGCTTTGGAACTGGAGTTATTACTAACATAAAAGTCGGAAAGAAAAAGTCGGAAAGATACTTTTCCTTTTTTTTTTTTTCAGTTTTCTCTAATTACACACTCATTTAGGCCAGGAAAACTGTTGAGCTTATGGAGGTTTTTTTAGTTAATTGAACTGATCACTGGGAAATCTTTTCCATATGTGGGCCAGAGGTTTAGTACACATTTGATTTATTTTTATCAGTGTAGATGTAATCACCAGCTTTGTAGTGCTACTAACATCCTGCCCATTGCCCCGGATTTTCTTTTGCCTGAAGGACTGATGAGCTGCTCTTTGCTTCTGTCCAAACTTTCTTCCCCACAACTTCATCCTTAAGTATGTCTCAAACCTTAAATTCCTTGTACATGTCTAAATTTTAATGCATAACCTGAAGAGGTTATTCAGACCTAACAAATAATGCTAGTTTTCACAGGAAATCAGAGAAGCTGTTGACTTTAAAGGCACATCATATATGAATATGTCATGTAAAAAAGCAAGAACAAGATATATATCAAGCACTGATATTTAAAGGTTTAAAATAATAATTCCTATAAACACTTCAACTCCTTCAAATCATACATGAGGCACTACAGTATTGCTACAGCAGTCCATGCATCTTCTGGTGATGAGGGATTCTTGACATCTTTTATAAGGCAATGTTCCTTCTAGGTCCTCTTTTCCTACATAATTCAATGAAGAATAATATTACCTACCAGCTTCTGAAAAGCCTCTCCAGTAACACAGAATCTCTGAACATCTAAGGGTTTATAAGTACTGAAAATCTTAAAAGAATGTGTGGTGTTTCTATCAGAAATGCCCAGACATGAAAGGGAAGAGATATGAGAATTTATCATCACCACTCTCTGGAGGAGACTGACAAAAATGACATCTTTTTTCCTGTAGGCTAGTAAAAACAAATAATTACTTTTTGGATCTGAAAGAAATAGAAATTGTCATTGCAGTGCCTGGTGGAAGGCAAACCTCACCATATGGAGACAGTTGTATTCTTATCCTCAACCTTCCCCAAACTGAAGAAGGCTGAGGGAACATGCGTGTATGGAGGTGGATAGACTAATCCTTCCAGATTTCAAGCAGACTAAGTCCAAGATCCCACAGGATGGGATTAACTTGCTTAAATGTAGATGTCCTATGCCATTTTAGATACCCCAGGAAATCCTATTTGGCCTTTGCCTTGGAAGGGCATTGGTCCACTAGAGGCAGTATCTCCTGTGTGATGCTCCCATCCAGATGTCTCAGATGCCCTATGCTGTCTAGAATAGCCTATGTTTAGGGTACTGAATCACATTCTGCAGTGGCCTTTTAAGTCAGCTGTAGGCAAACAAGGTGACTTAGAACGAAAACATACTCTGTGCACTTCATCAGCAAGTCAGGAACAGGCTTGGTGATTATTTTTTAAACAAGAGCATTACTGACACAGTCTAGACCGTCACATGGGCAGGAATTTTAGTCTACCAAGCAGAGCACAGCTCAGTCTCAGTCCAGCTAAACAGTTTGCATTTCTCTTGGAGCACAGGCAGAATGAACTTATTCACTTCTTCCCTGCAAAGACATGTGAACCTAAGAAAAGACGACACCACTGTGATACCTATTTTGAACTGGCCAGGTTATGCTGGTGCAGAATCTTCTGTCTGCACTTAGGCTTGCATCGGAATCATCTCCTGAGCATTCACTTCCACCATTTTTAACGGTACATATTTAGAATCCAGAAAACCCTTTTCATGTCCCTTTAATCCTTTCAGATATACAGAACATTAAACCAACTTTTTATTTTCCTAAAATGAAAGGCTTAGGATTTCACATACAGGAAGCAAAATAGTAAAACAAAAATGGTTTTCTATTTTAAACAGAGCTACTCCCTACATAAGGCAGATTTACTTAGAAGATATATTTTTTGATCATTCTTATGGCTGAGTGCTCACAGAAAATAAGCTTATGTACATATACAATATAAAGATTTCTTTTCAACCTGAGAAAGGATTATGGGCTAGATTCAGATAGCTCATGCATAATTTGCACAAAAGGACTGAGGACATATAGAGTCTGAATCCTCTCTCATGTGCTTCTCTCATGAGCCCAATCCACAGGGAAAGTTGAGGCAGTTACGATCTCACTGGTAAAATCCATTTCCATGCCAGCTGCAGCCCAGCACACACTCCACAGTCTGAACCCACGTGGCAGCTTTTGACAGTGCATGTGCTTCCCCAGCAGCCCCATGAGGGGCTTTCCACTCAAAATGCATCTAGTGACTGCAGTACAGGCAGCACAGCTTCCTTCTGGCGGCCCGCTGGGGTAGGTAAGCTTTTAAAAGCTGGTGGACCTTAATTTGAAAAATGATTTGGATTAACCGGGTCTGACTTTCACATTCATTTTATAAAAGCAGTCCCTATGAGGATACAAATGACAGCTTTTAATGTGATGACTCATTGTAGGCTTTGCTGAAATGTTTATTCAACAACTGAACAAATACGTTGCTGTAATTCTGTCTTCCCAGTTTCCTGGCACACACATCTTCACCCTGCCACTGAGCGAACACAGCGGAGATAGGAAAATCTGCAACTTCTGAGGTTACAGGATGGAGAAATGCTCAAGACACTAATGAAATTTTCAAGTTAGAACAGGATGCCTCGCTGTGACAGAGGAAGACAAAATTGGAAAGATTTAAAACTCATGGCTGCCAGTAAGGAAGTATTTGAAGGGTTTTATGGCTTTTTTCCCTGAGAATTTTCACAGGATTCTGTAAGACAGAACTCAATATAAATGCCTGGCTTTATGCCAGGCCTAGACAGAGAATCTTGCTTCTAAGAGGGAGACTTCCTCACTTCTCAGGGTTCTCTGATGTGGGACAAACACCCTCGTTCTCAGCAAGACCAGGGGAATTTAGACACCATCCCAAGGTCACTTTCGCAAAATAGCACAACAGGGCTGGAAACAGAAGGATGCTGACCTGAAATTTAGCAATGAAGCAAACTAGGCTGACACTGCTTAGCAGCAGTCTGAGGGTCCAGGTCAGGTGCTGGGGCCCGCTGAAAGATGCCCCCAACTTCTGCAAGCACCTCATTCTCTTCCTTTCTGCATGCACCCACTCCATGGCTGCAAGGTGACTCCAGCCCCCTTTTCTGGCACTCTCAGTTGCAGAAGTGTGTGTGTTTTCCTGGGTACAGAAACACAAGTGCTGTGGAAAGATTTTTGCTAGAGGCCAGAGGGAAAGTGGGATTGAATCAGGCTGAGCTGGCTGCTGTCTCTGAGGAGAAACGGGGCTAAAACCATCAGCTGTGGAGAAAAATGAATTTTATTTATCTATTTTTTTAAAGTGAGGGAGAAAAAAAGAAGGAAGGAAAGGAACGAGATTAGATGGATCTTGATACCAAAACAGGTGATCTGGCTTCATTATGCTTCTGTGGCACGGGGAGGGAGGGAATTTGATACTCAAAAGGCCTCGCTGCAGACACAGTCTGCTCTCTGAGTTGGATTTGGCAGTCAAGTGAAAGAGTGAGGCTGCTCAGACAACTCTACTGTTTGAACATCTGTTCCTTGTCTCCTTCAGAAAGGGGAGCAGGGTGGACCAGAGGACAGGTCTGACAGGACAGATTAGCTTGCAGGTAGCCTGTTAAACTGCATCGGAGCAAAAACTCCAAGAAACAGCGAAATCTCCAGTATTTTATTGTAGGTTTAATCCCACCTGCTATAAAAGAGCAAGACACAGTTTGATGGGACTATTTATGTGTGATGTCAAAGTGGTGACTGTAGCTACTGCATTTCCAAACAATGTCTGGTATTTATTAGACAAAAGCTGTGCCTACCAACACACACTGTATACTATTTGCTTAATATGCCTTCAGTTCAGAGAATTCAAATGAAAACGAGGTGCCTTAGGGTTTTAAGGTGAGGGCACAAGTACTTACTCCATTGTTCAATCTTTGGTAAACTTGAACAAGTCAATATGGTTTCTTGCTATACTTCGTGCTTGTTTTCTATTTTACTAAGCAGGAGGCAGGAGGAGTCACAGAAGAACATTAGTAGTAGACTGCTGCTTGCTATAACAATAATTGTTTTAATATTAATCTCCACAGCCCTTCATATTAAAGATCAGCACAGAAACACACTACCACTGCACAGTTTCCATGTCTGAGGTTGCCATCTGTCTTTGATTTTAATTAGCCATCCTGCAACACTTCTACACTGTCCCTTGTGCTTTACTGTGCCATGGAGCTATGGCACACACCTGAAGCATATGACCAATTTCATTTTCAGCTCCTTGAAGAAACCATTTTACTGTTTGTATTCTTTAACAGGAGAATAAGTAACAGGGGTTGTTTGCCAGTGGGGCTGCATTTGGGCTTTGTGGCTTCTTAGGTCCTACTGCAAGTTACCCACAGACACAAGGATGAGAGAGATGACCAAGATGTGTCGCTGAAAATTCATACCTCCGTCTAGCCATAAGGATGAGTGGGCAACTGCTGCTATTAGTTACTCACGTGCAAGTAAAACTTTTCTTAGATTTGTTTTTTTTTTTTTTTAATCTCTCCACACTGGACAAGGCTTTTATTTCCCTGCCAGTGACAATGGGAATAATCCCTTTGATGGAGATGCCCATACAATAAGTACTGCACAGATACTGTGAACTCCAATGCTGAAGTTCACAGTTGTTCTTCACCCCCTAACAACAATTCCCATACTAACAAGGTACCTGTCATACTTCATCCCCTACACCCACAACTCCCCTTACTTTTTCACTTGCTAGCTGATCTGCTCAGGCATGGCCTCTTTAGACATAGCCAAACTCTTAGGCAGTAGAGTGCCAAGCTGGCAAATAGGACTGTGGCTTTTCTGATCTCTTTGCCAGTGCCTAGGATGGAGGATTGAACTTGCTGAAACTTCTAGGAATGTGCCTGTAGGATGGCAGCTATTGCTTCAGAGAACAGAAACATGTGCGCTTGTTGCAATGTAATCTTTGCTCCTAGCCTACTTCACAGCCTTGGTGGACAGCCTTCGGTGGACAGCAAAATTTAATTTCATTAACCTGGCTGGAAAGCCTTAAAGTAGCTCTTTTCTCATGTTCCTTTGTTACTCAAAAGAAACAGGCTATCTCTGTCAACTTCTTTTAACAAATAGATACAGGACAATACCTCCCTTTTTAAACTAGCCCCAAATTCTAGAAAGGTGTGACATATGTACTACACATCAGAAAGGAAAACAAATGCAGCACCGTTCTGTGTAGACCTATTGGAGCATCACAATCAACAAGGTAACAGACGTAAAAACAAACAACTGGGAAGCACAGAACACCTATTCTGCAGGGGGAAATGGTAAGCAAAGTCAATTAGGCAGAAGAGTTAATGTACAACAAAGATGGAAGGGACACAGTGGTTCTCCCAAGTGACTGCATTTTCCACAGTTTTTCTGAAACACTGTGCGAGGCCATCTACTTGACTGGAAGGACCAAGAACGCACTCCTTTCCTTCACCAAGTACAAAGCCAGCAGGAGAGGTACAACAGGGCTGGCAGAACTCTGCCTTGTCTGCTTATCCTTTCTTTCCTTCTGTTCTAGAACAAGAAGAGAATGAATTTACATTTCTTTAGCAGAGAGAGTGAAGTGCGGTACAATATTTTCTCTGAATCTTTCTAACCAAGTAAGTCCCAGGATGCATGAGCAGCAGCTGTTTGGTAGTTTGCAGCACCTGTCCACTTTTGGCTCTTTACAGAGTCAGTTACTGCAGTCAGTTTCACATGCTGCTTCTCCTACAATAGAGCTGCTTTAACAGACTCAATTCTCAAAGCATTACCCTTGAAGAGAAAATACCTCTGCTTAAAGTGAAATTTTGTTTTAAAAGGACACGCGATACATTTGCTTTTGTTTTTCTGAGTCTTTCTTTATAAACTAATTTAGAACAGATGTCTAAACAATGGTCTCCCTTAAACAACAAAAAAAATGTTGCAGACTTTATATTATGAAATATGCTGGTTAAGCGTGAGAAACACAGCATTTCTACAGGAGCCAAAGGACTAGTTGGCAGTATTTGCTAACTTTCTTTCAAAGATCTTTATGAACAAACCCATACAATTTACATCCAGAAAATAACAGTAGATTCAGTCAACTCAGTTCCCCCTACTCCTGCTGAATGTCTTAGCTGTGGAATGCGTGTCCTGCTGACTCACACAAAAACAGCAGATCAGTGAAAACAAAGGCTATGCTACGCTATGCAAGTAAGTTGCCAAACCCTGCTAAGGTTGCCTAGCAGAAAAATATTCTATTTGATACATAATACAGTGCACACTTATGTATTAAGAAAATAAACCCCAGATCAAACTGGTTTTGTCCAGAGAAGAAAAGCATTTACCTTGAAAATTAACTGTATTGAGAATTAATAGGAGAGGCACCACTCTAACAACCAGATAGTAGATATATGCTACCTGGTCTAAAGTCTGAGAAAGAATTGATCAGCGTCATAACATGGCTTCTCTAATTTGCTGAATGGACATGTTAACATCAGCATAAGTGCTACAAGCATCATTTAGTAAAAAGTGCTGTCATTGTCAGTCTCTTTCTGCTCAGTTTGTAAGAAAGAAAAGAAGAATAAAACTGTTAGCAAAGTCGGTCTCTTTCCAGTCTGCTCCATTGGGTGGAGTCTGCAAGAAGCAGGGGACCAAATTCATCAACAAACTATCATGAACACAAAAACGACCTGTAGCACAACACCAACACAAGTGGTTGTTTCCAATGGCATCTAAATACAACAGCGCTGACTTTGGATAACTTCAAAATCTGTGAGTGAAGGTTCACAGTCCACCAAAGACCCCACTCTAACAAAGTGTTAATCCAAAAATACAGGAATGAAATGCCTTCATCCTAAACTGTCATTAATATCAAATGACATAAGCTCAGGATTGCAACTATAGGCCCAACTGTTCTCAACTATTAATAGAAAAAAAGTACCATTGTCTCAGTAAAGAGAATAAAAAAAGAATGATTAACTTTGCCCTCCAAAAGCAGTATTCTGAATTTAAAATAAAAAAGCTGCTTAACAAATGTATTGCATCTAATATCTGCATGAAGATTATCTATGGGGCAGTATTATTTTGCATTCAATAAGAAACATAGCATTCAAGTCTGGCATTAATTTTGAAAAGTCTGGTTCCATCTTTGCCAGTGTTTCCTTCAAATGCCAAGGTGTATCCTTGTCTGTGCTTGCTTCAAAATTGTGGCTTTTCTCCTCAGAACAATATTATATTGTTGTCAGAATTTCATGCAGTGTCTTACACCAGAATCAGCAAGCTTGAAAGCTACCAACCACCTATCTTTATAATAGCTTAGAGTAAATTCGTGGCATGGGAACTGAAATGTGCCATTCATTCCAGGCACAACAGAAATTGTTGTATTCTTCCCAGTGGGTATTTGCATTGGAAGCTTGCAATGAATGGGATTAGACAGGATAATCACTGCTAAAATAAGCAGACCCAATGGCTTTAATGGGATGATGTCCAAATATGCCAGCAATTAACTGGATACAGGAGGTGACTAAGCTACTCTACTTTCAAACCATATAAATAAACCACAAAATTAATCCAGGTTCACTAGAGTCAATGGAGTTGCTAAACTTTGTACTATATCACAATTTACGCCACAGTTGTAGCAGCAATTCATTGAGGAGAAACTGAAAATGTTTTTCCTCATCTGCCTATTGTTTAGGTAGTTCATGTCTACCAAAATAGTTTTGGATAGCTTCTGTAGCTTCCCATTAGCTTTACAGCTGGAACAAAAAAAACCCCTTGTGACACTACAAAACAAAAAGTATGACACAGAAATAATTCTGTGTGGTTCTGCATGCACCGGGCAATTCAGATTTACACAAAACTGCAAAATTAGACCTGAGATACACTGCAACACTTTGGTTAATTTCACTTTAAAATATAAACTTTGGCCTCTTCAATCAACTGCTAAGGGAAGTTTCATGGGAAAGGGTATTAGGTGGTAAAGGGGCTCAAGATAGTTGGTCAGTATTTAAGGACCACTTCTTCCAAGCTCAGGATCAGAGTGTCCCAATGGGTAGGAAATCAAGTAAGGGAGCCAGGAGACCGGCATGGTTAAACAAGGAATTGCTGGGCAAACTCATGCGGAAAAAGAGAATCTATGTATTGTAGAAGGAGGGGCTGGCCACTTGGGAGGAATATAGGACAGTTGTTAGAGGATGTAGGGAGGCAATTAGGACAGCTAAGGCCTCCTTGGAACTTAATCTTGCTAGTCGGGTTAAGGACAATAGAAAGGGCTTCTTCAAATACGTAGCAAATAAAACTAACACAAGAGGCAATACAGACCCACTGTTGAACGAGGTGGGTGCCCTGGAGACAAAGGATATAAAGAAGGCAGAGGTGCTGAATGCCTTCTTTGCCTCTGTCTTTACTCCTGCAGACTCTCCCCAGGGGCCCCACATTCCTGTAGCCCCTGAAGGAGTCAGGATAAAGGAGGAGTGTGTTTTGGTAGATGAGGATTGGCTTAGGGATCAGTTAAGCAATATGGACATCTATAAATCGATGGGTCCGGATGGAATGCACCTGCGGGTGCTGAGGGAGCTGGCAGAGGTCATTGCTGGGCCACTCTCCATCATCTTTGGTAAGTCGTGGGAAACAGGAGAGGTACCTGAGGATTGGAGGATGGCAAGTGTCACGCCAGTCTATAAGAAGGGCAAGAAGGAGGACCTGAGTAATTATAGACTATTCAGCCTTACCTCCATCTCTGGAAAGGTGATGGAACAACTTATTCTTGACACCATCTCCAGACATACCAAGGATGAAGGGGTCATTAAGAGCAGCCAACATGGTTTTACCAAGGGGAAGTCATGACTGACCAAACTTATAGCCTTCTATGAGAAAGTAACTAGGTGGATGGATGATGGTAGAGAGGTAGATGTGGTTTTTCTTGATTTCAGTAAGGCATTTGATACTGTCTCCCACAGCATCCTCATAGATAAGCTAAGGAAGTGTGGGCTTGATGATGAGGTAGTGGGGTGGATCAAGAGCTGGTTGAAAGGAAGAAGGCAGAGTGCTGTTTAATATTTTCATCAACGACCTGGATGAGGGAACTGAGTGTACCTTCAGCAACTTTGCTGATGACACTAAACTGGGAGGAGCAGCTGACACACCAGAAGGCTGTGCTGCCATTCAGCCAGACCTGGATAGGCTGAAGAGTTGGGCAGGGAGAAACTTGATGAAATTCAACAAGGGCAAGTGTAGAGTCTTGCATCTGGGGAAGAACAACCCCATGTACCAGCACAGGTTGGGGGTTGACATGATGGAAAGTAGTGAAGGGGAAAGGGACCTGGGGGTGCTGGTGGATAGGAGGATGACCATGAGCCAGTAATGTGCCTTTGTGGCCAAGAAGGCCAATGGCATCCTAGGGTGTATTAGAAAGGGTGTGGTTAGTAGGTCAAGAGAGTTCTCCTCCCCCTCTATTCTGCCTTGGTGAGGCCACATCTGCAATACTGTGTCCAGTTCTGGGCCCCTCAGTTCAAGAAGGACAGGGAATTGCTTGAAAGAGTCCAGCGCAGAGCCACAAAGATGATTAAGGGAGTGGAACACCTCCCTTATGAGGAGAGGCTGAAGGAGCTGGGTCTCTTTATCTCGGAGAAGAGGAGACTGAGGGGTGACCTCATCAGTGTTTACAAATATGTAAAGGGTGAGTGTCAGGATGATGGAGCTAGGTTTTTTTCAGCGATGTCTAGTGATAGGACAAGGGGCAATGGGTGTAAACTGGAGCATAGGAGGTTCCATGTGAACATCAGGAGAAACTTCTTTACTGTGAGAATGACAGAGCACTGGAACAGGTTGCCCAGGGGGTTGTGGAGTCTCCTATGTTGGAGATATTCAAGGCCCGTCTGGACAAGTTCCTGTGTGATGTACTCTAGGTTACCCTGCTCTTGCAGGGGGGTTGGACCAGATGATCTTCTGAGGTCCCTTCCAACCCTTGGGATTCTGTGATTCTGTGATATGCACTTGTTTGTTTTTTTGTTGTTATGCTTGTTTGTTTTCACATACAAATACAGAATTAGTTTCAGGAGAAAATTAAAATTGTCTTTCTACAAGGTCGTTATGGCAACTCATATTAGGAGCAGTTCAAGCTTTCATTCATATATTCTGAGCCAGATCTGTACTTTGTAATCCTAGAGTTTTCAGATTACTGTTCTTATGACTCACTCTGGGCCTTGTGAGGAAGTGGTTTAGTGTTTTGGGAAGGAATAGGATGAGAAAGTGACCTTGTTTTGCAAATATTATGCAATTCAAAAGAATTTACTCTGCAGACAGTATGTCTTGTGATGGGCTGTTAATTTTCCTCTTAACACTCCTCTGACCTCAGTTTCAAGAATTCACTTTGTTTAACAATGTCTACAGCCAAAGCTATTATCTTTCAAGTAGAGTCTCAGATTTTTACAGACAAGGGGCTCAGATGGCAATTGAAGGAACAATGGGATTTGATACATTCCAAGTATATGCAGATTTAACACCTCTTTTAAGGCAGCATCACTTCTACCTCTCTGGAAGAACCTATCTGTAGAACCATTATGTTTTAAGAGCAGGTAATACAGGTACAAGAACTAGGATCCTAATCCCACATTACTTCCTGATGTGCCAGTCTCTTCTGGATTTTCACTTTCATGTGGACATCTCTGCCCTAAATCAGTGTCTCTGCTTATCCTCTTTTCCCAGTTTCTAACAAAGGAAACTTTTTTCAAATTACCAGAGTTATACAGGAAAAGGGAGGTATAATGAGGCTTCAGCAGGTACTGCTTTAGGTATTTCAGCAATGATGGTATCTCAGAGTAATTACAACATAAAAAACCACTGTTTTCAGGAGACCTCTTGTATCTCACGTAGTCTGTTTTCTGTAAGACACTGAGTCTTCTTTTTCTGGTAATGTGCCATGTGGCATCTCATGCTGCACAACAAAGGATGCATGGATCAGATCACAGAAACTTGGTACTTGTGTGCTTGTGTATGATTTTATCAACTGAATAACGTTGAGAGAATCTCCAGAGCTCATATAAGGTGGCATCATGAAGACATATGGTCCTTTACACTTCAAAAATAACTAGTGAAACTCATTTGCTTTCAGGGAACAGAAGAGAGAATCAGACTTCTCAAGAGGGGAGTCTCTAGAGTCCAAATAACACGTTTTTATCTTTTTACGATTCAGACTCTTCTGAGCGAGACTTCTCTTCGGACTACAGTACTCCTTATGCATAAGGTCACTTTGCAGTCTCCTTCAAACAAGATGATACCTACCATGTTTTCATGTAATTAAAGTGGAGGAGACCATGAAAGATGGCTTTTCTCAGCTCATCGCTGTCAGTAGCAGAACAAGCATTTACATTGTAAAGAAGAGTGTTTCTGTTATCTTCATACCCATTCTTTCTAGGCCTGTTTTCTTTCTTCCTCTCTAGTTTTATTGTTTTTCGACTTTCCTTGGTCTCTCTTCATTTTCCACTCCCTGCTCCATACAGCAATGGTAGCTTTTGCAAAGGTAGGAGAGGAGAGGAGAGCAGAGCAGAGGAGGAAATATCTTTAGATTTCTTTTCTTTTTTAAATACTGGTCTGGTTTCGATCTTCCTTCCGTTTCACTCCTTTATTGCCACCAAATATTGGCTTTGTAAAAAGAGATGTGGGAATTTGAAGCTAAGTTTATGTACCAGGGAAAGCTTGCTGTAAGATATTAGTAAGAGAAAACTTTTTTTTAGCTGGCCCTAGGGTATTTTCCTAGTCGGCAGTTGGCCTAGTTACCATGGAAGAAAGAAGAGCTGGAGGGCAGGCACAGTAGGAAAGTGAGGCATAGACCTATGTGAAATTAGGTTGGCTTAATTTACAGAGGCTTGCTGAAATTAATCTCTCATTTCAGACAGCTTGTTGCTCTTTCATTGCTTTACATTGTTTCATCTAAGTTTACAAGTCCATCTTAGCTCTGCTGAGATATGTTCAACTGTGGGACCAGGTCTGGATAAACTTTTGAATAAGCCAAATTCCCTTTTAATGAACCCCTAACCAAGAAGCATACTTAAGCTTTTATCAAGGAAATCTTACGTGACTCTTTTCAGATCAAACTGTATAGTCTTGGGGTTAAAATTCATAGATTTTAATGTGAGAAGAATTTAAAGCAGATACAAGAATGAAAATCTGTCTTGAATTCCTGATTGTACTTTCTGGATGACCTTGGCAAATACTTTAACTTTTCTATGCTTTGGATTCCTTTGCAAAGGGGAAAGGATTATTTACCTTCCCATTAGATGCTGTATTTGTTTCTAAGCTTCTCTTATGTCAAAGAGGCAAATGCCGAGGCAAATGCCAAGGCAAATAGGTCTGTTAAATAACATTTCCACCTCCTTCCTATGTGTACTCTTATAGCCAGCATTTTTCTATCATATGGGAGAAAATAACAGCCCCGAGCATTTTTTCACTTATGAGAAAAGCAGAATTAAGGTTTAGTTGTTGTGATGAAAAGTTCAGCTCTAGTTCCAAGATTCACAACTGCATTTGTTGAAGTATTATTGCAGTAAGCAGACATCATATTTCCGTATGTCCTGAGTCAGGTAAAGAGTGGAGCAGTCTCTCCAGGGGCAGTTACTGCACTGGCAGAGAAAATTTAGATCAGCCACCTGACACAAAATGCTGATGGGACTTTGAAGTTTACTGGCTCTGCTTTAGCTGTCTTTCCTGCACTCAGAGTGCTGTCCTTATGCTCAGTCCATGTGAAGGTACATCTGGATAGTGGACTGAGTGGCAGAAATCATAACTTTTCTCCCTTCTCCCACTGTACACATGCTCAGTCATTTTTATTGCCTGAATACCCCTGAATTGACCACATTTCTCCTCAGATGTTTACTCTGCTAAGTGAGCAACAATCTGTGTGTGCCAAAAATTGATATGGATAAGTGCCATATGATTTCTACCGGCAAAGTAGTGGCAGTATTCATGGAGTGGCAGCCATGGGTGAGACTTACAGAGCAAGGTAAATTGCTATTTAAACCTCCTTTAAATTCTGTTTAAAAAAACTAATGATAAAGCAGAGGAAGCATGTGTCAGCTTTAAACAGATGCAAAAAAAAAAGATATTAAAATGGGCTGTTACTCAAGTGACTTTTCATCTTCATACCATGACCAAGCAATGTACTTCTGAGTAACACACAGAACAAAGCACTGGAGGTTGCAAGAATACTTGCCATGATGGCTACTTAAATTCATTTCGACAAACTGCTCTATCAACAAAAACACATACGTGAGATCTGGGGTTATGCGAGTCACTCAGAAGCTGGCTAAGCAGAGCCCATTAGAAAAGTTTAATTAATAGAAATGTTTTTCCTGATATAAATAATTGTACACAATGAAATGATGATGTGGAGGAGGCTAAGTAAAAGAATAAATCCTGATTTCTAATACCAGACTCAACTACTCAGGTCAAAGCAGAAATAGCTGAACTAGGTAAGCAGAGTTTTATCAGCTGTCATTAAGCCAAGCCCTAAGAAGCACTGAAATCTTGTTTACTGACTCTGCTCAGTGCTCACAGGATGTTTGTTACAGGTAGCAATGCCCTGTTTCAAAGCCACAACTCCACTTCCTTTGTTGATGTACAAAAAAAGGTCTTCCCTCAGTTAAAAGTGCAGAATGTGTTACACCACTCCCAATGAGGGACTTTAAATGAATCCACACCCACTGATTAGGCTCTGGAAATCCCTGTTCAATCCCTTCTTTATTAGCCAAGAAGGCAGCTGCCATACTACAGCTAATGAGCCTGATTAATATCAATTCAGTAAATTATTTTTTTTTCACCAGACGTCAGATAACTTTGTACTAATCCAGACATTTTTACCCATTTAATATCAGATGACATAATTTCTCATTTAGCACTAATTGAAAACTACTGTTTTCTTATTCCAAAGAGTATTTCCTGTCACTTAGAATTTATGTCTTTTTATACGGCTATTTTTCAAATAATATCATCATCAAATTTTGTGTTTTCTGCCTAGCTGCAGAAATTTTATATCCAAGCATGTGAATGATGATGTGGGTAGATTGGAACAACTGGGTAATTTCTCTTGCAGGTTTCCATTTCAGCAATTTTTCATTGCATTTTCCATTATCTATTTGTAAAACTTCTGATTGAGAAAAATGAATGAAAGTATAAAACCCAACTCTTTTAGTCCTTCTTTTTGTTTGTTTATTGTTGCATTTGTTTTCTGGGGGGGGAGGTTTGTTGCTGGTGTTTGGAGGTTTTGTTGTGGTTTTGTTTATTTGTTTGTATATCAGCTAAAGAATTCTGGGTTTGTTGAGCATGCCTTTAAGCTTGGTTTCTTCAGTTGTTACAGAAGAAAGTGCACATCTCTACTGCTATGACATTTGCTCTTATTCTAATGCAAAAGATAAAATCCCTCACTGGCTACAGTTGAAGGTCAGTATTTATATATCAAGGAACTGACCAGAGGTAGGAGGAAACGTACTTCACTACAATCTGGGTGAAAGACAGTATTAATATTTGTGTGATGAAGTGTTTGGAGTGACCCAACATTGTCATCACTGATGGCAAGTAGTTTCTTGGTGCTGAACAGATCATTTGATCATTCTTGCCTGTTTGGGATTCTATCCTGTGGTTTTCACCATGATACTATCTTTCAGCTGATGAAAACATAAAATAACTGATGAAAGTCTCCATCCAAAAAATGATACCTATTACCAAGTTGCTTATTTAGGAAACACTGATATCATTCTCAGTCCTTCCTAAGATGAGAGCACCCTTTCTACAATACATTATCTGAGGACCACCCATGGCTCAAGAATTGAAGGACTGAGGAAACTAAATCAGTAAACAAGCCAAAACTGTTACAGAATTCATTTGTAATCTACAGAAACATGTAAGAGTTGATGCCAGGAGGAACCTCAGGAGGTCCTCTGTTTTATTCCCTGTTCCCAAAAGCAGAGCTAGCTCTGATATTGGATCAGGTTCTTCAGAGGGCTTGGCCTCAGCAGGAGGTCAGCAAAGTTGTTGAGATGGAAAGGAACAGTGGTGCAATCTGACCATATGATGATGGGTGCTCAGAACATGAGGCAGTTTCAAAAGATACAACCTAATGACAGGCAGGCCTTCAAGGATATGGTGGCTCACCTTAGGAGGACAAAATTCTGTTGACCATCATAACTTCTTTGGAAATAGCAACAAGAATAAGTGGGCAAAAAACTGCATTTCTAATAACTTAGAAATTCACATGTCAGTGACATGTGAATGTCACTCTGGTCTGCCTTCAGTCTCATCAACTGCACTGCAACTGAAAACCAGTATCTTATAAGCACTTCTAGTTGCATCCCAACTGCTGCAGGAACGGCAAATACTCATACAGATGAATTTTAGGGTATGAACAAAGATTCCACATTATCCTTTACAGTCTCTAAATCACATCAGCCAGGACTATCCTTGGGTACAGAATAGAAGAGATTAGGGGTTTGCTTGTGCCACTGCCTGCACAACATTCTCTTGTGTGTTTGCAATGCAAAAAATGTAACAGCTTCCTTCTCTGAATGAACAGCTGACTACTTACTTACCACTATTTGCCATACAGTCTTTCAGGTTCTTAAAAAAGCTGTCAGGGAAAGGAGAACAGTTCAGTCAGAGTCAGAATTTGTGTGAAATGATCAAGTACGAGTCTCCAGTGGCTCCTCTGAAAGGAAATGGCTGATGGCTGCTTGCTTTCTAGAATCAATAACATAGACTGAGATAGAAGCACAGGGCAGTTACATACCTAGGCACAAGGGTCTCCAGAGGAACTCACGGCAACACAGGCAATCAAATCAAAATTACACTATATAGAGAAGGGAAAGTAATGGGGCAGGTTATACTTGGGAATAATTTTCTTTTGTGGAAGTGGTTCTAGATCTCCCAGTTGTCTCAGGAGCTCTTCAGCTGAATCTGAACTTCACATCTGGGAAAAATTAACTCTTTGTTTCCTAGAGAACAGAAGTATATCACTTCGTATATTACTTATCTCTGCTCCTCTCTTGCTTTTCTGCATCTTTCCTCCTACAAAGATATTTTGCTTTGCTATCCTTCTCAGTTCCATCAGGGACTACTTTCTACCCCTTAGCCTGCCTCTTTCTCATCACTTCATAGTTCTACAATTCTGTGCAGTCACTGAAAATATTGGCGATTCCCTCCTTTTCCAAACCAAACTTCACTGAACAGTAAACACTGCTCAGACTTCTGAGCCTGGGAGAACTGGGACTGAAGCAGAAGAGACAGAAAAGTTTGCAGAGCCAAGTGGAAGGAATTCCCAGTTTCAACCCTTTCAACTGCCAGAAGCATGCTGCTTTGCACATTACATCCTCTACCCATTTCCAAGTGAATCTTGAAGAAAACTTTCCATTTCCAAGCATGAAACACCAAGGATTAGATTATAAGCGCTGCATGCAGGAAAGCATGTGCACCAGTGTACATATACCTGTAAACATAAGAAGACAACTACATACATGTGAGAAAGCATTGGTCTGGGAATGGACTAGAAGGAGGACGTGGGGGAACAGTTATTTTAATTTTACTGGATGACAGTCTGTGAACAATTGCTGGGGGAAGCTGAACACAAAAACCAAGCACTAATGTAAGGGAAAAAAGATACATTTTTTTTTTTTTTTTTTTTTTTAATCTACTTGGATATAAGCCCTGCTACACAAGCTGAAAAAAAAATAAGAGTAAGAAACATAGAATAGGATTTTACTAAGAGATATGTTGAGGGTTGCTTTGTTGTTTATGCTGACATACTTAGGAGTTTTATGCCTAAGGATTTGAACTCTCCAAACCATTTACTAGATGAGATGATAAAGGAAATCTCAGTTTGTGAGAGAGTGATGGTGCCAATTTGAAAACATCATCCACTTGTGTATGCCCTATTGCTTCTTTATTCAAGTGACTATTTAATTTTTGTTACTGAGTTTTATTATTGTAATAGCTTTTTCAGCGCTCTGCTCCTTTTTAATGGAGAGGGCTTTACTATTCTTAATTTTGTTAATAGGATGTTTCTCTTACATGCTTATTCACTACAGTTTATCTAGAACCTTACAAGGGAAGCTAGAACAGTCAGCAGTAGAGAAATCCTTTATCTAGTTTGGGTCATGCTATCTTTGAAAGCCATCTCCTAAAGCATCTTAAAATTGATCACCTCTGCAATTCTCATCATTAATAATACTAACAAAAGATGTTGGCTTTACTTCAATGTCTGTTCATCCACACAACAGAACATGCACCATGAACTGCAAATGTTTCATGGCACTTTGCTTCTGTTGCTCGACTGTACCTTTGAAATTCAGACCTCTATTTTTTCCTCTGATAAGACAACAGCCAGAGTGTTATTTTGCTACTGTCTACTAAAATCTGAACTGAGTAGAAACAAAGTATGAATAGAAACAAATTTGTATCTGCCTCTTAAAATTTTTAGTGGAGGCAATTTGTGTTAGCTCTTTGAAAGAAAGACAGACAAACAAAAAACAGTGTCTATTCCAGCACTGAAGCTTTGATCACATTTACAGCCAAATAATTTCCTGTATACAAGCTGCCAGCAATTGATACTGTCTTAAACCCTACACTCCTCTTAATAACTTTTTTTTTTTTTTTAACGTAAGCAAATAGGTTTGCCCTCAAGTAACAGCCATCAGTGAACAGCAGCCAGGTGACAAACAGCACAGGTGAAATACCAATGGTATTTTACAAATCCTTATGTTTAAAAGATGGTGTTTTTTCATGCTAAGAAATAGACAAGCCATTAGTGGTTTATCACTGAGCAAATCAGGTGAACACCAAAAGGAGATGTACCTGATACAACAACCTTTATATCTGGGATTGTCTTAAAGTATGCATTGCAATCTCTCTAAAATTGAGTTGAAAAAATGCTGGGACTTGCTTTAGAATGAATGGGATAACTTTTAGCAATACATGGTGGGGGGTAAGACAAATAATTCAAATAGCTCAAGGTGACACTCACAGGGTTAGCTCAGTCCCAAGTTCTATTTTCAGATCTTCAGTGACTAAGTATCAAGATTTTTTTTTTAAGTTCATTTGGCACTTCATATACCATCTGAATGTTTGCATCTGAGCTCAATGCTTCTGTCAAAAGCTCTGATTTTGATGAATATTCTTAAAAAAAAAATCAAAGATTTGTAACTGCTATACCTTAATCTTTCAGCCACCTGTTATTGATATAATATTGTGATAACACATCTCTGAATATCTTTATACAGGCATAATGGGACTTTTCAAGGAGAAAAGTAAATTCTTGTAGCCTGAATTTCTTTCTGAAACAAAGAAATAATGCCATGAACTTTACCAAACAGAATTCTGTGTATTTGTTAGACACTACAGAGAAAGCTAAAGAACAATTCAGCTGTCTCTTGACTGAGATGTCTACCACTTGTATGAACTACTGGGTATAATTTTACAGGCTTTAGATTTGGAACAAATATTAATCCTTTTAGATTCACTGGTCACTGTGTTATTTAATTCAAGGGTTCAACATACATCAGTTTCAATGAAGCAGGCTCTTTGCCAAGGAAACACTGAATGAGACAATGCGAGACATGGTCTGTTGCATAATTCTCTTGCTTAAAAGCAGGTTATTACAACATGTTAGCAGTGCTCAAGCAAAAGAGCCACGCAAAGACAAGTCGTCTGACAATTCTTTCTTTCCTTTCTCAGCTTATTTTTAATTTGGTCCCCGTCCAAATGACAACATTATGATTACAGACTAATATAGCACTTAGTATGGGTGAGCATTCAGAAAGCAATTAATCCTTAAGGAAATATTTTCAAATGGGTTTTATGAATTTAATACTGAAATAGTCATCATGTGCAAATAACTAGAAATACTGAATTATAATATGATTTCTTCACGCTGACCTGGCAAGACCTTTTCTCTCCTCCCTGGAAATACTGCCTTTTATTCTATTTATTTATTCATTTATTTAAAAAACTGTTAATATTATATTTGGTTTTACATAAGGGACTTTTTTCCTCAGAAAAATTCCCACTGGTCACAAAGTAATTTCCTAGTAAAACATGGACCAATGGATCATATTCAACAAAATTTAATCCATGATTCTCCTTTTTCTGGTCCAAGGCTCAGCTTTCATTCTGATGGAGAATGATCATTAAACCTTGAAATATCAACCACGAAAATACACAACTGACAGCAACATTAAGATGACCATTAATTCATCACACCGAATGTCCTGTATCCACTTGAAGCCTCTCTTTGTTTATTCATAATTTCCCTAAAAGATGTCAAGTGAAAGTGATCAGAAATGGGAATGATGTACTAAACTCAATCCTGTCAGACAAGGCCATGATCAACTGTATGATAACTATAAATGAGGACTCTCAATACACCAATCCAAGAAAATCAGCCTGCACTGCATTTATTCAAGTTACGCAGTAAGAGCCATGCAACACACATTCAAAGAAAAGTGGATTGAAAACAACTCTCTAGGATAGCTCAAAAAAAATTTTGCCAAAAATTGGTTCAAACACCCATAATTAAAACACAAAAGCTTGCTAAGCCGGAAAGAGAAAAGACCGATAACAGAGCCAGATTTACAAAATGTTTTACATAATCTGATGCAATTTTGAAACATCTGCAGATTCATTTTGCATACAATAATTGCCATTTATAGAAAAAGCTCTATACAAATGAGATCACAATGAAATAGTTTCCAAACAATCACAAAAGTTAAAAGCTGAAAGTGCAAGCATGAAATATGAAGAAAATAAACTCTTTAGATGCTATATATGACAAATTTCGAGTGAGGAATCCTCTCCTAGTATTTCACCTCAGCAATCAGAATCAGGTACAGTGGCTTTGTAGCAGAGAAACAGCCTGCTGGAGTATCCCTCTCAACTGCAGGATTGCTTTTGGGTGAACAAGGCAACATTTAACCGGTGAAACGCACCACCAGCTGCTCAGGTGAGAACCACAGGAGATTCTCCATGCTGTTTGCTTTCCCACTGAGGATTGTACTCTTCAAAATAATTACAGCCTGATTTGGGAAATTTGCATAATCTTTAAATTGCAGCTACTGTTGTTAATTATGACTTGGACATTTCAGGTTATTAAAATTGGTTACTCTTCATATATTGGCCGAGCTCAATGGATACCTAAAGCAAATTTCAGAGTAAAGACACAGCTTCATGGATTTCTTTCAGTCATCTTTTCCCAGCAGTCCTTCATAGTGTAAAAACCAAAACAACTTCTCCACATCTATCAAATTCATGACTGAAAATTATCCATTTGAAGTGACAGAACCAGATAAATGCTTTGTCAAAAGCTTTCCTGATTTATTGCTACTCTGGTTTACATCCCCAAATGTTCCTCTGGGACAAGCAAAGTTTATGTGAGGTGTCCACCAGAAAAGCTTTGGGCTCTCTGTTTTGTTTCTGAGGGAAGCAACAATAAAACATTCTTAATGGAAAAAAAGATGAAAGGCACAGATGAAAGCCTAGTGTGACATCTGCAGAGCCCTGCTCTGAATCTCTCTCTCAGCAACACCCACTCCACTTCCTCAGTCCTGTTCAACCCCACAAGCAGGTTATTATGATCCATCAAATGCTAGCATAAGCGACATTGTAACAGACCACCAAAATGGCTTGTTCAGTCCTTTCTACAGTGGATATCCTAAAGACAACAGCCATCTTTCATATTCAGTTACAGCATTGGAGGGATTATGACAGGTATGACTTGAAGCTAATAGGGAGTTTTCCAGCATAAGTGAAAAATTGGATTTGTCAGCTTCAACATTTTTAAATGTAAAAGGAGCCAAAACAAAAATAAATCAGCCAAACAGTGTTTGGAAAAACAATGTACTGAAAAACGTTTTCCTCAGTGCTGCATTATAAATCACAAAACAGCTAAAAGAGTCAAGGCCAGTTGCTCCTTTTTAAATTTCTTATACTGAAATGTTTTCTGTTTTTTAGTTTATCTTTTCAACTGTAAGTAGGTTCACTTGTACACATACATAGTGGTGTTTTTTCCATTACAGTAACATGCACTGATAACTTTGGCATTTACAGACTTCTTTATGTTGCACTTGACAATGTTAATCCTCTTCAAGTATGATTTTTGGCATGGAATTTCCCCTGTTCCAAAGGAGACACATGTACACATTTATCTCTATGTTCAGTAACTTAACTACAAATGAATAATTTTCTGAACAAATACAATTGATGATGTGACCGATCATGCTTCACTCTATTCTTACCCCGATGTATGATCATGGTGGTGCCTTAACTCTTTCTTTTCATGCTTGCACCCAATTTGAAAAAACACATAGCATTCCTAAATTTCTAAATATTCAAGAACACATTCATTCTACTAAGAATCATTAAAATAATTAAAACCAGACACATCTGTTGTTTATGCCCTTTGTCAAGGATTCACCAGATTATATCATATTCACTAAATTAAAAAAAGGCATAGCTTTGATTGCTTTGTTAGTGGTTACATGGATTTCTTTTTTTAAAAGTGGCATTTTTTTAGAAGGGTGGGAAAACTAACTCTTTATATTTAAAACCATAAAATACCGTGTTCAGGTTGTTAACCTTTCCCAGTAGTGTTTGCAATTATGTTTATTATTTTAGTCAGAATATTTAAATTTAGAAAGCAAAATCATAGCATCTGCAGCATCTTTGCTCTTTGGCAAACAAATGTTAAGTGCAAAGCCGTTTAAATTAAATAAGTGAACTTAGTTCTAGCAAAACATATCACGCTCTTAGTTCCAGAGAATAAATGCCTCATTAAAAGGCCACTAAAGTCAATGGAAAAAGTCCCATAAACTGCAAAGAGGTATGGATTCAGACTTCTCTTCTTTGTACGTGGAACAGTATAGACAAATTTGCCTGTAGCTTTGCCTGAATGTATTATTTCTAGCATGCAATCCAGGCCTTTCAATTAGCCCAGTCATAGTCAGCCTGTGCTTTAGGGTGCACTTACACGACTAAATAAGAGACTTGCTGGACCTGGAGCCAAACGGCATAGATGTAGTGTATTTGCAGCACACAGAATGAATCTTTACTGTTCACCACTGGACCTTGAGTCTCCCTCGTGCTCTGTGGACTACACCCTGTGGTCATGACCAATGAGATAAAATTCTCTGTGTGTGCATTTGAGCCCATAGCTTCAGAAGTACTGTGATAGTTATGTTATGGTGCATGAATAGTAGAGATATAAAAAGAGACTGAAGGTCAGTGTTATCTACCTCAGATGGCTCACATGAGCATGCAAGTATGGGTAGATCTGTGTTCTAGGACACAGTATGTCAGAGCTAGTGCACTTTTGCCCATCTTGTCTTTTATAGGGGTGGTTCCTGGGGTGAGCAACTCACAAACTGTGTTCAAGATCTATCTTGGAGAAAGCAGTTGAAAACAGTGCAGGAGAGAAAGGCAGCAGTTACAAATTATGGCAGACCAAAGGTCTAGCACTTGGTCTTGCTCCTCAGTCCTTTTGTACTGGGCAGTATTGACAGACCCAGGGTAGGTAGACACTGACAGCAGCTAGTACCTCCTTTTATCAATTCCAGCTGTGGTCACAGCCAGTTTACTCCTCTTTCTTTAGAGCCAGAAGAAAGTAAGTCTAAAATAGCATTTTTTTCTTAAAATCTAGAATATTTGAATTAAATGTAAGGCATGGATTTGTTGATTTAAATGTACCATTTGTCCACTCAGTCTGTAAATTATAAAAGCCAAAGCCAACAAAGAGCTATGCTACTTCTTTGTGCTTCTTCACAAAAAAATCTCGTTGTCTCATTTGACACCATCTTATTCTAAAACTGGAGTCTGACAAAATTTAAAGTCTGTATATTAGGAAACAAAACAATTATCTGCCTGTTTTCCAAGGCAATAATCCAAGTCCCACATGGCTAATAATGAAGCACTTAGCATAGTAGATGGTTGAGTCATTATCTCACAAAAATGATGTTCTAATGGTGTTATTTACTATGAACATAAGTAACTAGAGAAAAAAAGGTCTCCAAATTATTGGCATTTCATAAGTAAGGATTATAATTTCAGAACTAAAATCCCTGAATGTGAATCCCTTCTATGGTTGTGATTCTCTGCAGTCCAAACCACAATGATGATCACATCAAGTACTCTGAATTTAGATGAAATTTATAATCATCTCTTGGTTGAACGACACATTACCATCAGAACGTTTGTAACATTGAGCAACTCCAGACTCAAATCCTAATGTAGAGTAGCAAAACAACTGATCAAGGTGGCTATTCACAGTTACTGATATGATTTTTGATTCTGATCAGTAAAGGGACTGAACTAACACAAAACAAAAGACACACCTTTTGTATTTACATTAATGTCATTTTAATGGGTTGGGCTTTTCAGCTTGCTCTACACAGCTATTTAGGAAGTTCAATAATAATTAACAGACTTGATAACTTCTGACTGTGGGAGAAAGACAACATAATGTCCTCCAGAAAGAGCTGGAGGATGGCTGCCTGTTTACCATTCAGATAATTAGGAGTGTTGGACAGATGAGTATCTGGTTTATTTATTTGTTCTTTTGAAGTCTTCAATTAAATTATGGTTAATACAGACCAGTTTGACAGTGAAAAATATACTTCCTTTCAGAAAATATGAAGCAATAATCTACTGCTCCAATGTTGGGGTGCTGAATGAAACTAAGCAATAACAGTTTTTGAAAACATACTGTTGAGATACAAAGCTCCCAGTAGTAGAGAATTTAGCTAGGGTCTTTTTACAGTTGTACACATGGCTTATGTTCTTTTTGCTTCTTACAGTTCTTTTTCATATAGAAAATTAAATTAAAATATTATGTTCCAGTCCTGAAATCAATAGTCTAATCACATTGTTTTCAGTGTGCTTTCACTAGCAATTCCTTTTTAATCTCTATTCTTACTTATCATACAAGATGTGTCCTGGCAAAGATAGCAGACTACTCCCTTGTTTCTTGGTTGTCAGTTAAAATACAGTTGAGAAATGCAATAAACTAGTAAAGTTCTATAAAGATTTAGTGACTTAGAGGAGAAGCTACAAAAGGACATTTTGGCTTCAGCAAGGATTTCACCTCAGTTTTGGGTTTGTTTTCTTGAGCTAAGCATACCAGACCAGATTCTCACGCTCCACCAAAATTTACAAACACCTGCACTCTTCCAGGACAGTTAAACCTTTTTTAGCACCACCTTCAAGCAGCTGCCACAGATCCTAGAGGACACTATACTTTTCCCTATTACTCTAATCCTTCCGTGGAAGGGTACCATCTGAGAGACACACTCCTGGCCTGCTGCTGACCCAGCCAGATGTTCCAGCTGTATGCTGCAGCTGCCACCTGTGAAAGAGCTGAAACTAGCAAAAACACTCAAGCAAGTGGGAAACCAATTGGCAGGCTACCAGAGACAGACAGACAGGAGGGGATTAAAACCCTAGTACAGAAGATGACAAAAAAAAAAAAAATCAACCCTCATGTGTGTGTGAAATGCAAGGAGATAAACAGAGACTTTAAGCAAACAGGAGGGCCTACAGGGGCTCAAGCAAGTTTCTTTCCCCGCAAGCAACTTTTCTGCTTTGCTAGAATCAGTTTAATAACTTCTCTTCTTACCATAGTTCCAGGGAATCGGAAACTTGTTCAAAACTAGAATTAGAGTGAATTTCTAAAAGGTAGTGGGGCAGGGTCAATGTTCCCCCTGCCTCATGGGCATTAGGAACTCCTCTGAAATAAGACTAAAATGGGTTTTGTGGTACAATGGTCCTGTGCTGGCAGCGTATGCATGAGCAATTTTTAGTCTCTTTTTATTCAAAAGTACCAGTGCGGAACTGAAACACTGATGGAAGCAGATGGCCCAAATTCCTCAAGAGTTTAGAGAGGTGAAAGGTTACACACGATAAGAAAAAAAACCACACACAGAGGGTGTAAGATCAATTACCTTTTCACTCAGCAGAATCAATGGAAGCAAATGCAAATGGAAGCAAAGAATAGACTAAAGCTATACTGACTTACAACACCTGAAGAGGTACCGCAAAACTGAATATTCTGCCTGTTCTGTCCCTCTTTGCCTATTATTGTCCCATATTTTTTAAATAATATCTTCAGACAAACTTATCACTGCTTGATGGAAAGGAGCTGACAATTTACCACCCACCATTGATAATAAAAAGGTGATGAGCCAGTATATCATTGTTGTGTAGCTGCTTACCTCTGATGTGCAGGGAAACTGAGTAAATTTTAAATCACAGAGATATTATTATATTTGTCATTAAAATAAGTTAATGTTGTCAGTCAACACCATTTCTGGTAACTAGTTTCTGCATTCACAGTACTGTTGTAAAACATGGAAGTTAAAATCAGTTGAATTTTCCCCTGTGGTTCTGAAATCACATCACCATTTTTCTGAATTACATTAGAGTCTTCATTCCATGTTTTATTTTGGGCGGGCACACTGTGCACAATGTTGTATCATTTAATAGTGGGATAGTAATGTCATTCACTACAATTAAAAATAAGTACAAACTTTTTACTAAAGTTTGGTTTTCCCAGTCCGTGCTTCTTTATTGCTAATTTGGTAATGGAACAAAATGTTACACTTGAGAATAACTGCGTTTCTTAAAAGTTCGTAATCTTACATGATTGTACATGCACACCTGTTCCCCACATTATTAGATCATCAAACTTCTTTTAAAATCTATTTAGCAGTAAATAGAAAAAAGCCCTCTGTTTTCCATTACTTTTATGAAGACTGGAATTCAATTTGTGAAAGAAAACCTTAATTAAGGCTTTATTAGTAAGAACTATGAAATTACTGTTAAATTTTGTTAGTAGAATTTATGGCTTGAGAAATTGCCTTTTATAATACTGGAACAGGAATATTAATAATTACATTAAATGGAATGTTAGGCAGAAAGTTCTCTACTGAAGAATATGATGGAACAGAGTGACCAAAGGAAAACAAAAGTGTATAAAAGCAAAAATTTTATGAGAAGTTTTAAGCAAAAAAGAAGAAAAATTTTAAGAGATGTTGCCATATTAAAGTTCTCAGTTTAGACTGAAACATTTGAACAAAAAAACTAAATAAAAGAGGTACCTAGCATGAACAGGGCTACTATCAGCTGAAAGGCAGAGAATACAGTGAACAGTTTGAAGTATTCTATTTTATGCTTGTATGAATAGTTATGCAATATATTAAGCTATATATAAAATAAATCTATTTTGCCACATTAAACTGTACCGTGGCAGATAAGGACATCTATAAATAAGGATAGAATATCTGCTGTGTTACACAAGATTACAGTATTGGACAGATTGAGCAAAATTAGGGAAGAAATGAGGACCTACAAAGACCTGTGCCGAAAAGTAAAGAGGAAGATGACCACAGATACTTAGTCATTTTAGTTCCAAAAAGAAGAGAGGTGTTAAAGAAGACAGAAGCAAACTGATGATATTCCCACTGTCCACTGCAGTCTCAAAATAATTTCTAATTGCACAGCAAAACTACTAAACCTTTGGGCACACTTAAGAACCCTAGACTGGACATTTTACAACCAGTATGACTAAGTTTAATATAAGATAGTAGAAATCGTCTCAGGCCTATTTCAGGCACTGCCAGCAAAATGGCTTGTTAAATGTGTTTCCTCTTTATTTGACAGATACGCTCCTTAGGCATGTTGCTGTTATCCTACTCATTTCAGTGAAACAAACACATTAATAACTCTATTTTCTCTCCACTAACACTTCCAGAGATCATGCAGGTATGAAAGTATGACCTCTGCTCTTTTCGACCTCACACTTCATCAACCAAATAATTACATTTCAAGTTCTTGTCTTTCCTGTGCCGGGAGGAAAGCTTTTGCTTTAAGGGGTCTAAACCAGTTGCACCGTAAATGAAAGCTCAGTTCATCCATCATTATTAAACATGGAAAAAAAACCCCAAAACACGAAGAGCTTGATTTTCACATCACAGGGCAGTTGTTCAGATGGCAGAAAGCCACATTCCTATTCAGAGAGCCTTGACATAACAGCACAGCAAACAGAATAACCACTGCATGCAATAATACATTTAGAGAGGTCATTACATTGTAGAAGTATGGTGAACAGCCCTTACTGTCAGGAGTAGTACATCTTCACAGTCATGAAAAGGACCTATTGGAATCTCTACCAGCACAAGTCAGACTGATATGCAAAGGGTAAGAGAGACACTTCGACACATGAGAAGTCTGACAACTTCAGGAAAGGTCAGTGAAATCAAAAAAGCAGGATCCTTTCTAAGTAAGCCAATGCTGCTTGGAACTTGCAAAGTTTGAGGAAGATTATTCTTGGTTCAAACCAGAAGATGCAAAAAAATACAAATGATATCTTACTTAAGTGAACGGAACTTCCCCCCTCCGTCCTGCCAGGGTATTATGAAATGAGTGGTTTACAGTCTTTCAAAGAACGACCACTGGAGGTATTAGCAAGAGCAATTTTAATATGATTTATAAAGGCATGACTGCACAGAATTCAGTGAAGGGTTCACTCTATTACTCACTAGGTGGATGAAGCATACAGAGGAAAACTGAGGTAAAATTGAGCTAAAGATGATTGATACAGAGATCAAAGGCACACAGGGCAAAGGAGACCATCCTGTAGAATCATGAGGTTCAGAATAGACCTCCTTGCTTTCTAAACTCTTGATGGAACCTAGGTGCAGCTGGATCTCCTCTCAATCTTAGATTTGGTCAATAGTATTCATCTAAAGGGTGATGCATCACCACACAGTGCAGGATGAAGGTAGAGACACGTAGGTGTTTTATATAATTTACCCATACCCAGTACTGAAAGGGAGATGAAAAAGGAGCAAAACCTTAGGTTTTGTTTGTTTTAAACAAAAAGAATCATGGATAAAGTTCTCTGTAACAGAAAATTACTGTGGTGGTAATGGTAAACGATCTTACCAGTAAAGTTGATGGGCCACTTGGATGCTCTGAAGAGAACGATTCAGCAGGAGTTGCACTAAAGGACTTTCAAGACTCCACTCAAACTTGAGCACCTAGCAGATAAATTAATAATAAGAATCACTTGTATGTTGGCTTTATTGTCCCCCCTTTATCACAAAATTAATCAGAAAGTCCTTAGTTTGAATGAAGTAATCCAATATATGGAGAACTCCCTAGTAATGCAAAGAGAAAGAAACATCAGGCTCAGGTGTCTGCCACTGACCCGTAAGATAGACAGGTATCATCCTGATTCTGGCTGTGTTAGCATATTTGTAAGTATGTAGCTTTTCTTCCCTCACTTAAAACTATCAATACTATATTTAAATTTATATCAGATTACCTGGTTTGCCAAATAAACTTATTTGTGAAACAGAAGCTGTGGAAAGTGAAAGGTCATATAAGTGTACCAATTTGTGAAAGCTATAAAGCTGTACAGATTCTACGGCTTCACAGTAGCAGATTAGTGGATTACATATATATATTAACACATGTATACATATATACCTATGTACAGATACATGTACATCTACACAGATATGTGTATATATGTGTATTTTATATAAACATACGTTTTAAAATGCATAAAACCCCCTGAGGAACTCTGGAACATAAAATAGTAAGCAATCCATGCACACAGTGTTACAAAGTAAGAGGATAAAAGTTTCAATAGTTTCTCCTTAACTGCAACACAACTACTCAACCACGAAGTGATTGCTTTGGAAGCAGTGGGTCCATAACTTGTAAAACATTAAAGTCTATTGAAATACAATGTACATCTACAAAGAGGCAATTCCATACCCAAATTTCCCTGGTTACTGTGTTGACAAGGATTTTCCACTTATATGTGATATTAAGAAAACTGTGATTTATTGAAACACCATTTGCTTCCTTGACTGCAACAAAGCCCTATGACCAACAGCAACTGGTTTAGTGGTCATAAAAGCATTTCTCTTGTTCAGATACCATTTTTATTTGCCTTTATTACTTGAAAATACCTCCTTTTAGTATACAGAAAAGCTCAATCAACATGCCAATACACTCACATTCTCTTGAGTGAAAAACAGTCTATATCTCAGCCTTGTAGTTAATTCAATCATTGCATCAGCTGACCAACATTTTTTTTATTCCTCTTACAATGTATCAATCAAACAGAAGTATTTAATGAAGTTATTGACCCAGACAGAAGAATTCTTCGGCTATCAATTTCTTCCTTACCTGAACCAGCTGTGGAAGGTATTCTAACAATTCGTCATTTGACATATTTTCTATTTGTTGGACTGCTGTTCTGCGAATATCTTTATCTGGAAAACTAGAGCAAAATAAATAGGTATCATTAAGAGCTACTGAACTACTGCAACTCTCCTGAGCTCTCAGTGATACAAAATGTTAGAAAACAAGCTTTTTTTCTCAAAATGAAGTAAGAAAAAAAATCAATTCATTTGTTTTACTGTAGCAAGAGTCAAGAAACACACAGCGGATAACTTAACTGGATTGACTGTTACAGTGTCATACAGGAGGAAAAAAAATTAACTTCTAATACCTTTTTTAATTTGAGCTATCATGTATTACAATTTTCTGGGATATGAAGCAAATTATGGATCTTCTTTTGCTGCTCTTACTTACCTGAAATAGAAAATTTCTGTGCCATGGGAACTTTTTAACAGTCACCTGAGGACTTCTTTTTTTTTTGGGCAACAACATAAAAGCTTAAAATTTCCAACACAAAAATGGTTCATTCTTTTAATTTATTCCAATGTCAGCTTTTCTGGTTCATATCATAATACATTAAAAAATATTTTTTAAACAGAAATGATTTTGAAATGGAAAACGTGTTTGCTTTTTAGCTTTCCTAAAGGAAAATTCAGTGAAAAATCAACACCTTCCCCCACAAACACACCAAGTCAGTGAAAAAGCCGTTTCTGATGGGAAAATGATTGAGTATTCAGCATAAGCTGTAGTCTTAACAAATGCTGGTTGAAGCAAGAGTAGCTGTAGCCTAATATAGATTTTGTGATAGAGCTCTAACCACAAAAATTATAAAAGAGGAAAACACAGTGTAGCAGCAATGATTAAAAAAGGGACAGCAGGCTGGAAAATATAACTGGTCAAAACATAGTTTTTAAATAAGAAAAAGAATGAAACCTTGATGTAACCTGACTGATCAAAACTGACTCTTAACAGAACATTTGTTCTCATTTCAGAAAAAAAGACAAAATGTACACAGTGTTTTTGTATACATTTCTGAAAAATAACCTTTTAAGGACTTTTTCTGAAAAAAAAATACAAAAACAATTTCCACCTTTTAAATGTGTTGCAGTTGTGACATTAATCGTGATAAAGGGAGATTTTCATGTACACACAAGTTGTCTACCTTGGTTCACAGTTAGCTGTTCTGCTACTGTCCTGCTTTCACACGGAAAGAAACACGTGCTCTTCTGTGTATGTCTGCTATGTGCTGTCACCCTTAACTATGTGTTAGCACTTGAAGCTTATCCAATCTTTTCTGTCTTCTCCTGAGCAGTCTGGAAATGTTTACACAGACCTTTAGTTACCAGAGCCGTAAGAATGGTCATCTCTGTCTAAGAAGCAAAAATGTCTTCAAACAGCACTACAATCAATTAGATGTTTGAAAGAGCTGCTGTGCTTTGATCCAGTTCTCTGAGGGCAAGTACCTGCCCCACAAAAAGCCGTGAATGCCTTTCCTCTGAACTGATATGGCTAATAGCTCTTTTGAAAATCTCTGATTTGGTAGTCTAGGCATACATAATAATGACACCTGAAGGACAGAGATTACCCTGTCAATTCATGCTGGAGAAACTCCTTTGAAATCAGAACCATCATGTATGGCAGCAGGTGTAATGCAGCCACCAGAATTACTGCTTTATGAACTCAACAGTAAACCAGACTTTTCTCTTCCAGGCTTCCCATCCAGCCCCTCTTGACAACAATACACCCACTAGAAAAATAAATCAGAATTAAAACGTGGGAGAGAGTACCACATTTGCAGCAATGACTGCTCATTGCTATCAAGAGAGAAAGAGAAGAAATTATAAAGGTAAGTGCTCAGAAGTATAATGGCACCTGCAGCTCTGAACTTGAGCTTTTAAGTTCAATAAAACAAGCTGAAGCAGAACAGTATGCACACTTTGATCACCAGATTAACTATAGGCTGTCAAAAGAAGTGGATATTTGGAAAAAAAACAGCTAACAGTTGGACTTGCTTGAAAGGCTTCGCTTTCAGTGCTGAAATCAGCTGCTACCTCTAGCAATTTCCAACCCCCTTTTAACCATGCAGCTCAGGTCTAACTTTATTATTTTGTTTGTCTGTGGTAGTACATATTTGATTATGTTTTTAATACAGTTCATAATTGTTTGCATAATGCTAAAAGGGCCTTGATGGGGATAGAGGGAATACATTATAAATAAATTATCATGATAGCCCCAAATTAGCCTGTCTTGCCAGGATTATTTATTTATTTATTTGAGGCAACCTATTAGGAACATGAAACTGTTACTTGAATATTCACATGGCTATTTGGAACAAAACATATTTGAAGGAGGACTGGATCCTAAAAGAAAAAAATCTCTTTCATATCATCCTATCTTCTAGTTACACGACTGCTCTACAGGTTTGTGTGCCAAGCATGTATAAATATAGGTCTTTCCTTTTCCCTTCTCACCTAGTTCAACAGACTGCTGAACAGTAAATTATGCCCTATACAGGCACCAAGTCAAGCAGAAAAATACTACTTAGTTACTGCTTGTCTTTACTAGTACCCAACATTTGAATATATGCAATGCTATTATGAAAAGCCCACATTTTTACAACTAAACAAAGAACAATAAAATTATTTTGATCCCAACCTTTCCAGAAAATTCAAACATTAATATTTGATTAGTTTAGAATTAATTTGCTCCAAGTCAAAATTGGGGCTACACCTGAGCTAGCAAAAGTATCTCTAGATGTGATTAAAATAATGATGAGCTCAAACGCATAGGCACTGTGATAAAACACCTACAGGCTAGTTTCCTTTGGGAAACATGGCTCTTGTCACTCTTCTTGAATGAGATTTTCATAGAATCATAGACTCAACTAGGTTTGAAAAGACCTTTAAGTTGATCAAGTCCAATCATTACCCCAGGACTGTCAAGACCATCACTAAACCGTGTCACTAAGGACCTCATCTACACTGTTACTGAACACCTCCAGAAACAGTGATCATCACTCCCCTGGGCAGCCTGATCCAATGTCTGAGCAACCCCTCAGTGAATAAATTTTTCTTAATATCTAACCTAAACCTCTCCTCCGGCAGCTTGAGTCCATTAACTCTTCTATTGCTTGTACTCAGAACAGACTGACACCCGGCTCACTACAACCTCCTTTCAGATAACTTCCCACCTCTCTTCTTCAGACTAAACACTCCCAGTTCCCTCAGCCGCTCCTCATCACACTTGTGCTCCAGACCCTTCACCACCTCCCCTGCCCTTTTCTGGACCTGTTCCAGCACCTCAATGTCTTTCTTGTAGTGAGGGGCCCAGAATCAAACACAGTGTTTGAATTGCAGCCTCACCAGTGCTGAGGACAGGGGGATGATCACTGCCCTGGCCCTGCTGTTACAGGCTGGGATGCCATTGGCCTTCTTGACTGCCTGGGCAAAAGCTGGCTTATGTTCAGCTCTGTCAATCAGTATCCCCAGGTATTGTGAGCAGCTTTCCAGCCACCCTTCCCCAAGCTGGAGCATTGCATGGGGTTGTTGTGGCCCAAACGCAGGATCTGGCACTTTGCCTTGTTAAGCCTCATACCATTTGCCACAGCCCATTGATCCAGCCTGTCCAGACCTCTCCGCAGAGATTTCCTATCCTTCAGCAGATCAGCACTCCCACCCAACTTGGTGTTGTCTGCAAATTTACTGAGGGTTTGGTAATTTGTTGGTCATGATTACTAAACTGCTTCTTTCAGCTCATAACTACTGAGGTCAGCTTTGAATATTTGTGAAAGAATGGGTAGTTTACACATTCTTTTAACTACCTGACAATTTGTTAGGCCCCAGATGCAGTATCCACTCTTGTCTTGAATTTCAGTGTTGGAAAGGGCCACAGGTACAATATTTTGTTTGGTTTACCCCTTACATTTGAATTTGAGCAAACATTTAACATGATCAGGAACACCAGAACTACAGCAAATACTTATAAACTCAACTTATATTTCATGGTGCTTATGCTATTCATGCTTATATACACCAGTTTATTTGCTAAAACCCAATAACAGGGTAAGGTCTAGAAGCAGATCTGAGTAAAAAATCCTACACTTCACTTGCCTGGAAACTACACCATCTTTTAGTCTCGTAATTAATTAGGGCTAGAGGGTTTAATTCCAGTGAATAATCTCTCAAACTTCTTAGCACTGCATCAAATCTAATTTTAGTAATCCATAAATTAGTCTCAATTATAGGATGCAATTAATTGATTTTTTGGCTCTCTGACTCAATGCAAGAGACATTACTTTAGGCCTGAGAAAAACACCTCCATTTGGTGGACATTTTCATTTCATTTTAGCGGACAGCTGTTTTCCAGGGCTTGCTACAATGAATACGTAACTATTTACACATAATGAAAACTCTAGAAGCAGAGAAGCAAGATGACTGTATTACAACAAATTCAATATTCCACTCTTTAAGGGTATTCTTCTAAGAAAGAGAAGCTCATCTGTATCACAGCTCATCTGTATCAGATCAATTTTGCAAAGGATTTGGACCATGGATTTATCAGGTTCCTGACATGTGTCTGCTGATAATGGCTTCAGAGGCAGGAGATTAAGGCACTCCTCTTCCCTAACTGTTTTATGGTTGCTACCAAAATCTCTGATAATTTAGCTAGAAAAAAAAGCAACTTAAGCCAAAAACCTTTAACAATACTTATATGTCTCACTCTTTATGGGAGCTTTCATCCAAGTTTCCACTTACTGTATTTATTTTTTTTCTTGGAAAAAAAACCAAAGCTACTGGTCAATGAATAAGTAAATAGAGCTACAGTGATCCTCATTTATTTGCTTGTCTGCATTGTAATATACTGTAGCTTTCTCCTTTTGGCCAATTTTATTTGTTCTCTCTTCAGGTAATGAGTACTCCATAACAAAGACCGTGACTTCTTACAAGTTTTTTTTCCAGTTACACACTCAGGGACACTATTGAAAAATAATACGCAAATAATAGCTGCAGAGTCCAGTTCTTAGCAATAGGTCACGCTATGCATGACTTCAAATTCCCTTAGTAGATTGTCAGGTCTCCCTTGAGACTTAGTTTCTGTAAATTCACTTTTGAGCTGGATGAGCACAGATTACAACATGTTTTAGAGGTAGCAACAACTTTAATTCTTTTCATATAGGTAGCCAATAGGGAGCTATTTGTCTAGATGTACTTTTCAGCTAAATCAGATTCAAACAGAAAACTAAGCGCTGTTGAGGCATCTTGTGGATTAGTGAAATTCTCCTGAGACTTTAGCATCTGCCAGCGGTGACTTGATTATGAACGAGAAATAGATGTGCATTTCATTTTTAACAGCTTTATTGTCCTAATTTTATTGCACTGTCTCAACCCCAGGCTGGAAAATATTTGTCAGGTAGATGGAACTATACAGCTCACTGTATTTTCTCACATTTGAGGGTATCTGTAGAGAACAGCATGGATTTTCATGACCCGTCTTTTAAGTTAGAGGCTTATAACATACCACAAATATCTGCAATTCCCTTTACATTTTAAGCTCTGTTGCATTTTAAAAAAAAAAAAAAGACTCTAGTCCCACAAAATGCATGTTATTAAGACTGGCAGAAACAAGGGAGTCTGAGCAAGTAGACCTACTGGAATGAAGATACTACCTAAAAACAACAACAACAACAACAAAAAAACCAAAACAAAGAAACCCACCCTCGATTTAGTAAAGGCTATCACATCACTGATGGGTGCAACTGGTCCAGGAAAGAAAGCCAGAGAAGGGGAAGGGCATGAAATACATCTGGTGGATCTAAGAGAACTAGTGGATGTAGTGGCCAAGTCATTATCTACCAAATTTGAAAAGTCATGGAAACCTGATGAAGTTCCTGCTGACTGGAAAAGAGGAAAAAGTCCTCATTTCTACAAAGGGGAAAAAAAAGGTCTGGGGAACTACAGGCCAGACAGTCTCACCTTGGTGCTTGGTAAGATCATGGAGGAAATCCACCTGGCAACTATGCTACAGCACATGGACAATAAGGAGGTGACTGGTGACAGCCAACACGGCTTCACTGAGGCAAATCATGCCTTAGAAATTTGGTGGCATTCTGCAACGGGATGACAGTGTTGGTGGATAAAGAAAGAGCGACTAACATCATCTACCTGGACTTGTGCAAAGTATTTGACACTGTCCTGCACAACATCTTTGCCTGTACACTGGAGAGGCATGGATTTCACAGAGAGATCACTCAGTGGATAAGGAATTGGATGGATGGTTGCTTTCACAAAGTGGTGGTCAATGGCTTGATGTTCAAGTGGAAAAAAGTGATGAGCAGTGCTCATCAGGGGTCAGTATTGGGACTGGTGCTGTTTAACATCTTTGTCGGTGACATGGACAGTGGGATTGAGCACACCCTTTAGCAAGTTTGCTGATGACACCAAGGTGTGTGGTGCAGTTGACATGCTGGAGGAAAGGGATGCCACTCAGAGGGACCTTTACAGGCTTAAGAGGTGGGTCTGTGCAAACCTTATGAAGTTCTACCAGGCCTACAAGAAATCTGGAGAGGTACTTTTTATAAGAGCAAGCAGTGATAGCACAAGGGGTAATAGCTTTAAAATGAAAGAGGGTAGATTTACAGTAGTTATTAAGAAGTTAGTTATTATTATTAGCTATTACTGTGAGGATGGTGAGACACAGGAATAGGTTGCCCCAAGAAGCTGTGGATGTCCCATCCCTGGAAGTGTTCAAGGCGAGGCTGGATGGACCTTTGAGCAACCCGCTCTAGTGGAAAGTATCTCTGCCCGTGGCAGGACAGCTGGAACTAGATGATTGTTAAGGTCCCTTCCAATCCAAACCATTCTATGATTCTATGAACTGTTTAAAAGAATAGACCAATAAGTTTCGGTTGGCCATTTAACTATTTTAAAACTAGACAGGAAGAGAGAAGAAACTTATAGAATAATGATTAAGGAATTCCTTTACTTTTAGCACACATTAGCAGGGCTTATTAGCTTCCTGTTGGTGATTGTTTTCATTCCTTTGAGGTCTTCTAAAGCAAACACTGTGTGAGTGTATGAAGATTAGAAAATGGCAAGGACTGAAAGAAAGTACAGAAAGATAACAAATACTGTCAGTAAAAAGGACACTGGATTTTCAAAATTTCAGTTAAAAAAGAGCAATATATTCATGCCTCATAAGACATGTGAACGTACCCCGTCCCCACACATTGCAAAGTTCATGGTCAGATACATTAGGTGTTACCTTGGCTGACTGATGGCCTGCTCAATCTGTAGAATTTACTCACAGAAAATACTTTCAAGTAATGCTTACATAGATTTTCTATAAGAAGTCGTGACTAAAACAACTATCAATAAGATGTCATGGAGACCATATGGTGAACCATATTCTATGAGAGAACAAGAGTAGGAAGAAATTAACAGAAAGCAGTTTTGCATTTGAAACCTATACGATTTAGTAGGTTCTTCCCACCCAAGACACAAAGTTTGCTCCCTGTTACATTAAAACAAAAGAAGAAAAAAAGAAAATTTGATAATTTAGAGACAGCTTTTTGATTAGATTGCACATTTATGTATAGAAAGCATGCCATACGCTACATAGCTGTCCATTGTTAGTTGCCCTGCTATAGCCGTCTGTTGTAGTAACTTCATATTTATTGCCAATAAAGCTAGAAATGGTTAAAGGTGGGGGGAGGGGGGTGTGGAGGAAATGAAAAGAAGGAAATAATTACATGCTGGTGCTTAAATGAATATATGCATACATCCCCACAGAATTTATCACTAAATTTCATGTACGTTACTACAAAGCAGTGTTCAAGTTTTATCAGTAGTGTGTTCTGTACATCAAATTAATTATAGACTGCTGCTTTGTTCTTATCTTATTTCTTAGCATAAGCCTGTGTTGCTGTCCTCACTGATATACAACTACAGCCTTTTAAACCAAGCAAGATGCAAACAGGCAAGATATACCCCAGCTGTATCTATTTGATAAATACTCTATTCGGCATTCCATTGTAGATGCTCAGGGAACAGTTTAAATTCTGCTTTTATTAAGACAATTACAACCTGATTCAAAAATTCTAAATCCATTTGGTTTTCAAAGGTGCAATAACAAAATCTGGCTTCAAGCTATCACGCTTTATTGTAATTATTAGAAAGTGAGTTTCACATATATTGATACATATCCTAACTACTGAAACTCTATAGCTAGTCTACTATAGAACATGAAAAATCAACAATAATATTGTGAGAACCAAAGGCTGAGGGATGCTATAAGCAAAAGGGTATCTTCTCTGGTCAAGGAGAGGTAGGAGGAGTCATATATTTATCTACTCTGCCTATTCCATATGGGGGATTAAGTGAGGTAGTACAAAACCTCTTTGACACATTAATGTCTGATCTCAAAATCCTCTGATTTGGCACACAGCTTTAAAGGCATGTCCTTTCCTGTGCACTTGCTGTGACAAAGAATTTAGCAGGAAGTTTTGAGGAAAAAATTAAGCCTACCACGAGGTTATGTCTTCACCTCCAATGTCTACATCAAAAAGTTCTCTCTTCAAGAATGTTTGCAGCCATGCACAAAGCTGGAAAATTACATACCTTCTTTGGTGACTGTTTACTGATTCTAGCATGATTTCCTGATTCCTAGCCATAATATCTCACAGGGCTGCAAATGTACTTTAGATGTGCCAGAAAAGCAAGATTAGAGAAAACATTCTGGTATTTGGGTTCATGAATATATTCAGGTTTTCATTTTTTATAATTTGAATAGCAAGATAACCTGACACAAAATTGTAAGTACAGTTGTCATATACATATACAAAATATTAGCATGTTAGTAGCACATCACAGAATCATAGAATAGTTAGGGCTGGAAAGGACCTTAAGATCATCTAGTTACAACCCCCCCCTGCCATGGGTAGGGACACCTCACACTAAACTATGTCACCCAAGGCTCTGTTCAACCTGGCCTTGAACACCACCAGAGATGGAGCATTCACAACTTCCTAATCCATTCCAGTGCCTCACCACCCTTATATTAAAGAATGTCTTCCTTATATCCAATCAAATTTCCCATTTAAGTTTGAACCCGTTACTCCTTATCCTATCACTATGATCCCTAATGAAGAGTCCATCCCCAGCATCCCTATAGGCCCCCTTCAGATACTGGAAGGCTGCTGTGAGGTTTCCATGCAGCCTTCTCTTCTCCAGGCCCCAACTTTCTCAGGGTATCTTCATATGGGAGGTGCTTCTGACCATCCTCGTGGCCCTCCTCTGGACTTGTTCCAACTGTTCCATGTCCTTTTTATGTTGAGGACACCAGAACTGTACACAATACTCCAAGTGAGGTCTCACAAGAGCAGAGGAGAGGGGCAGAATCATCTCCTTTGACCTGCTGGTCACACTCCTTTTGATGCAGCCAAGGATACGGTTGGCTTTCTGGGCTGCAAGTGCACACTGAAGCCAGCTGATGTTCATTTTCTCATCAACCAGCACTCGCAAGTCCTTCTCCACAGGGCTGCTCTGAATCTCTTCTCTGCCCAGCCTGTAGCTGTGCCTGGCATTGCTCTAACCCAGGTGTAGGACCTTACACTTGGCATGGTTAAACTTCATGAGGTTGGCATCAGCCCACCTCACAAGTGTGTCAAGGTCCCTCTGGATGGCATTCCTTCCCTCCAGTGTAGCAACTGAACCACACAGCTTGGTGTCATTGCCAAACTTGCTGAGGGCGCACTCAATCCCACTGTCCATGTCACCGACAAAGATGTTAAAGAAGGCCGGTCCCAACACCGACCCCTGAGGGACACCACCCATTACTGGTCTCCAGCTGGACCTTGAGCCAGTGACCACAACTCTTTGCGTGCAACCATCCAGCCAGTTCTTTATCCATCGAGTGAGCGGTCCACCTATCAAATTGATGTCTCTCCAATTTAGAGACAAGGATGTTGTGTGGAACAGTGTCAAGCACTTTGCACAAGTCCAGGTAGATGACATCAACTGCTCTACCCTTGCCCATCAGTTCTGTAGCCCCATCCTAGAAGGCCACCAAATTGGTCAGGCAGGATTTCCCCTTAGTGAAGCCATGCTGGCTGTCACCAAGCACCTTGTTGTTTTTCATGTGCCTTAGCATGCCTTCCAGGAGAATCTGCTCCAAGATTTTGCCAGGCACAGAGGTGAGACTGACTGGTCTGTAATTCCCCGGGTCATCCATTTTCCCCTTCTTGAAAACGGTGGTTATACTTCCCTTTTTCCAGTCACCGGGAACTTCACCTGCCTGCCGTGATTTTTCATATATGATGATCAGTGGCTTAGCAACTTAGGACCCGTGGATGGATTTCATCAGGTCCCATGAACTTGTGCATGTTCAGGTTCTTAAGATGGTCTTGAACCAGATCGTCTCGTACACTGGGCCCAAGGTCTTCATTCTCACAGTCCCTGCATCTGCTTTCTAGGGCTTGGGTGGTGTGGTCAGAGCCTTTGCCAGTGAAGACTGAGGCAAAGAAGTCATTAAAAACCTCAGCCATCATAGATGATGGCGTTTCTAACACTGCCTTTGGTTTCTTTCTGGCATCAAGAAATTTCACTGAATAAACAAGTACACTGATATTATTTCCCTGGCTTCTGTGCCATGAAATGTAAAGTTAAAGAAAGCTCTAGCTCCACTAAAGTTAAAGAAAGCTCTAGCTCCACTAAAGCTTGGCTTTTTACCAAACTCAGTAAGTGAAGTCAATGGCAAAATGCACAGGGCACCCATAAGCAGTGCTGAGTAGGAGGGACCAGCTTAATAACTTCTGCCTTAGGGAAAATTCTATTTTTTAGGCAATGGCTTATAATCATCCTTCCCTGAAGTGAGAGGTAAAACTAAGAGTGTAAAATCTTCTTCTACCCATCTCCCTGCCATCCTTTCGATCTTGTATTTATTGATTAAAGAAACTTTCATTGTTTTTTTAAATTTTTTTTAAGAGTTGGCTTCTGGAATTTTAAGAATCAATGCACTTACTCCAAGTACTGGATGCAAGGTTGCTACTGAACTTATCTGTGAAATGTATCATGATTTTTTTTCTAATTTATGAAAGTTTTTTCTTTCCACTGCTTAAACATGCTATCATTTGGCTGCATTGCAATGTGCTTATAAAGTGTAAGAGCATAAGCAAGAGAAACATGCTCAAAGAACAAGAAACATCTATTAAACTGTACATTTAACTGTGTAATGAACAAAACAATTCAGAAGTTTCAGATAGTTGCAAAGAGTGTTCTAACACAGATGCATGACAACAGGGCTTGATTTGATGGGCCATGATATCTCCCCCTAAGCTCTGTGATGCTGTCTTCTAACCCAGGCAATTAGGAAACGCCTCCAGTGATTTTCATTTCTTTATCCTTGCAAATATAAGCTTGAGCTTAATCACTGGGACAGATGTTGCTTTCTTGCTCTGAGGAAAAGAATAATTTACTCTCCAGCCCAAGGCCTGCAAAAGGGACTAGTGGTTTTGAGTACCCTCTCTAAACTGTATAAAGAGCAAGCTTATGCCTGCAGAAGAAATTCAGGTTCTCTTTAAGGCACTGCAAACTGAACTTTCATCAGAGGAAGCATCCAAAATTCAGAGTGATTGGAAACTCTTAGTCTCTTTTATGGTATTGTTAACAGTGTGGCAAACTGTGGCACATAGAAATGATACAACACAGAGCTGAACCGTGGATCTTCGTGGCAAACGATGTTCTGAAAGCTGAATATTTATGTGGAATTAATTTTATATTTATTTTTTTTAAATCACAGAAGAAAAATGCAAGAGGGCTTTTAAAAATTCTGTTTCAGGAATTCCTTGAGCTGTAGTCTACTGGAAGATAGGAGAGCAGCACCACCATGTCTTTATGGCCCATTCTCATTGTCTTCCCTACATAACTCTTGCTGGCCATCACTGGAGACAGGATGCACTAGGATGACTTTTGGGCTGATTTTGTGCAGCTGCTCCTGCATTCTTGCATTGTGTTAACAATAGATGTAGGCAGAGATCAGCTCTAATTTGTTATATTTACCTATGACTTGATACTGATGGTAACACAAGTCCTTAAAATAGACCTGAATATATAAAGAGAATTTCTTTTATATTCTACTCGTGTTTTATATGAACTTGGATCTTTCAGCTGTGTCTCAGTAATAACAAGAAATCAGAGAGCTGTTTCGTGGATGACAGAAGTGAGGAACTGAATTGATGAACTGTCAGTGCCAAACATAACACAGGATAAAGTTGAATGAACCTTCAAAAACAACTCGTTACGAAGCTCAAAATCCAAAGTCAGTGAAGGTAATGGTGAAGGAAAGCTGGACCCTATCCAGTGCTACTTTACTTTTCAAAATGATTGAAATCTGAGAAAAAGAGAACCAAGAGAAGAAACCTCAGAAATACATTTGTACGGAAGTACTCCTCTCCTTCAAATCACTCTATTTGCATATACATGTCTCTCAGTAGTTAAGTCATGTGACCCAGACATTTCTGAAACTAGACATCCTTAAGGAAATGTAGCCCCTCTGTTTCCAAAGGTTAGCTTCCCAGCTGTTCATGCACCAACAAAATATTGTGGATACCTGAAGGGCAGCATGTTTATTTTTTTTTAAGAGGATTTGCACTCTGATACAGAACTTCTTTCTGTACTGTTAGCACGAAGCAAATAAACTGGACTGATGCTATCTTTTGTAAGAAAGAAACTAAAGGGACAAACCAGCTAAGATCCTGATCAGAAGTACTTTTTGGCACGACTGCAGGTGCCAGCCACTCCCAGTGATGACACCAGGAGAGACAAAGTGATGACATCTTCCCATCTTTTCATGCCAGCAGTCTCTGCAGGTGCCAGAAGGAAGTGTGTATACTCTATCTACTACGCACTAAGAAGGTCTGTGTCAGGCTGAGTCATATTAAATATCCTGTGAAGCACCTGACAGGACTGATATTCTGCACCACACCCTGATGCAGAGCTGCATCTTCAAAGAACGATCCAGTTCTTCACTTGCAGAAATGCCACCCATACACAGAAACAAAAAATGACAAAAGGTCTAATCTGAAAGCCTGCCATGCTCTGACAAACTCAAAATCTCTTGTCGTTCCATGCTGTGTAAGAAAACACACAGCCCATATACTCCCTTCTATGTCTCTTTTACCTATTAAAAATGGATTACAATACTTTAGTAATGGTAAACAAGGGAACAGTAATATGCTCCAGAACCTGATCTTTCAGGACCTTCCCTGCCGTCATTCCTGCAAAACATATAAAAGACATGTATAGAAACATGAAACTGCTAATAGTTCAGATATAAACTAGGTATTCTTAGGAAATCACTTTTAGAGGGAAATGACAGCCTATAGTCAGTTTTATACTATTAAATAACTCCTTTTTAATAACATGGAAGTGATTATATATAGCCTTTTCTCAAGTAAAGCTTTAGGTGAGGTATTTTTCTAAATGCATAACACAGAACTGAGATTGCAAAGCTGGTGCAGCTTGTGCTTACCCAGAAAAGCAAGGGCTTGATAGACCAAATTTGCTCAACCTTTTCATCTGCACGTTTAATATTTTCAGAGGTAGGTCACCTAATGTACAGTACTTCCCAAGTATTCTCCTCCTTCTGGAGGAGAAGCAACTGCTGACACAGATTCTGTCCCCTGACATCTCCTATTACCTCACAGGTAAGACTATCTCCAGCATCAAGAAAGCCTTCCAATAATCAACTCTGAGTGTAAGAAGTAAGGGTAGAACAAGGTACCACAACAGAATTTACTCCAGGTGTGGAGAACTGACTTCAAAGTTTTATCCTATCTGCCTCAGAAAGACAGGCTACAGGTGGGACTGTATGTATTTACATGGTGTCATAATCTAGAAGCAAATTCAGGCCTCCTTATCTCCCATTAGTCACTTCATGCCTGTACAGTTGCTTGAAGATACAGAGTGCTATGAAAGTGCTAAGTATTCTTGTTACCAGAAACTGACTGAACCTGATACAGAGAATGAAATACTCTTCATTACCCTGAGGAACAGAAAACCTTCTCAGCCAGGAAGGCAGGGCTGGCATATTCAGTTCAAGGTCATCACAAGAGTTGCAACTATAACTTCAGTTTGACACAGGGACAGAATCGAAAGCACAGTCAGTGAACCACAGCATGACATGGTGATGAATTAATCAGCATGTGATTATTTGTTTACTGCTATTTTCCTACTTGGTTAATTTTCCTTTACCTGAAGGTCAGAAGCCCAAGTGCCTCCAGGGGGTTAGAAAATCTCCACCTCCTCAACACGGCATACATTTCTGATACAGTCATTCGATCCCAACTGGGTGCACTGCCCAGTACCAGAGGAAGGGAGCAATTCTGATTATTGCAGTAGTAACGATAAAACCATAAGATTCTTTTCTGTTGCTCTGAGAGTCTGGAAGAGAAGATTAGAAATTCAGTTTGAAATTAAAACCACCTGGAGCTTTGTGTAGCAACAGTTATTGTACAGAGGGGCCAAGTCATACAGTACACTGCTTTTCAGCTAAGTACGTGTTTTCCTTGGGGTAGGGTATCATTTTCTGCAGACCAGCTTTTATAAGAAAAGTGATACTTATACTCTGGATCTTTCAGCCTTAGGTCATATAAAAATGAAGTGTCAAAAGACACACATATATGGTTATTTCACTTTCCAAGCACTCTCATTTTTCTTCTCTACTGTCTCTGTTGGTGGTGGTGTTTGTTTGTTTTTACTGGGGTTTTCTGACAGAGACAAAGAAAGGAGCAGTTATCACCAGATAAATTATTGTTACATCATTCTGCTACACATCATCTCTAATAAACTACCGTAACAGCTAGACACACAACACTGAAAGCCATAGCTTTCACTCCTGCCCTTGTTTTGACTGTTCAGTGCAGGTGTGTCTATTTTTAGCATATTCACATTTAAAATCAGGTTTAGGCACATCCATGCACATACACGAGAACATGAATCCATGTGCACACACACAGTGATTATCCCTAGCACAGATACGAGTTTGCAAAAGCGAAACAAAGCTCCCCGCAACTTGTATGTCTGTTTGCAAGGCCTAGCATACCAAGCTTCGCTGTACTTACTTACAAAGAAGGATTCAATACCACATTCCTCCTAGAGATATTAGCTATCTAAATGACACTGATAAAATGGCCACTCTTCACACTATATTTCAACATAGTAAGAAATGCCTCAGAATAATTTATGCTATATATCCTCTGATTTGTCAACAATTCAGATATCTGCCTCATGCATATTAAATTCTAAGGCTGATTCTCCTTAATTTGGTATCAGAGCCTTCAAAAGCAAGCTTGGAGACTGCAAACTGATCTCACACAAATCATTATTGAAACCAAGAGAAATATCAGTTTTCTTGGTCATACTTCACCAGACTGGTCATCCATCTAATTAAGTACATAACTAAATGGACCTAGATACTTCAGAGCAAGGTGTGAGAAACCTTGTTGAAGGCAGTAAGTAAACAGCTTTTTTTCGGTCAAGCATTTCATTATTCAGATGTGTAAGCAGGGCCCAAAATCCAAGTGTTCACATTATTTTCAAGGTCATCTTTTTATTTACAATGTTTTGGGATATTCTTAGCTAAAAAATATCTTACCCCTGCTCTGTTGAGATTGTGGCTTTCACAGCTCATAGCAATGAGTTCCTTTGGCTCTGCATGCACTAGAGAGCTTTTTTTCTTTGCAATTCTGAACTGCCAAGCATTTAGGAATTGAGAATATTGGTACAAAGATAGACATGTTTTTTATTGTCACAAGAGGGAATGTTTATTTTATTCCTTTAGGAGAATAAGCTTATAAACTTATGCAGAAGATGAACCTAACTGTGATACAAATTCTGTCATGGCTTTCAGTAATCATTTCAAGGAAAGTGCCATTTTGGTAACCATTTCAAGTAACAGCTTCAGAATTCACAGCATGTCTATTGTGACAATAGATGTCTTCGTGTGAAGAAGTCACACACAGAAAGGAGATAAAAGTAGGTCTGAGACTTTATTGCCTGTCTGGCAATCTTATGCATTTGGATGATATTCTGCAGGACAGTTCAGCTAAACGACCCCTTTTATATGTTGACTTGAAACAGAAATTTAAGCTTTCAGACACCATCCTCCAAACTAGACAATCTGTTGTTCAGATTAAAGCAGCTAAAGCCTCTACTCAGCTTGCAAAGGGAGATAAGAAATCAATCCTTGTATCAGGTTTTCTAAATAACAGATTTCTCTGTCTGACTTCACTCCAGAGGCAATACCATTTTCTCTTTCCATGTTTTAAAGATCAGAGATGGTAGGGCATGGGTTTTTTTAGTTTTGGATATTAAGCTTCTTAGTTGTAACACACGTAGCAGGACATTTAAGAACATTGGTAAAAGTACTTTGCAAACGTACAGCATCTGAAGATTGTTATGCTAATAAGGACATTTCTTTGGCTCAATAGGGATAAGATGTTTATGAAGCCTCTATTGATAAAAAAGCAGTCTGGTTTTTTAGGTAGTAGTGTATCTAGATTTCCCACCATGTACCAGCTATATTAAAATATATAGCTCTCTTCTCAACACAAATAAAAAGTTTCAAAACTTAAATAATTCAGCGGTTTTCAGTTTAAAAGTTTTCATTAATCCCTTTAGCTAAATGAAGAAAACAGCTTCTATGAAAGCTTTGTTAGATAGTTTTAACTATTTCTTTTGTGGAGGGAAATGGCAAATATGAATTTAAATGTTTCTGGGCTGGTTTTGTTGTTCATGTTCAATACTAAATCAGAACAAGACAAAAGGCAAAAAGAGGAGAAAGCAGCAAAGTTAGCAAATGGAAATTTCTGTCCCCCAGCTCTGATTCTCACTTGCAAGTTTCTCTCCTGTGAACAGACGAGCAAAATGTGCAGCATCTCTGCAATTTTTTAGACCTGTTTCACTAGTCCCCCTTCAGAAGTAGCATTTCTAATCATAATTCACAGCAACAGTGCACTCATGACTGCTGGTAGGCAAACTACATTCTGATCAGCTAAGTGACAAAAAGCTGAAAGAGCAGTGAAAGGTAGGAGAAAAATAATGACCGAAGAAAAGAAAGATGGCAGAAACAAGACAGTTATCTTCCTGACTTCAAACCAGTCTCTGATCCTTACGCTGGGAGTCACAGCTCACAAGCAGGCTGTATCACGTTCTAAGAGCAGCCATTATATCAGATGGTTAGTATTCTGGTCTTTATATTTCAAATGCAGTAATCCTGAAAGGAATCAAAGGCTCACATCTGGAATGTTTCCAGAAGTCAGTCAAGAAGGCAGTAATAAATGAATTCTCTTGGTCTTGGTTCCCCCAGTCTGGCCTGGTTTGGTGATGTTGCCAAAGGTCATAAAGCAGCATACAGTGTAGGGCCGTGAAGAGCACAAGAGCCATATGGTGAAGTTAATTTCCTTCAGTCCCATTGATGCTTTCACTAATCAACAGCCAAAAGACGTTGGCTCATCACGGTGACCAGTGATCTGAGCCAACTACCAAAGACAGGGGTCTGAAAGTCAGCTACTGGGAAGGCCATATATCTGGACCAGCTACTGGGGAAACAGATGCCTGTAACAGGAAGAGGGCCAAGCACCAGCAACCAAACCGAGTGTGATTGTGAATGTTGGGGGCTTGGATGTCTGGGTGCCAGCAGCTGGGGAGAATAGGGAGATCTGGGGCCAGCTACTGGATAGACTATCTTAGCACAAATACTGGAGGATTCACTATTGTGACACTACATATAAAACCATATATATGTATGTGTATGTATATTATATGTATATATATTCCACCAGCAGATGCTGATTGCGATCAGAAAGACAGGAGGAACAGAATCAGGCTGTGCATGTTCATTTTGTGCCAGTGCTGCATGTTTGTATGTGTGCTGGTAAGGTACTGCTTTCTTCCTGTACTGATTTCTTGATATTCCTATCAGGGATACACAGCCCACCTCCTTAATGGCGGAATCAGGATTCATAACACTACTGGATTCAACAGCCTTTTGGTCAACCATGCAGCTGTCTGGTTTTAATCACTGTTTCTCCTTTTTATAAGATAGAAACCAACACAGCACAGAAAAGTCTTCTTAACAAATACATCATACCGCACCGGGACAGCTGATGTAACTTTAAGTTATATAATCATAGAATCATAGCACAGTTAGGATTGGAAAGGACCTTAAGATCATCAAGTTCCAAACCCCCTGCCATGGGCAGGGACACCTCGCTCTAAACCACATCATCCAAGGCCTCGTCCAACCTGGCCTTGAACACCGCTAGGGATGGAGCATTCACAGCCTCCTTGGGCAACCTATTCCAGAGCCTCACCATCCTAACAGTAAAGAACTTCTTCCTTATATCCAATCTAAACTTCCCCTGTTTAAGTTTTAACCCATTACCCCTTGTCCTATCACTACAGTCCCTAATGAAGAGTCCCTCCCCAGCATCCCTATAGGCCCCCTTCAGATACTGGAAGGCTGCTAGGAGGTCTCCATGCAGCCTTCTCTTCTCCAGACTGAACAGCCCAAACTTTCTCATCCTGTCTTCATACAGGAGGTGCTCCAGTCCCCTGATCATTCTCGTGGCCCTCCTCTGGACTTGTTCCAACAGTTCCATGTCCTTTTTATGTTGAGGACACCAGAACTGCACACAATACTCCAGGTGAGGTCTCACAAGAGCACAGCAAAGGGGCAGGATCACCTTCTTCAACCTGCTGGTCACACTCCTTTTTATGCAGCCTAGGATATGGTTGGCTTTCTGGGCTGCAAGCGCACACTGCCGGCTCATGTTCATTTTCTCATCGACCAGCACCCCCAAGTCCTTCTCTGCAGGGCTGCTCTGAATCACATAACTACTGTACCTTTTGGCCTTTGATGGAGGATTAACCCACACAATGAACTGTGATTGGTACAATGGCTCTCTAATCATGTGTGTTCCCAATTCCACTCTGTTTATATCCAAAGTTATTATACACAGTACATAATCCTAATTGATATTACAGCAGACATATAGCTGAGCATACTAATTTGCCTCAATATATAGTGTGGTTTGTTTCACTCTGTCTTTATCCACTTTCTGTGAAAGCTAAAATTTCCATACTTCTTTCCTTGCTTGTAACTTGACACAGGTTGTTTTAATGATCATATACCATTTAACTAAAATATCTGAATTACAAATATACTATTACTAAAGGACGCTAATTTTCACAGAACCCAAAGATTTCTTGCTGATGCTGATATAGACTTAATGACATCACCTGAAAATCTTATGCTTTGAATCAAAAATTAGTTTATTTTCTAAACTGGTAAAATACAATGCCACCTCCAGGGGCTTATTTAGGCTTTGCTGCGATCTATTCTCCCATTTAGAGGTGCTACTACTCAAATCAATCAAGCTAAACTCTCTCAGAGGAAAATTTTGGTTTTACAGAATTGGATACATTTAATTGTGATCAATAGGCTAAGTACAGCAAGCCAAGAATCAGCAGGGGTGGCGGGGTACAACTTACAGCAAGACAGAGCATATCTGCGAAAGTCTCGCAATATGCTTCAGGCAGTCTTCGGTTGGCTCTTCAAGATCACCCCTTCTTTCTTCAGGTTCAGGTTTAATGAACTCCAAATTAGTTTCTGGACAGTCAATCTTTATTTAAAAACAGAACAAAAAGAAGTCATAAGTCCTTTTAGCCACATTTATTCTCAGATACAACTGTCAAAAAATGATCTGTTGGATTTGTACAGGAGGCACACAGAATATGACGGAAAGAAGAGGGGTTAATTCTTTGAGGCCGTTCACTGTTATGTAATATATTACTTAAATGTGTTGGTGATAAAAGCCCATGAAAATCACTGGGAGTTTTGTCACTAACCTTCCTGGAAGAATTTCATCCACTGTATTTCAATTTTATCCAAACTGTAAGAACATACAGATGACATAATTTTTTCCTGTTTTTTTTCTCCTCCTATCTTGATTTTAAATGAGATGGTTCTTAAATGGAAATCTTTCATTAATGTAGATTCTTTTTTTAGTTTGCCTTTTTTTTTCCATAAAAGTAGGCATAATTCTGATCTATAGTTTGCCAGCGTAACAGATGGAAATTAGATTCCTGATTTAACTTCTGGTTGTTAAGTTTTATACATATTCTATGGCATCTACTAATTTTTCATTTCTTACACTTATAGCTGTCAGAAATTTAGGAAAACGTTTTTAAGATAAAGAGAAATAAAACATTGAACTGGAATTAAAAAGCTTGAGGTGATTGATAATCTAAGTATAAACTTTGCTAGAAATTCAGGTTGTTCTTCCAAGTTCAGCTCAGTTTGCACCTCCTGGTTTCTTGTGGTTTTTTTTTTTAATGCACATCATAATCATCTGTATCTATTCTTTTTAATATACATATTAGAACTGCATTTCTTTTCTAAAGGTTAAAAAAGTTATTCCATACAAAATGTGTCCTGTCAATCACATCAGAAAAGCTCTCTTTATGACATTTCCAACATGTTCACAGATTATGATACTGCCACATGTATGGGAATAACTGAAAGTGAAGAGGAGAGAATGAGAGATCCTCCTGTTCTGTTTCTTTCAGTAGAGAGAGATTATAAATTAATAGCCATTTATTGTTACAACTGCCCTTCATTATTAATACGGGGAGCTATTTTAAGGCACCATCTTTGACTGAAGTTCTCAGACTAGGAAATCTCCATTTGCTCATCTATCAAAAATAGGCTATTTTTAGGACAGCGTCATTTATCTGTATTGTCTGCTTTTACATGTCATTTCTGAACAGTTATTCAGCTTTCTAATATAGAAAACAATTGGCTTTGTTCTTGAAGTTTCCAGTTGCTAATTTACACTGGAAAGGTGACAAAACTACCATGCAGATATAATGTATTTTCAATACTGAAAGCACCATTCTGCCCAGAATGAGTGGGTGCTCAGCATGTAGTCATCAAGAGAGAACTATACTGATGCTTATTGAGAACTGCTTGTAGCCAGTTCCTTTACAAATCCTTTATGCTACTCAGTCTAATTGCAAGCTGTATATTCATAACGGCATACAATTCAATAGAACTCAGAAAAAAAGCTCAGATTTGAAAAGGCAGTTATAAGTCAGGTATCAAAGTTATTATTTTGTGCCAAAAGTATTTTTGGAACTAAGATTATACCAACAAAAATTACCCTTTAAAAATATTCTTTGGCCCTCAGAGGTGGCATCTGATATGGAAAGTATTGTACATATTTGCCACTGTGCAGTTACAGACTTCCATCCACTAAAATTAACATGCTGTCTCTGAGCAGCTATAATGGAAATAGGATTTGTAATTTGTGAGGTCTTGATAAGCCATGGGAACAGCCCTTTTTCTTGAATTTTGTTAGAAAACAACCTTTCTCTTTGCTTTCTAGCTTTCTTACCTGCAGTGTTACTGAGGTTGGTGTAGCAGTACTGCAGATGCCTGGGGTAATCATCGTTGTTGTAAGCGTGCTGTACAATGTCATGCTAAGTAGTATAGTTCCATGAATAAGCTGCCTGCAACACACACAGACTAATGCATTGGGTACTGGAGACAATTTGAACAGGGTTTACTGAAATTACATCAAAGAACTTGGAACTGGATAGCTTAAAAAGCAAAAGGAAAACAAACCTTTTATCTCTATGTGTCTAATAAAAAACTGGCCTAGATAAGTAGAGGTTGCATACTGATGGCCTCACTTCTCTAGTCATATCTGTGCAGCTACAGGGATCATGACACAAAATCATGCTGCCAAGACATTCTAGGTCAACTCTGCACTTTACCACTGACTTCTTGTGTGACAGGACTTGCCATTTAAGTTAGGTGTGAAATAAGTATAACACCATATTTCTACCTCAAGATTTAATTTTGAGGACAAACATATTAAGGATTGCAAAATGTCAACACACTGTTTAAGGTGGGGAGTGGTATGAATTTATTCCACAAAAAGAACAAACTCATGGTAACCTATATTGCAACCTTGAAGGACCTTTGCTGATTTTATGTGTAGATGGCAGGGAAAAGGGAATATGATATCAGAGTCTCCAAACAGCTGAAAGGAGTTTGAGTGGGGTAGTTTGTCCATACGTGCTGCATACGGGGTTTTGGACAGATGAAGGATTATGATCTGAAGTACCAGTCTGAGCGCTACATGTACAAGAGTCTTATCAGAAACAGGCATGCATGTGGTCTGCAGATAAGAAAACCAGCATGATTTGGTAGGTCAACAAAATTCAGTCTAGAGAACTTGAATAAAACCAGACAGTTCAGGTATAAACTCTAATCATAACTAATTCGCTCAAAGTAAGAAAATAGTACCTGAATATAGGAAGATACAGTACACTGGACTTAACCTGCAATTTGTCCACATCTTAATGCTTAGTGAGGTCAGAAATTTTATTATGTTCAACATCTTTTTTACTGACAAATAATTTTTATTGTGATCATTCCAAGCACTGCTCAGTCAAAACAACCAAGGAAATGAGCCAAGATTTCCTGCTGTCCACTGCAGCAGAAACAGCCAGCCACGTAGATGAGGTTTGAGTGTGCAGCTTTTACCTGAGATGAGGATGTTAGGTGTATAAGAGAACCCAGATGGACTTTTTGATCCCAACATGAGTTTGCAATATCGCGGTAAGAAAGCAGCTTTGAACTGCAAACCAAAATAAACTGTTGCTAACTCATCTGAAGAAGAAATAAGAAACTCCTGCAAAGTCATTTTTATAGAAAACACTCTGTAAAACTAATTCAGAGGTAATTTTTTGATTTTGCTATTCATTTCTGTTCATGTAGTTAGTGCAAATATTTTATGTTATTGTGAAAACACAGCTTAGGAGGATTACTAACAACCATTTTCTGAAGTTTCTTTTGCAGCTGTAGGTACATTTCCTGGGGAATGGAGGTAGAAAAAGGAACTGTGATGTGAAAAAGATAGTTCTTGGGGGAAAGCAGTTGTGTGATTTGAAGTCTTCCACAATTAGGTCACTAATGTGAATAGGGAATTAATCAGTGGTGATACAAAGTTGTTTTTCTGTTATGTGTCCTCGGATGACCTTTAATAAACGAGTCAAATCTCCTGAACCACTCTTTTGTTGACAGAGGTTTACATCATAATTGGAACTAATTGGCACTTCTGTTAAAAGGGAGAGGAGCAGCTGAAAACTGAATGGATGCAAATACCAAATTATCCTTTTGAGCTCTCATTACTACTAATCACTTTCATATTGTGCTCTAAAACTATAGCGGGCTTTAAGAAAAAGAATACATATAATGAATATTTTTCCTGGGAAACCTGTATAGACAGATACAAGAAGTACCACAGACCTCAGAGGCACTGTACATATGTGTTTAATTGAGGCATTTCCTGAGCTCATTATTTCAACTCATTTGCACCCAGTACAGATGTGGCCAAAGACTTTCCAGGAGGATAAGGAAGAATAAGATAAAGTGGGTTCTCAGACTCCTAACTAGAGAAACAGCAAATAAAGCCAGTCTTTGCTGGACTGAGAAGACTTCAAATGTTAAAGCAAATGACAAGACTGTGAGTAAAACCAAGGACATTAAACTACTTTGATAGTACAGATTTGTTTCTTAGAACTAGATACATATTTATGCCTTGTAAATAGAGAAGCCTAATTTATACATTATAAATAAGTGAACAACTTATGTATCTTCAATCAGTAAGTCAGTCTTTGGACTAAGCCTAGTCTGTAAACACAGGAGGCATGTTTTAACAGTTGTGAAGAAGCATCGACAACTGTGACATACAGTGTGTGTTTTTGCAGCATAGTTTTCCCTAGCAATCTCTGGGACACTGTGCTAACATTCTTCAGGTCTGGGTCTGCTTCTGAAACACACAGGTCAATGAAACAATAAAAAGATGCATCACTGTTTTTAGAAAAAGAGAAAGAAAGAGGAGAACATGCAGGATCCATTTGTAAAGGAAGGAGGTAGCATCATGAATGTGACAACCATAACCTTTATAGAACAAATTCCTCTGTGTTACCTGGTTCTGTTGATGAGCTCAGGCAGCTCACTCCCTGTTCTGCCTGTCGGTTTTCCCATCTATAAGGTGAGGGTAGTCATACTGTCCTTTGTAAAGACTGTATAACAATCACAGCCATAGACAATGCCTTCCATGTAAAATTTCATCATCAAGCACATCAGAAGGTGAATAAACAACTGCTGTTCTGTGCCTACTGCCATTTATTTATTTATATGCTCATGTAAAATCAGGGCAGACGGAAAGCCCTGGAATTACACAGATTCCCAGATCTCGTTTTTTACCACAACCAAAATAAGCTCCCCACCTTATTACAGAAGAGAACACTGCTATTTAAGGACAGCTCAAATTTTATCCTAAGTTAACAAAATCAACCTGTATTCTGAAGTCATGTAGAACACATCCCTCACCATACCCAACAAGAGGAAATTTTTATTGCTTGCTCTGCCTGTTTGGAAATACCAGTTCAAAATAAATGGTGGTGTTAGAGTCAGCCAAGTCGGAGCAATGGGCAACGTGGGGGACATTACAACTCCCAAATTGCCCAGGTGATGGATTCCTGATTTGTTAATTAGCTCTGGATCACTCAACTGTTCAGCCCAAGAGACAAACACAGTTTTCTGATGTGAAAGAATGCAAAGTTGGTACACTGGCTTTCAAACATTTTTCAAATTGCCTCTTCTGTCTAATAAGATTTCTTGCTATAGGTGCACCATCAAGGGCTTTATTGGCATTGATTCAGGCCCACTGAAGTCAGCTACCTGGTAACGATGAGAAATGTGGATATAGAAGTTCACCTACTGGTCAAGTTGGCAGCTACAATAGTTAATACTGTGTTAATTCCCAAGAGTATATAACATTAGAGGGACTGTTTAGATCATATATACCAGGAAAATGAGGACAAAATATAGTGTTAAATAATGTAATTATCCCCAAAACTGACATTATAAGCCTCATAAATTCAGAGTTGTGTTTAAAGGAAATTCAAAGCTTCTAAGCTATTAAAACCCCCATATCTTATGGACCAAGAAGTCTTAACTCTGCACTCGAATGATATTGCAACATAACTACTTTATTCTAATTACAAATGCTACAGAATTTTAGAAAATTTGAATTAGAGATACAATTTTCATCTGCAAAGGAATGCTAAATGTTCTACGGACATTTATAAGGACCACATCTTTCATCCCCAGAGTTTCTAGTTTAGGTAATTTTCATAAATTTGAAGGTGCTAAATACAGCAAATACAAAATTATCAGAATATTCCAGACTTTCAGAACAAATTTCCAGTTACGTTCCTTATCCTTTCCTAATTTTGCCCCAAAACATAAAGCTAAAAAATAAGTTTACAAGCTATAATTTTAAGGTAAACAGCTATATTTAGGCAAATATTGGAAAATATCTGCAGGAGCTCAGTTTTGTAAAGACTGAAACTATTTGCACAGAAAAATGCAAAACTGGTAAGCAGCAATCTCAATCGCATTTGATAATTAGTGGCTGCCCTGTATATCCACCAACTAGTCATGTTATAAGTCAGCACACTCACAAGACAACCACCAGAATAGTGAGAGATATTACTAGAATTCAGAAAATTTAGCAAATTTGAAATTTACTAAACATTTATTCACTGACAAGTTGTTAACAACAACAAACACCAAAATTAAACAGGCCAGATTCTTGGGAACATTTTTAGGTATTGTGTCATTTCAACATGGACCAGGTATGGAGAAAAGATTTCAATATGAAATTCTAAATAGTAAGCAATATGCTCTATTTAAACAGTTGTGATTTGATTCTATTTTATTCTGTATTTCTCATATACTGTGCTTAGCCAGTATTTTTTTCAGAGAACTGGAGAATTAAAATCTCAAAAAATAGCTACAGCCTTGGCAAGGGACTTTGACATGGTCTTGCCCAAAAGCATGAGAAACTCTTCACACTTCTTGAAACATATGAAAGGAATTTGTATACTTTGTATGTTAAAATAAGTTGGTTTTCCCTCATCTGCAGTTCAAAGTAAAACAAGGAATAAGAGTGTAAAGGAGAGAAGCAGCCATACAATGACAATAACCATTTTGGAAGAGAACATAGATATCAAATTTACAGAGAGGAGTCCTTTAAAATAAAATGTTCTTTTGCCCTAGGGCAGTCAAAAATCAAGATTCATAATATCTGAGAATAACCCAAAACTGACAATTATTTTTTTCCTTTTTTTTCTAACATAAGCCACAACCCGATCAAATGGAATTCCTGTGGTTTTAATCAGAACAAGATATAATGGGACAGAAATGAGTAACAGTATTTTTTAATGTCTGACATTTATTTTCTTTTTCCGGTGTTTTAATTTTTCTTTCCTTTTTTTTTTTTTTTTTTTTTTAAGCAAGCATCTGAATAGAGAAAAAGAGGCCACGCTCTGTACTCATATTTGCTGACCCTGAGAAGAATGGCTCAGTGACCAACTGGGACAACAATTTGAACAAGGATGTTTGATGACCCAGGCAAATATCTCAGGGTTACTGGCTTCTTCAAAGAGCTTACTTCTGTCCTTTCTCCTGTAAATTAAATCTTAGACATGAGAATGTTAAGACTTTTTAGAACTCAAATTCAACTCTAAGGAAAGTTTTCTTTTGAGAAAGTGTTATTTTCCAAGTTAGAAATGTTTTGTCAAAGATATTCTGGTGAGATTTCTTTAATCTCTTTATACACATTTACAAAGTTTGTTCATTTAGGGACCTTAATACCATAATCTCTGCAATAATATAAGGTATTCTTGAAACATTAGCATGACATTATAGCTACAAATTTTTCTTGCTACATACTTTCAAGTTAAGAAACACTCTATTGAAATAAGTCTCCAAGTTTAGTTCCATTCCAGCGGCAAGGGTAGTGAAGCTGGGTTCACTTCAAACAGTTTATGCTTTCCACAAAATTTGTGAATCAAATAAAAACCTTTATAAACTTTTTTATAAGCATTTTCTGTGGAGCAGGAAAAGGCCTCTCAAAGTCCTACTGTTGCTTCTCAATTACTTCAACTGATAGCATTACCTTTTAAGAATTACCTGGCAGTTTTAATCCTGCTGATAAGTAGGTAACTCTGAGAGCTAGTTTACAAAAAAAAAAAATCATCTTCCAAAGAAAAGGAAAAGCAGGCTGAGTGAATGTTCAGATATTTTCAGATTTCACATTTCAGAAAATTTCAGAGCTATCCTTATTTTTAAACCAGTCAGACTATCAATTGTAATCATGGTTAATGAATAATTCTGCGGAGCTGTGGCTGCCTGAAAGAGGAAAAAGCATTTAGGCTTCTTTGTGTTAGTAATTACTGTAATTGTAAATGACACAGCTATCATATTAAGGGGTGTTGAACATGCTGTTCCTAAATCATTCCTCCCCAACAACTGAACTTTTATTTCTGCTTTGAAGGGTCATTTCAGCAATGAGCTCTACAATTATACAGCAGATGAAAGAGAAGTGGCCTTCTATCCCCTTCACTGTGCTGATTGTGTGTACCAGGAAAGAATGGAGCCATTTTTCAGTAAAATTTTCAAATCACTTGGTGATTTACCTAATGAAAATCAACATGCTTGCTCCAATGGCATATATTAAATATATATATATATGTATATTACAAGTTGCTGAAGGCTTTCAGATCTTCTAAAAATCATTCCCTTGGGATTTGAATTATAGAAAGCCTCTAGTACAACAGAGGTCCTCAAGGACAGTATTCTTGTGTATTCCAGTTACCTGCAAAGGTACCCAAGTGTTCCCCAATTAAGTTATTGTAATTCTCTGCTTCTGATTATACTCAGAAAATGTCAGCTTGCTGGGGATGAGGACATCTTAACACTTCACCTCAAGTTATATTCTCAGTCAAGATTTTCTCTCAATTTTACCCTAAGCAACAGGATGATAGAAATACTCAAAATAAATATAATGTCCTTTTTGTTTAAAAAGACACAATGGAAGAGTGATGTGCTCTACTTCAGACTAACTATGTAAGAAAAGTTATGAATAAATTGCCCAAGCAATCCTTGGAGCAGAGACTTGATATATGTTTCTTTCCTTCCTTCAAGCTAAGTCCTCTAATCATTAAGACACAGAAGAATGCTCTCTTTCTCTAAACAGAGTAATCTTGAATTTTCTTCTGAAAGGATGGAAAAAGCCTCTAGCCAAGTCCAACCTATTTTTCAGTGTTTAAAGCCTCTCAGCTTTAAAGTTCAGTGGAACCCAAGGTCTTTCAAACATAGTAATTCATACATGCAATCAGATTTCTTCAGTTTATTTTGTTTTAAATGGTGATTGCCACCATATGGGGAAGTGGATGGAGATGTCTCAGATGAGGAAAGATTTACAGCTTAAAGATGCATGCTAATGCATAAACTTGCAGAACTTCAATGTATCCATCTAGATCTAGAGGGCACGCAGGGCTTGGGTGTCTAAATAAAAATTCAGTATCATTATAAAGGCTTGTTTTAAATTCAGACATCTCAGTCCTACTGAAGTATATTTAGAGCACTGCAGAAAATTTACCTTAGATCTCTGTTTGTGCATCACTGCAGGGACACTCAAGGCTACCAGCATCGCTAAACCACTGTTATATTTTGTGCTTTATAGAAAGAAAAGGTTAAAAAAGAGGAGAAAGCTTCTAAAGTGGTGTGTAAAGGGAAAGGTGATCATTGCGGCATTCACTAACTGCCTCACTTTCAGCAGAATGAATGGGTGACAGACCGGAATGCAGACTGAAAAAAACCCAGTCATTGTGAACAAGAAGCTATGCTGAGAAGGATTTTGCAAAGCTACAGGAATGGGTACAGCAAGGCCTTTCAACAGGCCCAGGGAACTTTACTGTTAAGTGTTAAACAGTTACATAAGCCAGGTTTAAAAACAATGTATTGGAAAGAAAGAAAAACTTATGGATGGGACTTTTACTGGCACATCAAGAGCAGTTTATAGTGACTGTCTCAGTCTTATTACAGGAAAGTCCTGAAATTAGTATTTCTGTCTTTTTATATTTCTCCCAAGTTGAGTGCAACAGTGTTCAAGAATGGTCTCTTCTTAAGCTATAATACAAAACTGAACTTACTCTTTTGGATACAATGGGGAGCATGTCCAAGCAAGCACTTCCGTATTTTTAGAGGCACTGTTAACTCCAAGTAGTTTTATTGTCAACATAGTTTCCCTCGGAAGAGCCTTTATTCGTAGAGGAAAGTTGATTCTAAAAGCAAATGAGAAAAGAGAAAAATAAAAGTTTTTTAAAACTGAGCATTGTTATAATAAGTGAGTTCTACTGGTTTTTTAGATGCCTTAACACAGATATCAAGCTGTAAATTACAAGAATTGTACTCTGAAGGAAATACAACTGACAGATCCCTTCAATACATTGATGAGTACTGCTAACCATTAAGTTGGGTCATAGTACTTGAGAAGAGGCATATAAAAAGTCATTTACTTCAGTGGCAACAACTAGATTTGACAAAGGCAGGAAAAGCTTTGTTAAACTTATGCTTTAGAATTACCTTGTCAATGAGGGAATATTTCAGAATAAGCATTCCCTAAGGGTGAATTATAAACCAATAGCTATTTGCCTTCCTGTGTCTTCAGAGGAAAACAGAAGATCTGCATAAACCTGAGATTAAGAAAACAAACTACAGGATAAATTAAATCACGTAGAAACCATTTCATTTTCAGATATTTAGTCTACACTGGCAGAACAATGTGACTCTTGGCATTTTTAAAAAGGTGTAGTCATATTCAAGCAGTAATCAAATGTAGAATTTGTATTTAAAAATTACAGTAGCATAAAAAACATAAGGGTTATTTGGTATCAGAAGTAAGACAAGGTAATAGCATAAGGGAAAATTAGCGTTAGATTTTGCTCCTAGTCCCAAATCTGTCGAGATTCTATTGGCTTCAGGAAAGTTTCCTTGGATGCACTGAGGAGCCACTTAAAGAAGGTAGAAGGTTTCCAGCTGAAATACTCAAGTACCCCAATTAGTATTAGTGTCAAAATTTTAGATGATCAGTTCTAAACATTTAGAAATTATTCAAACTTGCATACCTCTTTCTCTTTAAAGCAAGACAGCAAGACAACAATTTCCCACTCCTTCTGGTTAACATGAGTAGAATTGAGAAGCAATTTTCAACTGTCTTCCCACATGTCCCTATTTATAACTTTCAGCTCTGCTCTCCCTATCTCATGCCCTCTACCTCACTCATAATTAGTTAGAAGCAATTACTGGGAAATTGAACTGTTATACATGCTATATAGGTAGCTTGTTCTGCCTTTTTCACTTACAGGCACACAACTCTGCCTGTGTTCATAAAACTACTCAACAAGGAGTTATACTTAACTTTAAAGCATTGTTAAATCTGTGAAGAGACAAAAATAAAAAATTGAGACATGCATTTTGCAATACAGACAGTTGTTAACACTCTGAACTTGGAGCAATGAATCAACCTCATAGGACCCTCACTGCAGAAATCAAATGCTTGCCAGTGGTTTCCTAGAATACAATATAGAGTATTTCCAGATGTACACCAATAGGAAAAGAACCTGGAAATTTTTACAAGAGTTATATATCCCAAGAGTTAAAGTATGAGCCAAGGGTGTCCCATATTTCCCTTCCAGTGACATGTGATATACAGAGAAGGGGAATAGCTGTATTGCTTTTAAGAATTTTAATTCATGCTCATATGAGCTTACCCAGTTGGTATAATCCTTTCTGACCACAGGAGGCTGCATCAAATGGATGACTAAGAAGAAGAAAGAGGAAATGGAACAGTGGCCAGAAATAAGACACCCTGTGCGCGAACAATTTCAACAGTAGTTGAGAAGAACAGAGAAGATATTCACTGTGCTATTCATGGATGTTAGATAAAGTTATACAGCTGGTTTAAAAGGCCAAGGCCCTAATATCATATAAGCACTCAAGATAGAAGAGTTCTGGGGCAACCCAGGCTTTGCCCTGAGAAAGTATAAACAAAATAAGACAGGCCAAACAAAATATGGAAAAGAGGCAAACACAATGCCAAGAAAGTATCTGAGGTGATGAATGGTAAACTTAATGTTAATTCCATATTTCAAGTCTGTAGGTTTAACATAAATTACACAGGATGGAAAAAGAGCAAATGGTGGAATATATTCAGAACAAACAGCTAAGGCAAAAGAAATAAAATAATTAAGAGATCTCAGTCACTGAGAACTGATGAGAAAATAATTCAAAAGAAGCCAAAAATGCTCATAAGCAATAAAATCTTTCCCCTACACTTCAATTGTATCTGCCCATAGATACTAGAAGATAGTACTTAACCAAATTCCTGGACAAGGTGAAAATTCATACAGCACAAATGGTAAAGATCCTATTCATTTTTTAACACAAGGATAACAGTTACTTACCAATTATACAAAAGATCGAGGGTTCAACACTCAAACTACCTACTCAACTGAGGCATCAGAGCACATCATAGGACTAATACTGCTTACCAGAAACGACCCATTTTGTTTCTTAATCATAGGGCAGACATACTATGCTTCCCATATCTTTTCAGGAGCGTTGTATAAGAAAGCTGTGAAAAATATCCAGTAATGTAGAGGTGTAGCAGGTTTGACACAAAAAAGTCTTCCATCTGACCAGCCTCAAATTGTTTTGTGTCTTAGGTAAAGGCAAACAGAAGTTCTGAATTGCACTCTGTATTCAATTATAGTGTAAGAAAACCCTTTCAGATTACTTGTAGCCTTTGTTCAATTATAATGTAATCAAGATGTTTGCAGATTTGGAATACAATAAACAGTGAAGTAGAACACCAAAAAATTTCAAAGATTGTAAATATAAACCCATCATGCCCAGGAAGCTGGAAGAATACAGTATTACCACCAAATCATTAAAAATCATGTACTTATTCTCTCTTATGCATCACAAATATGCTTTTTGTCATCCCATTGCCTTAAGCTAATGCAATTTGAGTGTATGCTTTGCTTTTCAACGGAATTATTTTCCTCAAAGCAGACAAACAGGTGACAGTCTGTTGGTAGCCTTTATTCTAAAATTCCAGTCTCAAACTAAGGTCCTCATTTTAAATCTGCAGATCTTTCTTATTAAAAAAAACCCTCACTGCAACAGCCAGTTTCCTCTAGAAAGAGAACCAACCCTTAAAGAAACATTACATTACTAGTAGAGGTGGGTCCAAAGGGCAGAAGATCTCAAAAAAGGATACAAATACAGCCTTTGGCTGCACCTCCTTTCATTTCCAGTATTCCTCCATGATGCCTCCAATGAATGACACCTATTCTCTTCCTCTGGCTATCCCACTCCTTTCTAACCCCCTTCTCCCCATGTATTTGCAGAATACTCTGAATTATATGTATTTAATTTTCTCAGAAGATCAATAATTCTAATTTGCTCAGAAGATCCAAAACTTACTTCTCATTCCAGTCAATCAGGAAAAAGAAAGATCTTTTAACTGGTATATTTTTGCGTATCTTCACTTGACATATTGTCTTTCCAGCATAAGTTAGTGAACAAGAAAAAGAGAAAACTTTGTAGCTACAAAAACAGAAAAAGGAAAGGAAAAAATGATTAATTGCAATGTACCATGTAAATGCAATGCACAATAAATTTGGGGCTAAATATTCGGAACCTTGGGAAAATCTATCCTTACATGAAAAAGGAATTAAAGTAATAAATCCCGTATTAATGGGGATCTGCATGTGTTTACTTTGGCTTGAATGTTTTTTTTTTTATAGTCAGAGTTCAAGAAAAGAACTGAAGACACCTAGATTCTGTTCCATGTTTTTGTAGTTAAGACTAATTTGGTTTTCATTATTACAGTCAAAGGATGTTTGGACATTAGTTTTGAAGTGTTACAACTTGCTCATCATACAACTTCAGTCAACAGTTAATTTATTTATACTTTTCTGATCTGTAAAAAAAAGGTTAGTACTCAAGGGATCCTATACATTCATTGCAGCAGAAGCATTAAAGCCTTCTGTGTTGGCATTCTTCAAATACTTTACTAACTTCATTCACATGCATACTTAACCGACTACCTTCATAGTGTAACTTGGGTCTGGAACTATCTGTTAATTTCATATTCTTCTTATTGAAATTTTGTAAAATTTTAGCCAAACAGAGAGATTATTAACTAATGTTCTTAATTAGTCTTGCAACTTCCAGATCTTCCGGCCACTCTCAGCTTTAGACCACTTTGCATACAGGAATGATGAACAGACTTAAATTTGAACAGAAAATTTTAAGCACTTGCAGACTGAAAGTGTCTAGCTTTGTCTTAGTTACACAAATGATGTTTGATCTTTTCCAGAATAGCATCTTTTCTCAAGAGTATAAACATTACAAACAGTTGGAAAATAGTGCAGGAAATACTAGGTTTTAACACAATCAAATGATTAATCATTGCTGTTTAAACAGAAGTATTAATACACAATATACAGACGTGACTTGCATGTATCCTGACTTATACACTTCAGTTGCCTGAAGTCAAAAAGGTTGTTAAGAGTGCATGCTCTTCAACTTAGTTTAGATTTTGTAGAGCATTTTGCATAGGTAGTCTCACTGTGAATTCAAAGGCATGACTCTATAGCCTTGTCCCAAAAACCACTTCTTATCACCCAGATGCAGATAGGAATCTGCTTTTTGGGGGGCTGTAGAAAAAAATACAGCCAAACACCAAGCTAGCAACATCATGCAATTGGCAGCAAATAAGGCACATGTGATTGGGATTTACATCAGATAAACCAACAAACTGATAAAAGAAACAAAAAGGAATAAAATACAATAAACAAAGAAAAGTAATCAGTTTTGCAAAATTATTCTGCACTTGTAATGTCTGTACCTATCTTTTTCACAAGGACAGTAAGACAGGAATAAGAAATTGAGAGCATAAACATGAAAACTGACAAAAAGCCAATCCACAAAGGTGAACTTGAGATGGATTTGACAGGACACCAGCATGACTCTGTAAAACGTATGACAATGCATTCTCCCTTGCCCCAGATGATTAAAAGAAAGCCATTTATCACATAATGGTATGTGTAGAGAAAAAAACAACGAGTCAGACAGTGAGGGATGTCAAAATTCTAACACTCATAATACACATATATATGCAGGAATATATATTACAAATATATATTACGAATAGCACCAAGATCATGAAACATGACCTTCAGGAAAGGGAAAACGAGAGCCGTGACACAGCCAGCATGAATTCATGCAGTGCAGTAATAACAAGAGGGAGCATGCATGTGAATGAGGCTAGTAGAGTATTTGAGGAAAGCAGGTGTCCAAGCAGCAGTCCATGTTAAGAAGCCCATGCTAGCTATGAATACTGGAATGACTGGAAAGGGAAATTAAGGAGGAAGACAGATTCTTATTTCTACATACTTGAACACAGCATTCAAGTCATCAGTGGCCCTTAGGCCACATGTAATTTCACATTTTTCTGGTAAAATAAAATGCAGTGGGAATGGTATAACCATCTGAAAATCAGCATAGTGATCATAGTCCTGTATTTATTACCTTAAGTAATGAAAATTCTCTCAGATTGTTATTAAACTGATAGTTACATCTAATGCTGTACACTCTCTTGTTCGCTAATACACCCACTTCCTCAGCCTCTAACATTAATATCGGAGTATCACCAAAGCAACAGATGTAGTCTAGTATATGTGAAAAATACATGATCTAAGAGACAACACCTCTTCTTGTGAACACTTGCTGGATCTCCTCCTACCTGTTCACCCAGGCTTCTGGGATGTTATGGGCAGCATATACAGTGAAGCTGAGCTGGGAATCAAGGCTGACGTCTGCACATGAAGGGATTTTAGGTATGCTGGAAAGCTGGAAATTTGCATCAAAGCTGCTGCTGTAAATGTGGATGAGACAAGAGATGGCCATGGAGAGCTCAGTCAATGCAGCCTTTATTAATGCTGAGAGGAGAAAAGGAAATAAAGGTTAGCAATAGGTCATTTATAAAGAATCATATTTATCTTAAACCATCAGTTATAGCTCTGAAACCCTTCCTAATAAAATTCAATTAAAATGACATAACCTACCAACTGAAGCCAATTAGCCACCTGTGCTTCTCAAACTAGCCTTAGTTCATTTCTGGTGTGTCATTAACAATCTTTCACCACAGTGATTTCAAATTAAGGCATTTTCAAAGTAAGCATTTTAAACTACAGCAAATTAGCGTGCGCCTCAGATACTCCATTTTAGTGTGTTAAATTCTGTGCTGGAAGGATTTTTGTTATATAGGTATTTTGTCATTTCAGCAGCTAAGTAGCTATTTAGTTCAAGGGAACTGGCAATGATGCAGTAGAACAGAGAAAAGGCACTGGTTAAATTTTAAGACTATAAAGCTGTTGCAACTGTACTCAAACAAGTCATAAAATATATACAGTAGCACCCACAATCAGACATAGACGGCATTCACATGGTCATAGACTGGTGGTAACATTATGCAACAATGAACACTGAAATACATATCTGTATGGATATATGTGAAATGCAGGGTGTACCCTCATTTATATCACACTTTTACTTATTTTATTTCCTCTTGTTTCAACTCTGCAGTGCTCTTTTTCTGTAATTACTGGCTTTTATCCATCTTGCCACTCACTCTCTGTGTTTTTGGAACAGCTAGGAATTGCCTGGTCGCCAGCTTAAATTAAAATCCCCAGCCCTGGCAGTCTCCATCAAGTAAAGAAAGCTTGTACAAACACTCGTTTCTCAGGAAAGGGACAAGTCCAGAGAGGGAGTGTCAGAGTACATTGTATCATTCTAGGATCAGGATGATTTGTCTTCAAAGAGGACTACCCCAAATTCTCTTTTTCCTACACCTCTAACTCACCAATTTCACTATGATCAAGAACATACTCTCCTCCTGTTCCTGACACACTCTCTAAGCTTGTCTGGCCACTGTATGACGTAGCCACCTACCATCAATCTAATAGTGTCTACTAGAAAAAAAATAAAATTAATAAAAGAATCAATTATCAGGAACAGGAAGCCTGAGACTTACATTAGCTCATTATACTCAGGATAGGTGCAGGAATACTGCCTGACATCAGATACAGATACCACAATTCACTGGACTTAGCTGTGTCAGTTTCCTGACAGGTGTGTTTCCAAAAAAACGTATCCTGGGTCTGGAATTTTATTTCCCTTCTTTGACACCTTTTCCCTTAAAACTCAGAACTACTGAGTTACAAAATGCATTGCAAACAGTGCAAAGGAATTATTTCAGTCTCTGATCTATAACAGGCAAATTTTAAGTATGTAACAATGGAGATACACATAAAATTAAAACCATCTGACACATATTAGGGTTTGCTACTGGAAATACTGACAGCAAATTACTACACCCATGAGAGACTGGCTACAACCTTACAGTGTTGTAATCTCCTTCCACATTTCTTCCCTGTGAGGGTGCTGAGGTCCTGGCACAGTTTGCCCAGAGAAGTTGTGGCTGCCCCATCCCTGGCAGTGTTCAAGGCCAGGCTGGACAGGCGGCTTTGAGCAACCTGGTCAAGTGGAAGGTGTCCCTGCCCATGGCAGTGGCTTGGAACTAGGTGGCCTTTAAGGTCCCTTCCAACACAAACCATTGTATGAGTCTATAATATGAAAACTGAATCATTTTAGAGACTTAGCAGGGTTAAGAAAACTTGATCCTGTTACTCCCTGTGCCTACTTTGCTGTCTAGAACTTATTTTAATCATCTTTTTATCTATTCTCTTTAGTATTTTCTCCATTCATTATCCTCTACCATAATTGTTTTGAATAAGCCTTTTGTTTGAATTTCTCCCCCAGAATACCATTTCATTCTCACACCCAGTTCTCTTGGACATGTAATAACTTAGAACCTTCCATACAAAATGCTTAATTTGCACCAAATTCTTTTACAGTCCAAGGAATTACCTGTGGTCATATACACAAACACTTCTTAAGAGGTCTAGAAGAGCACATTAATGGACTATTATTTGAACCAGTATTTCTACTTTATCTGAAAAGTACTATGCTATTTACATGAAGGAAAAACAGCTACTTAGCAGACTCCCTGGCTCCAATTTGTTCAAAGTGGCAGACAGGTAGATGTAGTGTAATAGCAAACCTCTTATTTATGCAAATTGGCCTACTGAATCCAATGATTGCTGAGTGGAACCTGCTCAGAATTTTCTCCAAAAGAGACTGAAATGTCGTTCAGAATCTGTGTAAACTTCCCGCTGTGTGTTGAAACATACACTTTGGCCACAAGCGCTTTTTACACAATCTGTGCTCTAGGCTGCAAGCTAATGTTTCAAATTTTGGCTCCGAAACAAGAGAAAATGTACTATATTTCAGATAAGCCACAGAAAGGAATCCCACAAATTCGGCCTCAATTATTTATAACATGCTTCAGTGTACCAGTGGTGAGGTGAAAAAAAGTTTCCTGGGTGTCAGGGCCCTGCACACCCAACAAGGTATATGTGGCTAGATGAGGCAAGGTTAAGTCTTCACTTAGTTGTAAGACAAGGTCCACAAGACTCTCTGCTGAAGGGAGCCTGGAAACGTTGTTTGTTTGTTTATTTTGTTCCTCTACCTCTTAAAGTTCAACCTTTTCCTTGTGGGCTTGCAGGGTTTGTGCCTGACTGCAGAAATGGAGCTAGTTTGGAAGCAGGGCCTGGGAGAATACAAGCTGTTCCTTTCATTACAATGGCAAGGATGAAGACAGCAGTGGAGCAATCAGTTCAGCTGCCAGAAAAGGGAGACAAATGAAACTTCAGCATTATCAAATTATTAGGAGGTTCAGAATGAACGTATTCTCAGCAACAGAGTTCCTCAGGTGTAAGCAACCATCCAAGTATGACCTGGACTGCAGCTGCAGGATTTTTTACTATGTTTATTTTCTTAACTTGTCAGCTCTCATTTTAGAAACACTCTTTGGTTTCTGTGCCAGTGAGCCCTTCCCCATCCTTCCACCCCCATTCTCTTATTAAGCCCAGTAGCAATTAACTAAATTAGAGACAAACATCTTGGGTAGTCTGTAAATGTCCATTACTCACAAAAGCTGGTCAGCATCTTTTCACTGTACTTTTATGAGCTCCTGAATAGGATTTGGCATGCTGAAATTATATTGCCCATTCATGAAGCCAGCGAACTTTACTGCTTTTTATGATGCTTATGTTTAATAAATCTTAGATGATAAAGGACTACAGTGTTTCACTGATTTACATAGCACAGGCTAGGGACTTCCTACAGCAGATTCACATCTTCAGCTATGCCAGAGTTTATCTTCTAGAAAGGTGTCCCAGGCATAGCCAATATCTAGGAGACAATGAATACACCATAAAGTGAATTGTGACCAAGTTTAACAATCTCACAACTCAAACCTCCTGATTTATTTCTGGTGTGAAATTATTTGGTATCACCTTTTCACCAAAGGTGAGAAGAAATGAGACTTGCAGAAATTACATGAGACCAAGGGAAGTGAACTTTAACTACAGCTGCCAGATACGCTTATTTCTTACACATGTTCCTTGTACACAAAGCCTGAAGGAATAAATTTCACCCCTGGAGAGAAACAGAACAATCCACACCATTCCTGAAAGAATGACTATACCTGCAGGTACCTTCAAGACTTAGTAAGGAACATACTATTGTATTCCTTATAGAAAACCATTTATTTTATTTTTCTCAGTCCAGTATTACAATTCATGCATCATTTTAAGTGCAAGACCTTCCAACAGAGTAGGTACTTTGCTGTTATTGCACTTGCAGATGATGCAAATTCAATACATACTGAACATACCCTCTCTCACTCTGTTTGCACGTTTTCTCTGGGTAAAACATGACAAATATCTGGTTGAACAGAATTAGGAATGAAGTCCTAAGACCGTTTCAACAACTGTTTGGGAGAACAGGAGCCTTATGTTTTTCTTTCCCACTTTTTTTTCAGGGAGATGAAAACCAGCAAGATCCTAAATACAGTTTAGGTTATACACACACACACTCCCCCCCACAAAAATCCCCCTGAGATTTAGGTAAGGTGCTAAGCAGCATTAATTAGGACATTATTATACAATGGAAAAGGCAAAACATGAAAAGGTTGTAATGCAAATGCTGACCAGATGTGGTTTCCAAGACCAATATTTATCGTATTGTTTCTTCCTACTAATGGAAGAATCCTATGAATTATCCCTTGCAGGACACTTAAAAATCTCCTGCTGCCCTAGTATCAAAAACGTCTCTGCTGCCGTATGCTTTACGAGGCCTTGATAACTTCTAATATTTCTTTTTTGAGAACTACTGAGGTTGCAGTTATTTAAAAATTGGTCTTGGTTAAAAAATGCCGCTGGCTTTCAGAATGTTACAGGATGAGACACAGCAACAACTCAGAGGTAAAAAGCCATTCTCAGATGTGAAAGCAATGCAGAAGACATGGTGAAATGCAATCTCTAAAAAACTCTTCACATTTTTCCATACTCTGAAACAAAAAGTGTTTTTTTCCAAAACAAAACCATAATGGCTTTGTGCTAGGAAAAGAAATAAGTGGAGTTTTCCATTTTATATACAAAAACCTTCAAAAAGCCTTCCATTATTTCCCCTTACCTTTTTTTTTTTTTTTTCCTCTAAGCTCTCTGTGGTGGATATTCTTATGATCAGGTCTAGAAGCAACTATCAAATTGCAAGCACAATTAGTGAACCTTTACAGCCTTAAATCTAATGTTGACTTCATTAAATGTATCATCATCAAGGTATCGGATTTCTGTGTTCACTCAAAAAGATAGTAAGTCCAGCAATTCAGCTGGACCAGGCTGCTGATTCATTAACGTCAGTTTGTGGTGCATTGTAGACTTTCTGGGATGGGTCCCAGAGAACTATGGATCCAATTCCAGAAGCTGATTATGTCTGATCCAGTGAAATCCCTGCCTGAAGTAGCAAGGTTGTAGACATTGTATAAACATTAATTCATCAGCTTTTGAGAAACATGCATGGACTCAGTTTTGTATCCGCTTGCAGCCTGTCTTTTCACACCCTGGCTTGAAGCAGATTCCAAGGCTAAATCTTTATTAACGTGAATAATCTTATTATTTTCTGGGAACAGTTGATGATGCAGAAAGGTGTTAATGTCTAGAAATGCCCACTGTTCCTCACATTTAAAAAGAAATAAAAACATCCTTTGAGTACTACAATATTAGTATAATCTTCTAAGGACTTCATACAGAGGAAAAGTACATGATCCAGACTTAGCCATAAATGGATAAGCAGTGTTCTATTTGCAGCAATGGAATAATTTGGTCTACAGAGGTAAAATTCAACAGTTACTGCAACACTAAATCAAGGCTAGATATTTTGAATACAGTCTTTGACTTGCTTAGGCCATGGTGAATGACTAATATTAAACCTCTGATAATCTGTTATTAAAAAGAAAGATCAAGGCAGCTTACAAACAGGTTATTAAGTAAGGCTTTAATTTTAATAGTATTCTTTTTCTCTTTTATGGTAGAGAAGCTACAATGAAGAAAACCAAAACTCTTTTATGATACTCAGGATAATAGCTATCACCTGGGGGAGGAAGGAGAGAGGAAAAATAAATTATTAGCTGGAGTAATTGATTGCTGTTCTTGCCAGTCAAATTCGATCCTGTTTTCTTCAAGATAAACACAAGAGACAGAAAAGAACAGTACAAAAGGGAAATACAGTCTGTCTCCTCCTTGGCTGTCAATGCTGACTTCATTTGCAACTGTGCTGCTAGAGAAAGCAAAGCACATGGTTTTTAGCTTCCCAGAGACCTGGAAAAATTACCAGCACTGAGCTAAGTTAGCGATTTTACCTTACTTTTTGAGTCTCTGGCCTGCAAAGTTTTGCATGCCTGCAGTTATAGTCAGGTAACCATACTGAAGTACACCTCTTGAGGATTAGGCCTAGGTTCCAGCAGATCAGATTTAGTCATTACTCTCATGCATTTATTTTATCAGACATGCCCTTAACATCAGCTTTGATATGATAGCTAGACTTATTAGCCTAACTTTCAATATTTTGCTTGCTTTTAGAAGCTTAATAGGTGCAAATATAAGGAATGTAGTATGTTAAAACACACATGAAATGTATCATCAATGCACATGAGAGGTCAAATTGGATTTTGGTTACCTTGGACAACTTTGAATGTAGGCTTCCCCACAGAAACACTGACGGCCTGGCAAGTTCTGACTTGCAATCAATAAGTTGAACAGTCTAACATTACATTACCAAAAGGATTCTGCCATTGTTATGAAATTAGGGTGTGCCAAGAACAAACAGAAGCATCACACTTCACAGCTGAAGTTTTCCTGTCATAAGTAGATAGGTAAAGAGTAGAGAGGTAAAACATCAGATTCCTTTACTGTTATTCAATAACTCAGATATTCATTGAGGAAACTTCTGATGCAATCAAGTCCAAGTCTGGAAATCTCTTTAAATAGAGGAATGTTTTAGATCCTTTCCAGACAGGTTATCTGAACACTGTGCAGGTGAACATGTTTCTAAGGTAGATGTTGATTAGTAACTATTAATTCTTTTCATCTTCAACAACTAGTTATCCTTAAGAGTGTTAAAAAAAATTTCATGGGATAAATTACTATATCCAAGGGAGAAGAATCCTACAAACTGTATTTACTTTTCTCCTCCCTTCTGCACCTGCATGTTCTCCCTCAACTACCCCCAGCCTTCCAGCTGCTTAGTTTTTCCTGGCAGCTTACAAATATAATTGCGGCTTCTCTGGTTGCTGTTCATGAAGTTGAATAATGGTGAAACAACAAGCCTGGCATTTGGAATCCTGCATTTCAACCACCTCTGTGTTTGAGACTACTGCAGTCTTTGTGGTTGGTTCACCTTTTTGCCTCTCTGAGTACACTGCAATCAACAAAAGAAGACAAATAAAAAAGAGGGGGGAAGAAAAGTATCTCAGAAGCCACTTTTTTCCTCAAACAAAACGGAGAGACACCACCTTTCCAAAGCACATCCCAGACACCTCAATGTTCAGATGGAAGGCCCTTTGAAAACATTTGCATAGCACCCCCAGCTGCCTGTCACAAGCCAGCTACAGAGGGGTAGAGCAAGACCCATGCATCAGTGTGGCCATCCCTGGAAGGAACCCAACACAGACATCCACGACAGAACAGTCTCCTGCACACCCATCAGCCTGCAAGGTGCGCCGCAGTAACGCTAACAGTACTGGACATTGACCAATGAGTCTAAGCCAGTTTTAACTGAGGAATTAAGTACGGCAGCATCTATTATTTTGTCCATTACTGTTAAACTACTTATAACAGTGTATCACTTAACACACTCTTTACACAAAGGAAGCAAAGAACTAAAGAATAAGGAGGGAGGAATGAAAGTTATTGGAGCTGAGTAGGAAAGCCATACACAAAAATAATTTCTTTAGGCTTTCATGAAGTTCCTTATTTTCCCCTTTCTCTGCAGAAAAAGTTGTTACTGAGAACAACTTCTATGACCACCACTAACTGCAATCAGTTCTTTCACTATACTACTTGTCTACTTGTTCTCCATATTTGAATCTCCAGATTAGTTTTAGGAAATGCTACGTTTCATTTCCATTTTTAGATCACTTAAAATTTAACTTGTCATAATTACGTTATAATACAACTAAATTTGTAAACATCTACAATATGGCAACTATAGCAAGTCACTAATACAAACAAACAACACAAGCAAAATGTATTTTCTGATGGTACATCTTGAACTAACATATTTTAAAAATAACACTTTACCTTTTTCTGTTTTTTCCACACTTTGAAGTGAATCCTACAAAGACAAAACCCAAGGGGAAAAGCAATTAGTTACTTCAGAAAAGACCGAATAGCAGTTACATTAGTTTTAGTGGTACTCATGGAAAATAAGGTGACAAAGGGGAAGGATATATCCTAATGGTATGATTACAGAAGACATGGCTGGGATTCAGAATACCAGGACCTGCTTTTTCTAGCTTTTCCAGCTGCTTCCTCTACCATCTCAGATAAGTCACTCAGGACCCCATTTCTGATAGTATTTAGGCATGTCAGGATACAAAGAAGCACTTTTCAACATCTGAGGTGCATACGTTTTCAGTCTCACACTGGTATGACAGAGATAAGAATACCCTCTCCATCCCTTTACATACCTTCCATATTCAGACACAACCACACTGAGCAGGCAGAGCCCCAGCATCCTTTCAAAGCTGAAGTGGCCTACATTTCACCTATGCTCCTGTGCCAAATCAGCAAAAATAACTATGCTCCATAAAAACCTTTGAGCAGGCAGCTAACTAGAGATGGCTACAGGAAATATTAGGTGCAGGGTTTTAGAAGGTGTTTATACCTTGGTGCCTAAACACACCTCTTGATGCCTAACATTAATTCAGCATATGGATTCCCACTTCATATCCCACTGCTGTCAGCAAGAACTGCTGGGTGCTTATGACTGTTGAAAGGTCAGGCCAGTTGCTTAGACTGAACTGACCAGCCTAATTAAACTTCTTTTTTTCTTGTTTTTAAAAAGCTGCCATGTTAAATCCCCAAGTACAATAACTGCCATCAATCAGACCTTGCTCCAGGCTTCTCAGACACTGGGCAAATTTACATGCTGCTACACTGCCTGTGCCTCCCCATCCACACAGGAAAGAACGTCATGTAGGTAGCTTGGAGCATCTACTGGCAGGATGGGTGGCACCTGCATCCCTGGGGCAAAGGTGGGACCCAGCCTCTGTAAAAAGGGCAAAAGCAGGCAATCAGCTTCCCTGGCTGCTCAGGCTGCCCTGTCTTTGCCTGGCTCTGACATCACACTCACATGTGCCAAGGTGACACAGAAATAAGTTACTGAGGTGCAAATCTTGACCAGAGAGACTGTCAAGTTAATTCTGGTTTTCAGTATCTCCTGTGGCTTACACTGATTGAGCCACTGTCCCTGTAAGGTTTGTTATCCTTTACAGTCACTAATCCCTTTGCAGCAGGTAGAGAATGCTTCATGTGACTGCATAGGTATTCAGCATGATGCTTCTTAAAATTACAGTGCACGCAGAGGTGACATAAGAAGTACAATGCTAGATGTACATTTTCCCTCCAGTACCCAGCTTGGAGCTGCCAGCATTTGTCTGGGAAACGTAAAGAAAAGTCAAATGCTTACTTGAGGGGGAAAAAGCAACATCCATGCCAAGAAATATGTTTTCACAATCCTTATAATGCTGTGAGACAAATGGGAAAGGAGACCTTTGTTCAATTCTCTCAAATTCTGGAAAGTAAACAACCTTTTGGAACAGTGCTTATAATTTCAACATAGTGTAGCCCATTTAATATATAGTGGATTAGTGCCTGTTCTGGCAGGATTTGATCTCCTAGGACTTTCTGTGAGCTGCTGTAAGAAAGGAAGGGATAAAAAAAAAAAAACACGAAAGAAATGAAAAACATTATTGCACAAGCAGGCCCAGAATTTCCCCTGAACAGATTTTAAAATCCCAGGGTTAGCTTGCTTAGAGTCTGAATTAATCACATTTATAAAGAGATGCAATCAGTTAAGAAGACAGTATCACTGGTGCCCGGTTTCTTTCATCATCTTTTAACCATGTTACAGAAATGTACAATACTGGAACTGAAAAGGCAGTGAGGAGGTAATAGGTACAGTTTAATTAAACACAGAAGACTGGAAGTAAGTTTCCCTGGTTTTCTTTTTTCTTTCCTCATAAAAGCAGAATTAAATAAAAACACATTGAGATTTTTTTAAATTATGTGAGCATACATGTACAGATATGTATACACAAACATATTCTGGCACTCTATGCAATTTACATTGGAGGGAGTAAGCAGCAGTTTCCTTGAGGCATTATGTGCACATGGAGCTTGCCAAATGGATGCATTAAAAGGTATTCCACACAAAACCACACCACACAGTACACTAAAGCATCAGGAAACCATGGTAAAAAAGCAATTAGAACTTTTTTTTCTGGCATTTTTCTCGTACCTGATGCAAAACACTGCAGCCACTTGAGATGTAATGTACCCTCAAACAATTCATTCACTTGTGGTGCAAGTTACCTGCTTGAATGAAAAAAGCCTCTCTTCTGCCTAACAGAAAGTCTTGAGGTACTATGCTGTTGAACATAACAGAAACTATTCAAGCAGACTGACAAGATACGCTAATATTGTGGGATTTAATAATTTTGTCAGCACCCAGAATTCACATAAAATTCCCCTACACTTCAAGTATGAGTTGAACTCAAAAAAGGTTTGGAGAAACAGGTACTCCATCAAACACCCAACTGCTGAGTACTAATTTTGGCTACATATGTTGACACAGACACAAGAGTTTATCTTTGTATAAATATTGATAAATGAAATCTGATTTGCTGTATTCATATACTATTCTGTAGTTAAGGCAGTTACATATAATGTTTAACCTCTATTTTCATAAAATGAAACAGCACTTGAGTTACAGAACTTGAAGAAATATATTTTTCTGCTTTTATGTTATGGCTTAGTTGCTGGTGACAAAAATGAAGCTCTTTTCAAAATCAAACCCGACTTTCTTCTAGATTGCTGAAGTCTAATCAACTGTCCTAGCACTTGTTTCTCAAAGGAGTAAAAACCAAGAAGCAGCAGCCACAGGGTTTGCTAATGCAGGAACAGTTGGAATTTATTTTTTTTTAATATATATATATATATTTTAAAAAGGGAAAAATATATTAAAAAAGGGAAAATATATTTAAAAAAATAAATATAAAAATATATATACGCACACATATATATAAATATATATATACACACACACATTTTTTTTCCCTTCTCCATTTGTTTGAAGTCAGTTGTTAGCTAGAGATTCACCAAGGAGAAAGTAAGGAGGATAGGAGTGTCACTCAAGGTCACAGACAGCCTTTAGTGGAAGGCTTCAAGTAACAGACAACCAGTTCAGCTAACCAAGCCTGAAAAGAAATGTTAAGAGAAATAAACCTCGACACCTCAATAACTTAAAAACTCTGAAAAATAAGTAACAATCCAGTCACTCAGTAGTCTCCAAGAGAAATGTGGAGCAGCTTCTTATGTGACTATTAGGACAGAAAAATATTTTAAGACTAGCGATAAAATATTCAATCAGGGCAGACACTTTTTAACATTCAGAAGAGGATACTCAAGAACAGTATCATTTTGCTCATTACAGATGAGCAAACACCATCATTATCATCACCACTTATATTTTTAGCCTCTGAAAATTACAGCCAGGACAGACACTCTACTGTGCTGGAGACTCTACATACAGATAAGGAGATGCATTCCTTGCTCTGCAGGGCTGATAATTTAAATATCAGGAAAAGGAAACTGTACTTCCTCTGTGGAAGGAAGTACATGGCAGTCGGTTCAGCAAAACGTGTATATGCTGGAGACTATACAGTGGAGCTGGAAATTGGACACATGCTGAAGAATAAGCAATGGAAAGCTGGAAACACTTAGGGAAGAGCATTTTGCTGGTTGGTTTGTTTTTATAACAGGATGGATCAGCTCACAATTCAATTTCTGGCTTATTACTAATCATTTCATATCTTGTATGACAGTGTATACTTGTATAACAGTGACTCAGAACAAGCAGAATCAAATGTGAACATCAACAGAAACCTTAGACTCAAAAAAGATGACCCGTACTCTTTGGGTTTTATCCCATTATCTTATTCTTCATGGCATGACATGGGATTTTCCAGTTGGTCAGGGTAGGCCACACTAATAAGAACTGATCTGTTTCTCTGCTGGAATTCAGAGATAATGCAGCTGAAAATGGACTCTGGGATACTCAGTAATTATAAGTCAGCCCTATGAGGCAGTTTACATGTTGGGTTCAGAGAACTGACAGGAAGACTCAAAGAGAAAATACACTAAATTTTTCTGAACTCCCAAAGAAATCTTTTAACAAATTAATACCAACATATTTCTTTTGCTCTAATTCCTTCCTAAAGGAGAACATGTTCTATTACTGTCTTCTGTATATTTTTATTAGACCAAGCTCTATTTATCTCTTAAGAAAGATTCTGGGTTGACAAAATACTTTTCTCAAGGGGAAAATACTGATTGGCCTAACGCCTCTCACGACAGCCTGGGGTTTAACTGAAAAGCAGCTCATGTGAATCCTTTGTTACTTCTTTTATCTCTTCCTCTACTGTATGTGCCTTCTAATATACAGGAATAACTTTTCTTAAATGGAGATATTTCCATTTAAATCAACAACATGCCAGATAAAATGCATGCTCGCACAGACCCATTTCTGCTGGAATTTACCCAGAACAGTGACTTATAAAAATTGATGCTGAAGTGGACATGAAAAGATTGAGGATGCTATAGCAACAAGATTTACAGTGAGTCATGACCTAGAAGGGAAGCAAGAGAAGGCACTTATGTGAATCAGCTGGTCAGCTCTGAGCAACAATAACAACAAAACCTTAGAGCTATGTTGTTTCTTGCATCTTGGTCCTTAACAATACTTGCCAAAATTCAGACAGACAGCACACATATAACTAATTCCAGAAGGTCACAGCTGGTTCTGCCCAGGGCCATGCAGCAATGTCTGCTCCGTGATCTCTAGTGTCCTCTGTTTCAGAAACATGGTACAGGGATTTACTTACAACCCAGACTTGCAGAGACCTACACTGATGTTATAGAGCTTATCTGCTTCGGTCCTGTACTTTACTTAAGTTGGAAACTATTACCCTAACCCTCCCACCTGAAAGAGGAATAAACAGAGACTAAGAATACAAATATTTAAGAAAAAAAGTTTTCTGAGCACCAGTGGAGCCTCTTCAACTAACATAGTTTCAGGCTTTTTGTGAGTCTTTTCACCTCTTAGAAATAATTTTGCCCCTGTAAGATGAGTATTTGAGGGTCTGAACCTGTCAAGAGTAAGTTTATATGGATGACAATATATAATTGGTTTGCCACATATCACCCCTACAACACGAGAAATGTTACAAAAACAATTATGCTAGCTTTCCTCAGTCTTACATTTGGGACCTCAAACAGCGTATCAGGCAGAACAAATTAAATCCCACTTTTCTAGCTAAACATGTTTCTAATCAGCACTCACGAGTTACCTCAGTTAACACTATTTATCCCATTGTTTACTTTCTTGTCAGAAGTGTTCTTACACATATTAAAGCAAACAGCTAAAAAAAAATCCAATAAACATCCCAAAACCTAACAACCTAACAAAACAACTCAATAAAGAATACAAGTTTTATAAGTAGGTAACTGAGAAAGCAACCACCTTACCTAGCTTGGCATGCTTTTCTAAACAATATTTGGTGTGTGAGAATGAAAAGACAGAGGCCATATAAGAAATAAAAAAATTCCTTAGTAAATTATTGAACATTTTAGAAAAGAATGAAGACAGAATTTCATTAGGATGGGAAAGAATTATCATGAGTTAAGGTTACACCAGACTAAATGCAAGTGATTAATGGCTTGATTTTCAAATCTGCTGAGCACCTGTATTTCCAAGATGCTGATTTCAGAAGAATTTTTGGGTGTTCATAACTTCTGTAAATCAGGTCAACGTGACTTGTTCAAGGTCATACCAAAGTGGCTGTTGACAAAACTGAGAACAGATACCGCCCTCAAAGTGACAGTTCATGACTATACAGAAACCCCTGAAAAATCCACCTCAGTGTTTTAAGGGCGAGTATTCCAGCTAAAATAAGGACTATATGATGCTGGTCCTTCTTTACACAAATAGCAGAGCATTTTTATCTGAAAAACTTGTAACTTATATGACATTTCTAGAAGCCTTTTTTATTGTTAACAACCTATGCTAAATTTATGAATAGAATACTTTGAAATTGCATGATTTGGTAAACAGGTGCTGTGGCAAAGCAGAGATTTGTGTATTTTGTTGGACTAAAAAAGAACAACCAAAGGAGCATTTCAGTTAAAGTGAAACACAGCAGAAGTCCTCTATTGCTCCTCTGTCACACATCTTACTTGATAGGGCCTTTACCTAATGCTTGTCAGAGGGGAAATAAATGTGTGCACACAGTAAGAAGTAAGAAGGAAAATTCACACAGTAAGACAGTAGAATGGCTTTGATCAATCATAAAATTAGTGATACCCATTCGAGGTCCAGTTTTAAAGAGAAAAATAAGACATCAGCTTGCAGCTTTTACCTGTGCTTTCACCAACAGCACTGCACGGAGTTTCTTGACTGCATCAGTAATGTCTTTGGTTTCCACAAAACAGAGGACACTGCAGATAGCTTTAGCTACTTCAATCACATTATCAACTTTATGCTGCTGACGACAAACAAAAGTGGGGTGGAGGGGGAGAAGGCACACAGTAGACACATACCATTTATCAGAAACACCTTAGTGCAAAGTTCATGCCAGTGAGCATGCAAAAAATTGTATCTGCTCATCCAAAACTCAAACACACCAGGCATTAGTCTGGCTATACTGAAATCGCTAATGACCTAAGGATAGCATAGTTTTCATTAAAGTCCAATTATCTGCCACAAAATGCGCCTTGTTGAAAACTGACAAATTTGATATTTAAAACTGATTTTGAGGCAAAACTTCAATTTGTTCTAACTTCATAAGCGTAGAAGCCCTGAAAAAGCAAACTTCTGAGGACACATGAACCTAAATGATTCACAAACTGACTGTGGTTTTTATGATACTGTGCTGTGAATTTATCCCCAATATTGTCTCCTACCCGTCTCTGTGAGAGCTGGCAAACAGCCATGTTCCTCCTAAAAATAGTGACTCTGTGGGAGATTGCATAATCTGACACCTGTGGATTGAGTACTTCTGCAACTAGCTTTTCTGCAAAATGTATATATAGTTCAAATTATTAAATCTTATTGATAATAAATTTAGATATTTAAATATTACCATATGAAAAAAACCCTCTAGATGAATAATCTCAGAAATACTTTGGAGGATTCAAAAAGAAAAATTTGGATTCCAAAGGAAGGAAAATGCAATCTTCAAATATCAAGGACTCTATGTTCAGAAAAATTAATAAATAAATTAAAATTTGTATGTTTCCTGTATGGTTATATCACTTCATTAAACCTTAAAATGCATTCACTGAACATGTAGAAACTCTTCTATAAATATTTTCCATGTTTCTGTACTGATAAATGTTCCTTTTAGCGTGTTACAGCATGTCTACTGATAAAACCATTTCTGTAACTTATCTATTTCATGCCTGAAAAAGAAAAGCTGCACCAAGATGAGCTTTCTATTTTCAAGCTTAAGGTCTATATGCAGGCTGTACTGAGAAGGTTACCACCTATCATTAATATAAATAAATACAAAAATGTATTGAGGTTACTAATTCCACATTATCTGCCCTGAGGAGAACTAAAGTGGGAATGAATTACATAAAATATTCTGAAATATTTTAAATATAGGTTGTTAGGTTTTTTTTTAGTAATTAAAGACAGCAACACTTTTTCGTACTGGAGATTCTAAAGAGAAAATGGTTCTGGTAATCTCTTGAGAATTTCAGAGCCTTCTTTGCTCTGAAGTTGATTCACCATTCTGACAGTTTACAGGAAGTCCATTTCCTTTTTTTTCCTATTTCTTTCCTTCCACTTAAGATTTTTAAATTGAACTCCTGCTGGATTTATTCTCTATACACACACACATTGCCAGTAGAAGTAGAAACCTGTAAAAATGGCATGGCTTTGCTTACCATGTATAACACTGACAAAACCAAAGCATTATACATGCTGTTTTATTCCGTAGTTGTTGAAAAAATGCATATATATGCACATATACCTACAATATTTTTAATTACTGTATATAGTTTTAAATCATAAATTAAGTATATTATATATATTTATTAAATTATAAATTAAGTATAATTCTAATTTAGCATTTTTCGCCTTCACAAGTAGCTATGGTTTATTAAACCAAAGGATTTTATGTCTATAAAGACATGTTCATGCAGACAAATTTCTGAGCAGCACATGAAGCAATAGACATACACAGGAGTAATTCTTAAGTAGAGAAACAGCTCTACTGCCAGACAGGAAAAACAAAGAAACAAACCCATGCCAGAACAACCAACCAAACAAAAATTCCAAAAACCAACCCAAAAAAACCCAAACAACCCAACCAAAACACAAACCAAAAAACCCCTCCCAGCACTTTATATATTCTTGTACTTACATATATGTGCTGTTCTACAAAGACAGTCGGATATCTTGAGGAATGTACTTCTTTCTGTAAAATATACTATTCCATTTAGAGATAAATTACCAAGGTACTTAATATTTTATAGAAGCTACTATACCATAGATTTGGTTTATATGGCAGCTGCTTCTAAGAAGAAGTAACGGCTTTGCAGATCAGGAAGAGTAAACGTGCAAAAAAAATTCTGTAATAGTGTATACTACGAATTTCTCTTTTTGGATATTATCATATAAAGAGTTTTCCATATGTAGACATATGATATTGATTTTTTTTTATTTTTGCCCCAAAGAATGAAAGACAGAGATTCGTTCCTAACAGAAGTTTTACAGTTCTGAAAGTACCAAAGAATTATAGTCAACATCTTGTATATGTTTTTTTTCCCTCCACGTATTTAAATACCAACAGAACCTTTGAAGGATATTTTGGTGTTTAAATTATTTAGACGATTAAAAAATGCTATTTCATTCTAGAACTTCTGCACGCTGTATTAAAAATTTACAAAGTTTTCTCTCTACATTAATAGTACATTCTGAACAGAGTTAAAATGAAGTGCAGGCCAACTGATTATCAGGGCAATAAAAATGGCTGGTTCTCTGGCTGCACACACTCCCTGGGAACACTCTACATTTCAACCACAGCAACACCAATCCCACCCTCACCATGTGCCAAGCAGCCTGGTTTGGTTTTTTTTTTCTTTTTAATTTTCATGTTATACAGGAATTATCCAAAATAAAATTTTTCCATTTAGTGATCATTACTAATGATAGTGGGCTTGGCACATAAGTCAGAAGAACTGGTTTCTCCAAGGCTTTTCGACAGACATCCTTGAACAAGTAAATTTGGAAATGGGTAGATAAATGTGCAAAAAAAAAAAAAAAGATTTTTATTTTTTTTTAACTGATAATCTCAAGGTCTGATTACAACTGAAGTTCTATCTGAGTACAGAACTTAAGCAGATATGTGTGCATTTAATATAGTATATGTGAGTAACTCCCAGTGGTTTAAAGTTCAGAGTGTGCTAAGTGTGGACTGTGGTGAATCAGACAGGTAACAACCCTTACAGTGATGGGAGTGCTGGCTTTGCAAATCAACGTAATTATTCCTGTGTAACCCTGGGATAAGGAACAACTATAAAGATCCCAAATTTAAATTTTCTAAAGGAATCTAATAACGCATTAATGTTCAAATAACAAATCAAGGATTCTCAACTTTTGCTTTCTTTAGTCATGTATTTATGACCAAAAGGCATTACATTACAGCTTCTGTTGTTTTTTCAAGCCACTTATTAAGGCAAAGTACTAACACTAGTTTTAATTATTATAGGTTTGAAAAAGCTCCATACACTGTGACACCTCTGAAAACATCTGCATGGTGATCTGACCTACATTATTAACTTGCAATACTACTCTTTAAAGCAGTTCACACGAACTTATACTGAGTTTGCCTGAGTAGACAAGACACTGTTAAAAAAAACCCTGAACTACTGAGAAATTAAGCTCTAGAGTAACACACACATATTTGCTGCATAGCATGAATATTTGAAAAATGTCCTGTCTTCCCTTTATAAAAACTTAATGATCTCAAGTAATTGCTTACTCAAGGTAAAAATCTTTAGCAAAACCAAATTTAAGAGGGCTTCATTATAGGTCTGAGGAATATCTACAAAGCATCATCTACAGAGAGTGGGTTGTAATGCCTCATTAATGTTGAGATTATAGCTTTCTTTGAATTTGGAATCTTCTTACTTTAGGCCCTAAAGTTTCAAGTGAATGTGAGTAACTACACTGAGGGGTGTGCTTCAGTAAAGAAATATAAATGCTCATTTGAGCTCGGGGACCTCAGTTTTCCAAATGGTTATGACTGTATCACATGCTACACATTAAATAGTCCTCTTTGAGAAGTTGCTTAAAAATGAAAAAGTCAGTGAATACCTACACAGTAGGTAGGCACAGTTCAACAGCTTTTAAATTTGTATGCATTTTGCAGAAGAAAAGTGCCAAAGATTTATATGAAAACGTAGAGAATTTTTATCTACATATACTTATTTACATAGCTATTGATATATATTTATGTATTCATGTATGTACATTATGTACAAATCTGTATGTATATAGGCATATATTTATGCATATATGTATACATACTTGTATGTACGTGTATGTTTTCTGAGTATTCAAAATAGAATAGAACAAGAATAGCCAGAAAGATTAAAATCTGGACTTGAACTCATGTGACAGATTTCTGAAACAGAGTAAGAAATGTATGTCTTAACTTATATTTCAAAGAAATACATTTTTCAGCACAGTAAGTTGTAACTCTGGAAGGGAAACACTGGAATATCTCCACACTACATCAGTATTCTTTGATTTTACTAATGTCCTTCATTTTGTTTCCAGTTCCAAACCCTAGAAAGTCAGTTAGCATGGCAATCTGAAACTCAGATCAAATAGCCATTTGGTTTCTTGAAGCTGTCATTCAAATACTCTTTTGTCCTTTAAGACATTTGTTCTTACAACATTAGCAGAGATGATTTTCTAAGAGATTTTTCCTTCAAAAATGTAAACACTCAATTAGCAGCTCACTACATCCAAATAAAGTCTTACGAGTTTTGCTGCCAAAACCTAATCCTGCAGACTACTGCATTCTTCAGTGTAGAATAGAATCACAGAAGCATAGAATCACAGAATAGCTAGGGTTGGAAAGGACCTTAAGATCATCAAGTTCCAAACCCCCTTTTCCTTTTTCCAGTCGTCAGGAACTTCACCTGACTGCCATGATTTCTCAAATATGATGGCCAGCGGCTTAGCAACTTCATTCGCCAGCTCCTTCAGGACCCGCGGATGGATTTCATCAGGACCCATGGATTTGTGCACGTTCAGATTTTTAAGATGGTCTCGAACCAGTTCCTCTCCTACAGTGGGCCCAAGGTCTCCATTCTCACAGTCCCTGCGTCTGCCTTCCAAGACTTGGGTGGTGCGGTCAGAGCCTTTGCTAGAGAAGACCGAGGCAAAGAAGTCATTCAGAACCTCAGCCTTCTCCAAATCCTGTGTAGCTAGTTCACCTGAGAGCTTCCTGAGGGGGCCTACATTCTCCCTAATCTGTTTTTTATTTGCTATGTACCTGTAGAATCCCTTCCTGTTATCCTTAATATCCCTAGCCAAGTTTAATTCTAACTGGGCCTTAGCTTTCCTAATCTGGTCTCTAGCTTCCCAGACAATAACCCTGTACTCTTCCCAGGCCGCCTGTCCTTGCTTCCACTTTCTATAAAGCTCTTTTTTCATCTGAATTTTCCTCAGGAGCTCCTTATCCATCCAAGGAGGTCTCCTGGCCCTCCTGCTGCACTTCCTTCTAGTTGGGATGCAACACTCCTGAGCTTGTAGCAGATGATCCTTGAAGACCAACCAAGAGTCTTGAGCCCCCCTGCCCTCTAGGGCTATATCCCATGGAACCTTACTAAGCAGGTTCCTGAAGAGACCAAAGTCTGCTATCTTGAAGTCTAGGGCAGTGAGCTTGCTGCACACTCTTCTCACTGTCCTAAGGATCTCAAATTCAACCATCTCGTGGTTGCTGCATCCAAGGCTGCCCTGCAGTGCCACATTTCCAATGAGCCCTTCCCTGTTGGTGAGCACAAGGTCAAGCATGGCACCTCTCCTTGTCGGTTCCTCTATTACTTGCAGAAGGAAGTTGTCTTCCACACAATCGAGGAACCTCCTGCATTGCTTGTGCTGGGCCATACCATCATTCCAACAGATGTCAGGGTGGTTGAAGTCACCCATGAGAACGAGGGCCTGTGAGCGTGAGGCTTTTCCTATCTGCCTATGGAGTGCTTCATCTGCAGATTCCTCTTGATCAGGTGGTCTATAACATATTCCCACAGTAATGTCTCTCATCGTTGTTTTCCCTTTAACCCTGATCCACAAGCTGTCTGTTACCTGCTCACCCATCCCCAGGCAGAGTTCCATACTCTCCAGCCTATCCCTAACATAAAGGGCAACTCCCCCTCCACGCCTGCCAGGCCTATCTTTTCTAAAGAGTCTGTAACCTTCCATGCCAACACTCCAGTCATAGGAGCCATCTCACAATGTTTCTGTGATGCCTATTATATCATACCCCCGTAGACGAGCACACATCTCTAATTCCTCTTGTTTGTTCCCCATGCTATGGGCATTTGTATAGAGGCATCTGAGCAGAGCTCCAAATGAAGCTGGCTCATCGGCTGGAGCAGCCGGAATATCTCTGCATTGGTCCAAGCATTTATTATAGGTGCTGGCAACTGACTGGGAGTGTTGGGATGGAATGATGCCACCCTCCCCCAGCACATCTAGTTTAAAGCCTCCTTAACCAGTCTGGCAAGCCTCCTACCAAAACTGCCCTTCCCCTTCTTTATCGGACCAGCTCCACCAGCCCCCGCTAGACCTGGCCTACAAACTTGGGTCCCATGTTCAAGACACCCAAACCCCTGACTGTGACACCACCCTTTTAATCATTCATTAACCTGGCTAATCCTCCTAGTTTTTTTCAATTCCTCCCCTGTATCCTGGAGAATAGATGAGAAGACAATCTGAGCTCCAGAGCCCTTAACCACCTCTCCCAGGGCTCCTTCTTTATGCTCCCCAGGCTACTGCTATCTATATCCCTAGCACCCACATGTATCACTAGAAGTGGGTAATAGTCCATGGGGCTTACCAGAGCAGGCAGCCTCTCTGCCACATCCCTGATCCGTGCCCCTGGTAGGCAACACACCTCCCTTGAGACCAGGTCAGGCCGACAGACGAGTGCTTCTGTGCCTTTCAAAGTAGAATCCCCTACCACTACGACCCGCCGCTTTTTCCTGGCAGCACCAGTAGAAATCTTCTTTACCAGTGCATCACCAGGCTGTTTCTGGCACAAGTGCGTTTCCTCATGAGCCCCCTGCAGGACAGCAAACCATTTCTGCGTGGGGACAACAGGTTCAGGAGGAAGTCCCTTGCTTTTAATTGTCCTTTTCCTCCTTTTTTTGTTTTTTTTTTTTGTCCCCAATTCCCAGCTTCGAGAGTTAACAACCTCCTTCTTTCCTCCCTGAGCTACAGGGGAAGCTTGAGGACTCTGCACAGTTCGAGCAGGGAGCAAGCATTCCTGTTTTCTCCCAGCTACCCTGACATCTTGTAGCCTATTAATAGCTTCCCGCAGCTCAGTCACCTGCTGCAGGAGAGCCTCCACCAGGGAGCACCCAGCGCAGCCCTGCCCGTTGCGTACCTTTCCCCCACCAGACCCGTGCAGGCACTCTCTCCACCCCGAAGTCTGCCCTGCAGCCTCCCCTCTCATCGGCTCTGTCTGGGTGCCTACGGTGGCCACCGCCGGGGCAGCCAGAGCAGAGCTCCCAGACCGGGCCTCGGTCATACGGCGAGTGCTCACCACCCCTCTCGCCTGCCCGCGCGAGCTGCCTCGACCCGCTCTGTTCGCCGCGCTCCCTGGGGCAGGTTTTTAACCAATCAGGGCTGGCGCCGTTCCTCCTGGCTCCGCCCCCGGTGAGTCCCTGCTCGCGTCAGCTGAGCTGCCGGCTCCTGGGTAGCTGGGTCCTGTCGAAGACTTGAGGCTCCCTCGGTGGCTCTGCTCTTGTCGCTCTGAGTTGAGGCTCCTGGACTCTGATCTCCCCCTGCTCCGGTGTTCAAGGCATCCTCTCTAGAGCTACTCACCTCAGCAACTGACCCTAAATATATATCCTAAATACATAAACATTTGGCTTGTGGTTTTGTAAAATCAGGGACAAATTTTACAGATACAGGTACCATCTTATACCTCCACTAAATCCAAATATTAAACTGCCAACCCAAAAATCTTGTTTTATTTACAGGTTCCTTGGTACTTAGAAAAAAAATCACCTTTGAGATTTAAATTTGTAGGACTTTCTTCTTAATCTCAATACAAGTTTGACTAAGATAATTTATATCCTTTCAAAATCAGGTGAAACAACCTTAATTAAAAGTCTTCCTTAATTGCATTTGAGACAGATTAATAATTAGACACCTTTCATGTAGAAGTTTATGCTTTTCTGGTATAACAAACAAAGAACAAATACCTCATCTTGCAATAGACATCCCACTTGACCATTATATTTCATAATAACTGATAGAAGGTTCTGTCTGGAAATCAGAAAAAGAAACCAACATCAACTTAATAACAGTTGGATAAAGAGACCAGATTTCTCCCCCACCCCCCACCATATATTTGGAACAGTTTGATTTTATGTTGGCATAAAATGCAGACAAGTGCTTATGTGAATGTCAAGTAATGGAGCCTGGATCTCCATGGGTTTTTTTGGTAGACATTTGCAACAAAGGACAGATGTAAAAACCTTCTTCTACTCATACCTGGAGGATGCAAGTTTCCCAAGTAAAAGTACTCCAGTACGTGATCCTCTATTTCAGTGTCTATTGAACTCCACATCCCATCTATTTTACTCTTTAAGGTTAAGCAAGTGCTTAAATATTACTTTGAAGAAGGATGAACTTAAGTACATGCTACAATGCCTTCTTTCTCAATCACTTCACAAACTAAAGCTGCAGGGAATCAGGCAAACCATCTGGAAAACATCTGGGAAAACTACATTTCAAGAGCCCATACTGTCGCAATTATAAAACTGTGTATTCTAAACAGGGAAACCAATGCTTCATAATTCATTAAACTTAATTTGCTTACATTTCACAAGTTTACATGTGCACACTGTCTTAATAACTGCCTTTTCCGTAGTATTAGCTAAGCTGTGAATCTGTTTTACTTCTGTAGACAGGCGTACATGACTCCATAGTCCCATGCCTTTTTTATGCTACAGAAGCTACCATAAAGTCTGCACAGGCAAATTGCTGTGCCCTAGCAAAGGGTAAATTAATTAGGATTATGAGCAAGAGTATACACCTCACTACACTGAACTCCTGGACTGATGCTTCAGCTGTAAACCTCATCATTTTAGCACTGCAGGCTCCAAGTGCTATCCCAAATAGATAACCAGAATCAGAGTTTTGCTTTTAAGAAGCATTTGTGTAATTTTCTATGTTTCAAGCACAGTGAAATCCTAGCTGTTGTTTGTCAGCTGGAACACATAGGTGCCTACAAGACCATGGCTAAGGTTGTTACACACAGGAATACACCTTCCTTTTCCTTTGACAGCCTTCTCTGCAAGGTCAAATCTTCAGGAAGGGGCACAGAAACCTTAATTCCCATGTCCACACCCTTCCTAGCCTACTGATTTGTAAAATGGACATACTATTGCCTTGATGGTCCTTGGTGGTAGTCAGGGTTTCTGTGTGCGTTTTATGAAAAAATGGTAATTGCAATTTACGCCCTTTCTGCAGTGCTCGTTTATTTTACTCTATTACTTTATTCTTGACGGTTTTTCCCCTCTTGTATTTCACACTGACACTTTGTTTTAGGGATCTTCCTTTGGAAGACTTAGGAGGAACTTTTCTCCCCCTCCTTGCAGTCTGGTAGGTGAAAGTCCCCTTCGTTTCAGAGCAAATGGACTATTGTTTACAGAGAAATTGTATCTTAGTTTGACTAACAGAGCAACCAAAGATTAAATTTGCAACTACAGTCCAAAGTACAGTTTTTATGGTACATGGTTAGACTTTGATTATACATATTGTACGGAAAGAGGAGGAAAGAGAGTCATTGCACTGAAATCGTAATACAGAATAAAGAAATGTTAGGTGGCCTTTCTTGTGCTAATACTAGAGTGCATTTCCCCATAAATGCCTACTATTCACCTCCTCCTACACATGGTTTTGCCTTTACAGCTTTTTATTTCAAATCTGAACTAGCCTTATCTAGCCAGGCAGTTTCTGTGTTGAGTAGCTGCCTGGCAATTCCTCCTGTAATCCTGTTAAATCACAGCTAATACAAGCTGCTGCTCTGCTTTGACCAAAGCTCCATGCATAACATCTTTTTCATAGCATTACCCAGCTCAAAAGTAGTTCTGGACATAACGAGCCTGCTTTGCTGCCTTGATGCATACAGGTAAGTATGTTTATTAGCATGCTTGGTCTAAATGCAGGCTTCAAAATAATTTCTAAAGTTATAGAATCATAAAATAGTTAGGGCTGGAAAGGACCTTAAGATCATCTAGTCCCAACCTCCCTGCCATGGGCAGGGACCCGTCACCCAAGGCTTCACCCAACCGGGCATTGAACACTGCGAGGGATGGAGCATTTATCACTTTTTTGGGCAACCCATTCCAGTGCCTCACCACCCTTACAGTAAAGAACTTCCTCCTTATAGCCAATCTAAACTTCCCCTATTTAAGTTTTAACCCATTACTCCTTGTCCTATCACTACAGTCTCTAGTGAAGAGTCCCTCTTCAGAATCCTTGTAGGTCCCCTTCAGATACTGGAAGGCTGCTATGAGGTCTCCATGCAGCCTTCTCTTCTCCAGGCTGAACAGCCCCAGCTTTCTCAGCCTATCTTCATACAGGAGGTGCTCCAGTTCCCTGATCATCCTCGTGGCCCTCTTCTGGACTTGTTCCAACAGTTCCATGTCCTTTTTATGCTGAGGACACCAGAACTGTACATAATACTCCAAATGAGGTCAATATAATAATATAATATACTACTAGGCTAAAAATTAGTGTATTTTCCATCAGTTTATTCTACTCTAAAGAATTCTGTGTATAAAGTAGCCATAATTTTACATAATTAACAGGAAACAAATCCAGCAACTTATAACAATGATCAAAATACCTCTACTAATGCTATCCTCAATCTTTGACTACTAGATAATTAACAATATCCATATATTATCACACAGGCATGCATCATACTTCTACAGCTTTAATAGCTTTGTATAAAGATGGCAATGCTAACCAGCCCATGAACATTCAGGATTTCTTTGACATTGAGGAAAGTTTTGGAGCTTTTAGTATGGCAAATGCTACAATTATTTTGAAAAGAAAAAAAGTATAAACAACTTGAAACCGTCACTCTTAGAACCCAGCTGGTCTATATGGGAGGAAGATCATATATATAGCAAATGCTTACAGCATTCATTTTTCAGTTTCCTGGCACTAGCACCTACCACAGAGCAGTGCTAGTTTTCCTTTCTAAAATGCTGCTCATCACCATGCTGCCTGAAGCTGTGCCTAACTGCAGGGATCAGGCTATTCATCATGTTATAGTCCTGGCACCTCAGTGTCAGAGATTATGGGCCAATGGACTGTAGTTCTTCTGATGCAGTCATTGATTTACACTGTGTTTGGTTTTCAAGCTATGAAAATCAGTGCATCAAGCAATATAGCGGCTGCTGATTTTATTTTTTCACATTAGCATGTGAGAGCAAACCCAATTATACCAGAGGTAAGGTTCCAGTTCATTCTTTTTACTTCATCTCAAGCCAGTTCAAACAGCTCGTTTTCTTTCTGCTAGATCTAAGCAGACTGAGAATCTCAATCAATACATCCTCTAAAACACAAAAGTTTGTGTGCTACGATCAGAAATATAACTACAGTACCTGCAGGCAACCCTGAGCATTACTTTATTTAGCTAATCTAAATACTCACAGCTGTGAAGACACAATATCTGAAAGTAATCTGCTGGTCTTCCTAGGTGCCAGGCAGGTTTGCACAGCCTGAGTCCATTCTACTGCATAGGCATACCACTGCATCCATCTACTCCACCTCTATTACAACCCTAGCCAGGTATAGAATGGAGGAATTATGTTGCAAAGATACATACCAGTGCCTAATAAACAGCTGTTATGACTAAGTATGATACTGACTGGCCTACTCACAAAAAAGTACTATAAGTGGGCACGCTTAGAAGAATAAGGGCTTTTCTTCACTGTATGGTTCACCTTATAGTTTTGGTGGTGCTTCAAAGCCTTGTCAACATAATTGTATCAGTACTTTCAACTGAAACTAGTTGCCTCTAAAGGGGAAAAAGAATATGTGAACACTGCTGAAGTTTGCTCCAAGAAGTGAGTTTTTGATCCCTAAAGTTAAGGACTGCATGAAGGCTTATGGTCACAACACTTGAAGTAGCCACAGTTAGAATCAGCTGTGCACCCTATGTGGCACCAAGCCAGGTTCCCTGCTTCCCTCCACGCTCCCTATGACTGTTACTAAGACATGTAGGTTATCTATTCATTAGGAAGGAGTGGGTCAGTTCAAAACACCCAACATACCATGAGGCAGTCCACCACGGTGGTATTTTCATACCATAACATGGAAAAGTATGTATTGCACTTCATGGAGCAAGCCTTAAGCACAACACTGGAAGACTGCATATGTGTGCAAGGAGTCTAGTGTGGTGCCCATTCATGAACATGGCCTACGGGGAGCAGTCCCTGGAATAAACTAGGAAATGGATAAGAATCAGGCTAGAGAATATTTAAACTGGACCTACTTAAGTCCATGTTCTCTGATGGAATGCACCCACAAATGCTGAGGGAGCTGTCATTGTGAGGCCCCTTTCGATAATCTGTGGACAAACATGAAAATTGGAAGAATGCCTGAAGAATGGAGGAAGGCAAATGTGACTCCCATCTTCAAGAAGGAAGACCCAGAGAGCTACTGGCTGATTAGCCTCATCTTGAACCGTAGGAGGCTGATGGAGTACTAATCCTGAGAACTGTTTCCAGGCATGTGAACTATAAGAAGGTGATACAGAGCAGTCAGAATGGATTCACCAAGGGAAAGTTGTGCTTGACCAATCTGATAACCTTCCATTATGATAATCATAGGTTTTGACATTGTCACTCATAACAACCTCATGCAGAAGCCAATAAACTATGGGCTGAATGAACAGACAGTGAGGTAGATTTGAAAACTGTCTGAACGACCAGACCTGGAAGGTAGTGATGGGTGACACAAAGTCTAGCTGTAGGCTGGTAGCTAGTGGTGTACCTCAGGGTCCATTACTGTTCAACTTCTTACTTAATGATTTGGATGGCTCGGTAGAGTCTACCCTCAGCAAGTTTGCTGACGATATATAACTGGAAACAGTATCCAATACAGACCTTGACAGCTGGGAGAAATGGGCTGACAGGAACCTCTTGAAGTTCAGCAAAAGGAAGTGCAAAGTCCTGCACCTGGGGAAGAATAACCCCATGCACCAGTACGTGCTGGGGACTGACTATCCAGAAAGTAGCTTTGCAGAAAAGGACCTGGCAGTCCTCTTAGACAGAAAGCTGAACATGAACCAGCAATGTGGCCTTGCAGCAAAAAAGACTAGAGGTGGCTACAGGTATCCTGGGCTGCATCAGAAGTGTTATCAGCAGATTGAGGGAGATGACCCTTCTCCTCCTACTAAACACTGGTGAGCCACACCTGGAGTGCTATGTCCAGTTTCAGGCTCCTTAGTACAAGAGAGATGTGGATGTACTGGAGAGAGCCGAACAAAGGTCCACTAAGATGATTAAGGGACTGGAGTGTCTCTTCTATAGCGAAAGACTGAGACCTAGGACTGTTTATCTTAGAGAAGAGAAAGGCCATGGGGGTTATTCTTGATGTATATAAACACCTCAAGGGAGGGTGCAAAGACAATGAAACCAGGCTCTCCTCAGTTGCCACGTGAAAGGACAAGAGACAATGGGGCACAAACTTTAACACAGGAGGTACTGAGGGTGACTGAGCACTGGCACAAGTTGCCCAGGGAGGTTGTGAAGCACCTCTCCTTGGACATATTCAGAAATCATCTGGACACAGTCCTGGGCAAGCCAGGCTGTGTCCAGGTATTGCTTAATTAGGTCTTATACAAAGCAATACCTACTCTTGTCTGTTTTGAATCTGCTACTTTCACTTCAGGCTCTCTTTATCCTGCCCAGTAAAATACAATAAATGATACTTTTCTGCAGACATTCTCTGTGCTCCTCAATTTCATAGACTTGTCATCTATAAAACTACCCATCTTCTATTATCTCTTCATCAGGATGAAGAATAATGTTATTTATTTGTTTCTCATATGGAAGGCATTTCATTACTCAAGAGCATCCTTGCTGTCCTTTACTTTTTCAAGTTCTATTACATCACATTTGAAATGGTGGAAGCAGAACTGTTGGCCATATTCAAGATAAATGAACACCCTACACTGATACTGTGGCTTAATAATTTTTTTTTTTCATTTTTCTTTTCTTTCATAATAATTTCCAACATTTGTTTTATCTTTTTTGCAGCTGCTGTGCACCAAGCTGACATTCAGAACTATTTATTATAACCCCAAGAACTCACTCCTTGTGGTGAAAGGCAACTCAGAGCCTATGATTTCATCTGTGAATTTAAGACTGTTTCCTCCCATCTACACATTTATCTTCTCAAAATTTCATCTGCCACTTTATCACACACTCAACTCAGCACTGTAAAATCCTTCTGCAAGTCATCACAGGCAGCTCCAGTGCACATTATGGATAGCAAAATTTTGTCACCTAGCTATTTCCCTTTTTTTCTTCAGGTAAGTTAGAAATACAGTTGAGAACACAGGGTTTGATCACTGATTTTTCTGGGTCATCGCTGCTGGAAAATGTTTTCTCCTACCTGTCAACGATCCATGGAACAAGCAGGAAACAATAATCAAATATAGTTCAAGCTTTTACTTTTTCAATATTTACTGAACTTGTGGTTGAAGAGAGAAAGTATTTATTGCCCTACAGCATCAGAGGAAATTTTGTGGACCACAGTCAATTTCCAGCTCAACATCTTTTATTACACATCCCCTTTGAAGACTCTCTTTGCAATGGAAAAGGCCACAAGCTTTACATCACAAGAAATAAAACACTCAATAAGTAATGCGTGCATGGATTGTATGATTGGTTTAATCTCTTTATAGAAAGACCAAAATGGAAATTTGGGTCATGCTCCTAGGAAACCAGATGGGTCCTCAGTAAGCACCAGATATTCACCTTGAACAAGTCACCACCTCTCTGTTTTCCTCCATCTGCTAAATGGCAGGTGTGGCATTGACCGCTCTTGGCAATGCACTTTATAATACTGATGAAAAACATCACAAAAACCTGTTAACAGCTTCTTTATCTAAGTGCATGAAATGGAGCATAATGAAAGTTGAATGAGGAATCTATCTCATTTAGTGCTTGTCCATGGTAGGTTAGCTTTAGAGTCAGATGCACTTTGAGTGCCAAGTTAAAAGCTTGTCATAGCTAGACTCTATTAAAAAAGTAAACCAAAATAAAACATCACTCAACTGTGAAAACCAGGAATAATGAAGAGCAAACCTATTATTTTTTACAGTATTTACTCTTAAAAGTTCTCTAAGAGCAATGCACATGTGAAAATTATGACTCCTTCAATCCTGGCAATCTTTAGGAAACATGAAAACTCTAATAAAACCTTCGATGACATGAAAGAGAGAGAACAGGGAAAACTACACAGATCTATAAGTTATTATTGATTTTCGCTAAGCAATCGGGTCTGGAAATAAGTCTAAAACATTTATACCGATTTTCTTTCTCTTTGGTACCATTTCTGTTACCAGTAGGTCTTGGAATTGTCCTTTGGGACGAGGAGGCTCATTACAAACATGAACAATTACAAACAGAAATTAAATACCAGTGTTCTTACCGAGTCAGTCTCCAGGCACAGGTATCTTCTAACAGCTGATTCGCACCGAAGTGTCTTTGGTCATCCTCATGCTGTAGAACAGAGGTATATAGATAAACTGAGTATACTGAATGGAAGAATGTATGTTGGACAGATTTGCTTGCTATTTTCAAGTCAGTATGTTCTTTAGGAACTCTTAGAGTGTTCAGAATGTTTTGGTCTGAAAATTTAATTGATGAATCTCTAATCTTACACTGGGTTGTAGGAGGCAAAGCCAAATTGCCACCATAGTTCCTTCCTGCTACCCATCAACTAAGACTATAGCAGGCCTCAGAAAACCCTCTGCAATGGCAATACACACTAGTCATGAAGCAGAAATCAGTTTGCATCCACCACCTCTCTGCTGCTTCCTTTACAAAAAGAACAGAATGGAAAACATCTGTACCATCCTTTGTCACTTCCTGAAGGGACTTCATCTCCGTAATGCTTCACTAAGAGATCAAAGCACTAAAGCATGTTTTGTATGAGGAGAGGCTGCGCTGGGACTGCTCAGTCTGGAGAAAAGAAAGCTCAGGGGGAATCTTATCAATGTGTACACGTATCTTATGGGAAATAATGAAGACAAGGGAGTCAGAATGTTCTCAGTGCTCACTGACAGGACACGAGGCAGACAGCACAAATTAACATGTGTTAAATTCCAGCTTAACACAAGAAAAAGAAGTATAGTGAAGACAGTCAAACACAGAGAGAAGTTGCCCTGGAAGGCTGTGGAGTAGGTTTGAATATCTGCCAAGATATTCAAAACTTGACCAGACTCTGTCCTGTGCACCTTGTTCCAGCTGACTTTGCTTGAGCAGGGGGACTGGACAAATGATCCAATGAGATCCCTTCCAACCTAAATTATTCTGTGATTTTGCCTTATTTGACGCATTCTGTGGATCAACCTGTTCCCATTCAGACACAGTCCTTTCTCCAGCCCCATGGATTTGTTGCCTTTAATGCCTCCTCCCGCCCCGTGGAGGTAGCTCAACCCATGCTAGGCGTGCACTGCCAGCTTGCAGGCACCACCATGCTCTGGAAATTCTGCCCTTTTCCTGATTCATGGCTGAGCCCATATCTCTGTAACTTACAAGGAAAGTTATTAAGGGGCTTGTGACAAGTACAATTCTAAATTCACTGGTTAAGGCTCCGAAAGGGAATGACACTTATGAACAAGTATAACCCTGAGAGGATGAGAGAGAATTCAAGAATCACAGAATGGTTAGGGTGGGAAAGGACCTTAAGATCATTTAGTTCCAATAAGACAGAAGCAGAACAGCATCACAGCACATAGGCATCTAGTGCAGCTAGGACAGCTGCCAGACATTATTCTTCTTAGTATCCCTAGAAATGCAGATGATGGCTGGGTTGGGCATAGGTTAGGAAACCAGGCTAACGCTTGTTTGTTTACATGTGTACCGATCTAAAATATTTGGTTGCTCAAAGGTGAAGCAGAGGACAGAAATGGTATCTGGCCAAGGATACAGAAAAATCAGAAAGGTGACTCCATTTTAGGCTGGACTAAACTAATGAAACTTTCAGGTCCTTTGTAAAGGCAAGACAAAATGGTTTAATATTAAGTGCAACACATCCATGAGAAAAAAAAAATCTGTTAATCTTTTACTGATAAAGCTTTCATACAATAAACAAACAAAAAGAACAGTATAATCCAACAGTGATGAATTATGGCTCCTTATTCTCCCTCCCCCAATAGAATTGGAAAGAAAATTTGTGTTTTCCAAAAAATCCAAACAAACACACAAAAAGCCAACAAAACTCAATTCTTTTATTTGTTTGGGTAAAGAAACCTTCTCCTAATATTTTGAATGTTACTGAATTCAAATATTGAAAGATTGCTCACAAAAAGGTGACCACACTAGCAATTTTTTCCAGTTAACTGTAGTACAGTTGTGGCCTAAGGCTAACATTCCTGAGCAACTTGTGTTGATAATATGGTTGGATTCAATTTAAATATGTTAATTGACATGTGAATTAATTCACACTAATTCTGCTTTAAATTGCTATGAAGAGATTTAGCAATAGCACCATTTAAGGAGCAGGATCTTGCTGAGCTAGATACATTACAGATGTTCTGCAGTAATCCCATCTGGAGCGCTACTATCTCTTTTATCACATAGCGGCAATAAGTGAAAGATGAATTAGATGAACGAAACGGAAGGAGTAATTTAAGTAAAACATCCTCATGCATTAAGCCTTTGAAGTATGCATCTTACACCTAAGCACTGACCTATACTGTGTCTGGGCATTATGTAAGGAACACAAACACCTGTGTCCCTTACCTCAGTGTATTAACATGTGAGAAGAAAACAAAATAAGTATTTGGGGTTAGGGGATGTGTTTGAGAGTAGATGATTTCAGATTATGCCTCTGAACCCGACTGCGTTGCTCCTACAAAAATGACTGTGAGACATAACCAGTTAGAAAACCAGTTTACTGTTGCCAGTTTCCTGAGTGCAGCACTAATTGTGCCACATATGGCTCTGTCTGCTGGTTTTGCTCACAACTCAAGTCTTCTGCCCATACTATACTCTGAGGATTGGAGCACCTGACCTCTGACAGCTGTCATGCTGCTTCAATGCATGCTAGAGGACTTGTATAATATCTCAAGCCTTGAGAGTATTTTGTAGTGTTACCATAATGAGAAGTGTGCATTTAATGAAGGAAATAGCACACAGCACTCCATTGTGACTTGCTATAATATCATGCTTTGAATTTGCTACTTCTAGACAGAGCCACAATCACATTCATCTTGACTCTCAGCAGATCATACCCTTTTTTAAACCCCAATAACATTACAGCTGAGTAGTGTATACATTCTACCCTGCATTTTTATAATGTCGCTGCATGCTTAGCCGTCACACTACCACCTTTGGAGACCTTACAAATAGCAGAGCACATTCGAACTAAATGATCACAGGGACAGAGCAAGACTGGTAAATGACAAACTTCCTTTTCCATCTCATACACTGACAGCACTAGAAGGACAGGGAGGGATGTATTTGGAAACAGTGTGACACAGGTGGAAGGAGGAAGCCCTGAAGCTTTAGAGAGAAATTAGGTATGTGTGACTGACAGGAATCTAGACATTTCAGGGGACCTCATGGACTAGGGCAAAGGTGAGTGTATGTGAATTATTTAGCACTGGAACACATATGGTTTATTACTATATATCTGGGCTGTCAAGATACTCTGTGACACTAGCTAAACTACAGCCTCAGAGGAGATTTCTATAAGGTAACATATTCCAAAGTTCAAAATTCAAAAAGGATCCACTAGATCACAAGTCTAATTCTCCCCAACAGTAAGTGCAATTAACTCACAAGAATAAAGAGTAGCAGCACACGTGCATGACTGTCTGAGACAGCTGAAGAATCCTAAAAGTCTTTGTGCTATAAGGAAAAAAGAAAAAAAGGCAGCACACTATTTTTACATCTTTTTATGTGAATTCTGAGAGAAGGAAATTTATTTTCCATAAACTGGTTCTAGGTCTGTGACTTTCAAATACGTTTTCTCACCAAAGCCACAAGTTTCAGAGAACAGCAACAACAAATTGGTTGTGAGCTCAGTGCAGACTACCTCAGATCCTTGAATTCAGTGTTGCTAGCACTGGTTTCAGTAGACCAAAATAACTGGGCCCAAAGTGAAAGGCAACACTGTAGCTTTCAGTGCACCATAGTCTTTGTCCCCTCTGTTAGGTTTTGTCTGCTCACAGACTTGCCTGTGAACAGAACTTCTTCCTAATGTAAGTACTCTGTCATATCCTGGAGCAGGAGGAAATCTCTGGATCTATGACTTATGCCAGCTCAAGAGCTGCTCATGTTCTTTGCTATTATTAGAAACCTGAAGTAACTTCATGGCCTGAAGCTTTCAGAGATATGTCAGTTACCCTAACAAGGTGATCAATAATTCACTTTAAGATATCTTAAAATGTCACCCTTCCTGGTTAAACCCTGTTGTAGATTATTATAGTTCCACAAATTCTCTGAGACAATAGATGTTTTCTAATGGCCTGAACACTGATAATTTGTCTCCCAAGCTTGTCAGCTACCTGTCTGTTTGTTTGTTCGTAATCATTCTACCTGGTAATTGTAACCATTTCCAAAACATGAAACATCAAGAGATGCTCTGTCTCTCCTCCACAGTGCACTGCAGAGTATTAAACCTCATTTAGTCCTGTCAAACTGTAACAGTTAAAGGAGACTTTGCACATATTAAGTCAACATCAAGCATTTTACAGTAGCACAGTTTCAAGGGCTACTTAAACACAAGAAAAGGCCCCCTTATATTTGAGATACTACACACATCCCTCACTGGCTCTTTTCATCTGTGATTATGCTCAGAATGTGAACACTTAAATCATTATGTCTGGTAAAATATGAATACTGGTATATATGAAAATAAAAGTGCTTCTGAACTTTCAGGAAATATCACCTGCTGGCTGCTTTAGTCCAAAAATCCTTTTCTGGGGGCAACTGAAACTCTCTTTAGAAACTCATAGAATACTCTTTGCTGCCTCTCCACTGCAAAGTTAATTCTTTCCACACATAACTAGTATGTGGGGACAGCTCTGAAAAAATGGGTCTCTCAGACAGGCACAGCACTCTCTGGGAACGGCATCCTGACAAAGGTTTCTCCTTCCATGCTGTTTCACTATGCCTTGCTTCCAAAACATGACCTAGCCACTAAGAATTTAACACTTCCGACCCATTACATCTCCTGGAGTTCATGTTTAAGTGTTGTCCCTTAGAGACCACACTGGGTACGTACAGAGTGGGATAGGTGTGTAGTAGTAGATAAACAAATATAGCAATTGTTATTATTATTGTAACTTCTGTACACTGGGCCACCATTTGACAAAAGGACTATTTGATTTTTTCCACTTTCATTGTCATTCTCAAGATTTCTGTGTGTGGAGAAAAATTTGCAGTGACCAGAATTCCTACTCCAGAAGTTCTATCTTGCTAGATGGTATAAAACTGAGCTTAAATATGTTTCTATATTACAAAGATAACTTTATATTCTGTGAATAAGATAAAATTATAAGTTTAGAGGAATCCAGCACCTCAAAAATTTGGATCTTAAAAGACTTTTGTTCCAGAGGGCTAAAGCTGACCAATTTGTCTCAAAAACCCAAAACCAAAATAAAGGTCATCCACTGTCTGAAAGGCCCGTGATTCCATGTTAAGCCCCAGGCCATATTTCTTGCTTGCAACTGCTGAGCTAAAAACAATTTCCTCTTTATGACCATTTCATAACAGTATGGCAATTTCCCACAAAAGGAAAGGAAGCAAGTATTCACCTTAAAACAAACAAAAAAAATTACATCTTTCAGTGGAATTCACTGAAGAAATGTGAACATTTAGTTATTGGCAAAGTTAATAAGCTGTCTGGCTTTAAAAAAATAAATTAGTTGCACATTACTTTGAAGTATCCACTTATATTGGTTATTAAGCCTAATAGTAAAATAATAGTAATTTGCAGGTACAGATATTTTTAATTATGTCTCCTAATTTCAACAGTGTTATGTAAGGCAAGCAAGAATCATGAAGGCGTTCACCAGATGGCACTGGTATAGGTTTTGCTTCCTTAGCACACAAAGAAGTTCAAGGTTTCAGATGAGACTACTGAATATATCAGTTGGTTCCAAAACAAATGATTTTGAAGACCTATAGTAATAGCAGCTCTATGTACAGCAAAATGGTAATTTGCCCCATATTTTAGTTTCTGTTTGAAGGCAGAGTAATTTGCAGAGAATCAATCGCTACTTGGAAGATTGAAGAGAAGATCAGCAGAAAGCTGTCTGAGGCTCCCTCTTTTCAATATACGCATGTAAAAAATCTTCACCATATGCTATATGCATAATGCATTTGTACCAAACTTCTAATTTATCTTACTGATATCTCAGGACAGAAAATGTTGGATACCTACAACTGCCCAGCAGAAGGGTCAATAACACATTATTCTATTTAAAAAATAGAGATGCTGACCTAAAAAAGGTAAATAATTTTTCCATCATTACACATTTACAGACATCCATAATTATATCACATAACCAACACTCCGATCTTCTCAAGCCCTTCTTTGACAGCATTAACTAAATGGAAAAATTACATTTCCCATCTTCTGTCACAGGACCTATGATCTAACTCCAGAAACACTATGATAGCCATCTAATCTCTGTTTAAAGCAGAAAATGAAAATCACACGATGATTCCTGCTTCAATCTCAACAACTTGCAGTTAAATGACAATGAGGTAACACAGATACTTTCCTCAAAATACCTTATTCCAGCGGTCACTGGGCTTGTTCTTATTGCTGCTGTGTAATGTGGATTGGGTGAGAAAGCACACAAGATGGACACTTGCTCATCCATTCTGAAGGTATATTCAAACATCAACCTATTTTCTCTACAGTGATATCAAGCACTTGGTAATTCATTGATCTGAATAATTTTTGAAGAAGTAATCTGGTGATGAAAGCTTCCATGTTTCCTAATTTACTTTATTTGGGATGATGCTATACCAAGAAGAATTGACAGATTATAAAAATTAAATAATTAAATTAATAACATTGGCAGTGAAAAATGCCAATAATATAAGCCAGGATTATACATATCAGAACTATATTATTCTGCTTTTGTCTATAACCTGGTTAAAATATTACATATATATATGTGTGTGTGTATATATATTTGGCCTCATTATAGACCTTTTTAATACATCGTGTTGAATTTAATGTTTCACATGGTGTCACATACTGTAAAACCCCTGCCCTTTTTTGTTAGAAATGTGTCACCTGACCCACGTATTGACAGACTCAGGCTGACAGCAGACCTGTGCAAAGCTGGTAATTGGTACGTTCTGTGAACGGAATCAACGCACTGCCAGTGAACACAGCCCAGAACAAAGCTTCTGTGGTACTGAAAACTTTGTGTTGAAAGTAATTCAAGGTTGTCCACTGAGAATAAAACTCACATTTAATAGCACAGGTCAGCACCATTAAAGCTCAGTAATGCACTGCAAGGATGCATAAACCCAAATAATCCGAATAGGAATCTCCCTGGATTTAAGATGATGATAAAGCAATGTTTTCCTAAGGACTACATGTCCTTACAGACAACATTTCTACATGTCTATGACAAGCACACGCACCCACAAGTTTGCATGACACATGCACAAACACACCAACCGCGATTCTGACTTTTATCACCCTCCTCCAGTTTTCAGTGATAACAATAATCCAGATCTAATTCATATTTCACAGTGCTTTGCATGGGTTTACCATAGAAAGGAAAAAAAAAAAAAAAATTACTGACCATCTCAAATAAATTGCATTAAATTCTGAAAAAAATGGGGGTTTTTTGGGTGGTTTTTTTGTTGTTGTTGTTGTTTTTGGGGTTTTTTTTCTGGAAAGGTAACCCTTGGTCTTTTTCAGTTGTGTGTTCTCTATGGTAATTCACTATATTTAAGTACAAGGGCAAAGCAGAGATGTTCCTCAGTAAGTTTCAACCGGAGTTCAGCGATAATATATGCATTCTCAGGAAAGCAAATAATCTCTCTTTGATTATTACTGCAGGTTGCTACATAAAAGGATAGGTGGGATTTTATTCCTTCAGGGATGCTGAAATAAAATGGAGGAAAAGAAGCTGACATACCGTTCTAGCCAAACTTTGCTTCAAATTACTAGCAGTGTGTAGTCGAAGCTGAATGCAGGTGGTTGCCTTGCGAAGACTTTCATGGCTGCCCAAAGTGCGACTACTGCAGTTTGGAGGGAAACAAACAAAAAAACCACAAACAAATGGTTATCTCTGCTTGCCAATTCTGTTTTTTTTTTCTCGTCTCTCCTTCTCCTAAAAGCACCAACTGTCTAAATCCTAAGTACAAAGAAGACTGAATAATATAAATCCTATACTTGGAACCTAGTACCATGAAAACTGGTGGGGCTTGGTTCTGGCAAATTTTCTGGTGAAACAATTTTAGAATAAGTATTCAGTTACATCTTTGACCATTAAGTTCTGTAACAGAACAACAAAAACACAGAGAAAGAATACCCTAAAGAAACTGCATGTGCTCCCAAACCTAGAGATTATTCATGTGCATTCTTCAAAACCAAATCAGCACAATTTATTCAGAGTACCTTGGTTATGAATGCACCACTGCAGAATGAGTTGCAGTGCTTGATACTTAAGTTGAAAAAAATTAAATATTAATTATAAGTTTGAAAATCACCTACATGAATAGAGGTGTCCCTTGATTCTCAAAAGAAATTGAAGTTCTTACCCTGTGCAGCTCACAGAGAGGTGGTCAAAGAAGCTGTGAGCCAGTCTTCCTCCTTCTCAAATCACACGCCAGCTAAGACAGAGCTCTACTCACCGAGCTGGAGTGGTTCCTACAAGCTACACTGATAGTCAAGTATGCTAGTATGCTGTAGCAGTCCATGACAGAGAAATTCCTCATTCTTATTTAGCTTCTAGTCCACTTATCACTCTTGGCAATTTCTTCCAAGTTATATACAGGCTTAGTTTATAACTCTTAAAATTACTTGAAACAAAAATAATTTCACTGTTTCCCTTCCACTTTGTTTTAATCAGGTGAAATAATGTAAAAATTATTTCAGAGTTAGGACAAGCATATTTTTATATTTTTAAAAATCCTGTAGGGTTAACGGGTAGGAAGCATTACACTGATATTTGCAAAGGAAAATTCATCACCAAAACAAGTTAACATGCTTCACTAGTTACAACTCAAGTGAATTTTCAATTAAATTCATGTTGCTTTTTTCAAGCCTCCAGCCGCACAAGTGCTAAAAGGGATATTCCATATTTATACAGATCTACAGCGCATATGTTATTTCAGAACTCTCTTGGCCAGGAAAGAAAGACAATTATTCTCTGGTTTGTCAAGCGCCATAGAAAACTCAGAATTCAAGTGTAAAATATGTTTCTTCTACCTAAAAGGGATTTTGATGGAATACTTTAAAACTGGCTGGATTTGGTTCCAAAAAAACCACTAACCTGATGAATAAATCATAGAAAGCTTGACTTATATCTCACATGGCAGCAGAGGTCCCCAGAACAAATGAATGGTTAAACTTAGATTAACGTACTGCACATAAGTTCTGTTCAGCACAATTGCAGGGAATTTCTATATCTCGTAGATGTTCTGCACCTACACTACAATGTAGTTAAGTAAAATACATACTTTTCATTAGAGGTCACAAAAGGTGAAAGTGTAGATATAGGAATTTTTAAAAACAAACACATTAAAGGTCACAGACCTTTCCATCTAACATAGCAAACACCTAAAGCAATGTCCTTCTATAGTGCTTCTATATATTTGTAAAATTGCCTGATTTGAAGAGCATAAAGCACAGATACAAAAGTGAGAGAGGTTAACACCAATGCAGTGAGGTATCTATACTGGTGGGAAACGTATCGCTGTTATGCCTCAACCTTGTCAAATCCCTTTACAAGCACAAGTCCAAGTGACTGGTTCCTGGGACTGTACCAATGCATAGATTGTCTTCTGTTTCTCCTCAGCACATAGCTATGCTATGCCTACCAATGGCTTTCCTGAAACTTCTTTCCTCATTTTAGTAAATCACATCTCCTTGTGACTAATGATGAACTTTCCCATAATCCTTGTAAACTTTCAAACTGCCTCACACCTTTTTTTTCACCTTTTACCCTACCATTATTCCTGATCTTTCCATTCTCCCTTAACTTCAACCTTAGGACAGGTGATATAGCAATACTCTCCTCTGTACTTACAATTTTGTACTAGAAATGTACAAACCCCATATTTTCCAAGTAAAACTATTCCATGTCATCGTGCTTCCAAGTGAAACAAGCTACACCAACAGAAGTTGAATTTTGTGGTTATAGCTACTTTTACACTAGTGGTTTATGTTAGTTTTGTGTCAGGCAGGTACTACACATCATCATATCCTTTATTGACGTACCTGTGCTGCCTGAAACATTGCAGTCAGAAGTACTGGCCATACAGTTGACTCTATGAGTGGATTTTATTTGCACAAAAGAGAAAAACTGTGACAGGAACTGTGACACAGAAGACTAGACAAAATTAATTAATGCCTCATAAATGTGGAAACCTGCTCTAGATGAAAGGTGAACTACAACAAACAGAGATACAGCTTTGCCATAGACTGACAGACTACCTTTTAGCCATACCCCAGGCTGTAACACGCTATTGTGGATCTGCTCCTATAGCTGTACTATTATGATAAAAGTAATATAGCCCCCTTTGAAGGATAGCAAGGTTTATTAGTAACTGGCTTACAGTGCTCCAAGCTCTGTAAAGGAAGCACAAATAAAAACACTACAAAATTATTAACAGTTTGCCCATATTTTTTGCTGAAATTACTATGTGGAGAATACAGCTTTCATGAGAATGCCATGATAAAAGACAAAGTGAAAAGCAGTGTTTGTCTTTAAGGGCCATGCTAATGAACTAGTCAAAGCAAAGTGACTTGCCTGTGGTCCCACAATATATCAGAAGAAGAGCAATGGAAAATCTGTCAGTCTCTCAAGACTCCCTCATCACTAGATGATTTTGCTTCCCCTCAGCAACGTTCTCTGATGTGCTATAAGCTCCAAATCCTAACACAGTTCAATCAGACTTTTTTTTTAAAGGACTCAGGCTGAGCAGTGTTTCTGAATGAGAAACTTAATATGCAGTGACAAGAGAAAATGAAGTTTATTTTTTACAAAGAACATATTCATCCAGAAGGTGCTTGCTTCTTACAGTCCCAGTCTGCATGAATAGAGAACTCTGCCCAACCTATAATTAATAGCTTAAACTTCACTTTGAGTGAAAACAAATTCTTACTTAGATCTCAATTCTCAGAGAATAGAATTAGTAAGGCAAAAACCTGTCATCAGTAAGCATGTGAGCAGAAATAATAAGCATTCAGACTCTTCTGTTCTATACCCCTGCTTACTGCAGTTGGCTAAACTGCAAAGCAGTAAGGTAACTGTGCAAATTACAATATGGTAGAGCATGGATGGAATTAAAAACACATAGCACGAAAGATCCTTTCCAATATATGATGCCATATTAAAAAGAAAAAAAGAAAAGAAAAAAAAAGGATGTTTAGAAGAAAGCTTATAAATATCCTTGGACTTCATTACTTTGCTGGTTCTGCATTACTGGAACCCTTTGCAAACAGATCAATAAAAAATAAATACTGAAAAAAAAAATAGAGTGCCCTGTATCCTTATAATACACCCATGTACCTTGTTTTATTACATGTTTTGGGATGCCCTGAGTTTGTGACCTGTAGTTCTAAAGGCAAAAAAAAGTCTAAATGGATTGATTCATTGCTGTCACATGAGATGGGTTGGTTTTGTCTTGCTGCTGGCATAGAGAGCGAGGAGTTATTTGACACAAGCTGCTTAAACCCAATTTAATTTATTTGTATATAACATCTTTCATGAAGAGGCATCAATTCTAAATTTTACAAAAGGCAGGAAAGTGTGAGAGCAGGATTATCAAGGTAGATGCAAAAGGTCTGGATGATGGGATGATAAAGCAAAGAATTTTTAGAAACAGCAGATGGCCCTCCAAGAAATAAAAGATTATCATGAACAGCACAAGCATAAGGCAGTGGAGAGTATACCCACAGCTGGGAAACCCAGAGAAGGAGGGTTTAGGGATGCACATGAAAATCAGAAAATTCTATGAATAGTGGTAAAAATTGTTGACACAAATATAGGGTTTACTCCTCTTTTCCTTCAAGGAGTCTCTGTCTTTCAGACAGGGTTCTGCCTCTAGATACACTTACACTGAAATCTAAAAAACAAACTGCAGCAGCTAACTGGGGAAGTTAGTAACATACGACTTACAATGGAAGATGGGAAAGGGACAAGGTGGCAATGAATCCTGATAGCTTGTACAGGTACTGCAAGAAAACCTGAAGGAAAAGGAAGCATAAGAAGAAAAAAGAAACTTGCAGATAGAAGCAAGGCCAGGATTTCTGATCAGTAAACAAAATGAACTTAAAATCAGAAACCAAATGATATTATACATCAGAATTTCACAGATGGCTCTATTAGTTAGGACTGACCTGCAGTCTACACGCAGCCTTCTGTTTTGCTAAATTTGAATATTTGCAAAATTGGTACTCTTCTTGTGAGTCAGACAGGTTGTAAGCTCAAGGGTATCTCCATAGGAAGGGAATAATGGATGGTTAAATCTTGTGGTGCTGAGTGTAATGGTCCTTAGTACACAAGTATATTTCCCCCATCTAATTCAAAGCTAAATGGATTCCAGAAATCATCAAGTCTTTCAGGTGCTGCTGCAGGAGTCAGGGTGAAGTGTTCATTAATATAGTCAACATAACAGTAAATGAAAGCTTTTGACAGATCGTCACAAGAGTAGTCTGGTTCACTAAAACACTCTGGTGAGAACAATTCAGCACGTCACCGTTTTGGCTTCACTTTAGTTTTTTTTTCTGGATTACAATAAAGCAGAAGCGACAACATATTTATTCCCTTTGCTGTCTCATAACTAGGGGAACTTCTGCAGGTATTCATCACTGAACGATTTCCAAATACTCTTCTGGGGAAGAACCCTGCACAAGTACATCAAATCATTCTGTTAGAAACATCTTTAGGAAATCAATTTGCAGTAAAAGATAGCCCAAACACAGGAAAAATCTCACCCTGAGGCTACTCCAAAGGCTGTGTTAAGGTACCCAAGGGATCATTATGGTCTGGAGCTTCAAATTTGATACAGGACTCTGATGAGGACACAGAAGAAAGAAAGCTGGAAGCACTGCGCAACACAGAATTACAAACTGGTAAGGCCAGAAGTGCAGCTGAGTGCTCTCTGCATGACAGTGCAGGAGCAAAGCAAAAAAAATGAAGAACATTATTGACCTTGTTTCACTGCTAATGAGACGTGCAGAGATTCTGCAAGTGCCAGAATTTAAACAGTCCACTATTGATGCATTCTCCCCAACAGTGAAAATAAAACTGTTTACAATGTACTGTATACTGTGCGGAAATGCACTGAGCTCACCGTCAATTCAGTGACTCATTATTCCCATTTTCTGCAGTAATTAGTTTGAAATGAGAAGAAAGTCTTGAAAACAACAACAATTAAAAAAAACAAACAAACAAAAAAAAAAACAAACACTGGCCTTTTTATATAATTAAGAGATCTGTGTATGATTCTCTGCTCAGTGGTTCTAGCACTGTAAATGCTTCACACACTGCCCTGCTGTACGAGCTCCTGCTTTATGGAGATTTGAACAAGTGAAGAGCAGGCTTAGAAATATTGAAGTTCCCATCTTTAGTTGCAAAACATAATTCATCACAAACATCTGAACATTTGGCCTGTGTAAGAGTACAAGTGTCCAAGCTGGATATAGAACAAAGCTAACTTACAGTGTGACACTTGTTTCTCACAACTGCATTAGTTTCATTAATCAAGCTGACTTGCTCTGGGCTAGTCCAGGTAACCTTTACACTATACTGCAAATACAACTGCTTCTAGAGATTCCCCTTTCCATTACAGATGTACACTATTTTATCTAACGCTTTTTACGTCTCTAACAGATGAGCTGTGACTCCTGCAGTGCCAACTTAACATGTTACACAGAGAACTGCCAACTTCTCCCCTTCTGCTGAAAGTCACCCGTGCTACAGCACAGCTGATAAGAGCCTGCACTTCAGCTGTTTCAACACAGAATCTGCTCACTTTTGCTGACAGCTGAATTTAAGCTGCCAGGAGGCAAGAAACAGCTACCTGAGTCCAGTAGTTCTTTTACCACAAGATTTTGCTTGAATTAATGCAAACCAGAGCATTTAGTTCCTTACTTGTTGACTACATACATTCAGAAAAACCTGTTTGTATGTATAATGTGTTTTTAGTCAACTTGTAGTCAGCACCAAAGCGCTGACTTCATTTGCTTTACTGCTGTTGCAACTGGATATGAAGACAAATCACCTGCGGTGCAGCTGTAGAATACTGTTTCTCCTCTCTTTGGTGATTTCCCCCTTTGAGGATATGCATACCCCCTCATGCTTATAACACTCCTGTGAGATACTGGAAGTTGCAGCATCCTCCTATTATAGATGCGAAAGATGAGAAGGGCAACAGAGTGAAACGAATTATTCAAGGTTGCATGAACCTTATATAAGGAGCCAGGATTTGAATTCTTGCACTAGAGCACACCATCCTTTCTGTAGAACTCAAGTACTGTGTATTCTGGGAGTTTCAGAAACTAAGCATTGTTTGGTACAGAAAATCCTAACTCTCCCTATGGTTGTGTTTACATGGCATGTAAGCAGAGTGCATTAAAAGCACAGCTTATATTACACAATATATACTCAATATCAACTCTTAATAAGATACTTACTTTTGTAAGAATTCATCAGACCCACAAACACTTAGAAGGCACTCCTCCTGGACTGGGTATTGATTAGTGCATTGGAGGATCTCTACAATTAAGTCACGAGTGATACAACCAGCTGTAAATAGAGATAGCAAGAAAAATTAATAGCTTCTTAGAGAATTCCAGGATAGATACTTGAGCAAAGAATTTATTTACAATTCCTGACTACTGCTGCAGACTAGCTCCATCAAGAGGAATTAGATCAAGGCACACCTGATTTTTTCCTTCAAATACTTTACAGCAAGTTACAGAAGCTACGTCAATTTTGCCCAATTAGAAGAAACGAGACACTTGCTACCTAATATACTGCTAAGCAAAAAGGAAGAGGAAAATGGCATTTTTTTAATTTTTTTTTTAATTTATTTTTCTGATTAATATCTTGGTACAATTCCCATGTGGGCTGATGCAAAAGTTGAATGTTGCTGTTCATGACACAAGAAGGCTCTAGAATCTTACTTGTTATTGTTTCTACTGTGCCACCTTTTTAGCCATAACCAAGAAATAAATGCTCAGGTGCATTTTATTTATACAATATAGTATGAGTATTGTTTAATATTATGTATAGCCAAACTATACAGAAATATATCTCAATTACATATTATATATATAAAGAAGTGTTATGTCAGTTTGCACAATCTGCTGTTCAAAAATATTTTAGAATTTTGAGAATTATTTTAAGCACTACTTGAGCTTTTAAGTCATTTTACAACCTTATCAATACACCTCCACTCTGTCCATTTTAGAAGAATGGAAACAGGTTAAAAATGGAAAAAGGAATAGCTGCATAATCTGGCAGTCAAATTGCAAGCATGTCTAAGTTTGGTCTTTAGAACAATGTAGATCACATTGCACAAGCACTGATGCTGCAAGTCTGAGATGCCTTTCCCTAGCAGAAAAAAGATCTGACTTCATGTGATGTATCGAGATGGTTTTAAATTGCAAAATAAAGTCTGGACTTCCTCCACAGTTCTTAGGCAATCTCATTGTCTGTAGCTGGGAACAGTAAAGCCAGAGTATTTTTTCCTTTCATTTCTTCAGTTCATGATAATTCTTTATTGCTTCATAATTACCAGCTGCAAGAGCTCTTACTAGTAGCATTAAGTGAACTTTTTCATATAAAAATGGAAGCTACCTACAAATACCCAGAAACTAACAGGTAACACAGACTTGTGTGTTTACACTGCTCCAGGTTTAGACAACTAGTTTAAACTGAGCCTAACCAACCCATTTCATGAGGTTTAATGGCATCCTGAATTACCCAGTTGCCCGCAGCAAATCTGGTTCAGAATTGCTATTATTTTAGAACAAAACAAAAAAATGAAAAACTGTTTTTGTCTGGAAATTTTGTGGATGTGATCCTGAAAGCAGCTTCAGAGAACAGTTGACATTTCTAGGGGAGGGGACTGTGACAAAATCAAAGCTGAATTAAACCAGAGCTGGTTACCACAGCTAGCTTGGGTTTTGCTTTGGTCTGCTCTTCCCCAGGGAAAAGCAAATGCATCAATGGATTCAAAAGTTCCTTCAGAAAAATCTAATTTTCTTTGAAAACCCATTTTTCTTTTGCCCTGAAAGCCAATTCAATTAAACATTTTTTACCAGTTCTAAACATCTAGCAGTGTGACAGCTCTCCGTTTTAAGTGACTCCTTGCAGGAGGTTTGACATGTAAACTACAGTGACTATTTGCTAAATTTATACACACTCGAAGAAGAAAATGGCACAGAATCTTGAATTAAAATTGTAACACGCACATTTCTCAGGTCACTCACTGGACAAAATCTGAAACTAGTATTATTAATTTTCACTCCATAAACATATTTTTCTCTCCTTACTCTGCCAAAATTTTTTGCATCACTGAACAATTCTTTGTATTATATGGGGCAAAAGAGTGGACTTCCTTCCCCACTTCAACTATATCTAATTGTTTAGATTGTCTGTAAACAAGTTTAGATAGGGAGTGTTTCTTATATGCCCTTCAGTTTTAGATGTGCCTTCTAAAGCACTTCTGTGAATAAGTTAAGCAGACTGAAAATTGAATGATCTGTAGTATAAATGACACCTATATGGTAAAACATATGCATTACAGGGAACTTCAGTGTAGATCCCTTGCCTAGCTGACATAAGTGCTGGAAATACTACCTTGTGGACCAATTGTCCCAAGATCTTTGGTCCTTTTCTCCATAGTATCCACAAACTGCTAGTTTAAGATGATACAGCCTACTATTATCCAGGCTTTCCAGTAACTGTGTTTCCAGTAAGCACCGAATCAAGCAACTAAACTTGTATGAATAAACATATATTTATGAAAATACTTAAAAGATGTATATGTATATGTTGACTGACATTTTGTAAAGCTCTAGATTTTCAGCTTTGAACCTGTCAAACTAACACTTAGCCTGCTAACAGCCAAATAATTTCTTGACAAGTGAAAAAATTATTAATAAGCAGAAAAAAAAGACCCTTAATAATAATAAATAAATAAATAAATAAAATATATCCCTTAATGAAGCAGCACAAGAAGAGAGGGGGAAGAGGATTTAATTCACTTCATTTTTGCATATCTGTCTTGAAAAGTGAAAATTACCAGAGCTGGAATCAAAGATTCTCCCATTCAGCATAATACATAATGCACAGGAGCATCGGCACCTTCCCACAGTCACTAGTGACAGAATAATTTAGGTTGGAAAGACCTCAGACGTCCAGTGTCCTCCCGAAAGGAGGGTCAACACTGAATTCAGACCAGCTTGTTCAGGGTTTTGTCCTGTAAGACATTAAAACCTCCAGTGATGGTGAGTCCACCACCAATTTTTAATTATTTTCTTCTTACAGAGTTGGAATTTCTCCTTTCGTATTTTGACCATCATGTACTTTCCCTGACCTGTATATAACCTTGGGTGCAGAGGAGTCTTAGAAACTATAGACTCTAAGTCTTGGATTCAGAAATAGAGTCAAAGCTGTAAAAAGTTCCGCAAATACATGGGGACTACTCCTACACTTTAAATGAGGCAAAAGCTCAAATTCCTTCTGGATCCAAGTCTGAATGATGGCCTGTTTGAGACTGCCAGAATTGTTCCCAGTTCTGACTAAAGAAAGTAGAGATCTATACATTAACAAAGTTTGATATTTAACAGGATTTTAATTTTACAGCAAATATGTGACCATATTTGACAAAGTATGTACTCAAGACTCACATAAGGCTTGCTCTCCCAGTATATTTCCAGATAACAAATGATTTTTTTTATCATCTCCATGAAACTGAATAGTGGAAGGGTATGAACACCTCAATCACTTACCACATGGTGTAAGAAGCAGAGCATGCGGTGAAGAATCTGTCCAAATGCTGATTCTGAATTTTGATTCACCAAGGATATGGTTGGGGAACTTTGTTGCAACGCTCCAGATTTTCCCAGTGTTTGTCTTCAAGTCAAAAGCAGGATTGGCATTCCTTATTCTGAAAAGAACATGTGATAAACTGATGTCCAAATAAGTGCACATTTCAGAACTCTCCTAAGAACAAAATAAAAAATCTACAAGATACCATTAACACACAGTACATAGAGAGCTGTTAGGAATAAAATTTTGCGCAAAACGAGAGTGAAATGGTAGAAATTCAAACTTAGTGAGATAACTGCAGATCAGACAGAATCCATATAACTACATCTTTTACATCCATATAACTACATCCTACTAACATAGGAAAACCATCAGTAAAATCTTCATGAACTTGACCTCAGTGAAGCCAAAAGGAGTTTAAACACAGACTTCAGTGTACACTGAGCACAGTAGAAATAAGAGAACTCAAATATGTACTTGAAGAGTTTTAACATAAAACTAACCAAGAGCATGTGCACAGAGAGCTGAGACTAGGACAGCTGGTCAAAATGGATACAGACACACGCTCTCTATGCAAAATCTTAAGAAGTCCCTATTTTCACAGTGCTCTAGAATCCAATCTGAAATCCTCATTACTAAAACCCTGGGTATTTATGTAAATGCCTGTAGAGAGCAGTAACTATTACAGTCATTGAGTCCCTCTGATATACCATTACCTATAAAATATATTGCCCCTCCTTCTTCCAATTACCAAAGACCTGCAGAAACTAATTCCTCCTGGGGTACCATTTTCTAATGAACATTGGTTGCAGGTATTATGCCTGTCATCTGAGATTAAACTTGCTTCTTAAGCAAATATACTTTACAGCTGCAGGTATGGGTACATATTGGTCCAGATGAAGCTTTATATTTCACTAACTGGCCTGAATGTTTTAGCAGCTAACTCAAATATATCGTACTAAGCATACTGCATTATTTGTTTGTTAGTTCAAGCAGCATTTTGCAGCTTCTGAGTTGGCAGCACTTTATATCATCTCTGATTACAGTGCATTTTGAGCCATAGTTCTCTTGAATAAAGCTCTTCATCACTCTGTTACCTCCTGCCTCAGGGCTGCTGCCCAACTCTCTTAAACAACGGTATGAACTACTGTTTTATGTCATGTATTTCTATAGCATGAGAAAGAAAAAAAAGCCTAGCCTTCCAAAATTAATAATCCAATGAAGCAGCCCATGTCTTATAATGAAAAGCCAGGGGGCATAGTGTTTCAGTGGGGTAGAAGGAAATGAGGCTTGACAATACCTTCAGTATGAGATAGATTTATACTTACAGTAAAAAATCATTATATTACAGAGGCTGCTTTGGTGACCTATGTAGCCATTGTCAGTCTATTTTCTTTGCAAGCAAGATACACATAAAACTTTCCCTTATCACAAAATTCACTCTTGTAACCTGTTTCTGTAAGAAGGCCAAGGACTGAATAAGACTGGAAACTTCACTACTCTTTCTCCAGCATCAAATTAATGGGCTACATACACACATAGGGCACAAATCACCTCCTGAACTCTGACTATCATTCCAAAACTAAGCAAACCTCATCTCCTTCCCTGCCCACACACTATATTTTAGAATAATGTGCATAAAGAAATTTGGTTTTTATGCATTTCAAATAAAGACGCATTCAGTTTCAGAAAGTGTTGCTCATTTTGGCCATCTGTTGTTTTTAAGTGATTAAAGGGCACCTGGCCTGAGCAGGTGAGTGAAACATGTCCATCACAAAATTCTGAAAGGTTAGGTCTTTCAGGGCATAACTGAAGTACTACACAATTATTTCATGAATAAAATCTTCTGCTACTTCCTTTCTGTGCTGCAACAACTCAGTGTACGAGGAAAGTACTAACATTTAGAGAGATTTGTTATTCCACAGCATTTCATAATTTCTCTGCGGTGCAGAGCACATCCCTGGAGTCAGTAGGAGGTGGAGGAAACTGCATATTGCAGCATTGAACCCTAAGGCTACCAAACTGGCATCTTCTGTTATCAAACTCACTTTAGAAAGCTACCCACGGATGAACATTCACTATAGGCTATGTCCATAGTTGCAGAAGTAACCTGATAAAGTCATTTGGATAACTGCTGTACAGTTCTGTGCAATGAAATGTTTCAATTATCGATTCCTACCTGTATTGATATTACCTACAGAAACACTTGATAGGTTTCTATCTGAGCCAAATGCTGGAGGTACATGTCTGGAAGACAGTTCGAATTATACATCTTGCCTCCAATATACAACAGCCAGTTATTGAGATTCTTTATGACTCAAAGGATGATCATTTGGCAAGACTGAATACATTATTTACAAATTTATGACTTTTGCTGTCTTTTGCTTGCTTGTGACATTTTGCCCTAGGAATGTTTTCACATTTATAAGATATAAGAAAAGCAGAAGTTGCTCTTATTTTCTGTTTAAGAACATTACTTCAAAACAGGAATGACTTAATTCTATTAATTTTTTTGCTATAATCAGAGTGAAAAGTTAAATGTATCATATTAGAACATTAAAAGGAAGTGAATATGCCATTATGTGGAATGCACCTTCATGCATCTGATGTTAGTAGAATTGGGTTAGAGTTCAGTCTGATGAACTGTGGGGAAATAAAGAAAACTGAGATGTATGTGAATAAGTATGTTTTGAAGCTGACCATCCATCCACCCCATATGAATATATAATAGATTCACCGTTAATTTCAGGGTAACATCTAACTTGATTTTTCTTTCAGTTCCATTAAGAAATACATAAAGAAAGTAAGAAAAAAAAATCAAAAAAACCCCAAACAACCCAGCATTCCATTTTCCACTTTGCTGGGGTAAAAAGTATGCATTCGTGCTAACAACTTCATAGTGTGACCAGTGAATACCTCACCAAGGAAAAGGAATCTGCACAGATGGTCTAAAACCCTGCATGTTTAAGTGTTCTTGGATTTCAACACAATTGCTTTTTCCAAAGAAGATTAAGCAAAAAAAGTTCTATTCCATTAAGCTATGCTATTACCTGTAATGGTAAACAATAATTAAAGGACTTTCTGCCCCTTGTTAAGTCTGATTTGTCATCATGACAGCATGTAGTAATTCTGTTCCCTGCCAGTCAGTCCCTCCAACGATTTTTTCCTGCTCTGAGCTATACAGGCACTAATATTGTCCAAGACAGCGGCAGGAAATTGAAGTTAAGATTCACACACTATAAACCATCTACACTGAAGAGTTAAGTGTCCTTATCACTGATAAAAGAAACAGGTAATGGAGAAAATATTTTTTGGAATTAACATTACCTTGTGAATTTTAATTTTTAAACCCAAATTAGGAGCATTTCATATTTAAGTAGGTACTACAATTATGGCTCTGTTCCAAAATGCAGGGTGTGGTGGATTGACCTTGGCTGGACATCAGGTGCCCATCAAGACACTCCCATTCTACTCCTCAACAGGATGGAGAAGAGGGGAAAAGGGGAACAAGACCAAGAAAACCAAAAGCAAAGACCATGCACAGAAGCAAAAGAAAACAAAAGATTTATTCTCTACTTCCCATCAGCAGGGGATGTTGTGTGACACGGTTTAGTGTGAGGTGCTCCTGTCTATGGCAGGGAGGTTGGAACTAGATGATCTTAAGGTCCTTTCCAACCCTAACTATTCTATGATTCTGTGTCCAGCCCACTTCCTGCAAAATAGGGCTTCAGTACATGCAGCAACTGCTCCAGAAGAAAATCTTCGTAGTAGCTATGTACCCTCTACCCCCACCCCCTTAGCTTTTATTGCTGAGCAGACATCATGTAGTTTGGATTATACCTTTGGTAAGTTTGAGTCAGCAGTGGTGGCCCTGTCGCCTCCCAAGACCTCACCCACCCTCAGCCTACTGATGAAGAGGAACTGTTGGAAAGAAAGCATTGATGCTCTACTGCAAGGCTCAGCAGTAGCCAAGACACCAGTGTGTTATCAACACCTTTCCAGGTGTACAATACACCAGTACAAATCACTGCACTCAGAGAGCTGTTAGGGGGAAAATTAGCTCCACCTCAGACAGACACAATATACAGTTTTTTTCATTACTTACTTCTCCACTGCGTTGCAAAAAGCAACTGTGTTTTCATTACTTCCTTGATTTGCTTCAACCAGCTGGATAGACCAACCTGTAGCCTAAAAATACCAGAAAGACACCAGAAGGAACAGAGCTAAGTTATTTAGATCATAACAGAAGCTGAAGCAGTATAAGGCTAACACTGCATTTGCCTCCATGAGAACTTTCACACCTTATTATCCCTCCCCTGACTTGATGGAGCTCCAAAATAAGCACAAATAGCCCCATTTTGACTGCACTCTAAATGCTTTCAGAGAAAAAACACAAAGTCACAAAGAATCAACTACACTGGGTTTAACCAATTTTTTATCATCCCCCCCCCACCCCCCCCGGTGCAGAATGCAAGGAATGGCAGATAAAGCTTTCAAAATTCACCTGTATTTGCACTCGAAATGCAGAAGATGTATGCCTAGTTTACAAAAGGGAGAGGGGACAAAATGAAGCTTATGGTGCAGTGAGTTTTAATCCTTATTTTACATTTTCTGCTCTGGAAGGAATCTCAGGATCCCTTCAAATTCCATCAACCTGCCAGGTAAGTCCCTAAAACAGGTAACAGGAAATGACTGTATTATGTTCAACATGAAAAATCTCAAGATAATTTCTCTAAACTTGGAGAGCACAGGTCTGAGCCACTATTTTAGGTTGAAGTACTCCCTTGACTGTTTGCCATAGTATCCTTTAGTCACAACATTAGATCCAGGAAAGAGCTTAATACCATTGCATCTGAAATAAAGCCCATTCTATTCTTGTACATAGAGACATATGCAATGTTCCCCTGAGACACCAACTTTTAAACCCCTTCAGAGAGAGAACGGATTTAAAATGTCATGAATGCCACTGAAGAAATGAATGAAAATGTCATGACATGTCACTGAAGAGGAAACTGAGATGTTGTGGAAAGGTTTATCATTTTAATAATAATGTATATACAAGCATGTAAATTTATAAAAAAAAAATAATATACCAAATTCAACATTTTTTTTCCCTGAACAACGAAGTATGATAGGCATAAGAAGACGTAGGCTGAGTAATCTGAGTTACGGTTTAAAAGATAGGATGACTATAAAAGATGAAAGATCTGTTGGGAGCTGGCTAGTGGGGAGATAGCAATGCCAGAACAGAAACCTCTAAAACTACAAACCTTTTATAGATACCATCAGTCTGGGGTTTCATCATATGTAGTACTTTCATTAACCACAACAGCAGAAGCATTAGGAGAATGCTTATGAAATGTAAAGATAATAAGGGGGCATCATCAGTGGAAGGAAAAATTGAAATGTCTGGTAGGAAAAACAACGAATAAGCCTGAGGGCTGAAATAAGAGAGTTAAGTTTAGCAATACAAATCAGTGGTCCCTCATCCCTGATTCTAAGGACAGCTGAAAAAGCTCTTTCAGGAGTGTCGTGGTTTAAACCCAGACAGACAGCTTGTTACCCACTCCCCCCCTCCTTCTTGCCCTCCCCCTACTCCTGGGGGAACGGAGAGGAGAATCAAAAAGAAATGCAACTCCCATGGGTTAAGAACAGTTTAGTAACTAAGGTATAACACAAATCACTACTGCTACCACCAATAATAGTAATGATAAAGGAAATAACAAGGGAAGAGAATACACCACCTCATCACCAGCCGACCGATAATTCGCCCCCCGCCAGCCCGACCAAGCACCGACCCATACCTCCTCCAACCCTGCAGTCCACTCTAGCCCATTCTGGGTCCCCCCCAGTTACCTCCTGGGCATGACGTGCTGTGGTATGGAATACCTCTTTGGTCAGTTTGGGTCAGGTGTCCTGTCTCTGCTTCCTCCCGGCTCCCCTCCTCCCTGGCAGCGCATGAGGCCCACAGAGTCCTCGGCCAAACCAAAACATCATTGTTTTTCAGCTCTGTTCCCAGCTGAAAGTCAAAACACAGCACTGCACCAGCTACCAAGAAAGAGAAAAAATGACTGCTACTGCTAAAACCAGGACATTATCCACCCCTTATTCCATACCATTCACGTCATGCTCAGATCCCACATTTTCAATATACCATCACTCTTATCTAAGTGCACTCTCATCAGTGCATGGGCCAGTCCCTATAAAGCTGCTGAGTCCATCTGGTCCATGATGCCAGGCTCCATCTCTTGTAACAGAAGAGACTGTGTGCAGTGTTCACACTTGTGAATAACCTGGGCACTAGTGTCCATTGTTAGGTCCACCCCTCGATCATGAGTCCATCTCGATGTTGCATCTCTGCTCTGATGGCCTTAAGGGTCATGGGCCCACCAGGCTCAAAATAATTCACTGTCCTTCCATCTCCAATGTTTCCAAAGCACCAGAGGGGCCCAGTGGACTAGATACTTGCCCTTACTGTCCCACACACCCTGCCACTCATGGCTGTCCAGCCTTGGGGGAAACCTCTTGGTCCTCCCATATCGTTGTCTAACCCCAGACAAGACCCAGACCTGACTCTGCTTAACTTCTGAGATCAGACAAAATGGTGGTGGGTAAAACACACTCTGTGTGTGTGCCAGCATGCTGATCCCCATCACAATCAGCAGGCAGGTCCCAAGGGTACCCAAAGGCCATCCAAAACCTTCAGAACTCTCAAACGATGCTGCTGTACTTGTCACTGGGGCTGGTGTAGCTGCTGTGCTTGCCGGCTCTCCCACCACCAGCTTCTCTTTCCCTGAGTCCAGATCTTCCTCCTCTGCCTTGCTGGGAAATGCTGCGGGGTCTCCTGCGTCCTCCTGGGGCTCGGCAGGCGGCTTCCGGGGAATGCTCTCGGCTCCTCTGCGGGGCTGAGCTCGGCCGCGGGGCTCGGCTCCTCTGCGGGGCTCGGCTCCTCCGCCTCCTTCCGCTCCTCGAGCGCCCCGACCTCCTCCACCGGCAGCCGCTCCCTGCCGGCCTCCGGCCCCGCTCCCGCCGCCGTTTGGTGCCCGGGGCCGCTCTCCCGGGGCCGCTCCCCCTCGGCTTCCCAGAGCCTCACGCAGACGGAGGCGAGGGCCAGGGCCAGGACGGTGAGGAGCAGCCGGACGGCCAGGGACCAGTCCACGGCCATGTCCGTCCTGTCCGGCGGCTGGAGCCCGCCCGTATTACAAGCCATTGACATAAAGTACAGTGAGACAGGAACCTTAGCCCAAGCCCCACACTTGACAACACTAACACAGCAAATACCAGCTCTAAGTAAGTTACAACACTCTGAAGCTGTGAGATCAAGAGGAACAACTCTGAGAGCCAATAAGTCAGCATTGTGACGAGTGACTATTAATCCGGTCAGCTCTGTCATTATCTCAACCCCTTCGTGCCCCACGTTGGGCACCAAAAGAACTGTCGTGGTTTAACCCCAGCCAGACAGCTTGTTACCCACTCCCCCCCCTTCTTGCCCTCCCCCTACTCCTGGGGGGACGGAGAGGAGAATCAAAAAGAATGCAACTCCCACGGGTTGAGATAAGAACAGTTTAGTAACTAAGGTATAACACAAATCACTACTGCTACCACCAATAATAGTAATGATAAAGGAAATAACAAGGGAAGAGAATACAACACCTCATCACCAGCTGACCCCCCCCAGCGCGACCAAGCACCGACCCATACCTCCTCCAACCCTGCAGTCCACTCTAGCCCCTTCCGGGTCCCCCCCAGTTACATCCTGGGCATGACGTGCTGTGGTATGGAATACCTCTTTGGTCAGTTTGGGTCAGGTGTCCTGTCCCTGCTTCCTCCCGGCTTCCCCTCCTCCCTGGCAGAGCATGAGGCTCACAAAGTCCTTGGCCAAACCAAAACATCATTGTTTTTCAGCTCTGTTCCCAGCTGAAAGTCAAAACACAGCACTGCACCAGCTACCAAGAAAGAGAAAAAATGACTGCTGCTGCTAAAACCAGGACAAGGAGTCATTGAAAACATAGCACCTCCACTGGCTCATTTCATTCCACCTTGGTTAGACACCTGCTTTACAATTCACCTCAGCAGACGGTAATAAGGTTCACTATTTAGAAATTGTAAATGATTTGGTTACAGTAACAGCCTCCCCAGAGTATGATGTCATGAAAAGCCCCACTACACACAAAAAAAAACCCCAATAATAAAAAATCCCATTCCTGATCACATTTACACAGAGCAGATAGTTTTACAAAAAGATACATTGACAAGGCTCTAGAAAGTTTGCATTTGGGATGCTATTGTACCCCTATGTGCCAGATGGAGGAATTCAGTCTCTGGCTGCATGGTTTGCCTGGCGCCTCTCCCTGGGGCTGGGGATGTCAGGGGGCTCACTGGTGGGAGCTGTGCTCTGGCTGCAGTGAAGGAGATGCAGACGTTAACAGCCAAAAGGAGGAATACAATATTGACAAGGGCTTTACCGAACTAAGGACCACTGAAGCCCTATGCTGCAAAGGAAAGACAACTTAAGACTACCCTACAGGAGCAGTGGTGGAGACTCCCACAGGAGGGAAGGCTGGAAACCTGCTGCTTTCAGCAACAAAAAAAGGTTCCTCTCCCACCTGCAGCTCTGTCATTACAGAGCAAGCACAGTGCCCTGGAAAAGGGCATGGAGAAAGAGAGAGAGTGGATAAATAAAAAGCTGAGAAAACTAGACCACAGGTGAGAAAAGGTGAGGCTGGGACACAATACTGAATGGGACTGAAGATATTAAAAGACCAAAACTACTGTTAAGAACTGAAAAAAACAAGGAACAGATTGTGATTAAGCAAGGAGAGAGCCAACACATGTGAAGGCTAATTGGCCATGAGGATGAGTATGGATCCTCAAATTCATGGCTTGAAGATGAATGCGATCAAATAGTTACTAAAGGATGGCAAAAAGGAGCTCTGTATGGAGAGGCCTGATGACAACAGTGATAAACTAAGACAGTGGATCCCTGGATGACTGGAATCTATCTTTTCACTTCCATAAATTTCTCACATTATGCTACTAATCAAGTCACCTGAACCATCCTTCCCAAATATAAATACTAATTGCATATTTCTCATTTCTGAAGCACACAAACTGAAATAATGAAGTTTGATCTGATGATTGGGTTTGGGTGAAGAAGTGAATTTTGCTAGTTATTCTGAAAAAAATGGATTCCAAATATTGTAGATGGAGCAGCCAAATATATTTGATAGTTTATAGGTTGGTTTTTAGTTTTCTTTCTAATATGGAGAAAATAAATCTCTTTTTACAGGGATGTTATGAAGACAGTTTCCTTAGTATTTTGGAACATCTGACTTGGTGATGACAAGGCAAGAGAAAATTAATGTTACCTTTATTGCAGTGGACATATTTTGATTATCACACATTAAATAAAGCCTACGGTCATACAACTTCATCCAAGAACTACGGATCAGAATGACAATATGATTTCAGCTATGTGAGTATTTCATTTTGCATACCTATCACCAATCTCGTTAATTTCCATGTTGCAGCATCGTTTCAATTTCGCTCTGGCTGCAGTCTTGGTTCTCACCTCCCGCTACCCAGAAGCATCATTTACACATCCTGGACCTCACCAATCCAATCTTTGCTAATTTTCTTTCTTTTTCTGTGGTGCTCCACTTTTCCAGCTGTCTGACAGTCTTACTCTGCATTAGCCCAGTGGTCTCACAGCCCTTCTTCTCCAGAACTCCCAGCTCAGTAGCAATGAGTTACTTCACAGGCTTTTTTTACCCTTCCCTATCTCAACTTTCTTTCATTCTCATTTTCCATTTCTTACTATCTCAAGGTTCAGTTGCTAGCCCCTTGTCTTGGCTCTCTATCCTGACTTGCCTGTTTCTCCCTGAAGGAATTCCTGTGACCACACTGGTTTTTCTGGTACAAATCAATTCTTTCCTCTCTCCCATATCTCCCTCTTCTACCTAAACTGCTCAAATACTTCCCTGACTTAATCAAATCCTTCCACCCATTTGACTGTAGTCACCCTTGAGTCACTCATCTCTTCCCTTTCCTCCCTATAATTAACTCCTCTGTCAAAGAAGCATTTGTGCCTGTTCTTCTGTGTCTGCTTCCTCCAGCACCTCTTCTTCCCATTCCAGAATTTAATCTCCTCCTGCTCATTTTGTATCCTACTATTTTCTACTTTTCCTATGAGAAGGCTGTTCATCATGATGCTTTAGTTTTCTTATGCTTTAGTTTTCCTATCATAAGCAAAAAGCAATACCACTCTTTTGTCTCACCACCTATTCATCCCCTTCTCTTTTGCATTCATCGCTGAACTTCCAAAATGTGGTGCCCAGGACTAGTCTTAAGAGTTCCTGTCCTCAGATATATTTACCCTCCTGCCTCCCCATCTTTCTGGGTCTGCATATGTTCATTTCTATAGTTCTCCCTATACACAGACATAAACACAAGTCAATCAAGTGTCTCTTCCCTTTTACTTTATGATACTATGATCACTGGAAGTTAAAAGCAGAAAGTGAACCTAAACTGTCATTTAATATTCATGGTGCAGATGCAGAGATATCCTGTAGGCTATTTCAGGATTCCTGTAATGATTTGGAATGCTAACAAGGATTAGAGAAAAGGGAGGATTTATAATTTTCTTTTCCCTCCTCTATGTCAGGATTGTGAAAGAAAGAAAATGAGGAGAGATATAACATCAGAGTGTCATGTGAGTCCCATAAGACATCATTATTAAAAGCTGCAAAACCATGAATGGAGCTAAGAACACTTGATGGAAGGAAGAAAAAAAGGTAGAGCATTTGTTTCACAAAGATAGCTAATGATAGTCTGTGTTATAGGATGCAGCTTCTGCAGTTACAGTAAATTCGTCTATTTTTAGAAAATAACTATATATGCAGAACATGAAGGCAGGACACAGTATTTTTCTCTCTCACGATCAGGATATGTCAGCCAAACTAGACACAGAGACAACAGTCTGGCTGAACAGAAAAAGAGATTCAGGATAACACATTGTTATTTTGAATCTCAGGTTTCATATCAGACCATAAGATTTGTTATCTTCTCTCGTTCAAACACGTCTTACTCTACATTCCTGTACTTATCTCTTTGTGGCAGTTTCATGGTTCAATGAGCCACAGAATGAGCCCATTGGAGCATTCTAGACCATAATCTAGATTCTCTTTTAGTGTAAAATGCTTTTGCTTCCACACAAGGCCTAAATGTTTTATTTTTCATAGTGTCTTTACATCAAGGGCTTCTAATCCATGCTGCATCAGCCTGAGCAAATAAAAAAAAGTGCAAGGACACAAATAAGAATCAAGAACCTTAGGCACTGTTAATATGAGAAAATTTAAATACCTCTCTGTCATGTCCAGAGCTGCTGGGCCAGGTAGGCTCTATGTCACATCTTCTGGAAGTGTCAGTTAAACAAACTTCTCCATTTCCACTTTCATCTTTCACTTCTTGTCCAAATGGATAGTTGTCTAAGAAAATGGGACTTCGAGCATCTATGTTATCAAAGCCTCTCTGAAAATTCAGATTTGTGTTGCCTCTTCCCACATTTGAATCAAACACATTTGTGACTGGTCTTAAATTATTCCCTCCATAGAGTTCTCTCTCTTGACTGTAGGGGTAGTGATCCACTAGAGAGAAGTTTTCGTAATCAGACAGTAAATCAGGCCTGAAGCCAACTGCTGGTGACGCTGTGCCTTGTTGCCAGTGAGAGACAGGATTTCTAGGGTAAAGCTCACCATAAGGAACTAGAGGCTGACCACAAAACTGCTGGTCAGGCACATTCAGACCAAAGACATCTGATGGGAAAAAAATTTCTTCCTGATGATGTGAATGTGATGAACCATAAAAAAAATATTCATTGCTGACTTCATCAAATATTCGATCGAATCCTAGGCTGACCTCTCCAGCAGAACCAGAATGGTATACCGGGTAAGATGCTTGGTTCCCAGGATGTCCTTCATCAAATTCCTTGTATGAGAAAGGCAGCCTCTCAAAGTATGCCATGCCTGATTCTTCTCTTCAGTCTTATTACTCCTCAGGGAGATCTTACAATAGTTCCAAGGTTAACAGTAATGTTCCGAACAGGAGCTACAAACCCACTAAAACGAAGCACAGAATAAAAGTTAAACTCTAAAATATCTAGTATAATGAAAGCAATACATTTCTTTGGTCTTTTCTTGCTTTAGGACTTTCTCCACATGGTGAAAATGCTTTTTTAATCTAGAGCTTGAAAAGTCTTTTGCCTGATCCTCATTCAAGTACATATTTATTATTATCATCATCAAATAATAATAAAAACTTTTTATTATGGACCCCTAAACAGCAGCAACAGAATATCTGAAACAACTGATCTAAATATATTAATTATAACAACTATTGTAGCAAACCTCAGTATTATCAATTATTTTATGTTTGTATAGCACACAATGCAGGCATCTAAAACAAGCTGGTAGGAAAGCTTTGCATTATCACTTTAGTGGCAGTTTAATTTACATCTTCCTCTTCTTTTGTGCCTTTGATGTCTTCATATTCTACCACTTTTTATCCTAATGTAATCATTTAAATCAAAGAATATTTAAGACATGGCTCTCCAACTAATATTCGAAACACTACATCCCAAATGCTTGGAATTAGCATATGTAAAGAAACCCAAATATAAATAAATGAACTACAGACTTCTTTTCATTTTGTTTTTCAAAACAGTTATATTTTCAATGCCTGTATCTTTTTTAGTAAATTAACAGGCAAGGACATGCATGAGCTTCTGCAGAAACTCGTCATCACTCATGCTGTTACTAGCAAACTTCTTGATATGATTTTGGCATGTGCCAAGTAGTCCTATCGTTCAGATGGGCAGCATGCACTGGAGACTTCTGTCAGTAGGCATGAGGCTGTCTTTTTTAGGAAGAGAGTTTAGTTCTAAAACCAAAATCTATTCTAGGCCACTTGCCCTCAAGGCCTTGGCCTGTTTCATTTACTGATACAAACGTGGCCTGAAACACAAAATGTACTACAAAAAGTACACAGTTGTGTTAGGTACTTTATTCCACAAAAAAAATAAGAGAAAAAAACAAAAGAAAAAAAGAAACATCTCACTTAATGCTGCAATAAAGAAAATAATTATTCCCTAGCAGGAAAAAAAAAAAGCCCAAACAAACCAGCTATCGAGATAAATGTGCGCTTAGAAATTGCTAAAGCTAAGCTCCAAAACCAGCTTTTCCAATATGTCCCCAAGATCTATATCGTATTATTTTAGGTAATAGCTCCTTGCAATGAAAATCTATATTACAACAGAAGGTATTCATCATAACTTTATTTTTGGTTCATTTGAAGTCAAACTCTAGGTGACATAGGCTTCTGTCACCCACAGTGAGGAATGAGAAGAGAAATGAAAAGTTAAATAAAATTAAATGAAATCTCTAAGAGGCTGAACTACTTTTTGAGGGCTCAATTTAGCAATTCCACGTGTTGCGTGCTTAGGTTTCCTTTAACCATTCTGGGTTAAGAAAAAAAACAACAAACAAAAAAACCCCACAAAAACAAACAAACAAACAAACAAAAAAAAAACCCCAACACATTTATGAAATAACACTAAGCCAGATAACCAGATAACCAAAATGATGCACACCATTTTGAATGGTGAGCTAAGCATGACTCTCAAAGTCTCAGGACCTTTCTCTCAGAGTTACTCCTATCACCTTAATCATCCTGATTAAGTTGACACCCTTTTCTGGAGGAAAAAAAATAAATAAGCATAGCAATAAGACGTTTTTTATTTTATGAAATTATCCTTGTTTACAACTTCTTCTGTTTCTCATTTCTTAAGCAATTAAATAAAAAACAAACAAGAAACCTAACCAACCTGAATGAAAAGGATATATCCATTAAATCAAGAAAGATAACGTCTCTTATTCCCTCCACCCATCTTGAAAATATGAATGTTTCAGGAAAAATCAGAGATAAAAGAATGATATTTCCATACAGCCTCATCTTCCTTAAGGAAGTCTGGCTACCTGGAAGATCAGGCAAAGAAAATAAAGCTTTTACACCCTTTCAGTTACTTCTAAAATATTTTCTTTGCATTTCCAACAAATTCTGTTTATGATGATACATTAATGTCTAACAGCTAACCTTGCTTATTCACCATTAAGACTTCTATGTGTATAGCATCTCATATTTCTCCAACAGACAAATATTCACGCACACACAGACCCTACCTCCATTCATTGGTATATGAATGCTTATCTCCTGCACTTTCCATAGTTCTCTGCAAAAGCATTGCTTTCCTAGTGTTTTTTTAAAAGCATGGAGTTTAGCTATTATGCCAAAAGCGAGTCAGTACATTCGGCTCCCCTGTTCTCCTTAGTGGCCTAGGAATTCCACATGCGTAACAAGAAGTCTGCATGATGCAGCGGAATTCTTCTCTCAGCGTGGATCAAGGCAGAGAGGGGGCCTTGCAGGTAGCAGACCTTTGTACCACATTGTAGTGCTGTCTCTGGTTAACACAGGCTTGCGTTTAAAACTAACCATTTACACTGGAAACTCAGCGTGCCGTGCTGTAAATCTCTGTGGTTTAAGTCTTACCTGGTAGTTTGGTTAGTAAGACTAGGCCCCATATTTGGGCCAACGCCTGATCCTTTTCAAAACAGCACAGTTCAGGGAAGTTAGGGAAAGGATTTGGCTCTTTGGCAGCCACTATTATTCCATTTGAATTGTACAAAGTGCATCGATGCCACTGAATTTTCAAAAATCACTAATGAAAATATAATGCATTAAAAGAAAAAAAGAAAAAAAAAGTTAAGCTTCCAGGTTCATTCTGTCTTGTGGTATCTGAATTCATATATTGGAGGGTCTGGCTTTTTTCTTCTACAGATAAGAAGCTCTCCTTTTCCTTTTAAATGACTGCTGTGTTTTCACATAATCATGCGGTTCTCGGGTCAGGGGTTTTAAGAGAGAATCCCAACAAATTATGTAAAATATTTACTAAAAATCAAGAGATTTGACAGCACGACACAATGCTCACAACATTGTAGCTACTGAGTTCTTTCCTTGCACATACATTCTAGTATAAAAGATTGAAATGCCATGGGCTTGGGTTTCCCTTTTTCACCAGAACCCAGGAGATGACACTGAGCAACTTGCTAAGCAGTAAGAATATTTGTTGCAACCTCTTACCTGAAACACATAATTTGTTAGAAGAATACAGTCTCCTACGTCTTCCTGCTCATAGACACATTCCGATGACCTATGTGCTTTCAGTATCAAGGAGGTGTAACTTTTTCATCAGAAGCTTTCCTTCCTGTCTAACCGGTTTACTGTGGCAATGATTCTTTCCCATGTCTTCCTTGAGGGAAATTTCAAACAGCAGTAAATTAAAAGGTAACACTTATCTGTTCTCTTTCTCAATTCGGGAACTCAACCTTTCTTTTTTTTTCTTTCCCCTAAATGGTGGTAGATGATCTCACATTTTCAGTACAAGTATCAAACATGCTTAAAATAACAAGACAACTTGTCTAAAGGAAAGACTTGCCTCTTCAAGACTTGTGCACCAGAACAGGATTCAGAAATTTTACTCCATCTTCATGCAGCTTCCATCTGTCTGCACTGGTGGTGCATGCTCTGAAAAGAACTCCTAGGTCTGCTCACCAGAGAAGGGGATGGTACAAATCCTGCAGAGCAGAGGCCCTCTGGCTTTGGCCCCTCAGTACACAGAGCCAGGACAATCTAATGGAAGAAGAACCTCTCTATGCTGGGGCATTTCTCAATGGCTGATGAAGCCTTGCCCCTCTGCAAAAGGCCTGCTGGAGAGCTGGAGTAAATACAGCACTGTTCACAAACATCTTCCCAGACTTTAAGGATCCCAAGACCTTCCATAAAAGGGAGCAGCAAAGTCTGCTCCAGGCACAAGGCAGAGAGGATTCCCTCAGGGACCATCTGCTTTCACATTTCATACCATTCCTTAAAAAGGTATAAATTGCTCCACTGAGCTATTCAGAATTTACACAAAATCCCAATCCTGGTCTACTTCAAGGTTGTTACAGAGAAGAAAAAAACATCCTCAAAAATAGTGAAGGAGTCAGTATCAACAAAACAATATTTCATATATAAAAAGCCATGCAGTAAAAGTGAACAGATTAGGATAAAGCATTTCAAGTTAATAATTAATCTGAGATACCTTATATCTGATAAACTAAATGAAGCAATAAGCTGATAAAGCATTACAGGGAAAACTCTGCCCTTCAAAGTACAACAAAAAGCTGTCAGTGATGTCATTGTGATTTAAAAGCAGTTAGCCAAGGACAAAACTTATTTCAGTTGGTGAAGGGTGATGCATTTTTTCCCATCTATTCTCTAACCCTCAAAATGTCAACTTGCTCCACAAACTCTTTGGTGGCATTTGTGCTGAACTGTAGTTGTTACCAGTGATTATTGTGGGGCAATCCTGAGAGAAGGAACACACCAGTTTTAGGAGCTGTCATTTCAGAGTTTATGGCAGTGTGATATTGTTTCATCTCACAGAGACTGGACACAGCAAAAGGAGGAGGATCAAGAAAATAGAGGAAATATGAGTGGGAAGAGCTTGTATTCCCAAGCAAACAAACAAGGCTATATTCCTAATATGAACTGTGCTAAGACATGGTTATGAAGGTTTTTTTTGGGAAACTGAACATTTTCAGAATTTTGTTAGGCTTTTAAGATGTCCACTATTTTTCTGTTTCCGCCAAAGTAGTACGTAGGGAACTGCTGAGTCACTTTCTACTCTAATTCCTCCTAGAACTACCAAGAATTGTCTCCTCCTCTTTTGCTGGCATGTGGGACAAAATCTCTAGAGACAAAGGAAACTGGATACTGAGATACCTCCTTTCCTTCAGTTAGACACTCTCGCTGCTCCACCAACTGTCAGCAGCCTACATCTTACTCAGATTAAAGAAGAATTATATATTCAATTTAACCATATGTGAGTGTGCTCGTACAAGCCAGGACTGACAATTCTGTCCCCATGGGTTGCTATTTTGCTAGCTCTTTACATCCAGCTTTTTATCAGACCTACCTTGTACAAGGTCAGATATAAAGCTGCATGTAAAGAGCTATCAAAATAGTCACTCTAACACCCCCCAAGATAAAACACAGCATCTTAAGCAGGTTTTTGCTCTCAGTGTTGCTCCATTCACTGTTAGGATCTTTCCCAAATCACGCCCTTGCACTTGAAGCCTTAAGGCTTCCAGTAATAACAGGCTTGCAAAGGAAATGCAACGAAGTGTTTCAGCAATCCGTGGGGACAGAAAACTAGCTACACGGAGAGCCAGGGAGGAAACTGCTCCATTTCGTAACAGATCCAGGCGGCTGTGATACTATTCCTCCAGTGACACCTACTGTCATTTCCCCAGAACTGTCAGGAAAGGACTAGCACATCGGAAATTAATAAACTTTATGTCCGGCTGCAGGGAATGTCATCGTATCTACCATCATCACTGACAAATACCGCTGTCAAAGTCACTCTGATGGGAATGACTGATGATTGTTGAGATCCTGCTTGAAAACTGTATGATACTACCTCTCTTACATCACTGCTGCAAAGTATTGCAACAACAAGGTATCAGTAAAATTACATAGGTACAACACGGTGTTTTACATGTGCTGGTAAAGACAAATGTTGAGATTTTGCTGCACTGAAGAATCAGACAAACAAGAATTCTGGTTAAAAAAATAATTAAAAAAGTTAAGATCTGTTGTGGTTTGTTTTTTTTCTGTTCAGGGTGTTTTCGGTTGGTGGTACCTTTGTGTGGTTTCTGTTGTTGTTTTGTTTTGGGCACATTGGTTATTTTGTCGTTTTGTGGTTTTTTTTCTGTATTGCAGCTCCTTATTTCTTTCTCACTTAGAAGCTTCATCAAGCAGGGACTGTGTCCTCTTACCAGTTCAGTAAAACTCAGCAGATTAGATGCTGCTGGGCAAAGAAACTAGAAGTTGCAACAAACACAATACAGTAGTTGAGTCATTGTCAAATGATTCATCAGTAAAGATGACATTTGTTCTACAGGGCAAGAAGTACTTTTCAACCTTAAAATCAGTCCTAACCCACTATTTACTCACACAGAACAAGTCAGGGAAAGGACGGGGGGGGGGGGGGGGAGAAGAGAAGTTTCACTTTTCTAAGGAAAAAAAAAGGAAACATTTTGGTTTACTCCGAAAACATTTTCACAGGCTCTACTTACACCTACATATAATATACATTACTAACTTACTAACACTCTCCTGAGGTTTGAAATATGCTATTGTGAAAAAGCAACCTCCACAGCCTGCATGCACCGACTGCAAAGCTAACCATGACTAAATGCAGACTATGGATTTTAATCTCTCCTTTTATTTGAACATCTTTTGTACTTTGATCCTCTGAAGGGAACAGCACACTTTAGCAGTTGTTTCTGGAAGAAACAATCCAGCTTAAAAACAATCAAATTGCTGAAAAAATTAAGTGTTGAAGTGAAGCAACTATCGCAACTACCTTAAAATATAGAATTAAGTAAGACAAGCAGGCAGATTTTTATTTGTATATATACATATACACTCTGATATATGTAGGCTTACATATAAATATATGTACCTAAACATACATGTATGTGCATACATGCATATATATGTTTATAATTGTTTATAAGGAGCTCTCTATAAAAGCCTAATATGTGTATACATACATATAAATGCTTAATAAACACTAAGTGACCCAAGAAAAGAGCTTAAACACCTCAGAAAAGAAGTCAAGCCAGAAGTTGCAGCTGAGTCAAACATCACAAAGCTGAATAGTACTTCAAGGCAAAACTTTTGTTCACAAGGCTTTGTACGTTTCAATTTGCACTGGTTTATTCCATTTGTCTTACCTTTTGTGATTTTCTCCACTGTTTTCTTATGCTACTCGTTTTGTCTCCCCAGTCCAGCGTGCCCGCTCAATGGCTTTCTGTGAAATTCAGCTTTGTCATTCCAGTGTATTCAATAGGGTTTGTTGACTTTCCAGAAATTGTTCATATCATAGACTGTACAAATATAAAAACACAGCCTTGTGATACTAGCACACTGTTAAGACAAACTGCCTAGCCAACTACAGCAGGCTTTTTCCAGTGGAAAACTTAGTCATGGTAACCACCATTCCTAAGACCCTCCTTCCACTGCAGCTCATAGTGCATGGGGCTCTACAGGATTACTAGAGTGAAAACAGAGCAGAGAACACCCCAAAGCACAGAGCTCAACCACTCCAGCAGAACTCAGCTGGGGTGCCAGAGCCAGGGTGACTTCACTATATTAGCCTGGCCATGCTGCCTCAAGGAGCTGAGCTGTCAATACTCTGACTGCCTTGAAGAGAACCCAACTTAAATATGACTTTAAATTCAACTCCTAAGTGACCTATATAATAAGGCAGTAGAAATAGTAATAAAGACCCATTGTACTCCTTGTAGGGTTCTGCTGTGAGCGGACCTTTAGCTCATATAACATGTCAGCTCAGTGGCTGTTTAGTATTCACATGCACTAGTAGAACTGAGTCCTTTCTTTCCTCCTATTGATGCCACAGGTACCTTCAGTGAAATTATAAAACTTTATACCAGGTTTATACTCTAAACCAATACATATGATACTATAACCTAGTATGCACTGTAAACATAGTACAACATCTGAATCAGCTCTACTGTCTTTATCAAAGAAAACAAATTAATAACTGCTTAAGCATAAAAATGCAGGCATCTAAAACCAAAATAGTAGCTTGCTTACACAGAATTAATCTTGTCTCCATTTGCCCTTCCACAAGAATGTTCTGCTTACATTTTCAAGTGTACATATTACAGTGCTAGATCCCAAATAATGCAATGTCTGAATTTTTCCTGACTTCCTGCACATGGGTAGGTTCTTACATCTTTCTTCAGACTTAAATTTTAGTCTCATAATTGCTCACAGTACAACTAAAACACTTGTTTATTAAAAAAAAAAAAAAAGAAAAAAATAAGTGTTTAATGAAAAAAATATAGGCTGAGAAAGTTGGGGCTGTTCAGCCTGGAGAAGAGAAGGCTGCGTGGAGACCTCATGACAGCCTTCCAGTATCTGAAGGGGGCCTACAGGGATGCTGGAGAGGGACTCTTCATTAGGCACTGTAGTGACAGGACAAGGGGTAACGGGCTCAAACTTAAACAGGGGAAGCTTAGACTGGATATAAGGAGGAAATTCTTTCCTGTTAGGGTGGTGAGGCACTGGAATGGGTTGCCCAAGGAGGTTGTGAGTGCTCTGTCCCTGGCAGTGTTCAAGGCCAGGCTGGACAAAGCTTTGGGTGAGATGGTTTAGTGCGAGGTATCCCTGCCCATGGCAGGGGGGTTGGAACTAGATGATCTTAAGGTCTTTCCAACCCTAACTATTCTATGATTCTATGTATACATGTTTTTTAAACCAAGAGTACAGTATTCCTTATGCGCAATCCAGGATATAAAGCATCTGCTTACATAGCTAATTTTGCTGCATACTTAGGTTGCATATACATGCCAGGAAAGCATTCAATACTGTTTTCTTTAAAACTTTACCTGCAGCATGAAAGCCAACTTGAGTTTTCACATAAATAATTAAAAGTGACTGCTTACCTGAAATAAAACATATTCCTGCAAACTGCTACATGGAAATTAAGTTCACAGCAGTCCTCCACCACAACCAGACTTGACCAGGAATGAATGGCTGGCAAAGAGATACTTGCAGCACTGAGAATCCAGCTTCATCTATCACTCCAAAGTACCTTCCCCATCAACGGTACCAACACAGATTCTTCTTGCAATAGCAACTGGTCTCTGCTTCTTCAGGTCCTGTAATAACCTGCTAGTTTTGCGAATGATGGTTTTGTATTTATGAACCAGGGTACCAACAGGGAAGACCCTATTCACTGGACCTGCAGATTAAATGGCTGAGATGCATCCACTGGGGGCTGGGCCGAATACTTACACTGCAGCACTTCTGCAGTAATAAAAGTACACTCTATTAATCCCATTGCAATAGCTACGATTTTGATTTCTGTTTTGCCTTACATTATTTTGGGAAGCTCAGACAACCCTTATTGTTTCTGATCCTCTGGCCTTTCTACTTTGCTCTGTCTTCCTATCACATGCAGTAATAAATTGATCCCAAGAAGGGAGTCAGCAGCACATGGCTTCACATCACAGATGAACCGCTGCGCATATACAACTGGGGAGGAACTGCAAGGATGAGGCGGGGAGGGCAAGAGAAAACTGTACTGAAGTAGGGATACTTCAGGGTAAGATGAAGGAGAAGGAGTTTGTATCCATGCACAATAAACCTCTACAAGTAGCTGCCACCTTCCAGGGACAGGTTCCCAGCTCACAATGAGTTCAAATCATCTGGCAAGCACTGGGTTAGGAAAAGAAGAGAGAGAAGCAAGAGAGTCCTCTGCTTATCTTCACCCACTCACCAACCCATGGAAACCCCTCATTCAAGATGTTCGATAGTCTCTACATAGGCAGTAATTTCCTGGTACTTTTAGGTGGGGGTTAGAGGATAATTCCTATAAAAAGCCCCCATGTAGTGCCATCCATCACCATGGCCTACAAGATGGCCAAAACCACCATGAACTGATGACATGAATGCACACAGGGAGAGACACACTTTTTACCACAGTTGCTGGGAAAGTGAAAAAACCCCAAACAAACAAACCAAGAAGCTCTGGGGTTAGGTACATTCCCTACATTCAGCAGTGATGTGTTGTCACCCTTCCCTACCAGCCTATGCCTAGCCTACTTTGCTCTCCTTTGAAGTTCATGCAAAATAAGAAACCTCACCTTAGAAGTTTCAGACTGATGGTGGTGACAAAGAGATACATCACAAGCAGCACAATCATCTCCCTTCTTTCCCAAGGAAGTGCTGGATTTACCAGATTCATCTGATCCCAAGCACAGGAACACCAGACTGCTCCTTCCAGCTCTAGCAGCATTAGTGTGGGAACTGTCCTAATGAAAGCTCCAAGCCTGGACACCTGACTGCAGACCTGCAGCATTCAGGTCAAACATGAGCCTCAGGTATGCCTAAAAGCAAATGAATACAAATCTCACTGTCATTTCACTTTTAATTAAGGGCTGGTTGGGTTTTTTTTTTTGGAGGAGGAGGGGACAGGGGTTTCAGAAAGTAAGATAGAGCAACCTGACCCTACAGGTTGAGAGCATAAAAAAAGAAAACCAAGAAAATTTAAATACATCTGACATTCAGGTGCTGACGTGTCGTCTCAGAAGTCTGTATTGCAGGCATCCAGGATATGGTCTAAAATAAGATATCACATTGAACCGCAGTAACATGCCCTTCCTTTGAGGCCTAGAGTCACAGCATGTTACAATCAATGGACATGAAAAAAGCCTCTATATTGGAATTTGAGAATATAAACATTGCTTGTATTAAAATAAACCTTATCCACAGAACTCTTTGAACATCTGCACTTACTTCTGACTTCCTTAATTAACCATGTCATGCCTACATTATAGCAGCAGGTCCAGAAAATTCCAGACATCCTATAGCAAATCTGGAACCCACCCAATACATTGTTCACGTCTGCTGCAGACTAGAAATAATTATCTTATTCTTCGCTTGGTTGATCTACTTTTATATCCTTGATTCAAATGAAGTTATGCAAACTTATGTTTGCTATCAGGCTATGAAGAAGCCTATTGTAACTAGGATATGGTTTTCTTAGATGTAAATGTACATGCAAAATAGAAAGAGCTTTGATATTGAGATTTTTCCCCCTGAGGTTCAAGTATTTTATCATTTTAATAATATTCCATTTTTTTATTGCGCTTATTTTTAAAACATCTTTTTTATGAGCTCCGAGTATTATAATTCCTTCAAAATTCCTCTGGAGGGCACTATTACCATAACTATACAATTAGCTACAGATGGCTGTAATAGAGATAAACACTAAATAGCCTTGTTGGCAGGAGGCAGAGTATCTTTTAACCAAGACGGCTTCTTTACTGCTGCCTGGGTATTTAGCCTGCTTTAGAAATCATGTAAAATCTTAGCTACAAAGAGAAAGTAGAAATTATTATTGTAGAGGTTTGTCTTGCAAAAAGGTGGTGTGGGTGTTTGGTTGGTTTTTTTTCAGTCATCATCTTTGTTAGCAAGTACTAGAATATGACATATCCTCCAGAGGTTTTGCAAAAGTGATATTCCCAAGGCACAGCATGGTCTGTGACAATTCAGGTGGGAAGGGATGGAGCCTGTCCAACATAAAGAGAGGGAAGGGTGCTATTTTGGAGCTAGGAAAGAGACTGTGACATTCCAGGGTTTCCTTGGTAGCTGTGTGGGTTTTTTCAGAACTGAGAAGGAAACTAGAAGTGATTGTCACAGTTCACAGGAACTTTTTTAAAAACAGGATAAGCTCATGAAAACTTGAAAAGTTTAACTTGAAAGCGAATTTGTAAACCTAATCTCGTCGCCCCCTTGTGATCATGCAAGTATATAGCAAGATCATTTTATCTGAGTTCTCTGTAATTTTGTAAGGTAAACGACAGGTGAACTGCAATCCTCAGAGTCCAGGTTTGGGGATTTTTTTTTTTTTTCCCCCACATGCCCCTGCATCTTCTTGTAAACATCACAATTATGTAAAAAAGTATTTTCCTTATTTTGATTTTACCATTTCCTTGGTTTTTTCATTTTATGACTTGCACATGTAGTTGTTCCATCTATTTTCCAATTAGGCTAGGAATTATTTGAGTAAGTGCTTGTGTGAGACTTCTATAGCAAGTAGCATAGCAAGGTTATAACAGTGATGGGAGTCTTGGGATACTACACCATATAGAAAAAAATGATACTGATATAATGTGTTTTTTATTTAAGCCATCAGGCAAAGAAAGTAAGAGGGATGGGTATATTTCAGTTATGACAAATTATAGATAACAAACTGATTACTGAGAAAGAATTAGCACATACAACTAGAATAAAAACTATTAGAATAAAAATAAATGGAGGTTTTGAATTAACTTACTGTGAACTTCAATTTGGATCTGCATTCGTATTTTCATTACTAAAGATTATCCTTGCTCCTTTTCATTGATCTTTTTACCATTTCAACCTGAATTCTCTGTTACTAACTATCATCTAATTCAAAGGTAATCCAGATACTTGTGTTTTATTTCAGGATTTTTCCTTCTTCATGTTATTTTTATTGCTACACCAAACCTCTCACAAGTTCTCCTCCTAATCACTGGCCTTCAATAGCAATTGAAGCGTTTTGGTTTAGATTAAAAGATTAAAAAAAAAACAAAAACATAAAAACAAATGACATGAACTTTTCAAATAGATGTAAGAGGGAGGAAAAAAAATGATAGGTCAGATTTTGGGTATACCAGCCTTGACATTGTCCTTTTAAAGTACTCCCCAGGCAGCTTTAACTTTTGCAACGAGCACTCAAGCAGCCGCTCACCCTAGGGCCCAGTCAGCTTGGCAGGATGACAGAGGTCAGCATTTCACATGAATGAACAATTTCTCCAACATATAAGGCAAGTATTCAGCTCCCTTGCTCTCTTTTCACCTGTCCTTTAAAGTTTAAATCAAGACTATTATAAGTACTGTGCTCAATGCAATGAAAATCCCTATTAATCCTTTGAACCCTTACAATGAGAAGTGATACCCTTACAATTTTAAACTAAACTCAAACTAAACTGAATATGAAAAAGTCTTGCTGTCCTTGCAGTGTTCAAAGTTGGTGGACATGATGGAGCCAAGTGTGAACAGTACTTTAACCAAATTCACTTTTTTGATTAATATATTTCTTTCTGCTTTTAATGTAACTGGCACTTACATGCAAAGTATTATTGGGTGGGAGAGGGACCCTCCATACAGGGTTCAGGAAACTGCTACACAGAACTTGCTGTGAGGCCAAATAAAAAGGACTACAGTAAAACAAAGACTTTTTAGTGAGTTCTAATCAAAGCAGTAGGCAATACACATGCATTTTAGTAAACAGAGAGGGGTCAGGATTAAGTGATCACAAACCTACAAGCTATAATCAAACAGTTAAATCTTCAGTCCTAAAAACCAAAAGAACCCACCTTTCTTGTTATTAGTTGAGTGGCTTGAACAGGCATGGAAACTCAGTTATCCACCCAGGTTCTGACAATTCTGAGAATACACCTGTGTGACTTTGGTTTAAGCACACTGTTAAAGGAAATTGGGAAGAAGGAAGCAGATGTAAGCCTGGATAAGGAAACCTGAATTGGTTTTGCTGCACTGTTACACAGCCAGCCAACTTCTATGCTCGGATTGGATTTCTCTGGGTTAGGCTGTGATTCTGCTTTAAACTGGTGGGTAATTCTTATGAAAATAAGCCCATCAGAAACAAGTCTCTGGGCAATTATAAAACATAACAAAACATATTAGCAAGATTTGATTAAGATAGATTAGATAGATTAAGGCAACTGAGAAAATAGTAAGAGTGAAGTTTGAAATTTAGTAACTACTTTATGGTATTTAGGATGGCCATAAGATAAGTCTGTGGGCCCTGGAGCCATATGTTGATGTTGATCCCAAATTTCTGCACATAAGAGCAGCACCCAGGGGACTATTAACACAGAAGAAACAATTAGGACTGCAAAATAAACCCATGCCTCCTGAGTTCCAAATTGTTTTAAGAGCAATTATGGTCACTGCTTTTGTACCCAAACACAGCTTTAAGCAGAGAAAATCATGGAAGGGCCATGAGACTTGAATTTACAACAGGAAAGAGCTAAGAAATTCTGAGCATCTGACTATCCAAGTTGACTCAACCTCAGCATCTAGAAGATCATGTAAAAAGTTAAGATGCATGTGGTTAATCATAAAGCCTGTGCTTGCATTGCAGAAAGCACCACTTTGCCTTTTCCAGTCAGAGTAGACGACAGGCAACCACTGGATACACATTTATGTAGACATTTATACCAAAGTAGGAAACATGGAGTTATGGATGGTGCCCCTTTTAATTTACGAGAGAGAAACTTAAGCCATCCTGCTACTGACAACCTACAGAGATACCAGAGAATGAAGAAAACTCTCTATTGCGTTTTTGTAGTTCAAGCATTTTTGATTTCTTTTAGTTGCTCTTTACCTCACATCTGAAACTATAAGCTCAAAAGAACCGCTGAAGTTCAGTTACTAATCTTTATCTGTCCCATATTGTTGAACCCTTTTGTTGAACCACTGAAACATTTGGATGAGTCAAGAGATATCCTCTTTCAGTGAGACACAGCTTGTTGAAAGAGAACTGGCACGCTCAAAACAAGGATCCCTTACAGAAACATTCTTTGGTTTGCTTTGAGTTTTTTTCTGAATAATATATTTTAGAAAGTTTGCAGGAAGAATACTGGGTTTTCCAGGTCCCCCTTGTTCCTCCATTTGTCAAAAGCAAAAGCTTATGATCCATCTGCATCTCTAAAGGCTGAATTGCAGCTAGAATTCCCTGGAGCCTGGCCTGAAGGGGATGTTGCTTCAGTGAATTCAATTTTCCAGAGTATTAAGAACTGAGAAAGTGAAATAGATGACAGGCACTGAGGGTGGAATTCTAGCTCCACTGGAGGTTAATGGGGCTTTCTGCCACCAACTTCAGGTAGGCCAGGATTTCACACCACTGCTTCGGGGAAAAGCAGAAAAATGTTTTACAAGATTTAAACATTTATTGTATAAGGTTGAGTCTGGCAGTAAAATGTGAACAAGGATACTGACTTTGCTTGTAAAATTCTTCAAAAGGTATGGAAGGAATGCACTACGTAAGATTGTGGTAATAGGGATATTCCACTGCTAGACTGAAAGAAATCAAGACTTTCTAAAAGTTTCTATCTTAAGGATATTAAGTCTCTGAAGGGGTTACCCCTAAAGCTACATTCTCCACTCAAATCTATTATGGAGGGGAAAAATGAGCTTTCTGACCAAACTACAGATTTTTATATTCATTTCGAGGCAGAAAGCACTTCAGCAACACAAAACAGTCCTAATCCTTGACATAATAAAGACATGTTTTCCTCAGTAAAGGCACAGCACCACAGCAGAAAAACAAAAACCAAAACAACAGTTTTGTATAATGTAATGGGGCAGCCTCACCACGAAGACCTTCCACAGCTGAACAGACAAAAAGCCACTGGAGCTGGTGACTAAAACTCTCAGTCTTCCTTGTCTCTGACATGGTCAGGGCTCCTGCAAGATTTGTTGTAAATCCATTTCCATCTCTGGACTTCCTGATGGCTCACCTCACCAGGGGAAGACTTTTAATAAACATTTGGCTCTAAAAGTCTCTAAAAACGTGTCTTCAGATCTATCTTATATACTTGATCTTGTATCTAAGGGGATACGTCTTACTGTGATTCTTGTCTCTGTTTCAGGGATGTGTTTTACAGGCATCACAGTTAATGGTGCTCTCAAATTTCACTTAGATTTTAGGATGCTAATGTAACACATAGAAAAACCCCAACAACCTGATGTAGCTTGAGATCAATCACAAATTTATTGGAAGCACATTTGGTCAGGAATTATCAACTGCTAAAACTAATTTTGACAAATAGAAAAACAGTTTTGACATACAAGAGGTTTTTGATCCTCTATCTTATCCTTGGAGAGGAAAAAGAGGAAAAATGCAGAAGTCTGCCTTTAATTCCAACTCACATATAATTTCATTGGTCTGAATATTTTACCTTGATCCCAGTGGTATGAAAACCCATTAAGATATAGGTTGTCTTAATACTACCAGATGTAACAAAGAAAGGAAACTAAGAAAGAAAAAGGGCCATAAAGCAGGCAAAGTTGTATAGCAATGGATCAAAAAATCAGGAGCAAAGGAAAGAACAGCAAATAAGGAGTGGAGCAAAAGAGATAAAGTCATCAGAGAGGGCAGCAGAGGATGGAAAAAGAAATAAGCAGAGGAAGGAAGGTATTAGCTAAAGCAGAAGTGCAGTGGAGGCAAAAAAAATATTTAAGTGGAGGAGAGAGATGTCACAGAAACAGAAAACAAAGTTGTAGAGAGCAAACTGGTAATTTATGAAAATAGGATACAAAAAGGAACAAGTAAAGAAAAGGAGCTGAAGCAGAGAAAGAAAATAAGAAAAGACCTCCAGAGGTGAATTTAATTCCAATCAGGAAGTGAACTGAGGCCTACATTTAGCTGACCAAATTCCCAGGAAATTAAGGAAAAAATTAAAAGTATTAACCTAACACCTTCCCAATCCCATTAACTGCCATAGGTTCTGGATAACACCATTACAAGCTGCCTTTCAATGCTTTTAGGCTTTCTCTGGGCAAGCTAGATTTCTCACTTCGGTGTTTTTGCTCCAACATTTTTGCCAACATTTTACTTTATCTCCCTAGCTGTTTCCTGCATCCTTCTCCCGTTACACTTTTTTTGCTTGCTTTTTTTCACCTTGATTTAAAAGGACAACTATAGCGAACACTTGTTTCTAACAGTAGCTGACTGAAAGATGACAGCCTATCCACAAAAGCTATAAAACAATTGTAAGGAAAAGAAAATACATCAAGAAGAAACAAGAAGCCAGAAAGTCAGTGCAATTCAGTATTTTTTACACTGCCAACTCTGGCTAAACATACTCATCCACACATCAAGTATTACAAGTTTCTCATGGGCAAAAATGTTAAAAACACTTCAAAGCATGTAGATAAACAGCCCTGATAATTAAACTAAAACTGATTTTGAGGGCTTAGCAGTGCTGCCCCAGATATGCTTGTTTAGCCCCTCAAAAGCCAATCAGCAATCAGGAAACAGCTTCCAACTCCACTAGCAGGTTTGCAAAACTGGGTCCCATTTTAACATTAAAATACTTGGCCAGAATATAAAAATCTTACAGCCATGACTGCAATGCTTTCAAAAGCGTTGGATTTGACTCTATTGTTCCAATACCATTTAATCTGAACTTCAGCATTTCATAACAACAACAAAAAAGAAGAAGGAAGTTCAGCAAACTAAGCTGCTTTGGCAAAGCAGACCCTTAGCAATTTTGCTGTGAAGAATGGAAAGCAAACCAGACTCAGACCACTAATGAAGCACTTCAAGAATTAATGGTATGCATGTGAACATGATACTGTTAAATGTTATTCATGGGAATAACATTTCCCTGATGAACAGTCATCTCGCTGGAAAAAGGGGCAGGACCATGACACTTGCAGTTTGGGATTTTGATCTAAGCAGTGCTATACCAACTGATACACTGTACTGATGTAGCTTTATCACACTGTATTTAGTATATGATGGGTGGATTTAAGGGGCAGGAGAACAGCTAATTATAGAATCAGAGAATCAGCTAGGTTGGAAAAGACCTTTAAGATCATTAAGTCCAACCTTTAACCCAGGACTGCCAAGTCCACCACTAAACCATGACACTAAGGGCATCATCATTTCAAACACTGCCTTGCCCCATCCTTCACGGGCAGCAAGAAGAGGCCCTGCCTCTCAGAAACTTTCTTCCCAGAGTAGCACACAACATGGGTGACACTCGCTGTTTCAGTGATAACTGTTATGCATTAGTACAGCTAAAACTGGTGTCTTCCTATGTGAAAGCAGCTTTATAAGTGGGATAAAGCCTGTTTCACTCCCACCATTATCAAGGTGAGCATCTCTGAATGAGATAACTATGAATTTTTCAACCCAATTGCTGTTCCTAATCTTTCAAAACCAAAACCTTTTCTGAGAATATGTAACTTGCTAAATTACTTTTTTCCACCAGAAGAGTTTCTAAGCTCTGTGATGGTTTCCTAGTCAAAACCAGAGAAAGCACACCAGGGGATGATCATGCTGAGACAGAGTGGGAACCAGCACTGCAGGCTTTTATTCTAGGAGAAGTTAAAAAGCAAACAGGAAAACAAGAGCATTTCAGCTTAGTATAGAAAAATACTTTTGAAGATTTTCAGATGAAGCAAGCATTTTCTGAAAAGGAAACGAGAAAAGGCTTGCAGCCCTGATCACTGAACTGAGGGTTAAACAGGAGAAAACTCAGGCAAGTGAAAAATTACAGGCATGATCCGTAAAATATTCTGACAGCCGGGCACAAAGTAAGCCTCGCTACTCAAAGTCCAAGAGGAAAGTCCAACTGTGCAACCAGAGCTGCTCAAATCACCTGGCAGGGATGATTCAGTAACCAAGTTTTCCCACAGAGAAAACAGGCGTGCAGCACCCACTCATACTCATTTCTGCTTGTGCTGCTGAAGTGCAGCTGACCCACATGTGGCCTCTGATCTAACACTTCTTCAAAAGTAAGCTTTAAAAATATTACAGTTTTCAAGTTATACCATACTAGTGAACCACCAAAGCAATGGACAGAGGGAACTGCCGAGTATGAAAACCAATCATTGCTAAAAACTTCAATTAACTTAGAGCAATGGAGGGCGCCTTAAATGCCAGGGGTTACAGATTTTAAACTCAAGCAAACAAGATTGTTCGTAACTCCTTAATAACTACCACAACTTTATAGCCTATGATCTCATATTAAATGATCTCATAACATCATATTAAAACAACATCATCTCAGTTTAAGCTGTGTTAATCCAACCTACTGTAAACTGCTCTCAGTGATCATCAGTAGAAACAAGTACCATCTGTGCAGCTGAGCACCACACAAGGTACTCCCTTTTCTGCCAGGTTCACCTACGGAAGTTTCTGCTTGTATATCCATATTCACATGCAAGTAAATTCAAAATTGATACTTTCCAAGTTTGCAGAAGCATGAAAACTACAAACCAAGATGTGCTCTGTAAAGTGAAAGCTATTGTGTCAGAGCAATTCTTTTGTGCATGGAAGTCTCACTGATCTCTAACAATAAGCATGTTTACATGTATTTAAAGTGCATGTAGATTAGATCTGGCATAGTTTTTAAAAACCCTGGTTAAAAAGAACCTGTTTGAAACCAATTGTCCTCTTATTAATAGTGTTTTAAGGTTTTGTAAAACTTAATTCTTATGAGAGTTGTAATGGGAAGCAAACTGGCCAAAGCCCAGCACTGTAGAATGAAACTGATCCCCCAAAATTGCTTGCTATGGTAGAAGGAATCATCAGTGCTCAATAAACAAAGAGGGCACAAGTTCAGTAAAGCATTATCAGGGCACACTATCCCTGCAGCAAACACTAAGGTCAACAGCTTGGACACTTTCCTAAAAGTATGCGCATTACTCAGATCTCTGCTGAACAGGGATGAGCTGGTCCCCAGTACAGCAATCCACTACAATAGCAAAGTAGCTTTCAGTATGCCTGGTAACACATCTGACAACAGCAAGTGTTGAGTTGCCACCAAATTCTAAGTAAGATCAAATCAGATCCAGGAGGTTATTAAGATAAGGATCAGTGCTCTGTATACATCCATTCATCAGAGCACCGATTTAAGTACAAAAAAATAAAGGCTATATGGAAAAAGTAAAGGAGGAAAAGATATTTGTGTTTCAGATATTTTGTGTGAACACTGAGCAGTTACTGTCTTTATCAATATTATTTTTCTGGAGGTGTTGACTAGCATAAGGAAGAACCTGTAAAGCCAAGCTATTAATTGCTTTTTATTCAAGTCCCATTCTTCAAAACAGTGCTTTCACAATAGCTGCAAGAGGCAAATTTATAATTGTAAACAAGACATTCTCGTTCACATATTCTACATATCCTACTGTAAATTCCTTACGGCAGAGACTATTATTAATGCTAAATATATTAAAATTCATATCAAATGTCAGAAAGGAAAATAATCAGGAAGTTAATTAAAATTGCAACCAACACTGCTTTGGAAAACATTGCAAATACCTCTAAGGAAAATTCAGAGTAAAGAAGAACCTAAAGAAATTGACCAATTGAGCAAAGAAGTTTTCAACTTGGAAATAATACTATATCCAATTTATAATACTATAATACAATTTATAATGAAATAATGGGCTCACTGGAAAATAAAAATAACTATTTGCAAGGGACTCTGGCTTGGTTTTTACCTCTGGCTGAACCACCAAGCTCCTAGGAAGCATACCGCCAGAGCTTAGTTGTTCGCCTAAGGTAACTGAAATCATGATTGGATGTAAGCTCGCATACATCTTTGCCCTGTCTGCTCTGCTAGGCCTTCTCCTCCTGTTTGTTGCTAGCTGACTCCCAAGTCTAGTCTCTACCTCCCACCTGGAGCATTAGGTATGCATGCACTCTGGGGAAACAAATGCCACCACATGAATAACTATAAGGACTTCCACACCTTTAGAGTGGGAATTAAGAGACCTTTGTGCACACAGGAATAATCTACAAAATCACATTTGTGAGAGAAATACAGGCCCACACTGAAACACAGAGCATAGATTCTTCTTACATTGGTACCTTATTAAATATTCTCTGAAGGAAAAAGTCCCTATTACCAGGATAAACTGAAGCAACAATAAACTAAAAAGTCTTCCCTTTTGGCTGACTCAAAATATACCTTTAGTCACAGTTTTCATAACTGGAAATTTTTATGAAATTCGACCATATCTATGTATCAGTTAAGATATGTACATGCTTCAGGCAGGTTTTGAAAGCCTATTCCTATCACTAGGATTCTCATACCTCCAGCTTCTATTAAAGAATTAAGTGCATATCTCATGTTACTGCTGACACTATTAAAAGCAACAGACAAGAGCAGTGATGATCGTAGCATGAACACTCTCCTGCAAACAGTCAGCATGAAAGCTTTGAAGTTCAGTTAACAGGAATCTTCACAGTTGTGGCATCTAGCTAATTAGTTGTGCCTAATTCATTATCTAGAGATAGCAACTTTCTCAAAAATAACAAACATCACTGATTTTTGTTTTCTTTGTTAATTTCAATACAGCTAGAGATTTCAGGGTTTTCACAGCTAGTGAAATTATAAATTGTCTTTGGCCTCAGAAAAAAAAAAAAGTATATTTTAGGAAGATAGCAAGAAGATTCTTTGAAGTAAATTCATTTTCATGCTAAATAATGAAACGATGGTATAAAAATTGTTTAACATTTTTCTTACTTAACAGTACTTTATGAAAAATAAGCCAGGTTGGCAAACCAAGAGCTTGAAGTGCTTTCAACCCACTGAAAACGCTTGGTATGGATAATATACCCATATTATTGGCCATATATTAATATACCCTTAATATTGACAATATAACTCATCCCAGTGGTGAGGGGAATCTCTTTTTTGAAAGACATTAGTTGTCTTTACTACCTTTTCAGTCTTTGTCATCTCTTTACTGAGATGCAATTTCCAACATACTTCTAACACAATTAAACCCCAACAAAACATATGAGAAGGACTAAGACTACTGAATCATTTTATTTACGCTGAACAAACTCCTGGCAACAAAGCGTTATATTACCTTCAGAGAAAGGCAAATTACATAAGCTCAACTTGTGAAATTCTAAAAACCACCTAAAAGTTGCCGTAAGTGATGGACACTAGACAGAGCCTCGAGAGATCAGGGATCTAGTCTGTGAATTTAAGTCACTTTTTCTGTGCTTCAATTGCTCCATTTGTTTATTTCTAGAGATTGTTGATAGTGTAGAAGGTTAAAACTAGAACATACATATGGGAGGCTTGGGAGAGAAAAGGGGAAGTGAGGACTTTGAGGACTTGCCTAGAAAATTCAATCACAGTTCATTAGTAACACGTAAGTAAGTGATCAAACACAAACCAAATGGTACTGGATAGGGTACCACTCACCCATGGTAAAGAAACATTGGAGATTCTTTACTAGTAAGAAGTAAAGATTTTTCAAGAGATGAGCCTAAACACTATGCCACATATTCATTATTGCCATTAACTATAATGCAGAACCTGAAATGAAATGTCCATATTCTTTATTCTGTACACATCTTAATATTACCCTTACTTTACATGCATTTACTGCTCATCCGTTCCACACACCCAAAGAATTTATTTCTAGAACTTCTTCCTATCACTGACATGTTTTTTTGCCATTTATCATCTATAACGTTTTCAGTTCCTGTTCACGTTCTTCTGAGAAATCTGGCTGTGGTACTTTTAGGCTTGTTTTTTTTTCTTCACTCCCCTGCATCACTTGGGCAAGCTTGCATGCTCCTGAAGTGAAATAGATTATGTCAAAAAATCCTCATGTGAAGATGAAAGTTTAGGTTAAAGCACTTCCAGTTTTAATAAAAACATTGCACTAGCTTCCATGTCCAGTTATATTCTGATCTCTATATGAAAAGGGATATATGTATGTTTGGATGGCATCATTATCAATGGAGATGCGACATTGCACACATTCATCAGCCTTATCTGCTTCTGCTTGGGTTTCACACATTTTGGAAAAAGATCAGAAATTGCAAACACATTTGTAGAGTCTCTAAGAAAATATAACATTATAGAAGTCTTCACTGGCAAGGGATGCGTTTGAGAGAAGGCTCTAACCATATTCCTCTAACAAAGAGCTTTATAATTTGTTTTTAGATACTCATAGATTTACGTTAGGAAGATGGTGAAAGCAAAAGTTTGACAATTTAACAATCATAATACAAGAAGCCTGTACTGGCAAGAAACTGTTTTAAGATGCAGACTGTACTCCCCCAAAACGAGTTTATATGAGGATAAAATATATTTCTTCCTTGTGCAGTAACAGTGATTTTCTTGTCATGTACTTTCCATTTACAGCAGTGCTTCTTTATTCCCTTCTGAAGAAATAAGACGAGTTGCACTAAAAACTTCATTGTCAAATATATTTAACAATGCAAAAAATGCTTTGAGGAACACAGTAGAACTCTGTGCTTCATCAACTGCAGCTGAAACACAGAGATCAAGCAACGCCTACATTATGTCTTTAGTTATATCCAGTTCTTCATTTTAATTTGATTTGTATAACTTTCATTTTCCTGTGACGTCCCAGGTTATCCTTTACCAGTGCTACAGATTAATGCACAGCCCTTTCAGCGCTCTCATTTTGAGGATTATAATTCTGATTCAGCGCTTGCAATTCATTTCCAAAGGTTGATATCTGATCCTCCAACTCTGGCACAAGAAGCTCCTGTGCCTGATATTTCTTATTAATCCCTCCTCCTAATTCTCTCATCATGTCAAATGCCACATGAGATGGAACCTTGGAGGATAAATTCACTGCTAACATTCCTGCCTGCTCGTGACTCATCACAAGTTAGCGACTAAGAAACTAATTGAAAAACGCTTCTCTGCAAGTTCTTCCCCTGAAACATTTTGCCTGGTCAACAAAGGATGCTCAAGGGATTTCTGTTTTCTCAACATCATCTTACATGCCAGGAATAAAAGACTGTTGAATAAAAAAGTTCAGGTAAAGCCTATTTTGAGAAAAAAACAAGCAGCACAAAAATTCCTATGAAAGCAAACTCTCATTTCTCAAGCTATCAGAGTTTAATTCTTCTTACATTTCTACATTCTACAGTGCCACCTAGATGTCTCACTTGAGACATGTGTTGCATGAAAACATAGTGGAAAAAACAGCCCATGCTCTTAGAAGTTTTAAATCTATATAGACCCAATACAATAGAAAGTCCTCAGTTTTCTTGCTCTTAGTTTACTCAGTATAGTTGAGGTCCTTTCATGATGAATCTCAAGACCACCACCACCCCTTTTGCACAAGTCAGGAAGCAAACTAACATAAAAAGAAGATGCAAAGATTGCATTAGAAGTGACACTCAAATCAGGAGCAAGGTGAAAGTTAAAACAAAGACCTCACCAATTCCCTATTATCCCTCTTCCCCAAGGATTCTGCTACCTTTGCTCAGAACAAACGAAGCTGCGCTTTGCCAGCGCAAAGCTGATTTATATAGTGCTGTTAACACAAGGCACTATTGAGCAGTGGTGTAACGACGTCAGAATCTGTTCAGCCTGTGCTGTCACACAGCTGTTGCTGTTCTGAACCTCATCCTTCTCTGTTGTCCTGAGCCTTGATATTCATTCAAACTTTTGATAAAATACCAGCACTGAGACATGAGTGATTTGTCATTTTTATATGCTGTAAATGCAGCATAAAAATAAGTTAGACTGATTGAGATTACACTGTTGAGGCAAAACAAAATAGGGATCAAATCCAAACTGACAGCTACATCAATTTTATTAGTTCGAAGAGAAAAATGTATGAAAAAACTCTAATCCAAAACCCAATAAAGCACTTTGCCAAATATGATGTTATCCGAGACTCATCACATTAAAAAAAGTTCCATTAAATCCCCCACTTTCAAGTTCAGCATCAAAAACACTCAGTTTAAATGATATTTCTGTCATTCTTTTCTTAACCCTCATGAAAAATTTACTATACCATGCTTAGAATTACTTGAATAATACATATCTTGTTTTAAATTCAAGTTATTACAGGCGCTTGTAAAATGCTATTTGATTTGATTTTTTCCTCCCACACCTTAAGCAAAATACGTGACAATTTTTTTTTTTTCTCTTGGGTAGCATGTACACGAGCTAACCCGTTCCTGTGGGATTTTCAGTTGCTAGCTAACCCAAAGCTATTTCTTTTAGAATCGCACACAGTGCAATTAATGGACTCAAGGGGCTTCCCCCACACATACCCCAAAGAGTGTGTCTGGACTTTTTTTCATTTGAAAGGGGTTTTGGGGTTTGTTTTTTGGTTGGTTGGTTTTGTTTTCTTTCTATTTTTTTTTTTGGGGGGAGGGGGTGGTTTTGGGGTATTTTATTTAATATTTTATTTTATTTTTATTAAAACATCTATAACTTTCTCTTTTTTAGACCTCACACACACAAAAAAATAAAATTAGAAGATCACAGCAGCATGACTAGCAACCTCCAATACCGTAAGCGTTCTGATCTTGCTGATCTCTGTCCTTTTTCATATTTATTGTTAAATCAAAAGAAAATAATCTCACAATTACATATGTGTCATTGATACTTTTATCTTCCCACAAGCTCACTCCTCTCCTTTTCTCATATAGTCTTCTCAGAAGAAAGTTCATCTTATCTTTGCTTCTTCCAAGAATTTTACATCTCATTTTCCCAAACTAGAACCTGGAATTTGCTCTAGTTCTGATATGCCTGACTCAGTGGGTTTTTGAGAAATAATGGAGTTTTCATTCCTGTACTGGAGAGCTGACAGCAGTGAAGGTCCTGGTTCTAAACAGCAAAGTAGATTTTATCCCTTTCATGCCCAAAATATCAGAAGGTCAAAATGATCTAGGCAAAAGGAAGGGGAAGTCTCTCATCTGTACTTGAAGCAGTTATGTTAAATTCCTTAACTCTAACTGAACCCCACAGAAAAATGTGAGCATACAAATGTGTTCTGACTGATTAAAAAGAGGGTATCCCAAGAGCAGCTAATTTAATATTAGATCAAATGAAATAGAGTTGAAATTACCATGTTTTTGTTGACTATTTTAAATATTCAGGGAAGGCATAGGGATCTTTACATATTTCTGAATCTCTTTGTAGTACCATTCTTCATACATTACACCAGCCAGTGTGGAATACGTGGATTTGAAGGGATGGGGGGAAGCAGCTGTGGAGTGGATTACTGACGTACCCCAGAGAAGTTTATTAAAGTGATAAAAGAAAAAATCCTATCATAATTCATTTTCTTTTTTTTTTTTTTTCTCCACTGTTAAAATATGCAGGCCTTTAACAATAAAGCTATCTAAAAGACTTGTTGCTTTCATAAGAATTAGCACTAAGTTGTCAGAGAAGACACAGTGTTCTTCCACCTCCTCATTCCCTATGTGATCTCCAATCAAAATCTTGTTCAAGACACCCAGGAATAAATTCTGGTTAATTCCTCACAAATGAAGAAATCATTACAAAAAAATGCAACTCTGCTTTTCAGTGTAGCTCAGATTTTTCTTTCAGCGTAGTAGCAGTGCTTCCTCACATTAGTTAGGCCAACAGATTTTTTTTTTACAGCAAGATGGAAGACATCAGGAACTATTTTATTAAAAATGTGAGAGTCAACAGCACTTGGGTGGTACAACTAGCTTGTGTGCTGAGCCACTGCTTATTTCCATTTCAGGTTTTGGGCATCTCATCTAGTGTCTACAGCTTCTGACGTAAGCTAGAAATGTGTGGGTTCAGTTTAATTCTAGCTGGAACACAACCATTTCACAGGAGGCTATTCTCATTTCTCCTACATCTCTTCCTAAATTGAAAAACTAAATTCTTCTGCATTTTACTGAGAAAAAAACTCCCTAAACCCATGGAAGGTTTTTTTTTACCCTCCTTTTCAAACCAATGAGATAGAACTAGGAATCAAAGGAGTTCTGAAAGAACTTCTTGCTCTCATGCCTTCTACCTCCATAAGAAGGAAGCAATGATTATGGATCGTTTATTAACTATGCTCAAGATGACAGAGGAAAGAGTCCAATATAGTAAGCATTCAAGGGAAAGTGAACTAAGAATGAAGGCAAATATTTCATGAAAGGAGATAGCAAGAGACAGTCACACAAAGCATCCACACTGAAAAGCCTAGGGCATGTGGAGAGCTTACTGGGTCAATGACTAACTGATTTCTGGATGAAGCAGCCCAGATGGGTCAATGTAACAATTTGGTAAGATACACAGAGCATCAGGCATGCAGACAAAGGGTTATTTTCAATTCCCACCATCCTCCTGTTCGCTAACAGCAAAGTGGCAAGCAGAACACATCGGATGCAGTGAGCCTGCCAGGCTTAGTAGACTATCTTGACTGCAATCATCAACCAGACTGTAGAGCTGTAAACTCCATGCTTTGAAATATGTATATGTTTAAACAGTAAAAGGCAAGAAAAATCTTGAAATATAAGAAATCAAGAACATCACTGCTTGCAAGGGAGCAGGAAAAGCACAAAAAAACCCCACCCACAATCAGAGAATATGATTGGAAATAATTCAGAACATTTTCAAGGGGTCTATGGAAAATAAGAAATGAGTTTCATTCAACTACTATATTGACCATATCGTAGCAAGTGTCTTGCAGGTAAATCACTATTTTAAAAAAGCTGAATTAAGCTGCAAGAAAAAAAAGTTTAAGGGATAACGGTGTAACACAGCCATTAGAAAAAGATGTGATGATGACTTCCAAACCAGGCAGGTCACTGGGTTACATACAGATTTCCAGAGAATAAGCATGATCTCATTCCCCAAGAGGTACAGATAAAGACCTAACGAATTATTAGAACAACTGTGGAAATCTGAGTTTACTATGGCATTTGCACTAGATGGTTCTGGTACATTCAATAATGATATCTGGTAATGCAGGTATCTCCAAAGAAAATCTTTTGCATGTTATGAATGCTCTGAATTCGGTACAAATTATTACTTACACAGGGAATATAACAGGAATGATCAGCTGAAATGTTCATCAACCCACAAAGAACATGCAGCTCAAAATACATATGATATCATGATCTCTAAAAAACAATAGGGAGATCACAAATATTCCTTAAGCAACAGCATCAATGCTGCAATAAAAAAACAAATCAAAACAGGGATGACTGCAATCCCAGACAAGAATGTAGCTAGGATTTTGATGAATTAAGTCTAGGCTATGACTGGATAAAGCTTCTGAGAGATAATGTGTAAGCTTGATTGCTGTAATCAGTAGCAGACAGAAAACTGAAATCATGAATGTGAACATCACATTTGGGCAGCTGTTACAGGCTCTGGTTCCCTTGTTTAGAAATGACAGTGCTACTTATAAAAATTATCAAAAGCAGACTAGAAAGGCAGAGGAAAAAATAAAAGACTGGTAGAGATCTCACAGACTTCACCTGGCCAGGAAAGCACCACATCCACAACCAGTGATCAGAGAACTTAACAGAGCTATTCAATTATGGTTAACAGCTGCCAGCAGGGAAAGCCCATGCAGACAGAGAACAACCAAGAGATTCTTACACTATATTCAATAATACATCTGACTATGGTGAGAGAAGTCATGGAGAAATTACACTCCTGACTACAAAGAGAATACAAGGTGGGTGGAGGAGAAAAAAGCTCCAAGGTACATTCTACTGGTATCCACTTTAAATCAAGTGAGGCATTTTGTCCCATTGCTTGGTTAAATCAAATTATTATCAATGATAGGCTATTGAAGTGGGTGCCTCAGCCTATACAAACTTTCTTTTTTAATAGACTGTTATTAAGAGATAATATTTTCCCAAACTTTACCGAAACCTCCTTGTATGGAGGTTGAACCCTCCCAACCAACCCAACCCTGCCAAGGCTGGAGCATGATGAATTTAAAACCCAGCAGTAGGGGCTCTCTACAGAAAAAAACTTAGCTCATAGCAAGTATAAATAACCCTACACGGTCTCTCTAAGAAAATAACTCTCCTGTTTTGTGGCAATAAATAAGCGTACTAACAGGTTAAAAGATGAAATACAGCAAGTGTCAAAATGGCAACATTCAGTATTGAACAAAGCCAAAAAACCACCACAGTGTTACCATCAAAAACACACCCATTTTGACTCTGGCGGGACTTACCTGTTTCTTTAGGTTTTATGGCATTTAAGAGGCAGTTATAACATGCTAAATTCAGTTGTAAAGGTGTAATTCATTAGGCTTCTCAATGGGAGATTGAATGTGTTTAGCTCTTTCAAATAGCAAGGCACACAGTCCACAAATGGCAGTATGATTTGGGATTCTTTTGGATAGAAAGGCAATGGCTAGGCCCAGTGTGCTCGACTGTCCCAATATAGGCAAGATCACTTAGAAGATAAAGGATTATAAGAGGATGCACACTGTGAAAAATATATTCTCTAGTGTAACTACACTAAGGCAAAAAAGTTACATCAGGGATTAATTTGGCATTTACTCTTCAGTTGTTTTTTCTGTGCTTGCAGCTATTACTGTTCTTCTGGCATAAACCCAGATTAGCCATTAGTGTGTGGATTGCCACTACTCTGCCAAGCTTTTAGAACATAAACAAAAAATAAAAGCCACTTTGCTAAGATGACAATAAACATTTAAAGCCCAATAACATCCTCTTGTAACTCTGGTAACAGTAAAAATATGGAGCCAGCTTTCATGTACAAACATGGTAAATGGGCTAAAATCATTACGCCATTAGAGACTTTACATAATTAAAATTGTCATTTTATATTTGCTGCAATAAAAGTAGCTATTTTACTTAGAGTAATTGCCATCAGTGATTGGTGTAATTGTATATACTTATTTAAATGTTTATTTCTGTGAAGAGAAGATTAATTGAGAAATGGCACAAGAAATCTAAGGATAAAGAACATGGCTTTAGCAATATTTTACATCACGAGACACCAAAAGGGAGCCTTATCCGATTTTTAATTTGATTTCTTGAGAAATGTCTTAATCTAAACTGTGGGTGCCTTGTTTATCTTTGATTTAATTAGCCTGAAGAAGTATTAAGATTTTCCATTTTGTCTTACACTTTGTGGTGGAACAACCCAAATCTTATTGCTGTCTTCACGTGGATCATACAACTCTATTTAATACAGAGTATTACAACTACAGAAAAAAAAAAAACCAACCTCAAAATCAGTTGATTTTCCAATAATAAAATCATAGAATAGTTAGGGTTGGAAAGGACCTTAAAATCATCTGGTTCCAACCCCCCTGCCATGGGCAGGGACACCTCACATGAAACTATGTTGCCCAAGGCTCTTGTTGTCCCACCCGGCCTTGAACGCAGCCAGGGATGGAGCACTCACAACTTTGGGCAACCCATTCCAGTGCCTCACCACCCTTACTGTAAAGAACTTCTTCCAGTGTTTCAAAAGCCAGAATTTTAGGCAGGCGTGAAGGAGGAAAAGAATAATTATTTTCAGTATGTGTGGATACTTACTTTCCTTAAATAAAGCCACTTACAGCAGAAAATGACTAAGATGATTTGTGGTTCACTGGTGGTCATAGTAGGTTGGATATGAATACTATATTAATATTAGGGGGATGGGGGGGGGGAGAAAGCCCTTTGATTTCAGGCAAGCCAGCTTATTTGCTAATGACAGGATAGGTTTAACCTCCCTTTCTCTCACACCCAAACCCAAAGCCATTTCAATGAGTTTCAACCTGCGTAATAATTTCAGTAGCAGCGATGTTTCATATTTTAGGGGCCCATTACCAGAACAACCTTTCTCAAGTTCTGTTTTACTGGACCGAAAAAAACAGAGCTCTTCCAGTTTCCAACTGTCCTATGTCTATGGAAATAATAGCCTCCATTTCAGTTTGCATTTTCCTGTCCCAAAGACACCCCACAGTGCTGGTAGCTCAGAAGTACTCTATAAGTGTCCTCTCCACCCAAGTTATTCCATCTCTGCTTTCTCTAAAAGCAGCAGTCTGAACTTTGTAACAGAAAGTTATGGTTTTAATACTTAAAAAAAAAATAAAAATGCAAGAGTTTGTACTGTTGAACCTCAACTCCTTTTTCTTATTTCAAGGTCATTAACTTCCTTTTATAAAATATTCTGTATCTCAGCTTTCATTCCCTCTCCCCCTTGTTCTCTCCTGTCTTGAGCCCACACTCAACCTAATCATTCCTACAGATTCTGAAGCATGTTATTTATTTTGCCATTTTTACTCTTTATCTTATCCCATCCTACAACCTAGAAGGCTTTTCTTTCTTTAGTCTTTTTTTTTCTATGTATATTGCTGGAAAACCTTTTCCTATTTGCTTTGACTTCTTTCACAAGTTCTAAGACAGCCTGACTTTTATAAAATCTTATCTGTACACAGCCTAAGCCCTAGCATGTTGCCTCCTGTGCTGTTCAGTGCTTCTTTCAACCTGCAAAGGCGTTTTCTTCTTGGAGCTTATTTTTGTCATGCTGGATTTGCAATTCTTTGTGGTTTTTCCTTCTTAGCATTCTGGTTTCTGATGTCTCTTGTATCTTTGATGAAGAGAAGTGTGAAACCCCTGCATGTTCAGGTCTCTGAGCTTATCAGTGCAGGTGACTTCTCTTACCACATCTTTTTGTGTTATCCTGAGTTTCCCCTTTTGAAGTAACAAATGAAGCAGCAAGAGACTCTTTCTTCTATTCTTACAGCCACTATATTCAGTTTTTCTATGAAACAACACAGAATCATAGAATCGACTAGGTTGCAAAGGACCCTTAAGATCATCAAGTTCAACCATTACACCAGGACTGCCAAGACCACCACTAAACCAAGTCAGTAAGGGCCTCATCTACACAGTTTACACTTATTTTTCCAACTTACCTCAATTTCACTAGTGAATAGTGAAAGCAGGTTGAAGGGTGAAGGAACAGCAGGAATGGGAAACACAAATTATGAGTGCTGCAGAATACAAACATAATTATTTACCAGTGTAGGTCATCATCAGGCAAAGATTTTCTCCTACTCTGTTAAGGATACGTAAACAGGTAAAATTAAAAAATCAGGGAGAAAAAGTTCCTGCGACAATACTACTTAGTGTACCGTACCCCAGTTAGCTTTACATAAATAACTTTTCCAACACCACCAGTTACAGAACTGCAGAAATAAACACAAGGTGGGTTAGAAAATCCACCTCAAAAACTCTGTGGTGGCTCCACAAACAGTTGCACTTTAGCCCTAGGATGTTAAAATAATGCCATTGTAGCATGGCTATTGCCCAGTCATCTCACAGGAGTGGGCTGCTGACCTTTGAGGAAACAATTTAGTGCAACACAGTACTGTTGAGATGTCTGGATGGTTTGAGAACCAGAAATACATCTAAGCCATAGCATCAGTATGATTTACAACTTAATAACTTTCTGTTTCCAGAAATAAAGCAAAGTTGTTATTTAATGGCTGAAATATTACCATTTTCTCCAAATGCCAGTAATAATTTAAATTCATGACTTCTGTATTATTCATGTGGTCCAACTTAATACGAACAGTATTTCTGGTGCTCAGTGTTTATGAAGAGTGTCTCTTTAGAGTATACCTCACTTTATGACAAACAGTTGCTAGAAATAACTACCTGGTGTTCTGTTGCAGTGAACTGGGGATTAAAAATAGGGCTCAGTTTTCTAACCTGAACAGGGGAAAACATAAGGAACTATTCTTGACAAGATGGTAGGGGGCAAGGCTGCATTTTGTTTTTTCTACTTCTCCTTCCTCTCTCCTATTTTCTCTCTTCAGAAAAAAAAAAGAGTTGCTACTAAGCATGATTTATGGACTCAAAAAACCCTCTGCGTATTTTATTTTTTTTATGTGCTACACAATACCTCAGTCCTCACAAGCTTCAAAGATAAAAAAACAGCCATTTCAGCTACAGTAAAGGAGATCAGAGGCAGAGGGACAACTAGGCCAAGACTCCCTTTTTCTCTTCTGAGGACACACCTGCAAATGCAGTGCTATGGACCAGGTACTGCTGATGACACCAGTCAGGATAAGCCAGAAGGTGACCACCAAATCTAGCAACTTTGAATGCAGTTTGCATAAGAAACCCCACAAAAAGACCTATTTATTATTTATAAAACTAGTCACCACTTGAAAACTAAAGAAATCACAAAATCAACCTGAAAAGATTGTGATTCTTTCACTTCTCTGATGCTTTTCGCTTGAAGAAAGTACTTTGGGATCATTTTAATTCCTATGTTTTTCCCTGGAGTACTAAAAGGAGGCGTAGTTACTTCATTCTCAGCTACCTGGCAGAAGTCACAAATGGGAGTAAGTACTTCTTAAAAACAGTGCAGGATAATCAACAGGGCAGTGAGCAGCAATTCAAGCTACTTTGCTTTGTCTTCTTGACAATCTTGAAATATCTCAATGTCGTCTTGGAAGGCACAGTACAGACTCGGGAGATCTCACTTTATCCTGCTATTGCCTAGTGCCATGCAACACTCACTTTGTGAACTGACTAATAAAAATTGTTTGTGAGGATGCTGCATGCAACGCTTCAATTTTACATGAAGTAGTTCAGTGACAACTGAATATAATCTATCAGGAGAACTAGCTACACAGGATTTAGAGAAGGCTGAGGTTCTGAATGACTTCTTTGCCTAGGTCTTCACTGGCAAAAGCTCTGAACACACCACCCAAGTCTTGGAAGGTAGATGCAGAGACTGGGAGAATGAAGACCTTGGGCCCACTGTAGGAGAGGATGTGGTTCGAGAGCACCTTAAAAACCTGCACATACACAAGTCCATGGGTCCTGACGAAATCCATCCGCAGTTCCTGAAGGAGCCGGCGAATGAAGTTGCTAAGCCACTGGCCATCATATTTGAGAAATCATGGCAGTCAGGTGAAGTTCCTGACGACTGGAAAAAGGGAAATATAACCCCCATTTTCAAGAAGGGGAAAATGGATGACCCAGGGATTGCAAACCAGTCAGCCTCACCTCTGTGCCTGGCAAAATCTTGGAGCAGATTCTCCTGGAAGGCATGCTAAGGCACATGAAAAACAACAAGGTGCTTGGTAACAGCCAGCATGGCTTCACTAAGGGGAAATCCTACCTGACCAACTTGGTGGCCTGCTAGGATGGGGCTACAGAACTGATGGACAGGGGTAGAGCAGTTGATGTCATTTACTTGGACTTGTTCAAAGCCTTAAACACTGTCCCACACGACATCCTTGTCTCTTAATTGAAGAGACATCAATTTGATGGATGGACCACTTGGTGGATAAAGAACTGGCTGGATGTCCGCACAAAAAGAGTTGTGGTCAGTGGCTCAATGTCCGGCTGGAGACCAGTAACGAGTGGTGTCCCTCAGGGATCGGTGTTGGGACCGGTCTTGTTCAACATCTTAGTCGCTGACATGGACAGTGGGATTGAGTGCGCCCTCAGCAAGTTTGCCGATGACACCAAGCTGTGTGGTTTGGTTGATATGCTAGAGGGAAGGAATGCCATCCAGAGGGACCTTGACACGCTTGTGAGGTGTGCTGATGTCAACCTCATGAAGTTTAACCATGCCAAGTGCAAGGTCCTACACCTGGGTCAGAACAATCCCAGGCACAGCTACAGGCTGGGCAGAGAAGAGATTCAGAGCAGCCCTGCAGAGAAGGACTTGGGGGTGTTGGTCGATGAGAAAATGAACATGAGCCAGCTTCAGTGTACGCTTGCAGCCTAGAAAGCCAACTGTATCCTGGGCTGCATCAACAGAAGCATCAAAGGAGGCAATCCTGCCCCTCTACTCTGCTCTCATGAGACCTCACCTGGAGTATTCTGTGCAGTTCTGGTGTCCTCAACATAAAAAGGACATGGAACTGTTGGAAAAAGTCCAGAGGAGGGCCACAAGGATGATCAGGGGACTGGAGCACCTCCTGTATGAAGACAGGCTGAGAAAGTTGGGGTTGTTCAGCATGGAGAAGAGAAGGCTGCATGGAGGATGCTGGGGATGCTCATTAGGGACTGTAGTGAAAGGACAGGGGGTAATGGGTTAAAACTTAAACTGTGGAAGTTTAGATTGGATATAAGGAAGAAGTTCTTTACTGTAGGGGTGGTGCGGCACTGGAATGGGTTGCCCAGGGAGGTTGTGAGTGCTCCGTCCCTGTCAGTGTTCAAGGCCAGGCTGAACAGAACCTTGGGTGACATGGTTTAGTGTGAGGTGTCCCTGCCCATGGCAGGGGGTTGGAACTAGATGATCTTAAGGTGCTTTCCAACCCTAACTATTCTACGATTCTATAATTAGAAAATGAGTTCTTCATTCTTAAATTAATACCTTAATTTCAGCAAAGTATTTCATCTTATAATTTTCTCTAAACTTAGCTACGTTTCTTATCAATACTGAAAGTCTGGAATCATTTTTCTGTTACAGTAAGTGCAATACATGTATTTCAGTTCTGCAGATGATACCTACTATACACATGCTCTGTTAGCAATACACCTCATTCTAACTTCATGGATTAGACTTCTCTGGTATGAAGTTTTTAAGTCTTGTAGCCCACATAACACAACTTATATTTAGAAAAGAGAACCACAAGCTCATTTTAGAAATGTTTCTTTACGTTAGCTATACTATCATCCATCATATGAAGCAATTGTGTTATTCTCCCAGTATGAAAATCTATAAATTCATTTGTTTCTCCATGATTTGGTTACTACCTATAAATATAACTCATGTTAAATGTTGTTGCTCTGTTTTCTGTTGACCAGATCTGCAGAGCTACAAACAGTATCTTGATTTAGTATTACCTGGACTGGTAAGTACCAATTACTATGCACTTAGTGTGGTCACAGAGGCACTTGATATTAACACATATTTATTTCATCCATACTAATGAACTAGGTCATGCTTTCCTAGTATGTGATGGTATTGCACAACGGCGCAACCATAACGGTCAACTACAGGTAATGTTAACCTTTGTGAGCATGTCCATTGTGTGCAAGGTGTTGCACTGGTTTCTGTAACAGGCTGGTGGAGTATACCTCAAGTGTGTTAGAGACAACTGCATACATTTTAACTTCAGAAAACCAGTTTACTACAGATACGGTGATGAGAAGCATCAGTACGTGTTTTTAACTGTAACACTCAGAATTTTTGAATTATTTATAATTTGACTGAAGTATAGGATCAGTGTTAGTGAGGGACCCTGTACAATGAAGCTGATTATAACACAAAAGTTAAAATAGAATAAAGCAAAACCCAAAATTGCCTGTTATCAACAACCTTACCATAACACAATCACAGATGACTGCATATTGCTTTTCCAGTCTTTATTTCTTCTTAATTCTATTTCTATATATTATTGAAAGAGAAGCTTACTGAAAACACAAATGAAGAAACAGGTTCTCAATTTGCCTAGGACCAAAACCAGAATAGTACTTCATTAACCTGCTTTGAATTGTGCAGACAAAACTGTCTTGAACAATTTACTTTAGGGACAATCCAAAATTAATTTTAGATAGTGTATACATATATTAGGGAAAACCCAAAATCCACAGACAATCTACAAATTGACAGTGCTTCATGAAAATCCATTATGCATGTTTGGACTGAGAATCAGTAAAGATAATCTGAGCATTATCCATATTACACACAAATGCATAATTATATTTATACTTCAATACTACCAGGTACTGCAAGCTTCTCCCCATCCACTCCCAAACTAGGAACCTAGGCAGTTCATCAAATAAGAAGGATGGAACTTAAACCAACCAACTAACCAAAAAACCCTACACACCAAACAAACAACAAACGACCCCCATAAAACCACATCACACACTCACCACCCCCAACCCATACCCAATATTTTTTTTCTGGCATTAAGGGCAGATTACATTTTCATTCACTGCAGCACCACCAGGAGGATCAAAATTCCTTTCCTGCAGTAAGCTTAAAAACCAGCAAAGATAAGGAAGTTAAATAAGGTAAGAATTATAGTTATGATGTATTTAATAAGAGTGCTAGAAATGAGGGCAACTTCCATCCTTATATATAGACATGTTTACATAAAAATAGGTATGCAGATGATTCTATGTGATAATATGAACAAAACAGTGATACAAAAGGTGATCTACATGATGATACTGTATCTGTGTTAATAAGGAAGTCTTGTGCCCAGAGCTATGAAAATAAATAAAGAATACGCATTTAGTTACAGTGACAAAGTGTGATCTGATACTTTTCATGGTATAAAATGTGTTTGACCTTATTCTTACCATCTTTGAATAAGTCATCATTCTCTTCTGTCTCTTTCTGGATATTGTTACACTATACATGAAAATTTTTCTTAGTTCTCTGCTCTTCTTCTGACCAAGAAGCCTCTCTTCCCCCCAAAAAAAATTATCAATTAAGAAGTCCTTATCACTCAATTGAGCTATTTTTACAGTAAAATACTTAACAGCTATTATCAGAACCATGTTTCAATTTAATCAAAAAGAGAAATTAGCAGACTGAGGTTGCAGTGGGTCTGATGCATGAACAAAGAAAGACCCTATTAGGAACGAAATAGGAAAATATTTCTAGTTGCCATGTAGTTTTTAATCAGCATTTCTTTAACCATAATTTCATTGCATTTAACAAAAGAGAAGAAGTTCCTAATTCTTGTGCACCTATGTCAGAAGTTTTTTTTATTATGAACCATTACAGCCTCTTGGCCAGGAGCTATTTGTAGTTACACAATAGGAAAATATAAAAATGCTTTCCCCAAACTTTGTTGTGAATTACAGCATCTATCCATTGAATAATGGTATTAACTACTGAAGAAAAGCAGGGCAAGATCTACTTATTTACTGAGGATCTTAGAAACTTAGGGGAGAAAGAAGTCAGCCAGATCTGAATGTACCATAAACTCAGAGTATTTGCTTACCTTGTTCCTTATACATGCTCTATATGAATACTCAGTTGAGATTATAACTTTGGTTAAATCAATGGAAACAGATTATAGTATGGACAATTTTCTCCCAGATCACAAATAACAGAATTCAGCTCCTCTTAAATTGACTATAAACAGAAAAAGCTGTAACCAAAACAAACCACTGTCTAAACCCAAGTAAGCATCCCCCCAGGAGCCTGTTTGTCTGATGTTTAACAACATCAATTTAGTTAGATGGTATCAGTAGCACATTCGCCTGGGGCAAAAGCACTAAACGTTGCCTTATGCTGTTGAATCGTTTCACAAGCTCCTGTTATTCACGATAAAGCACATTAGGAAACATCTTGTTTAATTTAGTTTATTGCAATGATGAATATTGCTCAATTGCTTTTCTTGTTTGACAGTCAGTGGAAAATTAATGATCTATACATCACTTATTGTTTACTATGGCGTCATGTACTTCATACCTTTTTCTTTGATACATGGGAATGCAACACATAACAAAAACAGTTTTTTTTTTAATATTTGGATATCTGAGATATAACCAGTCTATACTTCAACTACTTACTACAGAAAACTATTTTCCACCATTGCCTCTGTAACACTGTGTTTGTAAAGTTGCTTACAGTCAAGAAGTATCAATTTTATATGAAATACAGGTTTTGGACTAGCTGATGTGGAAAAAATTACATAAGTTGTAGAAAGACTGCCTCATCAAGAATATCTTTAATCTAAACCACAGTGAAGTATTTTCAAAATACAAAATCCAGTTTTCTAAAACTGATGCTTACATTTGACACAATTGTGCATCTAGACACTCAAATTGGCAAGGGGCAACTACATTTTAGTGTAAACTGAAACTGAGTATTAGTACCCTGCCATGAAGAGCTGGCTTCTGCTGCTCAAAGGCTCCCACTGCTAAGGTTGCTTAGTTCTTTCAGAATAAAACTAGCTGGTATGCTCCATAATGCAACATTGATTACTATACTTATGGTGAGCTAATCTGTACCTAGAGAAAATTTAATCCTATACTAAAAATTGAAAGTCCTGAATGGGGCTCAAGGGAGTAAGATCTTACAGACTTCAAAGCAAAACTATTTGCTCTTTAAATGTCCAGTCTATGAACAAATACACTGTCCATGGAAATAAAGAGATCTTTTGGAGTACTTTAAAGACCTCCAGCCTGGAGGAGCATGCATGCCCATTAGACTGCAAAACTGATACTTAGCCTGGTAATAGGCAGGCTCCCACATGGGACCAGCAAAGAACTTCAAAGGTACTAAGTCGATGGAGCAGGATTCACCAACTACTCCCTCTGACTCAACCATTAGAAAAACTGAACAAGGTTGAACTTATCAAATACTCTTGTGCCTTTCAGTCTCAAATTCACAAGAGTTTTTAACATAAATTAGAAACTTCAGGTTGTTCACAGCAAAATATGGCTCTGAACATTAGTAATAAGATGAACTGGTTGGGAGTTAGGGGGATTGAACAGAAATTAGTTACCACGTGTGGGGTTTTTTTTCTTTGTAAAGATGTAAAGGTCAAATAAAAATCCCATTATACCTAATAATGCAGGAAAAAAAGGCAGAATTTCTGTACTGTGATAAACTGATATAAATAAGTAGTTGAATAAAACTGCAATCAAAGGAGGAACTGGATAAAAATAGGGTCCATATTCACTCTGCCATACTCTAAGCAAACTAAATCAGTGGTTAACTTCTACTGGGTCTTGTTACATTCCAGCAGACTTCAAAAGGGTCACGGTATAGATCTGAGAAACTATCTGTAGTGGGCCAGCAGGGAAACAAATGTCAAACTCAAATGGCAAACAAAACTTTCAACAAAGACTTAATTTCCCTTAACAACACATTTTTAGTCAGCTTTTTTGTTTTAATCAGAAGTTCATTCATCTCAATGATGAGCAATGCTGAAAAATAACATTAGAAAATGTGAAATGTTTACCTTTTATATATTTAATATATTACTTTGAATTTCAAAATAAATGCAGCAAAAAATATAGTCTAAAATTGCACAAGAAGTGCAATTCTAATCAACTAAGTTTTGGAGTTGTTAGAGTGGGGAATATTTCAGCTCACACATTTCAAACATAATGGTAGGGAATGGTATCAGTGAGGACAGAAGACAGCTATTAGGCAGGAATTAGCAACTTACAGTAATACAATTAACATTGTTTTCCCTCTGCACATCAGGGTCTTGGCCATAAGCCTGAATTCTAAGAATAATCAAGTATGCTGCTGGCTTTTTCACAAATATATATGCACAACATTTATGAAATAATTTTTAACATTTACTGACCTGCTTGCATAAAGCAAAGACGTCAATTAACTATGTCTTCATATGAAGAAGAAAACTTAGCGTGGTGCTTGGTAGTACTATATCAAAATGAAAAGTCTTGTAGCACTACCATCTTTGCAGCAAGAGCGAGAGCATTTCTTATAAAGAAATAACACCTTTTCCTTAAAAGTAGTAGAAATTTTTATTTGCCTTATGAATACTTTTTCCCTATCTGACAGGCAGTCGAACTTAGCTGTAAAAAAAGACATGCAAGAGAAGAAAACTAAGCAACCTCGAATTAAACTATTAGCAACACAAGAGTTTAAACTTTTAAACTAAAATTCAGAGTGTCCCATAAACTTTAACCAATTTCCAATGAGAAACGTGAGGGGTATATTTTTAGCAACATCAGTTTATATGAATAAAATACTAGCATGAAGAAATTACTACTTACGCATTATATGTAATTCATATAGAACTGTAGAAATATAGAATATTTAAGGCTGGAAATCACCTAAGATCATCCAGTTGAACCTCCCTACTATGGGCAGGGATGCCTCATACTAGACAATGTTGCCCAAGACTCTGTCCAACCTGGACTTGAACACTGCCAGGGATGGAGTATTTACGACTTTCTTGGGCAACATGTTACAGTGCACCCTCACAGTAAAGAAATTCTTCCTTATATCTAACTTGAACTTCCCCTGTTTAAGTTTTAACACATTACGTCTTGTCTTGTCTCTACACTCCCTGATGAAGAATCCTTCTCAGTCATCCTTGTAGGTCCCCTTCACATACTGGAAGACTGCTATGAGGTCTCCAGGCAGCCTGCTTTTCTCCAGGCTGAGCAGCCCCAACTTAGCTTGTACAGGTGCTCCAGCCCATTTATCTTCCACGTGGCCCTCCTCTGGACTTGCTCCAACAGTTTCATGTCCTTCTATATATATAGAATTTGGCATTCCCATTACTGTAACTCCTCATCGTTCATGCATTTTTTATTTAAAGTTGTAGCCTATTGCTAATTGCTACTGCTAATGTATGAAAGCATTCCCTCAGTTTAAAGATGAAGATCCCACTCATCACAGAAATTTCCAAATTTCAGGCTATACATTGCTAAATCAACCTTCCTTTTACAGGCCTAAAATTTCCTTGTGAAGTTCAAAATAAGGATGCCAAGAACTTATTTTACTGTTTGTTACTGCTGCTCAGTGACCAAGTAAATGTTTCATTCTGTAACTATATGTGCATTAATAATATCACTCAGCAGCGATGCTAATAGGAATTAGGAAGCCACTGGGCAGGTCCAGAGTATTGCATTTATTCCCCCCCCCCCAAATCTGACCTTCCCCAGCAAAAAGCCTTCCTATTTGCATGGAGAAACGTTTTCAGGATATGCAGGCCATACTGTAATGTCATTTCAATTATATGGATTTACATGGCCTCATATGCTCGCTGTTTCTTTTGACTGTCACAGGCAAAAATCAAAATGTGTAAACTTAATGTAACTTTTTTTATGAATACTTAAAACATAATTGCATCTTCTTTATGGGTCTTCTGCTAGCTTAGTGTCATTAAAATTCATTTTTATGAATGTGTAGTGCAAAGAAAAAGCTGCTAACATGTCACAATAAACCAACTGCCTAAAACCCTGCAGAAAAAAAAAAGAGGTAACATTTGCCTTGTACCTTCTAGTTTATGAGAGAAGATATCTAGAAGCAGCTGTAAAACGGTCATAAAATAAAATTGGAATTTATATCAAAATCACTCAATACCTTCGGGCTTTCCTATCTCTGCATAGTTTTCCCTGAGAGATTTAGTGGTAGAGTTTTATGTTAGTGGGCTGAAAGTTATAGTGGAGTTGTCAGTAATACTACCTCTTTTTGATGTGTCTGCCTATATATCAGTCTATTTATTTTTAAATAGCAAGACAGTAACCCCCAGAAGGTGCAATATGAAAATGCTATTGACAACAGCTGAACAGTCATGGAGCTGTTAACCATCCTTAATGAAAATGCTGCTGAATGCAAGCATTTTTAGGGGGTTGGGTTTATTTTGGTTTTTGTTGTGTGGTAGAACACTTGTACACCACCCTTCCCAACCAAGTTCCCCACAGACACTCTTCTGACTTCTACTTACAACTTCTGTCAAGAGATTTCTTTAAAAAATAAACCAAACGGTAAAAAAAGCAGCATGAGAAACTGCAGTATCTACATACATGCTGAATGAATTATGAAACATCTCCTGTATGGTAGTGCCTGGGGCAGTGATGGAAAGCAGTTTTCATTAAAGCATTTGAAAAAGAGAATGCTGACCTTAAGTCCTCTTCTGACATAAAGAAAATGTGTATGTGTACATGTATGAAATAAGAAAAGTGCAAGAAGCATGTCTATCAAAACTGCAGGAGTTTCATTAAAAAAACAACAAACAAAAAAACCCCCCACACAGAGAAAAAAATAATAAAAAATCACAGAAAATGAATTCTAAATGCTTGCACCACTCCAGGTCCTGTCTCATGAGTAATAACATGACCCAGTAATTTCCACCTAGGGAAGAAAAGCAAAACTAAACGAAATCAAACCACCATTCACGTGAAATGTAAGGTTTGTTTGGCATCAAAACCATGAGATTTTTACTTTCACACTCAAATACGATGCTTCCCAGTGCTTGGTGAAGTTTTACAACAAACGTTTGCACAGCTTTACTACCTTGCCAGCTAAGTCTCAAGTCTAGTCTCAATACTTATTAAGCTCAGCTTTTATCTTTTCTCCACAAGCTTGTAAAAATGTATCATTACAGAACTCAAACAGTGAAGATTCCTGTTCCCAAATGGTCTAGAATTCCAAACCAAAAATCTGTACTGGTAACTTTTAGGTAAGGAGATTCCCCAGAATAAAAGGAATATGAACATATACAACCAAAGTACAGTCTGGGATTATTTCTTCTTTGGAAAACAAAAAGTGCAGATGTTGAATGTATTTCCACTTCTTTGATTACTACTTTGTACAGTGCTGTATAAAACAGATTAGTAGAGAAAACTGAAATGAAGTAAACAACAAAAGAAAATAAAGAACAATTACCCACAGTTGTTTACAGTACGATTACACAGGGAACTGCCAGGCATCGCCTTTTGATTAGAGCAGAAGAAATCTTATTTCAGTTTCATGAAAATTAAAGAGAATTCTGCAAAGCATAAAAACAGATGATGAGCTACAAAGTCTCAAGAAGTTACCTGCTCTGGACCAGTCCTGCTTCCTGTGAACACAGGCCACCCCAGCATGAACTAGAACAGGTTAGCCTAAACCACTGATGACCATCACCTCATAGTGATGGTTATCAGTAACAGACATATACCACTGCTGGGTTGAGTTCACATCCATAATGCTACAAATCTGAGGACTGCCTGCTGCTGACTAATGGAATATAAACTCTGCAGTTTTCTGGATGTAACTGCTTCCAAGAACAATGCCACAACTTGATCGTAATACTTTCTCCTTATTTTCAGCCTCCCCTTTACATCTGTATCTATGGACTATGTTTTAAGATACACTGCAATGGATCTTTTATAAAGAGGTCATGATAAATCATGACATATTTGTTGCACACAAAAAAAAAAAAGTCATGAAAATTTTAAGCTTTTATAAAGAACTACTGATATCCTTTCTTTCTGGGGAAGAAAGAAAGAAAGAAGTGTAAGAGGGAACCACAACAGCAGCTGGAAGCAGGGGTGCACACATCTGGTGCTGTAAGATCTCTTAGCACAGAGAACAACTAGAGCTTGAGGTAGCCAACTTTATATATAATACTTGGAAAAGAAGCTTAAATTATCTTGTGTCACGCATAGCAATATAAAATTTCATAGTCTTTTAGATTTGGTAGACCTGCAGCAATATCTACAGCAATAGGCATTGCTACTGTAGAGAAGATTTAGGAAGCCCAAAGATATAGTAATTAGGCTGATATGAGACTATATCAGGGAGAGCCATAATCAAACATTTTATTATAGTGGGCTTTGCTTTGGGGTCCTTAAACACTGTCTGAACTGATGATAGAGCTACAGGCAGTTTAAGATATAAAGCAAGAACAAAAGCTGCAGAGCTTTCTTTTCAAGAGATTAATTTCCGCTGGGAGTAGAAATGCTGGGTTTGAGTAATCCTAATCCTCTTGAGCCACTACATGCCTTTAATGAAGTGTGGACAAAGCCAGGCAGTGCTTAAGAAACAACAGAAGAGACTGTAAAACAGTTCCAAGCCCACAGAGGATGACACATTTCTTACTAGAGTAAATAGGTTTAAAATTTCTAAAAAAATTAATAAAATCTAAATAGGATTTACATTTCCCATGACCAAAAAGTCTGATGACTTTGGCTTAGCTACAGGGTGACCAGGTCTAACTTTAACCAGAATTTGATGAAGCCTAATAACCTAGGATTTGATTGTCTTGGTTGGGACCAAAGCCAACTACATACTATATTCCTAGGGAAGTGTGGATGAAAGTATATTTTGTACCAGTTGACTGTTACCACCCATGTATTATACCATCTGGAAGCAGGCTGGCAGCTTAAGAAAAAAAAAAAAACCTCAATAAAAAGAAGAAAAAGCTGCTAAGTGGTCTCAGTATGTGCACTAAAACATATGGGGTTTCCTTAAAAACCTCTTGTTTGCTTTACTATAAGCTGAGACTATAGGAAAACATGTTGCAGGATGGGGCAAAAGTAGTAACTTACTGTAAGAAGTTTTTTGTTTGTTTCAGAGCCAGTAGGTTCCATACAGTTAAAGCAGAATCATGCTGGAGAGAAGAAGGATGCCAACTGTCTTCAGGCTAAATCAGCAAAGAAAACTTAGGCATCATACTCCAATACCCAATAGCAAGGTGCCCTGTTATCCACTGAAATCCTAAGCTGAGTCTGCAGTGGCCAGTGTCTCAGAGACATGCAGAAAATCAGGGACCTTAAAAAGAGGATTCACAGAAGTATGTGGGCCAGGCTATATGATATTCAGTGAGGAGGCCCAACATCAACTTTTGGTAATTAACTAATTCCACATCCAAGTCCACACTAACAGGGAAGCATGCATTTCCTCTGAAGAGTTACAGCTGTGACTCCTCTCCACAGGTGGGAAGCTTTCCTCCCTCCTCCCGCTCCACCAGAGGAGTGAGAAAAAGAAAGTCATATTTAAGCTGAGTTGTACCTTGTTCCTCAAGAAATCAGGGGGACCACTCGAAGAAAACAACGCTACTAAATGTAAGAAGGCATGACAAAGACCAGCCATAAACCCCAAAATCTTCTTCGAATTTGTTGTTATAAAACAAGTTCATTTGCAAGTAATTTAACTTAGTTATTTGAGAAAAGTATAGAAGTGCTCTGCACAGAATTAGGTGTCTAAGGCCTATCACAAAAGCAATCAGATCACTCTGGAGACCAGCTGTGCATCAAGCAGATTGCTTTTATCTAAGTGATAAAAAACTTGTAGACTGTGAACAATACAGAGCATAAAACGTAACATTTTTAATGAACGACATAAAAGATGAAAAGAAAGAGCACAAGAAATGGCAATTTAGTCAGAAGGTGGGGAAAAGGAGCCTCCCTAACTTGACATTTTATAGCAAGTGGGTTTTGCAGGAAGTAGATTTTAGAGGGGGAAACAGTATTTTTCTCCTCTAATTAAACCAGTTGAGGTACCTTGCAAATCAATCAGGAATGTTCCAGCATCAGATGACTGAACCTAAAGAACCAGCATTAATGTATTCTGGACCCATTTCAGCATGAAGATAAGTCACTGAAACTCCATTAATTTCAATGAAGATACAAAATTGGCCTTTTTACTGTAATCTTCTACATCAACATGAAAGAAAAAGCATAAAACATTAAGCATATAACTGCCTTTTTATTTTATTTCTTTTATGAGGCTCCAAGTAGGACATTAACAGTAGATTATATCTTTTGTGAGCCATCTAACAGGGCATTAACAATGGAAGGGTGCCCAATAAATAAAATGATTGTTATTACTACTACTTATAGGTGGCCAGCCAGCACCAACCGATAAAATTTTAACATTTGGAAAGTTAAGAACTACTTCAGCATTGTGCATATCAAACTGTCCTCTTCAAGTGTTAGCATTGTTTTCTTCAGCCCAACCCAAACACAACTAAAACTTTATTTCACCATGTAAATTTCTTTCTACTTCCTAGAGCAGAGCAACCATGTTTTTCTGTACCTGCACTTACACTACAGCAGGGGACTCCAGAATGGGATACGCTCCTGTGAAATCTGACTCTTGGGCACAGACATTAAGCCAGGACATCCAAATAGGTTGTTGTGTGATGTGTTTCCATTGGTTAGTTAGGTGCAGGTGAAAAGCAACCAGCATCTACAGGACAACAAGTTTTCCAGCTTTTTAACCAGATACTGATCATTGCCATTGACATCAAACAAACACAAAAATCTGCTATAGTGGAGAGCTAAAAAAGGAGGATCTGTGTGTCAGAAAAGATCTAGACAGACACTGGAAAACACAAAGTAAAAGGAAACGGAAGGATAAACTTTTGAGCCATACATGTTAATCATCTTGATGCCTGGCATGTCTGTGGCTGCCAAAGAGTAGGAAGGGGATACAAGAGTACCTCTAAGTGTCCCAGAATACATCCATCATTGATATATTTGGTTTCTATGACCCTCATGTTGCCTGAAGTAGTTGGGACTATATGCCCATCTATGGTTTCAGAAAACACTGAATCTTGAATGCTGCCCAGAATGTTTTGGATGACAACAAGCCCAGAGACTAGTGGAGATACAGCTTCACAGACCTTCACGAGTCAGCGATCTTAGCAGACCTACCAGCACTCAACTATTATGCCATAAAGTATTAAGAATCATACATGGATAGATGCCAGCATCTGATGCAGTACAAAAACATTTATGCTGCTTCTCCACGGCTTTTCAGTTTTAAATAGAGATCCCACACCCCAAACCAAAATCTACCACTGACAACCTATTCTGGATGATTTCAAGGTCTCAAAGATCTTGCAAATGTATGTCAAAAAAACCGTCAAAGCACAGCGGTGTCAGTTTCCTGGTGGCAGGCACCAAGTATTAGAGAGTAGCTGAAATAGACTTCCTGTTCACACCACAAGACTGTAGACTCAGAGATAAACATAGCAATGCTTTCTTATGCAGTTATGGTCTTGTACTTCCTGTATCTGTCCAGTATTGTTTCCCATTGTTTTTTTTTCTTGTCCTGCAATCTTGATAGCCACAAGCTCCTAACAATATGCTGGTGTAGGAGGATCACTATGGACAGTGAAAGGCAGTAGGTTTCTCTCTTCTTTATGTACAACTTCCATTACAGATCTGAGAAAGTGGTAAACAAACCAAGGAAAAGCTAGAAGGGACTTGCTGGTGGCTGATGCAAAGGCTTTTGACTAATTGCGATGCCTGACAACTCCAGTGATAATTAGTATCAGAAGAAAAAAAAAAAGAAAAAGCCATTCTGAAGCCATCCTAAAAGCGGCCAATGATGGGTGAAACAGAGATTCCCTTTGGAAAGGTCTATCACAGAAGATGTGGCTAAAGAATAAATAGCAGCATATAAGTACAAATTAACAAAACCTAAATTATCTACAGTTCAAGCCTAGAAAAAAAGCCTTATTTGTGATGGGGGCAGATGACAACGCACACAACAGAAACAACACCAACCAAAAACCACCACAAAACCCAACCAACCAACCAAACCACACAAAAAAAACCCCAACACACCACCACACTCACCCCATTAGGTAAAGCAGTAACAATCTGACTTCCGTGACAGAGGAGGAAAACAACTCCCCCACCAAACTACATTGTACTACGTGGATTCCTACTGTTCAAAGACAGCCTCATAAAATACCATAGCTAAACACAGTAACCACATAACCAGATAACAGTATTGCTAATACAGCATATCTGACAATAACCCTTACAATAGCTATATATCAGCAGGCATAGCATAAAGCTTTCTGCATCAGAGCTTCAGTTTAGAGACAAAAACAACTAGTTTTCCTCATGGAAAGCCATATCAACACAGTAAATGCCTCCTTCAGACTGGAGTCAAATTGGACTTTTTACTTATGCTGTCAAATTACAGAACTGTACCAACAATAGAGGCTATCAGATGCTGGCATCTTACATAGCAGAACAACATAATAAAATCTATCTTTGGAAGCCTATATTGAAATTACTGAGGATTTACAAACACCTAAGGGTACAAATATAATAAAAGTCTCAGCTTGATTTAGAGTTCCAGAAGCTGCCATCATCTTGTGATAGCAATGTTGTGCCAGCTTTGAGAGAAAACAATGATTGCAAACTACAGCCATGTCCAAACGGCAGCTGCGGAGCTATTGCCAAGGATGGGCATGTTCTTCAAAGCTGTAGGGTAATGCTTTGTCCAATTCATTGTAGCAAGGTCACAAGAGTGTGACTAAATTCTTTAGTTAAAAAAGAATCCAGATCCATCATCACAAATTCTGCAGGAATTTGATTTAAAACATTTAACTTAATTCTCTAGATGTTGATTTACTATGTCCAGTACATAGAAATTTACTGGTTTGATGACCAGCAAAACAAACAAACAAAAAAAAATTAAAAAGAAAAAAAAAAAAAAACAAAAACCAACCAAACAACAACCCAAGAAACAAAAAAACAATTAAAAAGCAAAAAATGCTGCACATTCAAGATAGCTCGAATGTAAGGAAATCTGGTATAGCACTGGAATTGTTACAACTAAAACCATCTGGCTATTTTGCTGCTACTCATCATGGCATCAACACTGCAGCATAGATAACGTATGCAAAAGGAGCTTAATATGTCCAACAATATAAAATATTTGTAAGAAGGCATGAGAAGTTCGCATCTTGCAGAGATCTGCAACTAAACAAAGCAGCAGTAACTTCACATCAATAAGTCAGTCATGGCCTGTTTACATTGCAGGTTCAGTCTTTTCCAGCTGCCATATTTACAAAATCAGTTCTTCAAACCTGACTCAGGTACTGGATAAGCAGCTACAGAAAACAGGAGGCACAAACAATTCTGAATAGTGCAGATTAACTGATAGTTAAATACACACTGCTAAGAAATTAGCATGAATACTTAAAGTGAAGACCGCTTTACAAGGTTTCAGACAACCTATAAGCTCCTTTTCATACCAGCATTTTTTACCAGCTTTGCTCCTTCTAGTCACTATTCAGTAGAATTTAGCTTTCCAAAAGAAAATAATCACTCTCAAATACTAGACTGATACTTTACAGGAGAATGATCCATTTTAGCTGATAATTTGGCTTTTTCCTGCTCATTAAATAAATTGTCCCTTTCAGACTTTATTGATAATAATTTCTCTCTCTTTTATAGTTTTTAACTGTGAATAATTTACAAGTAAGTGATTATGTTTATTTGACAGCCAAAATTCAAGATGCATTTTACTGGTTATTTGTCAGAAAAAGTTAGCAGGCCACTGCTTTTACTCTGTTTACAGGCTGCCATTACATAGAACATGCATGCAAACTCGAGATTTGATTTCTGAAAGAGGTCTGTGTGAAAATATAAAATTTATTTCCTGTGAACATTTATCCTAATAAAATTCACTCATTCACAGGTTCATGGAAGTCAAACACTGAAAACATGACTAACTAAACCTAAGTTCCCCTTGGGTGAAATCACTTGGGTGATTTTTTTTTTTTTTATCACCAGTTGTTGTGCTCCCATCTTATTTTTATTTCCCTATTTGAAAATCTATGGTTTGCACCATAAATTCATCATCATAAAATCAAAAATCTGAAAGGGAGCCCAGGAGATAATCTAATACATTGCTTGGACTAGCAATGGATCAATTAATTTCATGCAATTCTTGACTGGCATTTGTTTAACTTGTTCTTAAAGGTCTCACTTTTTTCAGGGCATGAGATCAAATAATGAGGGTTTTTTGGTGTTTATGGTTTGGGGCTTTGCAGTTTCATTTTTTTAAATTAAAATTCTTACAAGATCTCTTAATGCCCCATCCCTGGCAGTGTTCAAGACCAGGTTGGACAGGGCTTTGAGCAACCTGGTCTAGTGGGGGGTGTCACTGCCCATAGCAGGGGTGTTGGAACTAGATGATCTTTAAGGTCCCTTCCAACCCAAACCATTCTGTGACTCTATGATTCTATTCTAAATTCATCTTTACTGAAATACCTATTATTTTCTGTTCCATTCAGCATATAGACTATTCTTGCTCTCTTCTCCAGCAGCTATTTGCATAGGTGAACACTGTTTTGTCCTCCTTCTGCAGCCTGCTCAAAGCTAACCAGCATACTTGAGGCCCATTCGATATTCCAGTAGATCTCTGCCCATGTATTCTGCTGTGTCTTCAGTAAGTCCTACCTGCAGAGCACCTAAATGTGGACATAATGATCCAGATAAAACTTCTACAATGCACCACTTGCTTTTCAGGCTATACTCCTATTTACATACCCTAGAATGATATTTTTTTTTACAGAAATAAGGTATTGCTCATTTAGATTTGGTGCAAGACCCATTTAGACTCCCCTATAATATCCCCTCCACCAAGTTCTCTGCTCTGTGTGCCTGTATTAAACCAATTTTACAAACATGTATTTACATAAGTAATTTAATTTAAAACCTTCAGATACGTATTAAAAAAAAACAAACGAAAAAAAACCCCAAAACAAAAAGCTCCAAAAAGCCATTTAGATAAAGACCATAATGCCCTTTCATTTTGTTTTTGCTCTTTTTCCAACTTCTTTCTCCTTGTTTTTATTAAGGAAATCTTTTAAAACCAGGTTCATCTGAAGAAATAAACTGTTAGACTCAACTCAGTTCATTAACTATCGTTCCTAATGATTGTTCCCTTTAAAAAAAAATAAATAAAAAAAATAGGAAAACAAAGGCAAAGCTGCAAAAACTCAAAGCATTTGGGGAACAAAACTCAAAGAAAACATACCCGAATTGTATAACACACTGAAAAACTAATCTCAGATTCTGCACTGCAGTTGGGGAGAAGGCAAACAGAAATTTTAGATATATGATAATGAAGCAAAGACAAAGATATTCTTTGCATTCCCATACAGACCAAAAAGTACTTCTTTTGAGAAGTTTGTTTAACTTGGCACCCTGTACATAGCTAAGACTGCTCAAAAGTCTGATGCACTCCAGAAATGGATTTTCTGTTATTGAAATAGCAACTGAGCAACTGTGTCACATTACATTAATCAAGGTCTCAGTATGTTAGGTACAAACATACCCTAAGTTGCAACAAACATATTATTTTCAAAAATAAAAGTAGTAATAATAATAATAATTACACCAAAAACCCAAACAAACCAAACTCAAACCCATAAACACTCAGAAACTAAGGAATGATCAGAGGAACACTGTAGAATGCAGAAGGTTAGTTAAAAGCTGCTCTCTTTAAAATTACTGACTGAGCAGGGAAAAGTGCAACAGCACTATTCCAAGAAAAACAGGACCTATGTTCTCTAAAACAATTACTTTCTAGTTTCTTTATATCTGTGCTGAAACAGTGTAAAGCTAGACACAAAACTAAAAGACGATGCTATGAAATGCATAGTTCCTGAAAGATGAATACTCTTCTTCCAATAGGTCCTTGACCTAGCTATTACAGATTACATTTGTCATTCAGACCAAGAAGATATGGAAATCTGTATTGAAGTGGACAAAAATTTAATGCTTTCTGAAAAAATTGTGCTGTTTACTGTCACCAGCATCTTGCTTCTGGTGTAATGTTTCTTGGTTTCAAGATTAATACCTCAGCTAGTGGAAGCAGTAGAGATGTACACACAGAAAACTTGTTTTTCACTGCCATTCATGATTTGCTGTTTTGGAAGCAGATCAATCAATCACAAGTAGGAGAGTGAGGGTGGATCAGAGATGGTGATGAAGATGCAGGGACCTGAAAGCTATCTTCACCTCCAGGCACAGAAGGGCAGCAAAAGCACCTGGCAAATGAAGACATCACAGTCCAAATAATTCTGGCAGTTAAAATCATGAAGCAAAAAGTTGGGAGATTATGTTATAGTGCTGGAATGTTCCTGTTGGAAAGGGACAGTCTTCCAGAATTAAGATGATGTACCCTGTATTATTATAAATTATGCTCACTAAAAACATAGCTTTGCTATCAAAATATACAGAGGAAAAAAAAAAACCAACAAAAACCCCATTAGTTCAACTGAACCAACTCAAGATTTTAAAATATAAAGTTCACAAAAGTATACTCTGTCAATGATTTGGCAAGCAAAGACATTTCACACACACATGGAGACAGAATAACTGAATATTACCTTTTGCTAACTGTCAGGTACTGGTGTTCTGGTCATCACCAGGAAAAAACATGAAGTTACATATAACATATAACATATAACAAAACCTCAAAGAAATAGGATATTGTGTAGGAAATTTCAATTAGGCTTTTCTTTCCTTCTAGTCACCAACATTTAAGGAACAGTTAATTTTATAGTGAGACACTGAATTTAAACAAGCATCAGATGTCTCTATAGGGACCTAAGGAAAGGCATTTTTGTTCCCACCAGGTAGTATCACTAGACCCAAAGTTTGCCTGCAAATGCTTAGAACTACCTCAGTACTGCTAACCTGAGCATCTTATCACCTTTTTCCCCAAGAACTGTAGGCATATGCAAGATAGGCAACTTTTCTTCCCTGAATTTTATATCTGCTATACACACAGCACATTAACCAGAGATAGAGGGAATCAGATCTCTATGAGGGAAAACATACCCTCCACATCTGTTTATGCAAGATTGGGAAAATAAAGTGTACTACAGCAACTTCACAACAATCATTAAAGAACATAATGTGAATATGGAAAATTCCAATCAAGTTTGGAATTTGACCTGAGAGAAGAAAATTGCCGATACATTTTAATCAACATTAAGTTACTCCTGACAAACACAGAGACCAAGGACCTAGCCTTCAGCCTGCTTTTCAAGCTGTGCTGTGCTGCTGTACATGGAATAATTAAACAGTCACAGGGTTAGAAAAGGAAGAATCTCTCTATCCTACCGGTTACTTCTTTGGAAGGAGGATTTATTTCTTTGTATTGCAAGAAGTGTTTTAGGTATTCAGTGCAGCAATTGCTCAGTGCAACCTTCCAAGTTCTTTCAGTGTTGGGTTAGAAGATGAGACCTGTGAAGAAACTGGCATGGGTTTGCATCCTCTGGAAGAGGAAAGGACTTAGAAAGGACCGTACAATACAACATTAGAAAGAAGGAATATGACTTCCATTTTCAGCTGTTCTCTGCAAGAAAAAAAGACAAACCCAAGATTCTGTAATTTTTGAAAGAACATACATTTTTAACTTCTTTCTTTTAGGGAAGGTTTAGAGCTTAGCACTATAGTGAAAGCATGCAGATATCAGTAGTCCAGAGTTGACCATATGGGTCCTTGAATGGGGATTTACCCGAAATCATCAAGCTTGGCATTTCCTCCTGGCTACCTGGAACAGCTCCATACTCAGACTCTTGGTTAAGAATTCCATTATAAATTTATTATTTCTTCCCTCACTGACTGTGGGGACCACAGGTACCACATGCCCATCAGAATGTAACTCCAATATTAATAAACATTACATAGGTCTTCAGTGTCATGTGCTCATGTCCTTCTATATGAGGCTAACATTCAGTCTCATAGGAGACAGATCACAACTTTTTTTCAGACTATTAATTAACACTGAAAAATTAAATTGTGGCAACCCATTCGAAATAAGTTGAAGATTTCAGGTTGAAATCTTCTTCCTTGTACTTTTAATGGTCCCAAGATAAGAATTGGCAATTCATCCATCAAGATGAGCAAACCCAATAATCCCCATGACAACTGTTTTCCAACATCAACAATGAAACACAGTAATCTCCCAGCCATAAGTCACGGTTAATGACCACTTTAGTAACTATACAGCATCTACACAGTTGATTCATATCCAACTTAATACACAGCAAGAAATACAAAGACAACATTTCCTACAGCAAGCTCCTTCTTCTCCTTCTCTAACCTACAGCAGAGGAAGGCTGGGTGTTATGAAAAACTGGTATTCAAGGCTCCTAGAGATGTAATCTAACATGCAGGTCAGTTCAAAGACTTGGAATGACAGACTTTCATGGTAGAGAAATGTAAAAGTTGCCATTGAGAACCTGGTTACAACAACAGTCAACAATTTAAACAGTTAACTTTGTTAAACTGCCAATTTACAAGGAGTTCTCCCAGTGCATTTGGAGAAAAGAGCACAGACTACCTCAACTGCCTTCCACAGGATATTTTGCATGCTCACATTCAGCACAGAGTACAAATAGATCCTCTGCTACAGCTTCAAGAAGTGAAGCTAGTCCTGTTGTGTCTGTTTTCTGGTTGTATCAGTTCACACGATTTTGGTCAGTCTGTGTATAACTTTGACTTAAAGGAATAAGCGCTAAATTTAAGTCTCCTTTGGGGAAAAAAAATATGTCTTCTCTACAGCAACAATGAATTTCTTTCTTGCAACAGAGAAAGACAACTGAAGCTAGTGAAATTATATCCTTGTCAGTTTGCCCTACTGGAGAACAGTACCAACTCAGTGGCTTAAAACTGCTCTCAGCAAAAAATAAAAATCACTGTTTTAATTGGGAAGCTCTTCTGCTGTAATTAGAATCATAGAATGGTTAGGGTTGGAAAGGACCTTAAGATCATCAAGTTCCAACCCCCTGCCATGGGCAGGGACACCTCGCTCTAAACCATATCATCCAAGGCCTTGGCCAACCTGGCCTTGAACACAGCCAGGGATGGAGCATTCACAACCTCCTTGGGCAACCTATTCCAGTGCCTCACCACCCTAACAGGATTTTCCTCCTTATATCCAATCTAAACTTCCCCTGTTTAAGTTTTAACCCATTACCCCTTGTCCTACCACTACAGTCCCTAATGAAGAGTCCCTCCCCAGCATCCTTATAGGCCCCCTTCGGATACTGGAAGGCTGCTATGAGGTCTCCACGTAGTCTTCTCTTCTCCAGGTTGAACAGCCCCAACTTTCTCAGCCTGTCTTCATATGGGAGGTGCTCCAGTCCCCTGATCATCCTCGTGTCTCTCCTCTGGACTTGTTCCAACAGTTCCATGTCCTTTTTATGTTGAGGACACAAGAACTGCACACAATACTCCAGGTGAGGTCTCACGAGAGCAGAATAAAGGGGCAGGATCACCTCATTCGACCTGCTGGTCACACTAATTTTGATGCAGCCCAGGATACGGTTGGCTTTCTGGGCTGCAAGCGCACGCTGCTGGCTCATGTTCATTTTCTCATCGACCAGCACCCCCAAGTCCTTCTCTGCAGGGCTACTCTGAATTTCTTCTCTGCCCAGCCTGTATATTTCAACTATACTTTCAAGGATTTATGGATTTTAATTCTGTATGGGTGAGCTAGTGTTTTTTTTAATTAAACGACAAAACTATGCTGTTGTTGAATTTTATTAATGTTCCAAGCAATTACAGAGATTGTTTGTTGTGGTTTAACCCCAGCCAGTAACCCACTGCCTTGCAGTCATTTGCCCACCCCACTCCAAGGCAGGATGGGGAGGAGAACTGAAAGAATCCAAACCCCACAGATTGAGATAAGAACTATTTAATAATCAAAATAAAAATAGTGATAATAAAAAGAATACCACCACCATCAATAATAAGAGGAAACAATAAGAGAAGAAATTAAAGCTCAGACAACACAAGTGATGCACAATGTAATTGCTCACCACCCTCTGACCAATACCCAGTCTGACCTGAGCAGATATTGGGCCCTTCCAGGTAACTCCCCTCAGTTTATATACAGACCATGACGTGCTGTGGTATGGAATACCTCTTTGGCTAGTTTGCATCAGGTGTCCTGTCTCTGCTCCCTCTTGGCTTTTTGTGCCTCTCCTCACTGGCAGAAAGACTGAAAAGTCCTTGATCAAAGTAAGCATTACATAGCAACAGCTAAAACACCGGTATGCTAAGCAGCATGGTTCTCAGACACGGCACTGGACCAGGCACTAGGAAGGAGAAAAATAACTTATAGTTGAACTCACGACACTGTAGGACTACAGATGTATTATCTCTGTGCCTGGCAAGAACTCACATCAGTGCAACCAGGAAATGCCAGAGAGGTGCACTGCAGGGAGGAAGAAAAAGCTTTTGATATGCGCTTCTCAGTGAAGCATTTTGAGTAGTGCTCAGCTTCTCTGAAGTCTTACTGTTGTTATGACAAATCAAAGTAATAAGTCATTTACATTGCTATAAGACTTTTTCATCTACAAATTTCAAAGCAGCATTAGCAAAGATCCATAGCATGAAGAGCAAGAGATGCATCAGCTTTCCAATATCCAGCTTTATGCTTGCAGACCTGCAATTATAAACCCTTTCTTTTGCAAATGGAAATAGCATTCACTTTAATTGTTTACAGGTTGAAAAACCCTTAAATCCAAAACCTACACTGAAAACCAAACACCGGTTAACCAACAAAGTTCAAACATTTAGACAAGAAGTGGTCTTTTTCCTCAACAACACTTCTTCTGGCTAATTCCAGCAAGAGCTCCTCCCTACATATACTGCTCTGGCAGAAAGCTTGGCACCATCTCATCCTACAAGAACAAGCTCTTCTGAACTTCCTGGCATTTCTTGCTGTAACCTCAACTCCCAAAGTCTCACACTACAAACAGTTACTCATCTGCTTATTTTATGAAATCATTCATGAACACAACATGGCAGTTGTCTGCTAAGCTTCTCTGTCTGGAGGTAAAAAAAAAAAGGGGGGGGACAGGACATCAAGGCCAAGGGGAGAAGCCTTTTTTTTTGTGAAATTTCAGAGCTTTAATTTTGAACAGATTTATAAAAAAATAATTAAAAATATATCAACATTCCTTAAAATTAATACAAACCTCTAAGATGCTGATTTAGTCAAAGCAACCACTTTGTTCTCATTTCTGTTCTACTACTTTTATTCACTAATCTGAGTGAATCCTTATGACAATGGTAAGCCATTCTAAGGAAACATTTAAAACAAATCAAAGAACAACTTTGGAGCTACGCACTTTTAAGTAGTTCAAGTTAGGCATAGAAAATAGGACTCAGCTGAGCTAGCTTCAGACAACTACATCCTGGTCAGATCTAGTTGTCTAGACTTCCTTCAGTCAAGTGAAAGAAACAGACAGTTTAGGATGGGAATCCTGGCATGCCAACAAAAACACACTCTCATGTTCATTGACCACACAGAGAACCCAACCTCTGCTTTCATTACAGGAAAATACAAAGCAGAATCACAAGTTCAGTCAAGACGCATCTCAGCTATCCCTTGCATATGATTCCCCCCCCCCCAGTTTACAGACATTCAATTGAAACATTCAAGTGTGCAGCATTTCTAAAAAGATCTTGGAGCATCTCAGCCTGGAAATTACCCCAAAAGGAAGCACTTAAACATATGTAATCAATTGCTATTTAGGCTATTCAGGCAGATGGGTTACTTCACCCATTTTCAGCTGTGCTGTAGATGTCTTGACAGTCACTTGTAGTAGCTTGATCCAGCACTTCTTCACAGCTACAAGTGGTCAAGATATTTACAACTCAAAATTGTGATTAACACCACAGAAGAAACAAACAAAACCCAATCATAAAGCATCTAACACCATCTAAATTTTTAGAATTAAGGCTTATTTCCTTAACACTTCCTAACAGAAGAAACACTTTTCTTATGACTTGTTTTGAAATTTGAAAACGTTCAACATTTAATGCCGTGAGGGCTAATCTGCCCGAATTTATTTCCTTAGATGGTCAGTTTGATGCTCGCTTTTTTTATACTGATCTTGCAATTCATAGCAATAAACTAACAATGTCCTTTTCTGACACATCTGTAATTCCCAGACTTCCTCTAAATTGTGCATAGAACTGAATTCAGTCTCCAGATAAGAATCTCTCCTTTGCATAACTTACTCCTGAATTTTATTTTGTCTGTTTTTAGAGGATTTTAAGAGAGTTGGTATTTGTTCCTGACACAAATTTCCATTTTAAAACCTATAATGCTCTCCATTTCTGAAAATTCCTTGCAAATTTTCATTAGAGAAATGAATAGAAACAAATAGCCTCTAACACATTAATCTTTGCTACCTTACTTGAACCAATTCCTAAAGAAAGTGAAGATAAAATATTAAATTATATAACAAACTAAATTAACCGCATGGTGTATGCATTACATACATACATTTGACTAATAAAAGTGACCATGGATATGTTCATTTCTCTTCACGAAATGCGATAAGAAATTGTCAGCTATGCTGCTGCCTGTAAAGACAGACATTTAGTACTATAAAACTGACAGAAGAGAAATATTCCACTGCATTTTATCTTGCTATTCTGCCTTTCTTCAGAACGCAAGCATGCAGTGAAATAATTTCAAAGAAGTCTCACAAGCACCAACATCATCCATCTTTCCCCCAGAATGCAAGAAACAATGCATATTCCACAAAATTATCTATGGAGCAGAACATTTTCTTTCTGTGACATTCAGCTAAAGCATCCTGTTTTCTGAAGGTATTAGTTTTACAAGCTAAAAACCTCTGTTAGAAACATTCTCAAGACAGACAAGTGCTGACTTCCTCCTAAAAAAAAAAAAAAAACAAATCCATTGAGAAAGTCTGGTGAACACTGAACCCAGGACCTGGGCCTGAGAAAGGTCAAATCTATTCTAAATGCAGAGCCAGTGATCTTCCAAAAAAAGTTCAAAAAACTACATCCTCTGCTCTTCCACTCCCAGTATAAATCATGGATTATTTAGATAATCTTTTGGGGACAAAGGTTAATGAGTCTTTAGGTCAAAAACCAATAGTCATCAGCATTATCAAATTAAACTTTTTTTTTTTGATGGTTGTTGTTGTGTTCTTCATTTTTCCCTAGGAAAAAAATTTAATCCAAATTGGAAAAAAAAAACCCCAAACTAAAACAAATCACAAACAAACCAACCACCAAAGTAAACCAAGCCAAACAAACCCTTTTAAGAGAATACTTTTCCTGAGCATGAATGCTATACACACACACACACACACACACACACACACACACACACACTGTAGAGTCCCTGTAAAATCACATACCTATTTACCAGGAACAATGAATGCATTGTTGTGATTCTTCCAAGCCATAATCAAGATGTTAGCCCGTTCTATACTTTGGAAGTGCACAAACTTTTCTGCCTCAAAAAAATACCTTGGCAACTAGAATGAAAAGATACTGTTTATAATGGAAGAGAGGTATGTGATAAAAACATGCACTGAAAGTAAAATAAGTACTTAATGCCTACATGCCTAGATTTCAGTAACAAACCAAGTTACAAGAGCTCACGGTTCAGGACATGTCATGGTTTAAGCCCAGCCGGTAACTCAAAAACCAGGACAGGGCAGTCAACATATTAATGACCATCAAAATTTACAGACACACCCTTTATTGAACTTCTGTAGGTTGTCTACATCTGCTGAGATTATTTGTTAAATGCCTACATCACAAACACAACTTTATTTTCACTTGCATCTCACCATTCTAGAGCACTGAATTATGGGGAATGGGGAGGGAACAAGATTTATTAAAGAGGCCAGGTGGTCCTGAGCAACTATACACTTCCCTGCTCTAACACACATCACAGTAACAAAGAAATGCTGATTTGTGTTGGTGTTTTAGTCTGAGGGTTTGTGTTTGCTGTTCTTTGTTTTTTTGTTTTGTTTTTTTTTAATTCATAGAATCATAGAATGGTTAGGGTTGGAAAGGACCTTAAGATCATCTAGTTCCAAGCCCCCTGCCATGGGCAGGAACACCTCACACTAAATGATGTCACCCAAGGCTCTGTCCAGCCTGGCCTTGAACACTGCCACTGATGGAGCATTCACAACCTCCCTGGACAACCTATTCCAGTGCCTCACCACCCTAACAGGAAAGAATTTCCTCCTTACATCCAATCTAAACTTCCCCTGTCCCCTGTTTAAGTTTTAACCCATTACCCCTTGTCCTATCACTACAGTCCCTAATGAAGAGTCCCTCCCCAGCATCCTTATAGGCCCCCTTCGGATACTGGAAGGCTGCTATGAGGTCTCCATGCAGCCTTCTCTTCTCCAGGCTGAACAGCCCCAACTTTCTCAGCCGATCTTCATATGGGAGGTGCTCCAGTCCCCTGATCATCCTTGTGGCCCTCCTCTGGACTTGCTCCAATAGATCCATGTCCTTTTTATGTTGAGGACACCAGAACTGCACACAGTACTCCAGGTGAGGTCTCACAAGAGCAGAGTAAAGGGGCAGGATCACCTCCTTTGACCTGCTGGTCACACTGCTTTTGATGCAGCCCAGGATACGGTTGGCTTTCTGGGCTGCAAGCGCACACTGAAGCCAGCTCATGTTCATTTTCTCATCGACCAACACCCCCAAGTCCTTCTCCGCAGGGCTGCTCTGAATCTCTTCTCTGCCCAACCTGTAGCTGTGCCTGGCATTGCTCCGACCCAGGTGTAGGACCTTGCACTTGGCATGGTTAAACTTCATGAGGTTGGCATCAGCCCACCTCACAAGCGTGTCAAGGTCCCTCTGGATGGCATTCCTTCCCTCCAGTGTATCAACCAAACGACACAGCTTGGTGTCATCGGCAAACTTGCTGAGGGCGCACTCAATCCCACTGTCCATGTCACCGACACAGATGTTGAACAACACCAGTCCCAACACCGATCCCAGAGGGACACCACTTGTTACTGGTCTCCAGCCAGACATTGAGCCATTGACCGCAATTCTTTGTGTGAAGCCATCCAGCCAGTTCTTTATCCACTGAGTGGTCCACCTATCAAATTGATGTCTCTCCAATTCAGAGACAAGGATGTTGTGTGGGGCAGTGTCAAACGCTTCGCACAAGTCCACGTAGACAACATCAACAATTAAATTAAATATTTATATTTTTTCCAGGAAACCTTTCTATAGAAATACAACAGCAATCATCTTAAAATAATTCCTGTCAGTTGTTACTGTATTAACTGTAGCATGCATTTATAACACAGATTGTATTAGGCAAGCTATTTACTAGCACAGGACACTGGGTCATGCTGATATAGAATTTAACTGCTGTACTTTAAGCTATTTTTGAGATGAAAGTTTGAAACCTTCTGCCTAGGCTCATCTAGAAAGCAGAAGATGCAGCACTACTCCTACAGGACTAACCCCAAAATCTCCAGTTACAAAATCCTTACTCCACCACTCGTAAGACTTTCCTGGACTATCCATTTTAGTTCATATTTCCCAAGTATTCCCCTGGCCTTCCCCCCTTTAGTTGTTTTGGGTTTTTTCCCCTTAAAATACTTTCACAGTTTCAAGTAATAAGATGAGGAGGGTAAAAATAAACCAACCACCAAAATCATCCAGTGAAAACATTTTAATGGGAGCTGTAAACCTGCCATTCTATTAAAAAGGGATTTGAAGGTTGGCAGCAAACAGCAAAGGCCTCTACTTCAGAAATGTAGAGTTTCCATAGCTCCCATGAAACTCCCTACACATCTGAAGAAAATTACATTTCTCTCCCTACCCTAAAAATCTTACATCTTCTCACTGTAGGACTTGTTCTGATCTCCAGCAACTCACAGCAGCCCACATGTTCAAGTCTCTCAGCTCCTCATGTGGAGCACAGACTAATCAGCCAAAAACTGAGCTGGATTTTCACTGCAGCTGGCTCTGTTATTTAGTAGAAAAAAAAAAAATGAGCAACCAGGCTGCTTCCACTATATTCTCAGTACTACTGCTTCAGTATCACAAAGGAACAGGAAGAATGGTAAGACACTAGAGAAACGGAAGCAAGAGAGAGGCAATGCAAAGGTTAAGTGAAAAGACAAGGTAGTATACCTTCTGGTTTCAGAAGCCACAGGGCTGGAGACCCAGAGTCTCTATGAGAAAAAATACCATGCTTGTATTGCTCTATTGCTCCTCCACTGGTCTCTTGGGCATCATCTCCTGGCCTCCAAGCAAGATGTTTAATCTGACCCTGCACAACTGTTCTCATTATTGCGTATTTAAGACAGCTTCATAATTAATAGAAGAAAATACCTTTATACCTAGCCCTGTTACAGAATTCTCTATCATCCTTCCTCCTTTCACTGTTCCGTTAACAGATACTAGTACTTTCCACATTAACAAGTATGTTCAGAGATGCATTAACATCTTCGTATTATTACATAAATACCACTAGATATTATGACTGTTCATTGAACATATCGTATTTGTTGCTTCTACCAAAGGCAGAACTTCTACTCTTTTCCCTTGTGTGGCAGGAAAACGTACATAAATGCTGGCCATAGCATGTATGTTAAGGAAAGTGCTATGAAACATATGGATATTTTGTAAAAAGCTACAGAAACTAATTCTGATTTCACATTAACCAGTCTAAGTTGGGAGAAACTCCAGCCATGTTACGTCAGTGCCAAAAGTAGCACAGGATCAGCATCCAATCCTAAATGCCTCTAATGCTTCTAGACAGAAAAGTTCAGGAAATATCAAACTGCAGTACAAAGTTTGCTATGTGCTTTAATAGCAAACTCTGGGATTAGAAGCACTGAAGTATCAAACATTAAAATGCTTGCTTTGCCTCCTTTGCATCTTCTGATCAACTCTCATCCATGAATTGTAAAGTCTCATGGAGGCATTGTAATTAGCATACTTCCTTCCTTTCTGGAACCATGCTGATTTTTTAAAGGGAAGTGTAAGACATTCTTCCACTTACAATCGAATGTAAATTAAATAATGTATTAATTATTTCAGTAGCACTTGATATTTATTTTAATTAATCTTTAAGTCAGACATGAACACTGGGGAGTAACAGCAGGACATCAAAAGCAGCAAAAGTTTTGTGGTTTGGGTTTTTTTTCCTTGTTTGAGAACATTTTTAATGACAAATTAAACAATGCACTAATTTATTTTTTTAATATAAGTTTGATGAAATTAAACTACATACAATGGCTGTTACCAAAGAAAACAGAAAGCTTCTGAATACAATATCTGTATGAGCAGGGCAAGAAGTAAAAGCCATCAGCCCCACTTCATCTCAGTCTTCCCTACAGAGCTGTGTACGGCATGTCAGGATTGGCAGTCTCTGATTGAACAGCATTAAGAAGTTCAATTAGACTCTTGCTTCCTCAGGCTGTGGCTGGAGGTAAAAAAAAAACCGAAACCAACTCTCCATATGCCCACGAGGTTTGCTGGGTGCTATGTCCTGACCCAGACAAAGCACCTCTTCCCCTTATCTTTGTCACCAAAAGATGACCCACACATGTATGCCAGACTTTGTTACTGGAGCTAATCCTGAATTAACAGGGCTCAGCCTTGTATTTAGAGCTCTGACTAAAACCCCTCCCTGGCACAAGAGGCTGATAAGCAGCCAACAATCCCTTCCATGCCCTGGAGCTAACTGGTGTGAAGAGTTGATGATGGCAGTCTAGGCAAGGGGACCTACAGCCTCCCTGCTCCATCTCCTGTCACACATAATTGCAGCAAGCCACAGCACCAAGATCACCTTTGCCTATCCCAGGAACTTAAGTGAACTACAGACTAACTTTTTCCATCACTTCAAAGTGTTAACAGAAGCACACACCATTTCTTCTTTATTATTTAAATTTTTTAAAACTGGGAATAATTTTTTCCTGGTCAAACTGAGCTTATACAAACTAACATTCTCCTGAACCTTTTATTACAACTGCAAAACAAGAATTACTTTAGCACTTCAAAACACCGAGATCATGATTCTTAAGTTTTGACCCTGTTTTCACCTAGCCGTATGAATTATTCCTTACTAAGACGCTACAGGTTTTACACCAACACAGGCCAGTATTAACTGCTTTACTTGTCTGCATTCAGCCTCTACAGATACCACAAGTATATCAAAACATAAAGGTCATATTTCTGGGAAAACCTAGGCCTTCTTTTCTTAGAGAAATATAAATTGGATTAAAATAGCAGACAGACTGGTCTAAAATTAGTCCAGTTTTCAGCGGTTTGGGGTTGTTTTTTTAAGATAACAATAAATCTGCTTAAGTATTGTGGTTGCCTGTGACCCTAAATAAATCACTTAGTATTGTGTTTCATTTTCCTCCATCCATCAAATTGCAGCTGGAACAGGAGGAAGATGAAAAGAGGAAAAGGAGTTCTGGCATGACTTTTGTGGCACAGTCATTCAGGAGCATGCTTGGTCCATAACATGGACAGGATCAGCTCTGGGCATGCTTGGGACACTAGCTCACAGCAAGTGTGTGCTATGCTTAGCACATCAGTTCCTGACCCTCCACCCCAATTTCCTTCCCTGTGCCCACACACTGTATGGCCAGCTCTGGAAGCAGGACAGGCACAGAGGCTTATCCAACTTTATTCTGAGTTGCACAGAGGGCAGGTACCCTCTGGAAGACATTTGTTCTAATGGACACCACCATCGAAATGCAAAAGACACCTCAACGTAACTGTAAAAAAGCCACAACTTATACCCCGCCTTCAGTCTCAACTGGGCTTTCATTTAAAAAAGGATGATCATACTACAGCTATTTTAACTGATTCAAAATAAACTTACAGTTCCCAAGATAATCAGCAATTTGTGCACAAAGTAAACCCCACATTCCTCCCCAATATTCACAAAGCATCTTAAAGAAGAAAAGTATCTCATACTATTTGCTCTACCTTTTATTTAGGTAAAACAGACGAAAACCACCTTTTCTCTGAACAGAGACAAGCTCAGATGGCTGATATTCCAAATGTCTTTTCAGAAGTGACTGGCAACAATATGGCTCAGTTCTGCAAGTCTCCTCACAGCTGAGCCCTATATCTCTCTACAGGAGATCAAACAGTAGCAGCTCCTCCAGGCCTTTCACACCTGTGACCTTCTGGGCAAGAGCTCATCAATATGGAGTCTAGGTGTACTCAAGCTATGCTGTAAATCACAGGCAGTAACTCCATAGCATGCAGTGATTAGGCGGCTAGTAGGCAGTCTCTTGTTTCCTGTCACTCATCCTAATAGTAGCATTTGGCTTTTAGACAGGAGCTACTTCTCAACATTTTACACAGCTTCAGATACTAAATATTTCCATCACTCGTACAGTTCCACCCCTCCAAAAATCCCTTTCCAAAGGAACACATAACCCAAGATTAACATGCAGAGTTTCTCATCTTTTTTTACACTACATTAAAGTATTTAAACTAATTGGAGACATGTGTTTCAACATCACAAAGGTTGCTCTGCAAATCCCACCCCTTCTTTTTCTAATCAGCACACGTGGGAAAAAGAAGCTGCTTTCACAGTCAGGCAGTAGAAATGCCACTTTCAAAGTCACAGTCATGATAAGAAGTTACACTGTGACAAGAAGTTACAGAGTACAAATGAGTCTTTCCTCTTCATAACTGTTTTCTGAATCTGGCTAGTCACTCGAAATTCCCTTTTTTATATGCCTTTCTGCTTTGCACATTTCAGTGACTCTCCCACACAACTTCAAATACAGACAATATAATGAGAATTAAAGCTCTTTGAAAACCTATGCCCTGAATTCAATTAGCAGTATCAAGAATCCAGCAGTTAGCAGCAAGTCCAAAACATGTAATAGGATTATTTGAGAGTTTAATGATTAATAAAGCCCTACCCAAATATTTTCTTCTTGCTTTCTTCTCCTCTAGAAGTGAGTATTTATCATAACTGTTTTTAAGTCTAACTTTCGGTTTATAAAGTGGCATTTAGGTTGGTACAGAAAAGACCTGTCAATGGGATACCCATTACTTCCACCTGCCTCATCACATAGCAGTTCCACTTGCACTGAAACTATATTCAGCTGTAACAGCAGACATTAGCAGATGTTGCTAAGAACAGACACCCTTAGGAGTGATCACATCCATCTGTGCTCCTCATCATCTACAGCCTCTGATTCAGACAGGTCCCATCAATATCACACAACATTTGGCCTGGGTCTTCCAAGGACCTTGCGTTGAAATAACAAAATCATTGTTACAGCATTCCACTGCCTAATGCTAAGAGCAAGCACTTCATGCTCTGATGAGCTGGAGGTACTTGAGGATCCAGGGTCTTCAGGGGTAGCATTAAGAGGACCTTATAAAACAGAGGAAGTCAAACCTGTAACAGTCTTAACCATACTACCAGCAGCAACTACACCCTGAAGTAGTTTCTCCAAACCATACCTTTGGTTAGTCTTTGAGAATTGTACTTTATTCCAATGAAAGTCCAAGAGCAATATTACAAATAAATAGTCAAGGAATTTTGTTTTCAGTGTCTACAGTTTAAAACACACAGTTACTCTTTATCAACTGAACTTACAATATTTCTATTTGCTGCTACTTCCCTCTCAGGACATTTTCTACCCAGAAATATGGAGGGATGTGTGACGTGCAATCAGTTCCAGGCACAAAACTCCAGCGCCACTCACCAAATTGGAATTAATCCCAGGAGAAATGCAGAACTACAGTATGGAGCACAACTTGAGGGAAGCAAGTTTTTAGTAACTGCTCCAGGAATAAGCTTGAACAAACCAAACCAGATCTAGCACAGCCCTGAGCTAAGCTGTAAGAAAGCCCAGCTCATAAAAAGCCCATAGTCAGATACATATCCACCACACATGCAAATTGCCACTATTTAGTTTAGAGACGTCAACTTTTCCATCTCCTTTGTACTGCTGTGGCATTGACAGAACTGTTTCAGGGCTCTTCACTGCCTATGTAATGTTAAGAGGTGGGTTATGTAGGTACTGTATTGCCAGAGAATACCTCTACTGTGCCTTGGAACTTCTTGGGGGGTTAGATGCAACATATTCAACTGATTGGTATATAAGAAAGTCAGTCTTTCTGGTAGAAATCTCGTCTTAACTTTGATGCACTGAAGAAAAACTGAGCTCTCCATCTGGAAATAATTCATAAAGCTCTACAGTATTAACACACTAAAAGGAACAAAAAGCTTTGATGTAATTATTACCAGTAGGTGGTATGAATTAACTGCTATTTTCAAACCAGCAGGTTATTCAGCAGCTTTAGAAACAATAAAACCCTCAAGACCCGAGGCAAAAAAAAGAAAAACCACAAACAACAAAACACAGAAAACCAAACAACTAAAAAACAGTTAAAAAAAATGCTTAAAAAAATCATTAACAAATCTTAGGCATTCATCATAAATTGCAATTATAAGCACGCATTCATGCCGGCAATAATTAGCAACATGCCTCAACATTACTGAATGTCAATGAAGTCAAGAACACTCTTTACAAAAGAACAATACAGTGGAGGCAGCCAAGTTGTATTTAAAATGAGGCACAGTCAATTTTGTTAACTGTAGAAAGAAAGGCCAGCTGTAAGTAGGATGGGCTCACAGTTTGTAGCATTTCTTCAGAACCAGGAACTACACAGACGCAAATGAAACCACTTTTTTCTAAAGATTTTTAAAAAGGATAGCATGCTTGCTAGCCAATTTTCAAAATACTTATCAATAACACGACATTTTTACTCTAAATTAGAGCTTTGGTGAATGAGTATTTTGAGTTCTGTTGTCAACAAGGATCTCCCAAGACTTCAAAGTGTACACCTAAGAGAAATATCAATTTAACATCAAGTGTACATCTAAGTAGCTGCAGCCTGAATACAAGACATACATCTAAGCGCTACATCGGCAGAAAAACAAGGTAGCCTGCTCAATTCCTATTCAGTAAAGCAGCAAAAAACCTAAGCAACCAAACCCAAACACTAGTAGTTTGGACTATTGTTCTCCTATTTGCAGTGACACCAAGCTCAAATTTTATTTAATTATGCTCTAGGCAAATACAATAAATTCTTAGCAAAAGTTGTCCATGTCAGAGTCTTAACAGTTTTTTTAGATTGTGGTTTCTCCCCTCATAATAATATACTGTTGGTTTTATTTAATAAAAACAACAGAAGACTGCAAGAAGTTTAAGCAAAGAAAAAAAAATATATGCATATATAAAACCCCAAATCTGTAGCAACTTAAATGCCTTTAAAATCTGACTCTAAACTTATTGTCTTAGGCTAACCAGGAACTTGAGGAGGAGACAAAGATTTTAACTGAACTCTTAATAGCTAATCTTATGCTGCTATAACTTGGCTGGCAAATCTGAACTAAATGAGGAAAACGAGAAGAAGTCATAGTGTTAGACAAAGACCTTTGTGAAGATCAGAATGTTTTTAATGAAGTAGAATCGGCAAAAGGGTCGGTACATTTTTCTTGTATGCTTGGAGTGAAGCAGGATGACAGGCTAGTATCACAAGAAGATGATGAAGTACTTTCCAGTCCATTAGTAACTAAGTAATATGTTAAACAACATCTACAAGAAATAAACACCCTCAGAATTAGTATATTTAGATAACCCCCAGCGAATATTTGAAATATATTTGCAGATGATTTCTCTGCCCTACCTGATCCAAATCTAATGTATTCAGGACATAAACTGTATTTTCCATGATTGAAACAAACCTAAAAGTCTACCTATATTCCAAAAGAGTAGCCTGGTTGCGAGCATAATACCTGCACTAAATAAATCCACCTTCCTCTGCTGAATTTCAATCCTAAACAAGGTAATGAGGTCAATAAATTAAGACTTAAATAATTGGCACCATATTCCTGTCAAAAGAAGGCTATGTTGACCTACAGAAAGAAATAAAAAAGTAGTTCTGTTTTCATTGTGCTTTACACAACTAGATTTATATACGACTAGATTTATACAAGTAGGTGAATAGCTGGATATGAGCCGGCAGTGTGTGCTCACAGCCCAGAAAGCCAAATGCATGCTAGGCTGCTTCAAAAGGAGTGTGACCAGAAGGTTTTTGAAGGAGGTGATCCTGCCCCTCTGCTCTCGCAAGAACCCCAGCTGCAGCACTGCGTTCAGCTCTGGGACCCCCAACACAGGAAGGAACGTGGGCCCATTGGAGTGAATTCAGAGAAGAGCCATGAAGATGATCATGGGGCTGGAGCACCTCTCCTACGAAGGCAGGCTGAGAGAAGTGGGGTTGTTCATCCTGGAGAAGAGAAGGCTCTCAGGAGATGTTACAGCAGCCTTCAAGTGCCTAAAAGGGGCCTACAAGAAAGTAAAGAAATAATGGCATAGTGACAAGTTAAGCAGCAGTGGCTTTAAACTGACAGAGGGGAGGTTTAGATTAGCTATTAGAAAGAAGTTCTTCATTACGAGAATATAGTGAGACACTGGAACAGGTTGCCCAGAGATTTTGTGGATGCCCCATCCCTAGAAGTGTTCAAGGCCAGGTTGGATGGAGCTCTTAGCAACCTAATCCTAGTTGAAGATGTTTCTGCTCATGGCAGCATGGTTGCACTAGATGACTTTAAAAAGTCCCATCTAATCCAAACTGTTCTATGATTTAAACTGAATATCCTTTGCCTCCATATCACATTAGAATTAGCACCCCATGATATTCTGATCAGTACTGATTCTGATAAAAGAATAATATATTTAATAAAACGAAAATATTTAAAAGTTATTTTAAGATGAATTTAAAGACTTCTTTTAAAATAACTCTGAAGAAATAGAAAATTGTTCTCAGAAAAACCATGAACTGAAAAACAAAAAACAACACTCCCTCCAAAAAAAAAAACCAACAAAAAAACCCCACTTTTAGCAAAAGAGCTTGCAATCTTTTTAGATCATCCAAGATATCATCATCACCACCATGCTACAACACACTATGTAAACACTTTCACAGACAGAAGTTACTATGTACTAAGCTGACTTTTAACAAAGGCTTTTTTTTCAAAATGCATGCCCAATTTTAACTGACATGGTACTGCAGGTGCACCAAAATCCTCATCAGAATTGACTGCTAGAAGCTGAAGTCAAAATGAATAATCATTAGTATTTTAAAACTGTAAAGTAGAAGTATTAACATGAAAAATCTAATTCACATAATAATTCAGTATCACCATTTCTGGCTATCTCAAAACCAAGCCAGAAAGCCTTTCCGGAAGATACGAATAGCTTTGCTTGACTAAACCTAAGGCAACTTTATATACCAAGATTACACATTGAAAACGCTACATCAACAGGTACACATAATAGCCATAATATATGACAAAATATTTACATTGATTCATATGGTACGGAACGTATTGGCAGGAATTACTGAAAAAGATCACGCATGAAGGAGATATACATGGAGAGGGCACAGAACCCTTTTCTCAAGATAGCAAAATTCAGCTTTTACCTGTTTATTTAGACACCTGTATAAAAGAGTGACAGTTTCACAGAGGTAATCTTTCACAACTTAAAAAGCAACCCAGCAGAACTACATATTCTTGATGTTTTTGGGAAATGAGGCAACATGCAAGCAGGCCTAAATCCAAACTATTTCATTTTTGTAACAACTATATGATTTTCACTAGTGCAGTAAACTTCTCACCTGGATTCTCATCCCCCCCACATACTTCCATACAGTTACTTTCATACACATTTTCTCAAGTTCTAGCTTAAGAACAGTATTCAGTTTTGAAAGTAGCCAAGACCTAAATCAGGTGTAAACTAAAAATCAGGAAAACTCATTTATATAGTGTACAGGAAGAATGCATTATTGTTAAAATGTTAGCCAGAAGTGTAGATAAACAGTGTTTATCCGTAATTTGTGCATCAGCAACGTAATAACAAACCCAAGCTCTCTACCTATGTATTATGAGAAACAGGAATATCATACTCATGGAAAAGTAAAATGGCACCAACTTCTTAGTTCTAATTCTCTCCCTTGCAGAAAACTTGAGGATGTCTATCTTCACTCCTAAACTAGGATAATACTTCAGCTCTACTAATTTAGTGTCCCTGCTGTAATTTGTAACCAAATTATTTCATCAGGAAACTCATAAGACCATATTGTCCTCATTGTACCTATTCATAAGCATTTCCTGAAAAACATACTAAGTTTAATGGCACATATAAGAGGATGAACTGCATCATGCAGTTTTGAACTTCATTATAAACTACTAAAAAAGGGCCTTCTGCAGAACAACTTAAGGCATAAAATCTTTTGACACCTGAACCAGTTCCTTAGGGCTTCTCCAATTCTATAAACAGCATACAAGACATATGCAACTTTTGTACTACAGACCTCAAGTCTATCATCTTCACTTACATACAACTAATATACATTACCTTTCTTTGAAGACTGGTAAAAGTTTGAGTCAATAAGCTCAAGCACAAAAACGTCCTGCAATGAAGCTGCCTCTTAACCATAAGCTCACTGCTGTTTAAAAGATGTGGGAGCTCTTTTACCAAAGAGAAGAACCTTTGGCAGAGCTTAGGTTAATATGTCATTTACTTGAGTACTTCAAATCACTCTAGTGGTTTTGTTTGTTTGCTTACCCAAATGAGGATGGGGAGAGGATTTTGTTGTTTCTGCTGGACTGTTTCTTGGTTTTGTTTGTTTGTTGTTTGTTTTTTGTTTTAAAGAGGTGGGTATTTCTAGAAAAGGAACTTCATTGCTTGTACGACTAACCTGAGCTAGGCCCACACAGCAAAACAGCAAAGTAGAACACAGTGGATCATGGATTCAATGCATTTATTTGGATACATAAACGGTTTAGTTTTACTATATGTTTGCACATAGGCTTTTTACATAACTGAAAAGAGATCATGGTTCCAGTTCCTGAAGAAATTACACAACTCCATACAAAGGGAACACTAGATCCATCTGAAAATATAATCATACCACAATTTGAAAAGTAAGAGCAACTTGCTAACTTCTTTAAAAAGCAAGCACATCAACAAATACCAAACACTCAGAATTTCTGACACTCTCCTGAGTGTACCCAAAAGAAAGAATGGAGGGAAGAAGCCTCAAAAAGACAAAACATCTGCAGGGCAAGACACTAAACAGAAAGATCTGGGTTTGAAACCAACCTCCATTTCAAGGACGATAATATTGAAGACTGGACCTTTTCCAGCAGTCGCATTCGGCAGCTTCTGGCTGAAATAACCCTCCAGATGTTCAAGGGAGCTTCTTTCTTTCTACCACCTCCAAAAATATTGCTGTAGCCCTCCTGTAGAGAAGCTTCCTCCTTCACTTCACTTTCTTACTCTCCAGCCTTCTCCCTACTCCTTACTTTCTCTATCCCACTCTTTGTAACACCGAGCTCACAAAAATTTCTCTGATCTATACATGCTCAGCCTTACTCTGAGAGGCGCAATCTTCCTCTACCCTTCAAAAGCTTACTAGCAACCAAGGAAGCAGAAAGATCAACAGGCAGCTCCTCCTATATCACATTCTCATTAGAACAAAAAAGCCTCACCTGCAGTAGATTAACAAAGTCACTAAACAATTCTGCAATCTACAGAAGAAAGGAAGAACTCCAGAGATGAAGGCAAACACCAACACTTTTATGATCTTTCACAGGTCGTGAATTTGAGGAATTAAAAAAAAAAAAAAAATCAAACTAGAGAAAAGATGAAAAAATCTCCCATGGTAAAAATTGGCCAAGTTTTTGTAGCACCCAAGGAGTTCAATTAGCATATGCTCACACTTCAGAAGAATCATTAATGCTTGGCTGTCCTTAAAAATAGCTATTGTTTCAGACCACACACTGAAGTTCCACAAAGCATTACTCAAAACAGTATGTGTGGTGTAAAAGCATGGTAGAAATCAGCATGTCTTAAAAAACTGTGCATCTGTCATACGCACTTAATCATAAGCAAGCGTGCACACAAACATTCTGGCACAGGAATGACTACTGTTGTTTCTGATAACTGACAAAATAAAGATCCAGAGGAACTTCTAAAACAACATTGCATTTTTAACTCTGAAACAACAGTTCTAGTTAATCTCCTTATTAGAAAGATGTTCTGCTCTGGACTCTAAATGAATCTGTTTGCCCTTGCAGCACTTGTGACAGAAGGGAAGTGCTTTGGCCTTAACTTTACAACTGAGCATATATCTTAACTATAGTATATTAATCAAATAGGCAATTAAGATCAGATGATATATGTGCTGCCTGAGGAGCCACATCAAGATTCTTAGGTCAGGGTGAGATTAAGGCACAGCTATGACAGGTGAGCATCTGCTGAAGCCCCTCCTGTGACTATATAGTGTTAAGAGCTCTTCAGTAATAAACTGAATTAGCTCTCCAACACACATTCCTGTGTAACCTGGCAAACCCTTGAGAGTAAACAGGGAATTGCACGACCTGGGAGGAGTCACCTCATTCAGGTGTGGTTTCTGAAGTCTTAAACCGATCTCAAAATCATTGCTTTGATCATAAAACTTAAGCACTTCTGGAAAATATCTTTTAGCATGAAGACAGTTTAGATTCCCTAGTCTCAGACTAAAGAAATCTGAAAACATTAAATTGTTATCATGGCTGAAGTTAAGGATTAAAGTGCAGATGGAACAAGAAGAAAGATATAAAAATGGCCCTGACTTCTGCTATAAATCTCCTTATCTCTGAAGTCATATTTGTTTACTCTCCTAACAAATACAATTTTACTGTGGCAGCTTTCACCTTACAGAGTTAGGACAGACATAGAAAGGCACGCTGGATTGAGCCATGCATCAGTGACATGTCAACCAAGTTCTAAATGAAGAGCTTTCTGCAGACTGAAGCAGAAGTAACAGTTTTGATTTTTCAGACTGAGGCTGACTTTGCAATTCTGGAAGTCAATAAAAAATGTTTGACTCATAAACTGAGAAGATTTGGTCTGGAAGTCACTGAGAAAAAATAAATGTAGTGCTCCCAGCATGCCAGTTTGACAGGGTCACTTCGCTTTTCTGACCACAATTCTACTTTAAAACTAACCTTTCAACAGCTGCTCAGTTTCAGTCATCAATCCTACTACTGTTGAAAAGCAATAGCAAAAACACCAATTGATTTCAACAGAACAGCATAAGGCTTTTGATAGCACTTAGCTTATAAATGATAGCCTTACAACCCACAAAATGACCATAAAAAAAATCTCAGTATGATTTAGACAGACAGAAAACATCCCTGTTGACCCAACTCAGATCACTAGAGACCTACATATATTTTTCAACAAATGGAAGGGTTTATGATTTTTATTTTTCTATTTTTTTATAAACCAAGCCAAGGGTATGGTAGAAAACAAACCTATTTTATCTCAGGTGGAATCTGAACATCAATTTTGCGACAGTGTAGAAAATCTCTGGATGTTAAGCATATTTAGCAGGCAAGCATAGCCCCCTGACAGAGGCTGCATTTTGTAAGCTGCAATGGGTCTACACTGACCTGCAGGTTCTAGGCAATCTGAATTCAAGGCTGTGGGAGCAGTGATGCAGAAGACATTGCCGAGGTCAATCTGGAACATTCACATGCCCAGCACAGCCATACTCAAGCCTGTTCAGTGATAGAGCAGTGACACTCCTTTTCATATCATTCTTCTAAAGTGCTCTCAAACCACCATTCCCGCCTGCCCTCCAAAGGTGAGGCAGTAGTTTATGACTCCTGATATTAAGGTTATGATCTGTGGGCTGCAGGGGGCTTGGCTGTTCTCATGTGAACCAAAATGTGATCATTATTTCCTTTAAGAAAGAATTCAGACATGTAAAATCAAGATCAGTTATTTAGGTTACTTTGTAAAAATAAAGAAACTTACATAACTAAGTGTATGGAAAAGTCGGTGATTATACTTTTTCTATCTAACAGGTAATGTTGCAGCAACCATTTCTAAACCTAAGTAATTTCCTAGATGCTCCATGGTCCTTACAGACGAAAATTCAGTTTTGCTAGTTGTGATGCATAATAATTAATAAATTGCAAGGGAATACACTCAGTTTTCCTCCTGACCTGATCATTTCTGTCAACATAATTCTTCATTTATCAGAATGCTCACAGAAAAAAATGAACATTCGACTGCAAATGTGTCAAGATGTGCCACCTGTGCTTCCAGGCTACTCCTTACCTTCTTCTAAATTAGCTTAAGTAGCCACAACACTGTTTACCAAACTGTTTACCAGACTATCCACCCCTAATCCCACTACATTGAAAACACTTGAGACTTTTAAATGAAGCAGCAATATTGTAATGCAAATCAAGCCACAGGACCACTAAAGCTCTCCTATTTCACTGCCCTTCAGGCAACTATTGATTCTGACACACCAACAGGCCTCAAAAGGGAAAAAGAACAAAACGACAAGTAAAGAAGTAGACAATTCCTATTAAGTTTCAAATTAAAAAATCATTACCTTCACTGAAACATTTTACTACAGAAAGTTGTCCCCAGCACAACATGCCAAAATGGATGTCTTTTCACCTCTTTAGCTTGCCTGCTCTTGCAAATCCACTCAGTTAACAGTCTGTTCCTGCCTTTTAGTACATCTTTTTCACATTATCTAGCTCTTCTGAAACAAAGAAATTCTTCCCAGCCCACACACTCAGCTGTCATCACTGTATCAACTGTTCCGAGAAGTTACAGTTTTCTGTACACTAATTAAAGCTTCATATAGAACTTGAGCTAATTAAAACCCCCAACAAATTAAGTATGAAACAAACTGGCTGTAACTAGGTATTTACATTATGCAGATACCTGCTGATGTATGTGTCTTCTTTTCCCTCCTGCTTCTTTCAGCAGCAGTCAACAGCTGTGGGCATACAAAGAATCTGTAACAATTCAAGATTCAGATGTTAAATCCTGAGGTATTTTTTCCTCACAGTCATAAGCCCCATTAGTGCCTCTACAATATGCTCTGTAGTGCTATATACCTGGGGCTTGTTTCTATTTCTGAGTTCCACAATCCTACAGCTACCTTTGATTAATTTTCCCTCCTATTATCCTCACTATATGCATGAGAATAAAATCATTTATAAATTTCTCATGAGAGTCTACATGCAAGAACTTCTCACAGTCAAATAAAGTAAAAAATATGTTTCAGTAATACATTTACACATTGCCCTCAAGAAAAAAAACACAATTGTCGCCCAAACCCAAAAGCTTTCTGTGAACATGCTGTTTTCCACTTGTCATTTCTAAGTAACAATGTTGCAAGATTTCCTATGCACTACAGAAAAAAGTGGTTTTCAGTACATTACTGCTCAGTAAGTTTTAATGAAAACAGATACTTTTCAGATCTTTTAATGTGATACACTTCAGATGCACTTTTAATGTGACACTGTCAAGTCAATTTTAAGTCAGACCAGCTCCTACTAGATTTCAGACCAAGTAAAATATTCTGTGACTTTTGTCTTAACTCTAACTGTAATGCTTCTAAATTAGTAACTCTAGCCCTGAAATGCTTCTATTCTTTTCTGCACCAAGCAAAACAAAACCCCTAAGTGAGAACTTGAAAGTAATACTGACCATACTAAACTGTAACAGTTTCCATTGCCCAGAGAAAAATTCAAAAACTACATAAACAATATAATTATTAATAGTAACTTGGATCATAAAAATCACATCAGATTAATCTCTGTCTTTATCTATATACAAAACATAACCAAAATAATTACTTGTTACCATTTTGATCTGCAGTAGAACTCTGTCTGAACCCTTATCTTAGACTATAAGCATCTCATTCTGGTTAAACTACATTTAGTAAAATATTAAGTGGCCTGAAATGAAAATATGATTAATTAAATTAGAAAAACTGACCATAAAATTTAAACCAAATTATAGGCTTTAGTAACAGAAGGCTTATTAAAAAAATACAGGGCTTTAACTGCTAGTTACCCAAGCGCAATTCTACTGAGAGCCACTGGAATGTTCTCACTAGAATGACACACTGCAACACACTAATAAATAATTCTAATTATACTCTACTTGCAAATTCTCTGGAACTATTTTAAAAGTGCACAAGCCTATTAGAGAGTATAAGCAAAATCACATAGCAATATTATGACTTGACTATTCTGGCTGATAGGTTCTGGAGTGCTCAGCACCTTTTCGTAGGAATTACATCTTGCAATAACAGTACCTTAAAGAACTTCCAAGGTCTTTTAAAGATGTTTTTTGTGGCTCAAACATAACTGCGATGAGCATGAACTTAGAGGGATACTGAACTATGTTCACCATCAATTAAAAACTGTACTAAAGCAAATATTACTGTTTCTCTTTGGACTGTCTTCTAGTTTTAGAATTCCAGGTACCATAATATTACCTGAAAAAAGAGAGTGAAACTAACCATCCTGTGGTCCAACTCATTCTATTTTTTTAACACAGTTTAGATTTAAAGGGCCAGCCAGCATAGTTCTATACACAGACACAGCATTACAAAACTAAATATCTATAAACAGTCTCAAAGTTAAACGTAATCAGGTCAACTGAGTTCCTGTACTGTAAGCAAGAGCACTTCATTTGCATTTGTCACCATTGTCTATCAAAACACTTTTTAAAAAAGACAAATCTTACATAATTATAGAATAAGTGAAGGAACTGTTAGATGCCAGGAATCCTAGGCACAGTTGCAAGGAACCTTTGGAAATTGTCTAGTACTCCCCTCTTGAAGCAGTGTTAGTTAGAGCAGCTTGCTCAGGACTCTCTCCAGTCGGGTTTTTAGTATCTCCAAGGATGAAGACTCCACAACCTTTCTGGGCAACCGCTTCCAGTTTTCAGTCACTCTCAGCGTAAAAAACTAAATGTCTTAAATTTATTCCTTGTACCTCAATTTGTGGCCATTGCCACTTTTCCTGTCACTGTACACCACTGAGGATAGTTTGGCTCCATTTCTTTACACCCTCCCATCAGGTGATGATAAAATCTCTTCCTAACGCAGCCCAGGATGTTGTTGGCTTTCTTTGCTGCCAAGGACATGTTGCTGGTTCATATTCAACTTGTCCACCAGGACCCAGCACCAAGCGCTGTAGCTTCTTGCAATGTTTAGCTTCTGATACACTGATACACTTAGCTCATTGGAGACTGCACATTATGAATAAATGTTACTATTTTAATTTCCAATTTTAGTCTTCTAATACATGTTGGTCATAATACAACTTCAGCTTGAAAGCACTCTGAACTTCACAGTACTAATATAGTAGAAATTAGGAGTTTAGTATTTGCTTATTTAAGTTGTGATCTAATAAAAACCTCATCCAGAAGATACTGTTATGAGGTGGCATATACCTCACAGACAAACATTACTACATATATAGCACACGAAAACAGGAGAAAAAATACTAAATACTTAAAACATAAAACCTTTTAAAAGGAAATGTGTTCCTCCTTCTCACATCCCATAATGATTCAAGTCATGGATTTACAGAGAGATAAGCCTCACTGTGGAAAAAAAATAATCCGCCCTCTGCTCTGCTTCATATACACTGTGCAAACACACAGGTTTTTGCAGAACATATCTACAATCAAAAAAGGCAGGAGATGTGATTTTGAGAGTTAGGAGAATTGTAGATGACAAGGAACACGCTCAGCTGGAGTCCTGCTTCATCTCCAAAACGATGGAAGCAATCTCAAGCCTCTGCTGATTATTGAAAGAGCTGACATTAAACTTGAAGGGCCCCAAGCAGAGACTAAGACATTATAGCTCAACACTAACACTTTAAGTACTACACAGAAAGACTTTACCTCCATTATAGATCAACATATCTCACCTATTTACTTGAGATAAGAACATATGTGTTGGCATTTTATTACAAGACTATTAAAATGCTGCAAATTCAAACACTAGTTTATCTCCCTGTAAGTTATTTGTGAACTCTCAGTAGGATTCTAATCACAATATGGACTGAACAAACATCAATGACGACTAAAAAGCATTTGCCAGCACAGCAGAAATAGGTTAGGTGTCATTTCCAGCCTTTGAACATTTTTTTAAATCTTAAAAAATATTCTTCAATGACCAGATTATTTAATTATTCTAGGATGATACCCTGCCTTACTTTACAACTCTTGCAGAGCATTTCTGGAGAGTATCTATTTTGATTCCAATGTTAAAAAAAGGGAAAAGTCTTCAACATTGCATTATTTCAACAACCAATATTGGCCAATATAATTTCAGAAACAGATTTCAATTTGTTTACTTCTTCTGAGATTATTAATAACTTCCTCTACATACAGTGTCTGTTAATGTAAACTACAGAAATTAAATTTGAGTACAGGCCTTAGTTAAAGATGTGTTTTGTGTTTTTGTCCCAAATAATTCTACATAAGATAACATTCCACTAGGCAGTAAATACAAAAAAGTGTAACCTTTATGTTGGGACTTAGATATAAGCACCCTCTGCAAGCATTTAGCCTTGCAACTCAGATGCTGCTGCAGTTGGGTTAACATTTAACTACATAGGAAAATTTTCCGTTTTCTGGGAAAAGTCTCTTATATGAAACTCATGCCAAAAAAAAAATCTGTCTAAAAGTAGAATTACATAAGGTAGATGAATATAATTTTAAAACCTTTGCTTCTTGTCATTAACAACTTAATTACTCAAAAAAATTTTTTTCTAACTTCCATATGGCAGTCCAAGCCATTTGATGAGACTATTTTTAATATTTGCATTACAGTAAAATATAGAGGGCTTTATCATGTGCTAGTTACTTTACAGTTACCTATTCAGAAGATAATCTGTGTCTCAAAGTTTCTGTAGAACAGATGTTAAACAAATAGACCATTTGTGTACTTAAAATAAGAAATGGAAAATCAATTTGACGATTTATCTTACTGTAATGTAACACTGGTGTGGCACTTCCACAACCCAGTATACACTGTTTACTCAAGAATCAAACAACCTTTCTTTTTTTTTTTTTTTTTTTAAGATTCTGACTCTAATTCTCATGCTATGAATAAAAGATATGTATTTATATCAACAATAGGTGATACATGATATAAATGTTGAAGTCTAGATGCCTTAGATTTCATTGCCACAACACTAACCACAAGCTGTTATCACCAGAATATGTGGTGTCCCAACTCTGGAGCAGAGTCCTTTAAGTGCTTCAACATCTGTGTGTACTGCCGTGGCGGGTGTAGGGTAACAGCAGCTGTAACAGATCTAACTCTGTCATACTGTCTTTACCTTATGGTTATCAGCTAGGAAGCATTCCATGAAAGTGCAGAATCCTTCCATGATGCCATGAGGGATACGTGCTTTCAGGGTCTGTGAGAAAGCTGTGAGAAACTAAAGTCCTGTTTTTCACATCCAGTATGAAAATTGAGTACTCATTCAATTGAGTACTAATGGTACTTTATCACAGACAAAATTTGTAATTTCTGTTAAATAAAAACACCCCACACTTTCTCATGGTCAGCAAGGTAAAATTTCAATCACTGAATATCACAACTTGCCTCCAAGAAAAATTTGCTATTTTCAAGGGGAAAATGGCAATTTTCATTTTTTCCATTATGCCATGAAAAGAGAACACAAAGTAACTGAGACTATGCTGAATTATGTCTTCTGTCCTCTGAGTATCCCTCTGAGGAATGTATCCAAGTATATAGGTGATGGAAACATCACATTTACCTGAAAATCCTGTCCTTCTAGTTTTGTTAGTTTTGCTGTGGTTTCAGACCTCTAGTTGGCCAGTTCACTTGCTACGGAAGCAATTAGAGCACCAGATGCATAATTTACAGTGCTCTACCTGACGATCTGATGGAAAGTGGGCTTTAAAAGACAGGTCCTCTTTGGAAAACATTACTTCCTAAGCCAAAAGGGGTCTAATTCCACAGGGATGCAAACTTAAGCAAGCTTTAGAAATCCTGTGCCACACAAAGCAAACGGCTGGCACCTGCTTCAGCCAGCAGCTTCTAATTGTGCTTTCTGGATCAAACCATTATGGTTGCACACAGAGTACAGATAGCCAAATACTCATAATTTCACCTTCTTTCCAGCAGCTAAGATGCACCAAAGAAAACACTTAAAAGGAAAGTAAATGTTTTTCTGATGCTAATTTTTCCTATAAGCAGTTCTGACTCCCAGAGGTATACTGGCATCAAGCCACAGAAATTCTCATCTACAAAACTGGGAATGAAATGCAAAGTGATCTCATCTCACCAGTGATCTTCAGACTTCTGAAAACTTTCAGCTTAAACAATTCAAAATCAATCCTTCACCATGTTCACTGCAAAAGTAATTTATCTGGTTAATGATTTATTTACAGTGTATCTATTAGAAGCCTATTGTTTTCGTAGTATGTAAAGAAGGTTTCATCACTTCTAACTTGAGCAGCACAGAGCTGACTCGGTTTTGACTACCAAACCCAAAACTAACACGTAAGCTTGTTCTCACTAGAGAGCTGAACTGTTTTCTATGCACCTCTACCCTTGTACAGACATTTACACCCATAGGTAATGAAAGTAAACCTGTTCCAGTACAGAAGGACGGCCAGCACAGAGTCAGTAATGGAAGGAACTGAAAAAGACAATTGTGTAAGTTGCAGGTAAGGACAGTCATGCTGAAGGAAAGCAAGCGGCTGAGGGGATTTGAATGGAGAAAGTCTTTCAGGACAGAAACATTCATGTTGCTTCATCTGCAATTAAAGCTTGATTTCTCTAGTGCTTTAATGTATATACATACAGAATATACACAATAAACTGTCTCAGTGTTCTTAAGAAATTTTTTGTATTACTAAAAGAATAAAAGTTCCAGGCAATATATTCTTTAACATGGGCAACACCCTAATTTGGTTATCACATCTGCTGTCTAGGTGAGAGAAGTGTTCATGTAGTTAAGTCCCTGTAAAGTGAACAGGAGAGCTGGATTCTATTTGGACGACCTACATCCCAAGTACTGCAGCATTTAATTTTGAACAAGCTGCCATATCATTAATATTCATGCATAATCTTCCTGTACAGTGAAGTCTCTTACCTTCTGATCTCACTTGCAGTCATTTGGCTGCAAGAGCATCTGAAACAGACCCGAGTCTTCCCATAGTTGCTGGGAAATTTCTACTATGGCTGTACCACAGAATTTGCTGAGCTGAAACAATATAATTGTTTCCCTATTCAGTATCACAACAGACACCACAAAGAGCTGTGCTGGCCCACCATGCCTCAAGGGCGGGAATGAGGCCCAACATTGCCATGAATAAGCAGTGCAAAAAAAAAGAGGGAGGAGAAAAAGTCAACCTGAGAAGCGCATCTTGAGCCAAATCCGCCTCAGGAGTTAACTTCTGTTCTCCTGTACCATGGCCTGTTTACAGGGTTAAAACTGCCTTAATCACCCTTTCCATAGCATAGTCATCATCTGCACGTACTCCAACAGAAACTAAAGTATGTTCCCAAGCTGTGAGACAGGTTCAGACATCACACCAGAGCCATTTATTTGCCTGCAAAAGTTGCAGCATTGATAATGGTGCACATGGATAAGTTTTAGATTTTTTGTTGCAGTGGTTTCAATGTACATGAAATAGTAAAATACTAAATTGTGCCAGTTATACCAATATTGACTCCAGCCTAGTGATCTCGGCACCACACGACTTCAAAAACTAATGTAAAAATAGCCAAAAAAGGGCAGAACTAAAAAAAAAAACTAAACTAAAATAACTAAAGTTCTTGTTAAACCATAACTTTTCTTGTAAGTGAGCAGCAGCAGAAAGCTACCAAAAAATCCATTAGATATTTGTAAGTCAGGGGCCTTGGAGCCAAGCCGTGCCTACATGTTTCTTATTAAATATATTTTCCTCCACTAAGCACTTCCTTCAGCTATAACAAACATACGTTCAAGTACCTTGTCTATTTTTTTTTGAGCTCATGTAAACCTGTTGTAGCTGTAATACCCACTAGCAAGCATACTGAAGTAGTGCTTTATTGAAGCCATTTATACAGTGTGCAACAGTTTCATCAGAAGAGAGTAAAAATACCAGAATTAAATATTCAAGTTATATAAACAAATAAAATAAACATGAACAGAGTAAGTACACAAGTGTAACTTGGATGCTGGAGCAATATTCAAACAAACTTACAGCATAAATAAACAAACACACCGCCCATCTAAGGAATGTCTCTTCCTTCTTTTCCCCTTTTGCCCCAGTTTCTAAAAATGCTTTGCGCACTGTGAGGCCTGGGGCGGAGGGGGGAAAAGAAGAGAAGGAAGAGAAGCCGGAAAGAAGAGCAGGAAAGAAGAGAAACCGAGGGACCCGCCAGCCTGCAAAGGACCGGGCCTGGCAGCAGGAAGGCCGCCTGAACAAAGTTTCTGCGGTGTAGAAAAAGGCCGTGGGACGTAGGAGGAGGATGTTTGTCGGAGAGGATGAAAACCACCAACCCCCGCAAGCAGCTGTACCTACCGGCCTCGCCGGCGGGGCGGGGAAAGCGGCCAGGGAATAACGGGGGGAGCGGGGTGAAGGCGGGCTGTTGGGCGGTGTCACCGGAGGAGCTGCGCTCGGCCCAGCGGCTATAAAGAAATGGAGGCGACGGTGAGTGTCCTGGTGGCGGTATGACCGAAGTGAAATTGGCCGTGCTGGGTGGCAGCGGAGCCGGCAAGTCGGGTAAGGCGGGGAGGAGGACGGCCCCAGCCTGACCGCACCTTGGGTTTGGGGGCGGCCAGCGGGAGGAACCCCGTTAAATGTGGTGTGTGCTTCTTTCCCTCCTGCAGCGCTGGCGGTGCGGTTTCTGACGCGGCGGTTCATCGGGGAGTACGCGTCCAACACCGGTGAGCCTCTGGGGATGGGGCGGCGAGAGCGGGTGGTGCCGTGTGGGGGGAAAGGCAAAATGCGGAGCTTCAAACACTTGAACAAGGAATTGGGTGGAAACGCAGTTCCACAGAACTTCTCGGAAAGGTTTAAGTTTCTGCTTGCTTATCGGTGATAGTTCCTAATGAAGTGTGAGCTTGAAGGCGGGAAAAGGCGAGCCAGCTATCTATAGAGAGATCACTTAAAACTCCAGTGAGTACAAGCAAGCTGATGCGGTGCTTGTCACAAAGCAACTGTGGAGGGGCTTAGGAAGGAAAGATAACAAGGCTGCATGTGCGAGGTGTGGGTAGATTATAGTAAACTCAATCTGAGAGGAGATAAAGAAGAGAGTAAAGAAATGGACTGGAAAAAAAACCAAACAGCCCCCTGTTCTATTGCATATCTTCTCAGCTCCAGAGGAGAGGTGAAACTGATTGTTTATCAGGCACTACTGGTTAATCAAAGCATAATGCAAAGCCCACTGCTTTTGCAGGAGTGGACTGATTTGACAGGTTTGTGGAAAGCCTTGCCATGCTGAGGATAGAATTTCTCATTCATGCCAGAACAAATACACTGATTCTTAAGACACCTCTGAGGTCTTTGGAGATGTCAAAGCAGGATTTGAACTTTCGCATCCTGGGTGGAAGTACTATTTAACTGATACACCTTTGTAAGTCTGCCACTCCAGCTTCTAGGGCATGGGATATCCCAAACCTTAACAGGGCATGGAGATTGCTGCCTGCCTCACTTTCCCTGCTAAAGCGGAGGGGTCTTTCCAAAGCCATTTTTCTACGAAAAGAGTAGCTTCCCAAGGTTAATAAATGAAATGTAAAATAGAAGTACTAAGCTGAAATGAATTGAAAATACCCAAATGAACTTATTCTGAAAGTGGAGTTGTGCATAAATGCTCTACTGATACTTGTTACTACACAAACACAGACTGAAAGGGCAGTTTGTGTCCCAGATGGCTTATCCAGTTCTAAGCTGTCATGTGTACGTTGTGAAGTTATGTAGTGCTTTCTGTGTTTTAAGTAATCTAAACTAAAAACAGGTTTCCTTCTTCTGATCCTCCAGTACTGCAAGTCTCAGAAAAGGCACGTAAAACCCCCAAAGCATTTTCATTTGTTAGCAAATGGTTGTTGTAAGATAAGTTTAGATCTGTTTCTAGAGAGGAGGAAGGGGGAGTAAAGTGGGAATATGGGGATAAAGAACCTCTCATTGTTAGTGGAGTCAAAGTATGTATTAAATATTTAATTATGGAAACCACCAAAAGGCTGCATATTTTAATACCCTAAGATGATTTGAACTGGTAGCTCACCATCAACTCTTACGATGCACATGGAGAATGCTTAAGATGAGCATGGTACTGAAGATGCTAAATCCAGAGACTGAAGACCTTATCAGTGCACTTAATACACAGTTTAAAGTGTATTTTCAGTAGTGCCAAAACCAGTTGTCTTTGTAGTTCAGTAACTCTGAGAAATTATACTGTAGACAGCCTATTGATGACTAGTTCCATGAACAGAAGTTGGTTATGCTTGCTCTGCAATTGTTGCTAGTGCTCTTGCAAAGTCCTAAATCTGAGAAGTGACACTACAGAAATATTTTAGGATCTGGTCTAAGGACATGATCCTGTAAATAGTATTGGTTTAATGCTACCTATTATGAAAACTCTTAAAGCACCAGATTTCATGGTAAATAAACATTATTACTAAATGATGATTTTTGTACAGAATCAGAGCTTACACATAGCCTGCTTGCTACTTTCATAACACTGAGTCTTGGTATCAAGCTGAGAAATCATCCGCATTTAGCTGATTATAAATGTTGTACCTCCAGTTTACCTAGATTTTAGAAGAGGAAAACTAGGATCTGAAATACTCATTACATCAACATTTTGATGGAACACCACAGTGAAATGGTGGTGGTCAGCTTAAGGGGCCGGGCAGTTAAGGTGTTGCAAATGAAGTTGTTTTAAATACACACTGGAAACAAACCTAACAAAAAATGCCACCACAAAACAAACAAACAAACAAACAAACAAAAATGAAAGGAAACCACCAAACAAAACCCCCCATAAATAAACCACCAAAAATAAACCACCAAAAACCACCCAGACTCCTTAAAAATCTAGACAATACTCAAGGAACCTTCAGTATTACGCAGTCTCACTTTTGCTGCTTTTTCACCACCATTCCCAGTCACTAATGCTGGTTTTCTTTGCATACTATATGTTTTTTAGAATGCATCTACACTAAACACTTATGCCTGGATGGGAGGCAGATACACTTGGAAATTTATGACCCTTGTTCACAGGTAAGAATTTTCAGGAGCAAAAACAGGCTGTTCGTCATTTTACCCATGTAATGGCAAAAAGTGTCAGGAGGGGCATGTCTGTGTTACAAACTTTTTCTCTGTTCTTAGAATACCTGATTGCTTTTTTGATAAAGACTGAAATGTGCAAGGTCTTACACCTGAGTCGGAGCAATCCCAGGCACAGCTACAGGTTGGTCAGAGAAGAGATTCAGAGCAGCCCTGTGAAGAAGGACTTGGGGGTGTTGGTTGATGAGAAACTTAACATGAGCCGGCTTCAGTGTGCGCTCTCAGCTCAGAAAGCCAGCTGTATCCTGGACTGCATCAAAAGGAGCATGACCAGAAGGTTGAAGGAGGTGATCCTGCCCCTCTACTCTGCTCTTGTGGGACCTCACTTGGAGTATTGTGTGCAGTTCTGGTGTCCTCAACATAAAAAGGACATGGAGCTGTAGGAACAAGTCCAGAGGAGAGCCACAAGGATGATCAGGGGACTGGAGCACCTCCTGTATGAAGATAGGCTGAGAAAGTTGGGGCTGTTCAGCCTGGAGAAGGCTGCATGGAGACCTCATAGCAGCCTTCCAGTATCTCAAGGGAGCCTATGAGGATGCTGGGGAGGGACTCTTCATTAGGGACTGTAGTGATAGGACAAGGGGTAATGGGTTAAAACTTAAACAGGGGACAGGGGAAGTTTAGATTGGATGTAAGGAAGAAATTCTTTCCTGTTAGGGTGGTGAGGCACTGGAATAGGTTGTCCAGGGAGGTTGTGAATGCTCCATCAGTGGCAGTGTTCAAGGCCAGGCTGGACAGAGGCTTGGGTGACATCATTTAGTGTGAGGTGTTCCTGCCCATGGCAGGGGGCTTGGAACTAGATGATCTTAAGGTCCTTTCCAACCCTAGCTATTCTATGATTCTATTGTGATTCTATGAAGTTTGATAGTTGCTGTGGCTCAGAACTGCTGAGTACTTTCCTGTTTCATGGAAGAAGCCCTTAATTGCTTATTTTTCCTGTAAATGATTTTGTTTTTTGAAATACTACTAGCAAATAGCTTTTCCCACTTCTGCCTTATATAAGTAAACACAGAAGTAAGTTACAGGGTTATGTGCAGTTTTCTCAAATACCCTAAAAGGATGAAATTTAGCTTATAAAGCAAGCAATTTATTAAATGCCTGCAGAAATGGTCAGAGCAGACTGGCCTGGATGTAAGGCTTGCATTCACAGGACTGATCCAAGGAAGGCCTTAATGCAGGCTTGCATGTGTTGAAAGCTTATCTTTGATCATAGTAAACAGCTTTGATTTTTGTATTCTTTCTTGCTATAAGAGGAATAGAGAAAGTTAGGTACTGTGTAACACGTGCAGGCCTGTGTAGGTCTATCTGACTAATCACATTAGATTGCGAGGTTCCCTTCTGGGCAGTGATATTGCCTTGTATTAACTAGCTTACTGACTGCTAAAGCCAAAGCACTGAAAGTTTGACCCAGGCTTAAATTCAAGGACTTAAAACAACCCAGACAGCATGTAAAATAAACCACCAAAACCAGTCGGCCTTCCCAGAGACAAGCAACAGGTTTGCTTGTCCCAGGGCACTGGGGATCCTGAAATAGCCCCTGTGCCATGTAACATTATGGAGTCCTCCCTTGCCATACAATCTGTCAGAATGTACTGCAGATTTGCTTCCACCTATCTTGGTCCCCTTTCCTAAGCCTTACTGTGGAAGCTGTGCTTAAATCATGACACATACGAAATCTTGTGGCCTATGAACAACTCTTTATTAAGATACTTGAAACAGTGAGACTGGCAGCTAGTATAAAGCAGATTAGATGACATTACGGGTAGAGGCTTTGGTTGGTATAGTTTGGGCTCCTTTTTCCTTTCAATTAGACCAGAGATCAGTTGTGTTAAGGGCAACCCCTGTTGCCAGCACTCTAGAGCTGTCCTGTACAGTTCTTCCTTAGGAACGAGGCCTAACTTTAGCTGTTTGCTGCTTTCTTCCTGACTTCTAAGTGCCTGCAGAGGAGTAGGTAGCAAATAAGAGTGTAGTACTGCTTTTTGTCTGATACGACTGCTGATTCTAGAAAGAGATGGATGGGGTACAGAGGTCCTGTATCCCACGGTACCTGGGAAAGAAAAGCAGGTCCCAGGGGGGCCAAACTGCGGAAGGAAGAGTTGCCATTTTTGTTTCTGCTTCCTGAAGTCTTCTTGCTCCCTGTGGTTTCTCTGTAATAGCTGGATCCCTGTTCTGCGAAGCTCACTGTCCTTTTATCTGTCTGTGAAACAGCTGTTACACACACAAGTCATCTTTCCTGCCCCTAAACCTGCTGCACAGTCACCATAACATTTAAAAAAAACCCTGTTGGATTCAAAATACTGAAGTCTTCAGACTGTTTTGGAAGCTTGTTTCATCTCGTCATTCTAATGCATTCCCTTTCACTGCCAGCATTCCATCCCTCATGAGAAGTTAAAGCCTTCCCTGTCCAGCTTATGATGCTACTGTGCTGCTCAGATCCTGAGCTAATCAAGGCAACTAGGGTGGGATGTCAAGGGAGATTATACATTGTAAATGGCAAAACACTAAACTAGTGAGAGAATAACTTAAAACGGTGTTCAAATTGCAATTCAAAGTGGGGTTTTCAGAACAAAAGTCAAGGGTTGTTTGGGTTTTTTTTTATTTTGGTAAACTTCCAGTTTTTTACCTGTCTTGTGTCACATGGTCTTTATAGGCATTGCCAAATTATCTGCAGGGATAGGTTATTTTAAAATGGTTTTGAAATTTCGTTCCTTAGCTTAATGGGACAGTTTGCAGCTGTTCTTTTCTAGAAATCACAAGTGCAACAGTTTCTCCTTGGGGTGATTGGACAATTAACCCCCTTATCACTTGAGTGACTTGTCACAAGTGTTCTTAAAGTCAACTGCAGATTGAAAGGAGATCTTTTTCTTAGCTCTTAAGAAATGTATCCTATGGGGAAGCAGTTTTTCAGACTTGAACAAAGTAAAGAAACAAAATGAATGAAGAAACAAACAAAATGAAAGGTAACTGTAGTCAGACTGTTAGGAACATGCAAAACTGAGCTATAACAAGAAACTGCACAAATATTGATGGCTTCTGTATGTTTCATTCTCATATAACTACAAAATACTCAGCATAAGTGATGGCTGTACAGGTTATGCAGTTTTAATGCTTAAACAAACTTTTTTTGTAATGAACTTGTCAGTGATTGAAGGTGCCATCTGTAGTGCTGGTTATTTCTTAGGCTTTTGCAGCAGGACTCACCTGAATTCAAAGCCAGCACCTAGACCTATTAATATCTTTTGCAATAAAAGATACATCATTCTTACATTCACAGTGAGTAAAAAGAAAATGCTCTGAAGTGATAACAGTAACATTCTTTTTGCATGTGAACTTGAACATCTTTCAGCCACAACGGGGGAAGCTCTCCCTCACAGATGAGCTCCACTGGGCTGATGGATTTATCATTGTTTACGACATCAGTGACAGAGCATCATTTGCATTTGCAAAAGCATTGCTGTACAGGATCCGAGAGTCTCACATAGGAGCTTGTAAAAAGTAAGTGGCCTTATTTTTATTTTTATTTTTTTCCCTCGGCAAACATACACGAAAGCTGAGAACTTGTCTGTGAGCTGTAGGCATCCTACTAGCAATTAAAATCCAGTAGCATCCAAGTGGCGTAACACAGTACCAACAATAATGTACTGGAAGGTAAACTGTTGCAAACTGCAATCTATTTCACTGTATCCAAAGCCAAGTACATTGGGATTTTTGTTCTTATTTCTTATAGCACTACTATTTAAATAACTGCCATAAATCTCTGCTGTGATTTACATGGAGGGGTAAAAAGCAGCACAGTCAGTCTATGCTTTTACTCACCCACTCAATTACCAATAGGGATGCACCAGTGTGGGGGCTGAAGGAAGTTCTTCCCACAATAAATTAATCTAATACCATGAATGTCTCCTAAACTGTCTTTAGCAGTGACCCCAACATTATTTGTGCACATGGATGACCATATAGTTAGAAACAAACCACTTACTTTCAAAAAGAACCACCAAAACTGCAAGTCTGAGTACATGTGGTGGTGCTTATTCCTGTGTCAGCTGAGGTGCTTCCTAAATATAAAGAAAGGATTTCCTTCACATTTATCAGAAGCTGATTGAAAAGAAATCAAAAAACTTTTCTTGTGCATCTTGATGCATCTCTTTGACTATATTCTGTTATCTACAAATGGAGATAGTGATCAGCTTGCTGCTTCATGAAGTCCAGAAGCTGACAATATACCTAACAGTACAGAGTATGAAAACTACAGTGGCTGAAAATACATAAATACACTGAGTACAGGAACCAGAATGAAAACTTACTAATGGAGAATAGCTTGTCTGGAAAATCTTGACATGTGACTATGGCAGATGGAAAACTATAATTCCACCTGGCAAGGCTAGGGATTTGGCTTGTTCTCATTTGTTTGGTTGATTTTTCAAATGCCTATTATCCTCACGTACTTTTCATACACAATCTATATAGCACAGCATACAGCACAGTATTGTAACATATCTTTAATTGGAGCTTTTTTTGTTTCAGAATGGCTGAGTCATCAGTATTATTGGTTGGTAATAAACAAGATTTATGCCACATGAGGGAAGTTGGCTGGGATGAAGGACAGAAGCTGGCAATAGATAACAAGTGCCAATTCTGTGAACTGTCTGCAGCAGAACATTATCAGGAAGTTGTGGCAATGTTCACAAAAGTCCTGAGGACTATCACATCAAATTTCAAAGTGAAGGAAAAGAGACGACCAAGCGGATCAAAGTCAATGGCCAAGTTAATCAACAATGTGTTTGGAAAGAGAAGGAAATCTGTGTAAAATTTGGGTTACTTTTGAGGTAGGAACAAGATGAAATAATGGAACACAGACAGTTTTAAGAATTCAGTTTCCTCCAAAGGTCAGTGTCTAGAGGAGTAAGACAGAAGAAACCAAAGGCAGGATATAGTAAAGTCAAGTGGACATGGTCTAGACCTAGAAGACCTGACCTTCTTTTTCCAGTTCTACTACAGATGTACTGTGTTAGGGCTTTGTCACTAAGCTGCTTCTCTCATCCTTTATCTTAAATTCCTCAGAGGAGAGTTTTAGTCTGTATTTATTAAACACCAGCATGGTCTTGGGTAGGACTTCTAGGTGCAACTGAAGAATGAAAAGTTATTTCCAATAAACTCAGCCTTGCTGATTAAAATATTACTTCAGAATTCTGAGATGTGGTTGGGTTTTTTTATGCAAGAACACTTATACTAAAGCAAAATACTGCTGCTTCATGTAATAATATATTGAACTGAAGGAAGGATGGGTAGGATCCTTGTGTGCTTAAAGGTGCCTAGCACCTGCTAAAATTCATACGAATTAAATGCTTAGACACCAAATCTACAAGAGGTATTTACCTGCAAAGGCACCAGAAGTAGCAAAGCAGAAGAACAAAGCACTGTTGTCTTCTGTTTCAGGTTTGGTGGTTTGTTTGGTTTTTTTTTTGGTGGGTTTTTTTTCATTTTGAGTGGTGAAAGAAAGTAGAGAAGGTTGAGCAGGATGGGAACTGAAAAGTTAGTGAAATGTTAGTGAGCATCAGACTGTTTTGGCAAGGTCATTAGTGAAATAATTTTATGGCTATGGCCAGCGTTAAGGCCAGGGTAACATCTTGTGCTGATCCCTTTCAGAGACCGGTTTTCATGGGCTGCAAAAATGTTCCTGTGCCTACTCAGTTTTAGATGGGAGTGGAGGCTTGAAAAGCACATGGACTGGTAAAGAGCACAAGTTCTTTAGAATGTCTGCCTGGATTTAAAGGTCAGCCTGCTGGTAAGACCTGCACTCCTAAATTGCATAGAGTGTTTTTCTAAGGACCAATGGCTTTCAAGTCATCACTATTGTATTGAAATGCCACTTGAGAGAGCACTAAGGAGTATGTTAGTTACACCTTTCAAATGTGGATATTAAACATCAGATGGATCTAAATATGTAGTCAGGTGACATACAGAGCTCTTATTGTAGGCAACTAAATAAGGGCATTTGAAAATGCTGTGCTTGTACAGAAATTATGAAAGGGGAGTGATCTGAAGATGAATTACTGCTTCCTAACCATTTCACAGGACAGCTGAGATTCAGTCTTTGGAAGCTGCAGAGTTGAAGCCTACCTGTGCTCTGAAATTTTACATGCATTGAAATTTGTAGCATTACTTTATCAGTCACAGCAGAATACCAATTTTCAAATGTCCACCCCATTAAAATAATACAAAAAACCTATATAATCTTAGCATTACTGTTATTAAAATGTGCTTTAATTTTATAAGTGTTGACCAAAGATCACTTCTGTTTCTTAAGGAAAAGATACTGTTTATTTCACTTGTTTTAATACTACCAATATTGGAATTTAGTTCTCAGTGTTGACAGGCACAGTGTTGCTTTATTTCTATGCATATGATGCTCTGCCATATCAGGAGTAGTATATTTAACTGTTAACAATATCTGTGAGGTTGAATTTTAAAACTACTCATGTATACCCTTCAGCTTTCCAGCACACATGGAATTCCAGAACTACTGATAAGACTGTTGATCTGTCAGGTAGCTGTATCTTGCCAGCTCTACCATTACCAGATTTGAGAACTCTTAACTGTATTTACTGCTATGGTATTAAATAAACTGGATGCAAGACGAATGTATTAATGCCTTTTTTTCTTTTTTTCTTTTTGTTTTGTTTTTTGTTTTACTGTGGCATCAAGCTGCAGACTTCCTGTTTTGACTGCTACTGTGAAAGTGAAGCACCATGCAGATCGGGAATTCAAATTACAAAAAGAAATTTGGGAATCAGACACTTGCACAGAAAAGAGCCTCTAGCTGTGTTTCCTGTGCACAGTGAAGAAGCCTTCATGTACCTTTATCCAGTGAACAATAGAGAACTTTTTAGAAATTCATTATCCTTTAAAACTGAGATAGTAATTTTTACTACAAATTCATACTAGTACTAGTAATTTTTACTAATACAAGTACTAATACTAATAATACATACTAACGTATGTATTAGTAGTACTCCATAGTAGTACTACATAGTACATTATATATATTATATATATTATTATACATAATATATATATTATATATACATAGTAGTACATTAGTAGTACTACATACTAATGTATTAGTAGTACTACATACTGATAATACATACTAATACTAGTAATTTTTACTAGAAATTCATTATCCTTTAAAAATGAGATAGTAACAGCAGCTAATTAGTTTTGATTTGCTTCTATTTATGGGAATGTGGACTTCCAGACAGGCAGAATCTTCAGTATACCCCACAGTTTCTTTTTTGTCTAGATGGGGTAAGTGTTGGAACACAGACCAGCTACTTTCTGGCCCAGAAGACAGGCTGCCCTCACCTGAAACAAGCTGAAACAACTACAGGATGCATTTGGACTTGAGCGTACTAAAGCACCCAGAATAGACACAAGTTGATGTTCTTAGGGTCAGGATTTCGCTTGCCTTTTATTACCAGTAAATGCAGATGAAGAAGAGTGCAGAATCTGAGAAGGAATTAAATTTTAAAGCAGATAGATAATGTTCTCCCTTTCTAGGTGTGTTTTGTTAGCATTTTTTAACAGGGCTTTTAAAAGAAAAGTAAGATACTTAAATGACTGAGATTGCTGATATATTACTAAGTATTCTTGGAGTTGTAGCACAAAAGGTAATATCTTACTTGCTCAGACACATTTGAAAATGTAGCAAAGTAAACGGTGTAAGTGGTGTCTGATGCTCACCCTTGACAGTGACATCACCTAGAGCATACTGAACTCATTAAAAAGAGTGGAAATGGAGTTATTTATTTTGCCACAGATTGCTTCAGCATATAATACCATCCTTTCTCACTAAAAGATTTTGAAATCGCTGTACAGGAGTTAAAAGTTTCCTGCTGTCATATCTAGATGTCCTTGTTTATATGAACTTTCTAGTTTCAGTAAAATTTTGCCTGAGAAAGGCACTCAGAATTGATGTTCTTTTCCCCCTGTCTTCAGCTTGTTTTTACTTTAGAAACAGTGACATAAAAGCAGAGAGGTTCTACTGAAGTATAAAGGTAACAGCCCCTGGGTCCCAAATGCTGTCTCTCAAAGAGCTTTCAGGTGTTTTTTGAAGCTCTTTCTCACTACAGTTTTGAAATAATCAAGACAAATACTACCTCAGCTCCTTTTCCTGCTTTTACATCTATGCATTAAACCGCTTATTTTTGTAAATCCCACCACAGTCACATTCACAACAGGGCAGAAGGGAAAATGTCACAGTAAAACTTAAAGCATGATAGTCCTGGAAGAAGGAATAATTAGGTACAGTATTGAGTAGACAAACTAAACATGCTGGTTCTAATATATTTAAATCAGGATAGCAACAAAAAAAGGCAGATCAGAAGTTTTGATGCCGTAATATACTCTGAGGACAAAAGAAACTACTGCAGGTTTTTTAGCCCATTGCTAGAAGTTGATTTCTAAAATCATGGAAGGGGGAACACTGAAGTGCAAAGACCTAGCGAGTCATGTGGAACAATCTTGTTGCTTTCCTTTCTGTCTGTCTGACTACATTGCTTTGAAGATGATGCACCAGTAGATACCTGAAGATGTCTGATCCTGGCATTCTGTCCATCTAGTAGGCAGGGAGAGGGATGGATACTGTGGCTATCACACTGAACAAGTATGATGATTTCACTGACAGCTGAATACAGATCGCTTAATAGCTTTTTTTCAGAGGACACACTATAAAGAAAAGGGCATTATGGATACCATTCAAAGTAATACCAAAGTGTAGCAAGTATCCAAGAATAAGCTAATTTTCTATCAGAGTGTCTGCTGGGGCAGGTGCTTTAGGCTAATGAAGTTTTCATATAGATCTACTTTGCTTATAGACAGAGGAACAAACTCCAGCTCTGATTACTATGCTTGACTGGAATCCTTGCCTATCTGCTCTGAGGCAAAAAAGACATTAAAAAGAATTTAAAATGAACACAAACCAACCAAACAAAACCCAGACTATCAGGCTACTAGAATAATCCAGAGCAACATGAAACTGTACTCTATATTAAAAAAAATGAACACTCTACACCTCCTTAAACCTGGTCACAGGAACACAGGCCTCTTAATAGCCTAAACCTGCCCATGCGCAATAAACCAAGGAAGCTAAATGTTGATGGGCTATTCAGCCCGTTTGAAAAGCAAAGTCTTTGTTTGCATGCCTAAATGTGGGTCTGGGCACCTAACTGCCAACTTTTATTGTTTTAAAAAGTGGGTTTGATATTGCTCTAAAAAAAGCAGAGCTGTAAATGCCTAAGTGTTTGGCTTGGGTTGTGTTTTTTTTTCCTGACAGTTGATATTATGCAAGACAGGCAGGCTATTCTGGGTAGGAAGCTATTTTTAGGTAGACATTACTCTTTTCCAGAAACAGACTGTAAATTTCTGCCTTCTTTTAATTGCTTTACAAAGTAAATTGAGTCCCTCTGGTTACATAATTAATATCCACGTTTAGCCCTATATATTTGACATGACTTGAGCCATTTACTGCTGCATTCATTTTTAAGACTGGCTAGGAGTTCAGATATGTGTTTAATTCCTGCAATGCTCTGTAAAACATCCAGAGTTTTTACAGTGGAGGCCTCTAACAGCACAAAGAAATATGTATTACAAGCAAGACAAGTGGAGAACGGGGTTCTCATTGTGGGGATTGAGCCAAGTGATCTGAGGTCTGTCCTCTCGTACACTCCCAAACTCATATTCAGCATCAAAATGGCACCACATAATAAGTCTTATTATTTGGAATAAATATAAAGGAGACAGAAATTAAAACAATTGACCTTAAAATAGTAGGCATTTGGGTATCTAGTGAAGATTTCAGTTTTAATAAACACAACTTTTTAAATAGGCTTTGCAGCAGATTTTGGTTGTGTGATTTTAGTTTTTTTGCATTTTGTTTGTTTAGGTTTGTTGTTTGTTATTATTGGTTTTGTTTTTGTTTTGTTGGGTTTGAGGGTTTTTTTCCCAGAATAGATTCCTAACTTTTCAGGTGAATTCCCTCCCAGAATAAACTATTTTAAAGGTGCTGTGAGCCTCTGAAAGTTGAACGCTGCTCAACGAGGAGGAACCCGGCAGCTTTATGCTTCCTATAGCTCCCTCTCGTGGTCTTTTGCTCACACTTCATCTCGGCGAGCAGCAAAGCCTTTCGGCTTCTCCTCCTTAGGCTGAAATATCAATGCTAATAAACCCAAGAACGTCGATCATAAAGTACAAGTAAAAACCCTTCTGCCTTCCAATACCATAAAATTCTGCTATCGATTATGCTGAGCTTAACAATATGACATTTCATAGGCTGCATTTAAAACTATTGTTAGTAATAAAACTGCAAATGTTGATAAGGTTTTTCTCACGGCTGACAATCCTGAGCTCAGCTGTTTCGCTGAAATAAAGTTCAGCTATCTCATCTGTGATGCTGAAAGTTTTCCTGTTAATATACCATCCATGCATATTAATATCCTCAAGAAGGGCTTGAAAGCTTCTATCATTTTTCCACCTACACCTCTGACCTCCACCTTGTCTTTCTGCAGCTTCCTGAAAGTATTATCCCCAGAACATGACAGGGAGACATGGCAGAGAGCTAAAGCAGAGTTAGGCAAGAGTGTTGTTTCTTGTGTCTGTAAGCTGTAGTACAGATACATTACTTCAATCTTTAAATAAGCAAAGTCACTTACTGGGAAGATGCCAAGTTTCATTCATCTGGCCCAGTGCAGGTCTGCTTCTAGATTCCCATCTTAGCTAGATGCCTTTCTACCAAACAACTTATCTCAAGGTGATGCCTCAAATAACGCAGATGAATCGCTCTCCAAAAGTCATTAAACTCTCCACTAACTTTAAAGGTAATTAGATTTGGGGATCTCTAAAGTTAGGTGAGATGAATCACGTTCCAAATATGGCCTCTTGGGGCTCTTTGCTAGCTATTTTGCCCTTCACCTTCAGCACTACAGAGCCCATCTGTCCTACTTTACAAAGTCAATTGAGTCCCTATGGTTCTACAATTAACATCTAACTGGAGATGACCATTGGGTCATTTAACGCTAAATTTATTTCATATGATTGATCAGGGTGCTGGATTATATTTGATCCCTGCTGAACTTCACAAAACACCCTGAAATCCAACTGTCACATGTTAAATTAATGGATGGACTGGAAATGAAGCTGAGGATAAGTTAAGTGAGTACCACCATAGATTGCTTGCAAGCTAGCTCATTAGAAACTAACTAGCAGACCTTGATGTTTCACTGCAGTCTGCAGCAAAGCCATATTTTAAATGCTTGTCTACACTAACTCCAAAAGCCTAAAGTGGAGCAGAAAGATAAATCAGGTCTCTTGACTCCCAAAAGCTAGTGATTCAACAGATCAGTTGTTCTCTGACTTGGAAAATATTTTTCAACAATCTGTGTGTGAGCGAAGGTAATAGCTCACTTTGTGACTTATTCTGATAGCAATTACCAGCCATATGAATGAACCAAGCTCATTATACCTGCAAATGGACACTATAAAATCTCTGCATCATATATGCCTTGATTTGCTGTTGAAAGTCTTCCTCTTTGTAGCTGGAGGATTTTGCATCAAATAGCTCCAATCTTAAAACATTTCATAAACCAGTGCGCTATTTCCTTTAGACCACTGATGTGAGGCCACAGTCACACCAGTTTCTCATCACATCTCCAGCTATTAGAGCATTCCAGTATCCAAACAACAGTATGAGAAGCCCAGGGGTATGCATGTTGCTAATGGACCAGATGGCTGCCACTACAGAGTATATACAGCAGACGAATTGTAAAATGCCTTTTTCTCACTGAAGAGTGCTATTTTTGGTTGCTGTCTTATATTCAGAGATTTCTCTTTCATTAATCTTAGAGGAAGACAATGCATTTTGAAACTTCATATTTGGCCGATATTTACTAACAGGTTCAGAAATTCTTAGTGGAAGAATATACTGAAAGGGCAGTTCAGAAAAGGTTCAGTGGGTTTCTAGTCTGGAGTCTGAGCTGTAATATTGTTTTATACTTTTTTTCTACTTATACAGTTAAGTTGTAGAAGATAAATTCCTTCATAATTTCTTCCACATGAGGTATCAGCAGGGTAGAATCTTCTAATTTGCAACAAGATGCCTACATGCAAAAAATCCTAATTTAAACACAATCCTCATCTACAATAATGGATTACTAGAAATGTATCTTGCTAGCATATAGTTAGGCCTAGTTCTTCAAATTCTGTGCATGAGAATACTCTCTGAGTAAGCTTTCCTACTTACTGATGACAAGTCACATAAGTAAAGCTACTTGTGTGTAAGGGTTCTTGTGATTGCTGGGCTGATCTAAATGGATGCACAATTATATGATTAAATACAACAACGTTTTTTACTAACTACATATAATTTTGGCTGTCACTCAGAGTTCAATTGCATTAGATGATTCGGTAAATTACTGAGGTAGTCTGGGATCTGGCCTATACAGACCTTAGGGAATACTGCAAATACTGAGCTAAATCACATAACTTAGATGCAAATGGAAAGCTTTACAAAAGAACTTATCTATACTTATCTTTTATAATGTTTGAAATCTCTTTCTGTTTGCTTGCACCTTTGATCATGGACACAGTTTTATAATCAAATACTATTGTGCATATAGGTGTTTCTGAGCATACAACAGTGTATGCAGTTTAGCCTATGTTAAAACAAAAAAGCCAGCATGTTTTCCTGTCCTGAGTGGTCCAGTTTGGCTTCACAGAACTAGTTGAACTGATTTTTTTCCCATCTAGCCATTAAACAGTGACCTGAAAATATTTTGTCTGTACTGCTGCTGTAAGTTTCTAGGAGCCACACCAGCTGTGCTCAGCTCAACAAGTTACTCTTTCTCCTTTTTGTTGTTGCCTTCTCAATCCAGCTTGAGCCTCTGGATCTTACTGATGAATTTAATAGCAGAGGGTATGTATACTCTGATTACTAATCCATAGAATAGATATAGTCCGTCCTATTATCATGCCCTGATCTATTTTTAACAGAATGCACTGATTCATGTCTGGGGAAGTGGAAGACAGGGAAGGAATGTTTCCCTCTCTTCTTTTTCCATATGCATACACAAATGCACATATGATACATCTTTTCTGCTTTCATAAATCCATGCTAACATTTTCAAATACAGGTATACCTGAACTGAGGTCAAAGTAGGGCACTTTAAATGTGTATACTAGCACTTGTCAGGCACAAGTCACAGGATGTATAGGTAATACAGACCATGTATCAGAACTGCACTTCCACAGAGCATGTATGCCTACGTGCAGAACAGGAAACAGAAAGAGAGAGATGCTGGTGTAAGAGAAGTTCTGAAGATTGTTAGTAAGAAGACATGGTAGCCAGCAACACTTAACCCATATGTTTTCTTCCCATTGAATCCAAATGAAAGGATTGTGTTTGTACCAATTACTCACTAGGTTATGCTTTGGGCCAAAATTACCACCCAAGTAACACAGACATATTCCACATGGGCCCTGTTGATAATCACATGAAAAACTGACCTAAACTAAATCCAAATGAGCAGGTTAGAAATTAGAAGCAGTCCAGTCCAGTCTCAACTGCACCCTTCACAGCAGGTATGCACTCAAAGGACTGGGAAAGTGCACTGACTAACAAAGCATTTGCCTCCCTGGTTCTGCCGCTTGCCTGAAATTGCAGTTTCTCCAGGCCTACAGAGCTACCTTGTATCTTTGTAAGGAACACAGCAGAGCCGTTAGTCCAAATGCTTTTTTTCCTCAGCAATCCCCCTTCCTTTGCCCAGCTGAGTAAAACAGATAAAGGTCTTTGGTTTTAATTTGACTAAACTTGAGGTCAAATCCTGCTTGCTGTTATTCTGGAACAAAACCAGAATGACTCCAGATTTACAGTGGTAAAAGTGAGAACTAAATTATGCCCTGAAAACTCATTTTAAAGTCTTTCAGACACATAAACAGATGGATAAATCAAGCACAGATTCTCAGGTCAACCTCTACCAGAAGGCATCTCTCATCTCACAGTAGAAGTAAGTTGCTGTGATAGCAGCTAACAATAGAAAGGGAGATACAGTAAGGGAGGGGAATTTTTCCTTACCAAACTCACTTGATTTAATACAAAGCATGCAAAATTAATGATGACTTTGAGTGATACCTGTATGTTTTATAGGTTTATAAATTGGTTGTAGTAAAATCTTATACATCCTATATCACTAGGTATTGTTTCAGCCTATTACAGGAGATATCTATCTAGAGTTGACTGAATTGTATTAATCTGATCCTAGTTTAATGATGCCTTAACATTTTTATGGGAGAATTTAATGTTTGCAATATCCATGTTCCTTATTTGAAAGTGTGACTTATAGGTTCTCATCTTCCTTAAATTATGAAATCCTTCAGCTAATAAAGGAAAATGATTATGGTTTGCAAAAAAGGCAAAGTCATTTAACAATCCATATAACTGTCTATTGTAGGTCTTTGCATAATAATTGTAATTTAGCTATTAGGAGTTCTAAAGGCAGTTATCAGTCATATGCCGGAATTCTGAGGAATAAGGGAAAACTCAAATTATTTAAGGGCTTTGTACTTTTCAAAGGGAGAAAAAAAATACAGCAGAAATTAATAATACTTTTAGCAATGAAAAAGAAATGTTCTACTGAAATAATCAGTTGTTGATGGCAATTTTTCTAACTATCCAATATTAGAATTTTCAGCTTTCTTTCATTTCACTGTCACAAAATGATCTCCATTTTATACAGATACTTCTGTAAGCAAGAAAAGCCAGGTTTGGAATTGAACCCGCAATTCCTGATGCACGAGGTTTTCCATTTTCACCCTAGGTACATGAAAAGAGGTGATCAAAGAAATCAGATGGACTGTAAACCCGGAAAATATTTCTTTTTCAATTTGAAATGACTATCTAAAGTTGACTTCGTATCTAGGGTATATCTTGACTATTTCCTTTACTAATGAGGAAATTGCACACTTGAATCCACCTTAGCTAACTGTATGTGCTTTCATACTTCTTGCACTTTTGTTGCAGCTGAAGTTACAAGATTCTCTTCTAAGATCCCAATCCACTTTCCTCCAACTCCCAGCTCTCCTCAGTAACAGCTGCACCGGGAAGGTGGACACCTGGCTGAGGTGGCCATTCTCACATCAGTCCCTAGGAAGATTATGCAGCAAGTCTCCCTAAGAAGCCATTTCCAGACACGTAAGTGATAAGAACACACGTAGGAACAGCCAGTACTTATTTACCAAGGAAAAAATTGTTCCTGTCCAACATGATCACTTTCTATGATGAAAAATGGTGTCTGTGTGGGTGCAGGAAGAGCAGTGGATGTAATTTACACCTTGAATTTCACAAGGCTTTTAACACAGTCAAAAGTACATTGTACAGATGGACTAGACATGAGGACTATGGAAAATTGGCTGGATAGTCAGGCTCAGAGTATAGTGTTCAGTGGTTCAAAATCTGTCTGGGTTTGTTTCTACAAGCATTTGTCAGGGGCTGACACTGGGTCTGTTATTATGTAGCATCTTCATTGACAGCCCCTGCACTAAGAGAGAAGGCACCCTCAGCAAGTTTGTAAATGACACAAAGTGCAGGTGAAGGGTTGAGGTGTTTCAAGGCTTGAGAGACCCTTGGAAGGAGACAACCTGTAGGACTGGGCTAACAAAGAGCTTTCATGAAGTTGAGCAAAACAAATAGGGAGCCCTACTTCTAGGATGCAATAACTCCATACAACAGTATGAGCTGGGGACTGAACAGGTTAGAGGGCAAGTCCACAGAAACGGAGTTTGGTGATCCTAGTGGACAATGTGGATGTGGGTCAGCAGTGTGCTCTTGTCACTGTTAAGGCCAATTGCATCCTGAGCTGTGTTAGTAAGAACAGTCACCAGATTAAGGAAACTGCACTTTGCCCTCTACTTGGCACTTGTGTGGCTGCTTCTGGAAGACTGCAATTTCTGTCCCTCCAGTGCAAGAGAAACAGGCTGGAGTCAGTTCAACTCAAGACTTTGAAGATAGTTAAGTTAATATAATAAGTATATTACATGCAAGTGGAGGCACAAGGAGATGGGTTTATTTAGCCTGGAAAAGAGAAAGATAAGATGGGATTTCATTGCCCTGCTAGAGGTCTGTAGAGACCACAGAACCAGCCTCTTCTCTGAAGTGCAGGGCAAAAGGACATGGGTCAACAGCTGTTAAATCACAGTAAGGGAAATTCCAACTGGATATAAGGAAATAACAGTAAGAGTGGACAGCGAACCCTCTGCCCTTCGAGATGTTCAAAACTCGATTGTGAAATGCTCTGAGCAACTTGAACTAACTCTAAAGTTACCCTTGATTGGAGTAGGGAGTGGACTAGGTGAATTCCAGCTACCCTGATCAGCTATATGTTACATAAATCCTTCCTTTATTCACCTCTCAAAGCTGCAGTGGAGGTGGCACAGCTTCTAAGCTCCACTCTAGTGGCAAAATTCTGCCTAAGAGAAAGACAGTGATCTAGAAGGATACTTTCTGTGGACCAGGTTGGACAATACTGACAGTCACTGGCAAGTCCTTAAGAATAGTCATGGAGATGTGTCTGATCATACGGCAGCTACACACTTCCTCCTCCCTGTGATATCCTCTTGCAAGCTTATTTATAAAGAATTTCAGTGTAGTCTGAATGAAAACTAAGGTGAAAAGATGAAAATTATCTAAACTAGTATGCCTTAAGTACGACTTAACTAGAATATCAATTATTACATATTATAAAACCACTGTGATAGGATAACTGTGCTTTCACTTCAACTCTGACATTTGTCTTCCAAACACAGTCTTGTCCCACTCTGCTTATATTTGGCATACAGCATACTTTTTTTGTAAGAGACACAGAGGTCAAGACACAAAATTGACAGATGTGCAAGGCAGACAGCTACTAACAGGCATTGTAGCAATATCTAGAATGAATGTAAATCTTGACATTCACCAACTACCTGTAACACAAAGCACCATTTAAAGACCAAAATATAGACCAACAAAAACATATTTTGAGTACCTTCTTTACACTCTGTATTTACTACAGTGCTAACTATCTGTTGTTGACAAATGCTGACCACCTTACACACCAATTGATTTTTGCAATGACACAATCCATTCTGTAGATGGATCTGCAAAACACACTGAGAAAACAAGTGATAATGGCCAGACAGAAAATGCATTACTTCAGTGAATTGCTCACCTTTGAATCACTTAGGTGCAAAACACATACATGGGCAAGTTAAAAAATAAAGAGATACCAGGTTAGTAAGGGTGAAGAAAGAACATAATCTGTTTTCATGCATCCTGTGGCTGTTAACTCCTTTGAGAAAAGTGTCTTTGAAGAGTCTATTAGTTTCTTACCTCTTAAGAATTATTTCACTTATTGTTACAAAAGGTTCTGCTCTCTCTCTTTGAATGGATAGTCTCTGCTTATATCTAAGCCAGCAATAGCTTTAGGAAAAGAGTTCTGGATGTTGTACGTCCTTTAAAAAACCCAAACATAACAAAACTCCCAAAGAATAGAAAACTTTTTAGTTCGAATTTAACATTTAAACTATTTAAAAGAGACCAGCTAATGCTGTCTGTATTGGTATTAAGAAACACAACAGCAGTCTCTAAGGAAAGGCTTTGATAAAAGAATGATTACAGTTTAAAAAGAAAAACAAAGCTCTTAAAGTGTCAACTTTCTCATCAGAAAAGCTGTTCTCAGTAGCTCCCTAAAGCATATCGGCTCTTCCTGCATCAAAAGAGCTTTTGCAGGATCCTTAGACAATTTAAAACTACGTGAAGTTCTCAAGTCCTAGCCAGGTATGACAGCCACTTCTGCCCACCACTCATTTCTGAGAGGAGTTTTCTAAATTGTCCTTTGCTTTAGTCATTTTTCATAAGCCTCTGTTTCACCTGCGTTATTCTTGTTGCTTTGAATCTCATTTATTTTCTCAATGACTAGAAGCAATCTTTACAGGAAAGATGTCAGCACTACAGATGTGGCTCAACATCAAGGGAAGGTGTTATACAAGGTTAAGGTGGTGAGAGATTTGATTCCAAGGTGCTGGAATCACTGAAAATCTCTTGACTGGCATCAAGGTGCTGTGCATCAGCTCACGTAATATCAGGTTCAATGAAGAGTTACAGCCACAATCTTTCCTTCTACTTTTTGGAGAGCTACATCTGGGTTTCAGTGGGGCTTTCCATTAGTGACCTGTGAGTAATTTAAGGTAAATCAAGGTGTTGAGAGTTATTTTTACGTTATTTACAGCATAAGTACTTAAAGACAGCTACAGAATGCACATCTTAAAACCCAAGTGTTCTATGATTTGGGCTAATATAATACACCGTTGGAAGCTGATTACTTTAGTTAGTTAAGCCATAAAGCTCCATTTAAATGGAGCTCCATACGCCTAGTAAGAAACTGGGCTATTAATAATAATTATTGAAAATGTCACTGATTTCAGATTATAAAAATTAATAGGCCATCACCATTAAAACATGTGCTCTCAATAATTACACTGTGTACCAACTTGTGCGTGATTCTGTCTCTAGGTTACTTCAACACTTTTTTCAAAGCTCTTCTTTAACAAAGAAAACAGGTGCTTTCAAGGCAACTGGGAGAGGTTTAATCGAAGAAACCTTTTTCTGTTCAGGTAACAAACAGTTACCACAGGAAGAATATTCTTCTGCTTTCTAACTCTTCTACAGAAGAAATATTTACGAGCTCTAGCAACAGGCAGAGAAAGAGATGTAGGAAATGTACACTAGCTGGATCATAGATCCGGGCTCTGTATAGAAAATAAGTGTTTCAGAACTCCTGACTACATGGAAGCCCACTTTTCAAGTGACTGAGTAAGGCCTTACATCGTCTACGAAAAGGAGGATTAGCTTCTGGCAAAACCTATGAAAAGTGATTCCTTTACAGCTGTATGCCTCATTTTCCCAGTTTGCAAAATTTGTGTGCTACTTCACATGTTTCTTTAAACAAGGCCTGGAAACATTCATCTTACAATATGCCTCATGTATATGAACACTTGCCATATTATTACTCACAAGATTGGCAAGTTGTTAATATAAAATAAATGAGGTTCAAAATGATGCTATAAAGCCATAAATATCTAAAACCAAAGTGACATTTTAACTTGGAACAGGTGCCTTTACAGTGAGCTACACATCTAGAAATCAATCTTGGGGGCCTTTAAGTAAATAGCTGAGTTTATCAATTTAGAACATTAATGCACCTAGCAAATCATAGCTGCTAATGTCAACATATTATCCAAGTGCAGGGGACATACAACAATAAATGAGATGGTAAATATTTTCTAAGAAGAGGTCAGTATTTGCTATACTTGATGCTGTTTAATTCCTCAAATCCATTAATGCTTAAGTGGGCAGAATGCAGAGGTGCATTATTGCAGCCTCTTGCTGACTCTGGAAGGAGCTTGGGTACAGAGCACCTTGCAGATGGAAGGTGCCCAACCTGTCTCATACAACACATGCACCATTTATAAATCCCAGTTAATTAATAAATTTTAGAGTTAACCCCATGCAGAAAGGCTCAAGACATGACCTAGGACCCATTTCAGATCACAGTCACAATTTCCATAGATTTTGCAATGGACAAGCTCCATCCACAAGGAAGAATCTTCAACATAAATGATGAATTCTATGTGCTGATAAGGTCACTAGATGACATACTTTCTCTTTAGCCAGAGGTTCTTTAAAGTTCCTGCCTGTAGAAAGTTACATGTAAATGAAACAGAATGGATAGGACCATATGGCATCTTGCTTTTTACATTTTTTGCGGGATTATGACACTATTATCACCAGTATTTCCAGGAATCTGACATCATTTACTTAATGAGAAAGAACAAGTTTTTCCCAAGCCACATTTTCCAATCCATACCCAAATATCAATTACCTCAAATGATCAGTGTGTTCATATTTACAAATGTAAGCCCATATCCCTTTTATAATCTGCAGCAACCTGTTACATTAGCAAAACAAATTAAGATTTGCAGCCTTTTTTTTTTCCATTTTTTCTTCTACCATCCCAAATACCATTAGCAATCATAAAAAGAGAGGAAAAGTCGCCACTTATACCTGGTTAGCAACACAGATCTTCAGAAAACTGGTGATACAACCTCCATGTGCTTGCTATTTTGGAGAAGGGGAGTGTAAGGAGGAAAAGCAGGCTGATGCATCATTTGCTACACCTTTCAGGAGGCTTGATTTGCCAAAGTACTGAACACTTGTTCTCTGAGACTGTCTCAAACTGAAACAGTAAGTTCAGAAAAATACATCTCAGTGTCATATATGAAATTCCAATCTAAAACTTGCCATATTTTCCTAAGTTCACTTGCCAACTATCCACACAGTCCCACTATTTTCTTCTGAGTTATTCTAGTCATCAGTGAAGAACACCACGTAACACCACCATGTAACACGTCAGGATATTTTCCTGACTGATTAAGTGCAGATATGGGTCTCACAGGAAGGAATATGAGCGGACTCCTGTGGGCTGGTACGATGTGCCAGCTTTGTCACTTCTAGTTGTCGGTGTGTAACAACCCAGACTTCCCATGAGAACTCTGAAAATGTTAATACTCAGTCTAACAGCTCAACACCGTAATCTCCTCAGAGAAGTAAACAAATTAAAATGAAACAGAGAGATAGTGACCTTGGATAAGTTGCTTCAGCAACCTGTGCCATTTTGTACTTCCCACCTCAACTGACGCACTGGCTATTCTGCAGGCAGCCTAGGACAAGGTGCTTAGCTGTTTAGGTGGTCGTAGCTTGGAGCCTCTGGCTGCAAGGACAGTCCAAGAAGGAACAAGTGGCAATAAGGTCCTGCACTCAGAGAGTTACATAAACACCCTTCATCTACCTTTTCAATACAGCTTTCCCTAACTTTTCAAAGCAGTAGCAAATCTCTAGCAGAGCACAAGCATACTAATATAAAGGTACTGAATTTACAGATGTATCTAGAAACTGAAAGAGGATTTGAGCCCAAGGAGATGAAGGTGCCTGAACTGAAAAGAGCCAGGGTGTAACAGTTTAGATGGTGACTTTATGGAATTCCTCATTATAGACTCTAATGTCCACAGAAAACTTTGCAGAATTATTTGCTTCCCTTTGCTTGTAGGATTATGTTTTCCCACAACAGTATAAATGCTGTGCTAAAACATTGTCTGTTAAGTCATTCAAACACTCAAGACAAGCTTTTTTAAAACCACAAATCTAACTGATCAACTTCAACAGTATTCAGATAAATTACATTTATTGTCTGCTATAGGCACCAATCCTATACACACTGCTCCTGATCAATCCTTTCTTTCTGCCTCCAGTTATATATAACTTGATATCCACAAACTTCCCCCCTGCCCCTCCCCTTAACCACCTGTTTCCGGGAAACAGGTCCTAGAGTTAGGATATTTTTCTCCCTCTTTTTGACAAGCCTATACTTGAAGATAAGAGCTCTGTTGGGATGCTGAATAACCTGCCTGTGTACGGTGTTGCTCTAAACATATGGCTCTAAAATTCAGAACAGATATATCACTGGTGAAGTCCAGATAATTGATTCATAAGTCAGCTGCATCAGGCAGGTTTTTTGATAGTATCTTTATAAATAGGTAGGTGCTTTCAAAGTGCCTGATGGTATCTCTCATACTGACATGAAAGGCATTTGGAGGTTGGAATATGCTAGTTATATAACTTGTATTCTTAGTGCAGTCCATGGGGGCTCTGAGCTTCTCAAAACAGTAATCCAAATATTTGGGTAAATCCTGTGTATATTATACCTTTAGTATTTAATCTTTCAGTCTTTTTAGTAACTTACTAGATGTTGTTAAATAATTTTGAATTCTACACTTCCATGTTGTAAAGAAAAAGCATGCTTATTCTTCAAAATTAATATAAATGCAAACAATTCATGGCTTGAAATAAAAAAAAAATTCAAGTCAACAAAAGCCTGCCTGCCAGTCTCTTATTTTCAAACCTGACAAAACCCAGTTTGTACAACTGAATAGAAAACAGATCACTATGTCCTTCAGAAACAGTTTAATGGGCCTATACATTCCTTACTAAGTGAAACTTTGAACCAAGCCATGGGGACACAAAAAGCCAAACAGACACAGACATTGGACGTGGTTTGCACCCAGCACATAAAAGTGCTGGGCAGCCCAAATGACTTGGTCTACAAACATGAAAAGCAAAAGCAAGATCAGCAGCTGACAGAACTCCCTGAGCTTACCAGAGGAATTGCCTTCTGGGAGCTGCTTGCACAACACCTGCAGGCTACTTTGAAAACCTCTTACCTGGTATTGAAAGAGGGGATGATGTTGGTAAAATTGATAAGGATATTTTTCCTACTTCTTAGATATAAAGGCTTAAATATTGATCACTTTTATGCACACTTTCCACTATATACACATTTGTCTACATATAATGCATATCAAATATCTCCTGCCAAAAATAAAAATATTATAGCAGAACAAAAGAATTAAAGAGGAAGGAATCTAATAAAAATTAGGTATATCCACAACGCCTAGGTTGATTAGCTGAAAAAAATGCACATCCTTTAGAAAAAGATGCTATTCCCTACATGCCCTGGCTACTCACATTATGTACATCACATCACTGACATTTTCAATTATTCCATGACATACATAAAATGAAACAGTGTCTGGTACACTCTGAGACATCTCACCTAGCACTTTTCACGCATGCAAATGCTCACTACTATTTTGAATTATATAACTGTGTTGAATTCTGAATATACAGCTAAAACATTTACAAGCCCAGGGGGCTGATTCTGCTCTCACACCTAACTGTGTGCTAGAACACCCCTAGCAGGCCAGCAGAGTAACATCCCAAACTTTTAGAGAAGCAAGATAGAATGAAAACCAGTAGTTCGGAGGCCTAGTGGCATCTGAAACTGACCAGGTTAAGAGTTTTATGGTGCTGTTGGGGAACTGCTTCAGGTGAAGCGTGTATTTCCTTTCTTATCATACACAGGCTGTATAGACAGTAAGCACACTCTCATCACTCTCCTGAGATAAAGCATTGAGATATTTCATTAATTAAAGCCACCATTACAGTTTGCACAACAAATGACAGGCAACTTCATTGAGGATGACGAGGCTCAGGCAGTATGTCTATATCCAGAAACTAAGCAGGGCCAAGGCTCAGGCCAAGGCTGGCGGTGCTTGGCCACAGTGTCAGCACTCTCATGGTGCATTTAGGCTTGCGAGGGACAGTAGAAGCAAATCTGATTAATAGCTGTGTTGTTCTGCATAGTTTTAACCTAACAGATTGAGCTATTAGGGGAGATGCATTTTGCTTTACTCCATGAAGTGGGGTCCTGATTTAAATGCAAGCTTGAAGGCAAGAACCCCTGGAGACCAAAATTTACTGTAAATTAGTTGCAAAAACACCCAATGCAAACTTTTGTGGACTTCACAACTGATAAAGTTAGCATTATTTCAGGGATGCAGTTTGGGATGCCCTTCGTCATTCCAGAGGGGAAGATGACAGCCTTAGGTAACGCCATCGCTCCCACCCCTCGTCCCGAGCTGGGTGAAGCCATGGAGGGGCCCTTCTGTAACGGGATCCGAAGCGCCCCCCTGCGGCACCACGGCGCGCAGGCCTTCCTCCTTGTGGAAGCGGCTGGTTAAAACGCTCGATGAAAGCAGGCTTTTCCTTCCCTGCTTCAGCATGCATCTCCTCCTGAGACCTCCTAAACGGGTCACGACACAAAAGCAAGGAAATTTTATGAAGAGAGAAAACACCCGATACTCTTCTCTTGTATTTTTTATCACTTAAGTTCACACAGAAATAGGAAAACTCGTAATATAGCATCAAAGGGCCTCTGCCCCCACTTGACAGCATCTTTTAAAAACCAGCATTGCTTAATTTGAATGAACTCTCCTATCCTCAGCATTACAATATGGGTGAAGAGCTTCTTTGCTGCTGACAGAATAAAAACACTGGTTTTAAAAGAACAAACATGTCCAAGGGTAGCGATTCTCACACTCTGGAGTTAATGTTTCACCTTATTAATATGTCTCTCTTTCTAATTTGGAGCTGCAGAGCGTATGTTTTAGCAGGATAAAAGTTTTTTTCTCAGTGTGCTCATAAATGAAGCTTTAAAGCAAGCTTAACATTATTGCATCAATTTTAAGAGGCTAAAATATCTTCTATTATAATATATTTCCATTTTCAGTACTTGAGTAGTGCCAAATCACAGAAGCATATGAACACACACATTCACGTAAACATCTTTCTGAACAGCTTCTTGCTTGCTGTCCTATGTATCATTTACAATAAGCATAGAAAAATATATCACTTTTAACTCAAGTATCTACCTAATTATTGAAATCTTTTCACAATAATATGAAAGGAAACCACTTCTGATGTGCAAAATGCATAAAGCATTGGTTCACCTTTCAACACAAGCTTAGGAGCAGCAAGAGAGGGCATATTATCTGGCCACTTGCAAATGGTCCTTGCAGACACTTGCCAACTTGTTCTGAAAAGCTTCCAGAAGAGCCAGTATGGGAACTGTTTTCCCCTACACTTATCCAAACTGAACCTTCCTGGTTGAACTTCAAGCCAGGATGAACTTTAGGGCCAAAACCTCTGTATAGAATGGAGTGACCATTGCCAACTGTACACTGCTACTGAAGAGGGATGGAGAATGATGCCAAACCTTGTGCTGCCTCTGCTGTTCCCAACAACGATCAGGTCCCTTTGTTTGTGACAGGAAATGCTTTCTGCCTCCACTGAAAACATTTTAAAAGTAAGTCCATCTCTTCAAACCACTGTTTAACAGGATTACCTGCAGAGCTCAAGGCAGGAGGGTGTGCTGAGCCCCACCTAGCATACAGCTTCCCCAGCAAGGGGCTGAGATCTATCAAAGAAGTGAATTTAAATGGACTTTCCATTTTCATAAAACCAATAAAGAGAGGTAAGCCAAAGACAGAATTTTTTATTTACACAGATCAGCACTAGATGAGAAGGTATCTAAATAGGAACAGGCAGCTGAAGAAAATAAGGCTTGAAGAACAGACTGGAAGATTGTAAATGCACTTCTCTGTAGTGCAAGTTTACATCTTTTGCAGCTTTTGTTCCACTAAGACTGCTGAACAGAACAAAGGACACATTACTTATGTTCTCCTGTTTTGTCAGTGCTTCATAGATTTTTATTTTCTCTAATAGCTCTTGCTCATAATTTCTAACATTTGAAACCAAATTCAACCAGCACACCTTCAACCACCCCAAAACCACAAGGTAAGGAGAAAGTCCCATATCTGGATGAAGTCTCATGGAGTGAAACCAGTATAGTCTATATTAAAGTAGTATGTGCTACTGCTTTCTCATGTGTCTCCAATAATCCCAGTTTTAGATTTGTAATGCAGATTAGAACCATGGACTCTTTCACAGATACCACCATCCCCCTGGTAGCTAGGCTTTACAAGTTTTGAAGAAGCGTTTTTTCAACAGTTGTTTTAAGTGGGCTGGTGGAGTACTACATACCCTAAAGTGGCAGCACAACACCCCTGTCAAGCATTGCTTCATTCTGCAACATCAAGGCACAGTAGATAAACTGTTTCCCAAAACTCAGTGCCCATCAGCCATCATCTTGGCAGCTCATCTGACTCACCTCCAAACTGAGTTACCAAACTCAGGTCTCTGAGAGGTGAGAAAATTAGGGGTAACTGAGTTGTATGTCATAGTGAGGGCTTTGCATACAGCAACAAACACTTCTTTTCTTTTGGAGAGTTACATGAGTACATGAGGTTAGTCTTCTGATCTCTTCTGATCTCCTCTGGCTATTCCAAAGTCAAGTTTCTTCCTTCTTCTTCCTTTCTTTGTCTGGCCCCTCAGATCTTTAGATCCCGAGCTGTTGTCTCACCTCATAAAAAGAAAACCAAATCTCTCCTCTTTCAATGTTCTTACTGTCAGAAGGGTGGCATTCACTATCTTTTGGATCTCTTTGTTAGTGGCTTGCTCAGCCACGGCCCCCAGGGATACACACTGTTATTGCTGTGGTCTATGGTATCTCTTCTAAACTTGTGCTTCTTGAATTACTAGAATTTCTGTGTGTAACTTTACAGCATCCAAAGGACTGGAAATCCTTTCAGTCACTAAGACTTAAATTTATCCTTAGAGCATCCCTCTGGACAGTTGTTTACAGTTCCTTATAGTTCATCTGGCCACCCATTTAACAGGGAAATCTTCTACTCTTGTTCACCCTCTTTAAGCATCAGGTACAAGTGAAAGACAATTCCAACTGTTTCTGCCTCATTCCCCCACCATCCAAACCCTGGAGAAGGATTCAAAGATGGAAAAAGTCTCATGAAAACATCCTACACAAACTGGATCACTAATGATCAAGCCTTGATCTGAGCTCAGCTGATTGCTTCCCATGAGCCTGACATGCAACTGTTAGAGCTATGATTTATGGAGGCATGCATTTTTTACTTCTTATCGTACTTCCAGGACTACATTACAATACCTGAGTGCCTCATAATCTATAACACATTTAATCTTAATGACATCTCTGTGAGGGGTGGAGGTGCCATAATTTTCATTTTGTAGATGGACATCTGGGGCACATTACAGACTATGGTCTTGTCTAGAAGTTATATGAGCAGGTAAGGTTCCAAATGGAGACTGCTACATCAGAACAAGGATATCCACAGAGAGGATTATATCAGCATCAGTATATTAGAAAATTCCTCAACACAACCACTAAACCTCAATAGCATCCACAGTTTTCTGAGGGAAGCCATAGAGAACAACCTGCTATGTACTGGCACATCTTGTATATCATAACAACCATAAAGCCAGTGTCACAGGATCTGTTCTAAGCATACCTGACATAGCACAGTAGAAAGCTGGAATGCCAGTACTGTCAAGGCAGCAGGGATGCTTTTACTGCTGCTTCCTTTCCTGTCCCTACTCGGGTGTCTGGAGCAGTGGTGCTCACAGCTCTCTGTGAAGAAGAGGGATTGGGCTACTGCACTCTGAGGATTATTATTTTTATACTGCATGACTGAAAGAGTCTCAACACCCATACTTCTTCCTTCTTTCAGGGAGTTTTAATACCGATATACAGTGTCAAAGGAGTCCTCCAAAATCTAAGAGATTGGGATTTTATGATTTCTTTTATTTCTTTTTCATTTTTTTTGTCTTGCAAAAAATGTAGTAGTGATAAATTTACTTAGAAACAAAAAGCATTTGTCAAAAATACCTAATTTACAAAACCTTAGCATATCTCAATGAGTGATGGCCCTAGGTTTGTTTTTCAGATACCTTCTCCCTGAAGAGAACCTGAGTCTCAGACAACTTCTTTTTTGAATCATGGTCCCTTTAGTCCTATTATGGTCTACTGTTCTTTTCTGCTGGCAGGCTTTCTCCTACTCTGGTCCAAAGCAGATTTATAGTTTGGCCAGAGATAGGGAAAATCTTCAAAGATAATAATACTGGCATTATCCCTTCATAATCCTTCCCAGTATGAATATTACATTTGCTGTTTTCCAGTCAGATGGTACCATTGCTGGCTCAAATGGTTTATTAAAACTGTTTTCTACTGGACCTACTTTGTCATGCACCATTTCCTGTACAATTTTGGGATGGAGATTATCTAGTCACACTAACTTGATATCATCCTATTTGCTTCCAACCCAGATGAATGCATTTCTGTTTCAGGTCCTCATTCCCAGTGCTTATTTTGCTTTTGCTTCCATATTATGTAGCAGCATCCTCCCTGAAAATTGGTACAAATTATTCATTAAGATTTTGACATCTACACAGAGAAGCTTCTGAGTTTCTGAAAGATGCATGATTTGAAACAATTTTAATAATTTCATACCAGTTTTTCCAGACAGCATCCTGCAGAATATTTTGATAGTAAACATCCCCATAAGCATACCATCATACAGTTTGTATAAACCATTACAGCTCCAAATTCATCAGAAAGACTAGGCTATCTCAATACTTTCTTTGGAGCAGTGTCTGAGAAAAAAGACACAAACGCTAAGCTTTTTTTGCGCTCTCAATACTGTAAGTTAGGAACGTTATCATTATCATCATTTGCATGATCATTTAGGATTTGGTTGCATGTTCTGTTTTCAGATTTAAAAAATCATACAATAAAATTGAAAAGTACTGAATAGCAGATTACAACCACCTGAAAAAGAAATCTGACAAGGAACCAAAATACATCTTGGGGTTGCTATAAGCAGCCTTGCTAAAGCTGTTGGCCCAATATTTTCAAATATTTTGCAGAAAATAAGAGTATGTCAGATTCCCATTTTTTGAAAAATAAATATCATTTTAATGAGCAAATATATGAACACACATTTTGTTGATGTTACCTAAAATATTTAATTCAGCTACTTATTCTAAATGTCTGATTCATGAAGGGACAAATATTTATACTTAGAATTGTGCTGTAGCATGAGGCAAATAATTGAAACAGGAATATATTAATAAGTATCAATGTTATGGTATAATTCCAAGAAAATACCTGTGATAATATAACCAATCCTTAATTATTAACCCCCCCCCCAAAAAAGAACACCAGAGGCTAAGACCCCAAAGCAATATTTGTCTTCCTTTTTGTCTATGAGATAATAATTATATAGATGTCTTTCTTGAATATTTTGTTTGGAGTTTTTTTCCTATAAGAAAGGGTAATTAAAAAAAAAAAGCCACTTGACACTAAATATTCTTAATTGATTTACGAACCTTTTGTCAGACCCATTATCAGTTTCACACTACAGGTGAAAAAGAAAACTTGGACAAGTTTCATGTAGCTTCTTGTTTCATCATAAGCATTTGTCATCGCTTCAGTAGATCAGCAAGAACCCCTTTAGCATTAGCTTTCTTAATCAGACTCTTACATACACACTGCCACTTCTTTTTCTGTGGAAATCTCACAGATTCTCTCATACATCTCTCTTTCAGGAAACTAAGTTTTGACACACCAATTCTTAACATGAATCCCCTGGGTAAATAAAAGTGATTAGCAGTTCCAGGGGAGAAAAAAACCCCACAAAAACCACAAAAGCAAAAACGAACAAAAAGCCAACCTTGAAAAAATTAATAGGTCATAAAACACCTGGAAATTTTACATGGCCTTTTATGAATAGAGCTTTGGTCTGTGTTGCAGAATGTCTTTATTTATAGATGTTGCAATTTACCTCTTATACTATTAAAGCAGTGAGCCCTGGAGTGATATAACAGAAGCCCAGTATTTGCTGGCTTAACATAAGCGTGCCCAGGGTATTTCTAAACACTGAAGTTAGATAGGGAAGTAGGCTACAAGTAGATTTGCAAGCCGAATCCAGTGTGTGTCAAATCAAAGCTTTAAATTAAAGAGATAACAAGGTTGCATGAGTAGCTTCAGTTAGAATGTGAAAAAGGTTGTACCCCCTCACAACTCTGCAGGAACAAAGCAGAAGCATGATAGAATCACAAAATCGTTTAGGTTGGAAAAGACCTTTAAAATCAAGTCCAGACAGAAGTTCAAGCAAAGCCTTTGAAGACTAAAACTTTGCAGCTGGATGATTTGGGGGCACGCTATCTGTCAGGTATATTATCCATTTCAGCAGTGTTTATGCTGTGATACATTCAGGCTCTGTTCAAGAGCACTGTTGTTTGTTAGAGAGACTAGGCTTCCAAGCCTTTGATGTCAGGTATTTGAAGTGTAGCTCCATCCTCCATCAAGATCTCACAGATTATTCTGGAACAAACTAAAATTTCAGGCAAGCTTAGATCCACCTCCTAACTTATCCAAGGCAAGTGGCTGGGGCAGAAAGCACAGTAATAATTCAAAATGATGCAAGCAATGCTATAGGAGGGCAGTTTCTTTGTGACCCATTTAGACATTTTCAACACAAGGTTACTACCAGTCCAGTTTTGTCAGCTTGGAGGCTTTAATAAACCTGAGGAGCCAAAAGAAAAGCAACAGTTCTGTGTTTTGTCATCATTTTATGTAAACCCCATGTCAAACCTGAAATTTTCCAGGGTAAATATTATAAACAAAGAAGTTTGGAAAAGGGACTGAGATGTGATTTAAACAATACGTACAATTGCAGAAATCAAGCAAATCTGACCAGCATTTTGGTTTTATAGCAGAACCAGTCATATATTTTTAAAGGAAAAACTTGAAGACAGAGAACACATTTTATTAGACTCAACAGCTGGAAAAATGAGATCAACTTTTGGACACTCAGCCCTTCTTTGGAACTGAAGCAGAGTAACAGCCTATTTCTGCTTCACCAAAAATGGAGGGGAAAAAACCTCAGCAATTCAAACACTTTTGCATAAACTGGCTCTACAACAAGCTCCATTTCCTTTATTTGAATTATTTTATGGGAGGTTGGAGACCTTGGCTGCCTCCTGAACCCCTTCTGTTGGGTTTTCAGCAGCACTGAATCCTAACTCCTCAGGAAGGGAAGGATGCCTGTTGTACATGAGCTCTATGCATGTACTTTTGCAAAGCAGAGAAAAGACAACCCATGTGCCCTGGTGAATGGCTGTACATGAAAGCATGCTCTGTTAAGACAAAAATACAGACATTTTAATCTTCACTTGGTTTTGCATCCTGACCATCAAAATAGTGAAGGGACTTAGAGTAAAAATAGCAATGGTTCAGCCAGTACATTAAAAACCACAAGACCTATTAAATGGAGTTTCTAATAAAAATTCTTCCTAACTGGTTAATTGCAGTTGCTAAATGATTTCTTTTTATAGTAAAAGCTTTATAATTAACAAGCCAGACATTGATTTCTAGTCATTATCAATTTCTCTATGATTATTATTGCTTCTATAATAATCTTCACTGTATTAACATAGATTAAGAAGCTCTTTAAAATAGAGCAGCTTCATTAGCTCTTGCTATCACAGGAGGACCTGCAGAACTCCACACTTCAGTTAACCACCATGCAGAAGCTGAAAATATATGCGGCAAGACTCTGTTCCTAGGGGCTGATGTGAATGGAGGAGTGTGAGAAAACTCGGCACTTAACTCCGAGTGCTTAACTCCCAGTCAGTAAAGCTTCTAAAATCATTAACTTGGACAGCCATGTTAACAATATTTTTGTGTTAATCTTTATTGCTACATTAATGAAACATCTTTTATCCTATAGACCTAGTACATTTGAAAAACTTCATAAATCTAATTGCAAAACTGGAATAATTTCAGCTGGGTAAATGAAAGCATGCTAAAACAGCCTTTGAAAAACACAGCAATTTAACAAAACACAATAGCATAGGAGAGGGGATGAACAGCTCACCCTTTGTAAACCTCCTGACTTTCAGGCATTAAAAGTACACTGAGTGAAGCAGGAGTTGGGATGGCACCTGAGACACACCATTTTGCTCTTATGAAATGTGCCAGGGAATCTGCAGACTAAGAGGCTATTTCTCACCAAAAAGGATAGCAGCTGACTCCTAATTTTTGCTTCACCTTTCCCATGGAGATATGCTAATATTTATAATAGTTATGGCTGTCCTTTGGACACAGATCACCCATTTCTGCCTGCAAATAACTGAATTCAGTGGAAGTTTTAGTACATTTTATTTTATTTTAAAGTTCTACTGATTACTTTGCACTGAGATTCTGATGCATGATTCATATGGCTGTAAAGAAGTCATGTAGAAGGCTGGCAACAGGAGAACACTTTTCTAAGCTATGTAAAAGTTATTTCAGATATAGTTCCCAGATTAATTAATTAATGACATATAGAATATCACCAAAAAATTCGTGTTTTGGGTGACTATTCTTCTCAGACATTCCAAGTGATCTCACTCAACTCTTCTTCATGAATTTGCAGAAGAAATCAAAACCAGGGCTTAATGGAAAAGGGTTTTGAAAATATTGTGTGATGTTTTATACAATAAACGTAACAAATGCAGCCATTGTGTGCAACTCTTCCAATGACACGATACAAGCTTACAACATATGAATCTGGACTTCCCCACATTCCCAGATATGTTATGATATGAAGACCTGGTTTGGTCTGTCGGTAAGACTGAGAATAGCTGGGCAATTTAGAGCTTTTTAAATGCTGAAACTGAGTTGATCTCAGACCTGTCCTTCTGCCCTTGCTCATTTTAACTAAATGTTGTAATTGTGGATGACAGAATAAAAGAAGAAACTGCACATACTAAAAGAGAATTGTACTGATGGAATTAAAAGATTTATTTGTTTTAATAAATTCTCATATTTGACATATTGCCTCTATTTTTCACCATAGTTCAAAAAAGGAGATCTGTTGGAGCCACTTTATCTACAGGATATCTAGAATAACCTTTTCTACCTCTAAACTTTTCTAAGAGAGTAAGTTGTGGGATTTTAAAACTTCATAAATTTTCTATCCTAACTTTGGCTGAAACAATGCTTGGCCTTCTCTTTGCTTCCACAGGAACTAGTAGCTAGAATTCCACCTACCCTGTCCAAAAACTGGTCAAATGCTAACGGACAATTTTTGCTGTTTCCTGTGATTTGTCCAAGTTTATCAAGAACTGTTAGATTGATGCAATGCTTTTTAAATTCTCAGAAATCTCAATCCAGCACTCAGAAAATAAGCAGGAAGATCTTGCTGCTTTCATAGTTCTGCTCCACTGAAAGTGGCATAAATATGGAAAACTATACAGGAGGTACAAAGTGATGGAAGATCAGATCCTTGGAGAGCCTGTTCAAGGAAATGCCACATACATGCTTAGCTTTAAAGTAAACCTAAGCTAATTATTAATTTATCAAGATCTAGATGTGAATATGAGGGATCTGGGCAGGGGTGTGGTAGCTTTATTGGATAAAGCCTTCAAAAGAGAAGAGGGTGGGATTGGGCATTCATTTTCCAGAAATTTTTATTGGTGGTCAGCAGTTAGAAATAAAATGATAATAAAAAAAATTAATCACAGTATTTAACAATTATTTGGTCATCATGAATAATTTTTTCTGATGCTGCACAGTGATTTATGTGCCTAAATCCACATGAGAGGATGTTAAGTATACTTACTGTGTTCATCGCAAGACTGTGCAGAAACAGGTGGTATCAGAGAGTTTTGAACTAACTAGCTCTGGAACTGGCAGCACTAACTGGGACAGAAGAAAGCTACTTTGCTTTGCTGTGAGTCAAGGTTAATTTGCCTAAGCCCAGTTTCCTGTTAGCCTGCATACAAGCAGAACTAAACATTGTGCCAACTGCATGGAATTGGTTTGTGGCCATGCAGATACATACATCTTACTGTATTACAGGAATAGCAATGAAGATTCTACCAGACACTGTTAATGGGTCAAGGAAAGCACAAACTTCTTGATTCCTCCCATTGTAAATTCACTCTTGGTGCTGCTACTGCCAGGATCTGAATTAATATCTTTGTGCAGTAATGCATTTCCTGATACAAACAGGCCAGCCCATTCAGAGCTAGCTTAGAATTTCTAATATATATATCTAGGGTGATGCAAATACACTCTGAGATCCTTTGCCACCTGCCTACTTTTAAAAATTTTAAAACAAGCCTTACTTCCATGTCATGAGACATGGAGATTCATATTTCACAGCCTTTATTCATGATGCTCAACTGAAACTTGATTTAGGAGAAGTGAAAGTTTGCTATGCAACAGTACAAAACTATTAAAATAATTGATCTGACCATAGCCATCAGTGAAAAACTGAAGATGTAACCAAGGAATCATCACGCCTTTTGAAAACTGTCTAGATAAACTTAATGGATATATGCAGCAATATGATCTAAGGGAATACATGCATTCATTTTGCTTTTCCATTCACCTAAGAGGGTACTGAAAATTTTATCTGATGCTACACTGAGGTATAATGTACATTGATATGCCACAGATGAGGAATTCCCAAAACTTTCTTTGATGTCTTTCAGTCATGTTTCCATCAAATAATTCACTATGGTAGGAATACACACAGAAATTACAAACTACTTTGTAACTAAGCAATGGTTTTAGACAAAACTCGTGCTATTTCTTTTGCATCTTCAATCCAAATCTTTTCTATCCTGGTTTTATGTATCTGATCTAGAGGGGAAAATTGCACAAATTCATCTGAAAAAATTATGGAGCGAGAAATCAAACTTGGGAATGAAGTCCAAGCCTTTCATCCTGTTATACGGAGAACATGAAAGGCCTACACCTATGAAAATATTATTTATCCTCTAAACTTTTTGTCCCAAGGCCATCAGAAATCTCTCTGTTCTTGTTTGATTTATGTTTCAACAATTTTTTCAATAACCTTTACAGCCTAATGTCTATTGAACAAATACTCTGGAAGTGTTGCAGAGTACGGTTATGTCCTAATACAGCATATATAGAATAATAAATATATTGAAACCAATCTATTTTCTCAGATACGAAGAGTACATAAATGTAATTGGTATTCTAATTTATGACAAATATTCTACAGCTACAGTAACTAGGGCCCTGAATTGTAACATAAAGAAGAGCTTTGCATCTTCAGTATCTTGTTGGATAGGGCTGTGCATTGCCTTCTCTAAATTCAGTGCACGGCAGGTTTAGATTCACACTACAACACTTAGAACACAAGTATTTCTTATAAATGGTATAGAGTAAATTCACCTCGGTCCAACTCTATTGAGAAATACATACATTTCATCAGAAAGTGGATTAAAGCAATTAAAAGCTCAATATCATGTAACTATATGGGTGTCTCCTGTTATGCTATGGTCCTACCTCATCACCACTGGAAAGGAAAAATGTTCAGGATGGGATTCTCTTGCTGCCACAGGTGAAAGCACTAGTGGTCGTAACTCTGCTTGCATTTCTTAGTCATCAAGTTTGCATATCACTATAATTTTTTTCACTTCTGCGTGAGAAGACTGGGGCTATCAAGACTATATTGGTCATTCTCAGAAGAATTCCTTCACAACTACCAAGAGTAGTAAGATGAATTGAGATGAATTACTGCCTGTCTTGATATCAGTGTTAGTAGGGTAATGATTTAAAAACCCCACAAACACAAGATATACTTAGGTTGTGTTCTGAACCTCATATTCCACTTGAAGAGTGACATGATATCTATAGCTTAATCTAACTATATTTTAATTGTATATATTCACTGGTGTTTGTTCACTTTTCTTTATTCCTTATTTATTTTATTCAGAATTTTTAATGCAGATGGCAGATTGAAAGAGACCATTTCCTTTATTTTAATTTTTTTTCTGAATTTCACAACTGGATTCACTTTGCTAATATAGAATTCAAATCTAAAGTACATGAACTTTGGAGAAGTTAACACTAGGTTCAGCTGTGGCTTCCAAATTGCCCATGGTTCATGAAAGTCACTCATCCATACTCTCCCCCTTGCCCTCCAAATCCCAATTAGATTTGCACTTTATAAGATGAAAATGTGAAACAATTTGCAAGATCAGAAAATTAGGCTCTGTGCATTAGACAATCTATGTCTCTAGGCTTTTATTTATCTAAGTATAGCATGGTCTGACTTCTCTTAAGAGATGTAATAAGGAAAATATTTTATAGTCTTATAAGTCATGAAAGTTGTATTAAAAGAAGTCATTAAAATTATTAACTTTTAAATGAAAAGTTTATTTTGAACATGAATCTTGAAGTAGGAATAAAAAATGGTTTGATCATAAAAAGTTGTAAAGGAATGAGTAGTCAGAGGGATGAATCCAAAGGACAGAGATTCCTAAAATCTTATCCATGGATGGCAAGTTAGTGGGTCAGACTTCTGAACAGGAAATCCATCAAAAGTAATTCTGACAAGAAATACTTTTATGTCCTGTGTTTGTAGCTTGAGTTGTCTTGAGATGATTAGCCCTACCAATTCAGTGCTCCTCAAAGAGGTGTTACAGTAGCTTCTGGTGTAAACCGATAGCAAGGAATAAAATAGCAGGCTTAAGATTAAGTACTTACAATTCCTTGGTGGCAGGGCTCTTTGGGCCCTTATTCTTTGGCAGATTTATCCTGTTATTTCCTTTTCCTCTCCCTTTCTCTGTCCACCCACACACACTGTTTATTCACCCCAATTCTGGTTCAACTGAAAGAGATCCTGGAGGTGCCTTCAGTAACAATTTGGGGTAGCCATATAAAAAAGTCCCCTTTGCAGAACACATTCAGATGCTCCGAGAGCTGCTACCCTAGAACTGGTAACCTACAATCTCCCCAGGCTGTGAAGACACAGATGTATTATGTAATATCCCCCTGACATTATTTATACTGATGGAAGGAAATTAATTTAAACTGCATGAAGCTAAAGTAACTGAATTTTGCATGAGGAGAATGAACTGGGAAAGTGAAATCCATACTCCAATCTGATACAAGGACTTTGCATTCCTGAGAGTACCTTGGATACTCCAAATACAGGGTTGGAGGAGTGCCTGGCTATTTGCAAAGCATGATGATGAAGAAACCAACATGGATGAGGTCTTGCAGTCTTTCCTCCACCCCCTACATTAACACATACACCCACTCACCCGGTGCCATGCCCCCATAGTCCATACCACACCAGTGGTTATTTGTGTGGTTTGTCTAGTCCCTGGCTTTGGAATCAGAAAGGCCCCCTCTCAGGACACTAATACTGGCCTACCTTTTCTCCAACTACAGCTCATTCACAAAAGATTATTTTGTATCTGGTTATTTTGTTCTTTTGATCAAATGTATTTAAGCTATGTATTATGTGAATCTAACCCAGAATCCATTTTATTTGGTATTTACATACAAACACCTCTTCTAATATTGAAAATGCTAGGAAATTATACTGAGTTAACAAAATTTTGATGCATGTATATGCTGGAAGACACACGTACAAATATGAATTATCAATAATAAAACCATCTTCATGAGAGAAATTTTAAAAGTGCTTCAGAAAGAAGATGGCTGTAATTTCCTAAATGTTACAGAATTAGATAATAAAGTCCTAACATTACTGAAAACACATGGTGTTATTGCAGGACAAGCTCAGAAAAAAAGAATAAAATATAGAATGCATTCAATTCAGCCATATTTCATTTATCTTTGTAATCATGATTACTATCCCTGCATCTTTTATTTTTAGCAGCTTTACAAGGACATAGCTAAGTATTTCCAATAATCTTCTTAGACTTGGGAACTCAGTATTTTCATTTCTAGGATATAAAGTCATTTTAGGTGAGAATTTAGGAACAACAAATAGTCAATCATTAATTTTAGCATCAACCAAACTAGATGAAACGATGAGAGAGAATTGCAAAGGAAAGCGCTTGGAAAATATATTGATTGATTGCCAGTATTCTGTACAGTTCTGTACAAGTAAGTCATGTCCTTCAAATCTGTATCAGCAGGATGGCAGTGAAGATATGCACTGAAATAATCAATTGAGCCTTTGACAAGTTCCTCACAAGAAGAATCTAGTTATATATAAAATACACTAATTGAAAGATGACTTTAAAAAAAAAGAAAAGAGAAGAAAAACCTCAAAAAATTAATAACTTTTAATTTTTAATATGGAGTTCTTCTAGCTGATGAAAAGTGTAAGAAAACAGTCCTTGTATTCTTCTTGCCAGAAAAGTCCCATATGCTCACTAGCTGCTAGGGGAAGCCTGAACAGTTTCCAGGCATAATGGGAAGCTGACACCAGTGAAGAGTGAGTGCAGAATCAGAAAGGGGTATAGAAATCTGCCAGAGACTCTCACAAGATCTGTGCCTCTGCACAAGGAGCATTAAGTGGTCCTTGGCTGACCTTGTAAACTAACACTTTGTAACTGGAATTCATTCTGAATAAACGTAAAATAGAGCACACGTATTTTAATGTGGAAGGTATAGAAGGTGAGAGGACACTTAAATGAAATGGTAAGAAAACGTATTTGTTCTCAAGTATCTAAAAACATTTTCCTTCAGATGTGCAGATAGGTTGGAGTTTTTCTTCTTTGTCCTGTGATATTAAAGCTGAAGTAGGTTTTGCTAGCACAACAGAACTAGTGTCATTATTTCACTAATTAGTCCCATCTCTGCTGTTAGCACTGAAAACACTGGCTTTTTCCCTCCAGTTTGCCTCCTTCAAGGACATACCAGATGAGTTCGGGCTCTGTTTTGAGACTGTAAATTAATAGCAGTATTTTGATCAAGCTGCATTTGAAATGGCTATGATAATTTAAAAAGCCTGTTAATTCTGAGCCACTGGAATAAGTGGCTGATGCTCTACAGCTGTTTCCAGTGGGCAGTTCCAGATACACAAGACTACGAACAAAGACCAAAGCGACATTATCTGTCCATGGTAATGACAAGCAACAAATCATTTGATTTCTGTAATATATTTTTTTTCCAGAATAAAAACAGAAACTGACAGTCTGTTTTGCTTTACATTTCTTTTCCCCATCAGCTGTAAAAACCACCTGTTGTGCTCGGAAATCATACAATGCATATAGCATGCAGGATCACACACTGTTCTGAAAACTCTGCCCATATCTTGGTGTAGCAAGACGAGTTACTGATAGAAAGCAATTTTACAGAAACTGGATTGTCTTTGCTTTTGCAGTCTTTGTATTGACTTAAAAGAACACTGTGTTAATGCAGTTTGCAAAGGGCACACATTTCATAGTATGGTAGTTGTAGAAAAGGTACAGTATTGTTTAAGTAATATGACTATGGATTAGCTATTAAAAGCTAGGGAAAGATGAGAACAACTATCTACCATAGCAGAAGATATATATGGCAGCAGAGCTCCCTATTCAGTCATAAGCTCATTTCTTGTTGTTTCTTGTTGGTTTTTGTTGATTTTTTTGTTTCTTTGTTTTTGGACAGGAAATGAGGAAAATATCAATATTTGAAGAAACATTTGAGAATTTTCTGGGGCTTATATTTTATTTTTAAGCAACAAGTGTTTTTTCCCTCAGACGAGGTGCTTTTGCTTCTTGTTTCAATTTTTTATTTTATTTTATTTTAACAGCAATTATGAAATTACTGCCTCCCAGTTTTGATAGACAATGCAGAAACTCTTCTGACACCTCTGGAGCATTCGATGTTGGCAACAGCTACATAAGGAACATTGTACTTGCACGGACACACTATCAAAAATATCATGGGATGGTGGAACTTTCAGAATGTAAAGAGATCATTTTTTTAATGTAGACTGCACTCACCTGGTAGCAGTCTTGAGTTCCACTTAAACCCTACTTTTGGGTTCCACTAAGAATATTTGTGAAGCAATACCTAAATCATCATTTCGCTATTGCTCTCCTTAGGCTTCTCTATAAAACTGGCTGAATCCCTCCCTGCGGTCATAAACCAAAAGAAATGCTTGCCTTTAAGAGACAAACTAATGGTGAGGCCTGGGGGAATAGCTGTACCTGTCAGCTTGCTGAGAGCTAGAAATGGTCTAACCTGTTTGTTGTAGAGCTATAGTACAGCTTTTTCTAAATTCCTGAAAATAATGTTTCTGCATGAGTGCTGGAGTATGTCTATGTGTGTGTGATGCTGGTGCACTCCCACATTTGCCTCTCAAAGGGATGGTACCCAGACTTGAGGCTGGATCCCCTGGCTATGTGGGAGGAATTGGTTGTGCACAGACTGGACAACCACATGAAGTATTTTGGATCCACTGTTACTAGATACTGTACAGTGAAATTCTTTCTGTTTGCAGTCCCAGCACAATGCTAATGCCAGTCAGAGGAACAGCTTTGCTTTGGGAATTGATTCCAGTCAGAGACCAAGGCAAAAAACCCCAAATTGTTCAGCTTACCTTTTTTTTCAAAGGTGTCAGTACACAGAACCACAGATAACTAAAACAAAGGGTATCTTTCACAACAAAAATAAGAAATATCCTAGTCTGTCTAAAGGTAAAAGCCAAGCTCCAACAAACCTCAACAGTTTTTCTGATACTCAATATTCGTTCACATAAAAAGAAAATATAACTTGGAGAAATAGGGGCAATGGTATCATACACCATAGTTTAACCACCATTTCACTGTAAACACATCCAGCTGCTAGCAGAGATGGCATAAATAATGTTGTCTCAAATGTGCATTTGTGGGAGAGTTTCCCTCTAGAGAAGGCTTAGTTTGCTTCCAGTTATCATTTAAGCCTGCAGACCAACATGTCATACCCAGAATCTTTCCCATCACCTACCTTATTGCCTTTAGAGCAAAAACCAGGCAAAACCTGAACTTTTCACCTTATGTCCCCAAGTTGGTGAAAAGCTTTATGGTATGTTCTAAATATCTGGATGCTTTCAAGTTGCTTCATCAGTATTTGAAACACACTCAAAGCCCTCCAGCCTTAGAAATTGCCAGTGCTCCTTCTAGAACAGTCAAACCTAATACTGCAACGGGGTTTATTTCAATCTATCAAACAAACTGCAGCACAGTGATATTCCTAGGAGAGGGTTTGGGATTCGGTAGGATTTAAACAAAAACATCTAATACCTTTAAAGACAAGATTCAGAGTGATTCGCTAGGTCACTGTTTTCTCTTACTTAAAAAAACTTAATTCAGGGTTTTTTTTTCACCTCCCATCCATTTGAAAGTCTGTTCTACGGCCGCATTCCCCTTGTTTCCAAGCTAAATTTATTCAGGGTTAATTTATATAGATCTCTTAGCATAGTCAATCAACCCTGATCATCAGGTCAAATGGCTCTTTTTCCCCTGGACATTTATCTGTGGGTGCTGATGATCTAAGCTAAAATCCACCAAAATGTATTCTTTTTGAATCTGAATCCACATAAGACTTTAAGTTACCTAGCTATGCCACTGCTCACTTCTGGGGCTGCTGTTCAGCACGAAAATAAAGCTACAAGGTAACTCTGTTCACATCATGATAAATGGGTTTTTTTTATAGGACACTTCCGAGTTGGAGCAAGAGCACCCCTGCATGTTCACAGAATGCACATAGGCGATACAGCACACACACATGAAAATGAAATTAATAATAAAATAAAATAAAACCAAACAAAACAAAAATGCACTAGTTACAAAGTTTGATAACGAAGACAGAGCATTCAATACAGACAAAGGGAAGGGAAGAACTTAAACCCCATGAATCCTAGAGTAAATAAGTCTAAAAGCCACACTGTTGCATGAAGTCCACCAGGACAGCTCAGTGAACATAAACCAGGCATTAACAGAAATAATTACAGTTTTGGGGCCACAGTGGATTTAGTGATGCAAGGCAATGCGTAGGAGGCAGGGGGAAGAGCAGCAAACACAACCAGGAAGCTGGACATTGGCAGTCAGCATGATGGGATTGGGTGAAAATGGAGGTGTAAGGGAAAGGTGCTAATTTCTGTACACTTCTGGAATCTCTATTCCCAAAGTCTGAAGTTTGTCCAGTCGCTCCTCAACCACCCTGTGAGCACTAGTTGTCATGAGAGGCCTTTGTAGGAGAAAAACAAAGTTTAGCTGCTGAAAATGCTCATACTCCTGAAGTAAATCGAGCTACACCAATTTGCAGTCACCTCACATGGGAATGAAATAGCCATTAAGCTATTATTATAGTATGCCACAAGCCATATGTTTAGCTTGTACATGGCTTCTTAAAGAAGTTGTTACTTTTTTCCTTTTGAAAATATTAGGCCTCTTTAAAAACTCTGAAATGTATTTTTTTTCTTTTTCTTTCTTCATATTGTTCTTAGCTTAACAGCAGTACCACATTTCTAATTAAATGGACAGATAGGATGCTGATAACATCTGCTTTCTGTAATAAAAACTATTGACATTGTTGACCTGACAGATTATCTGCAATAGACAGAGCACAATGGCCAAATCTAAAAAGCACAGGAGGAAGAGCAGCTTAGCACAAGAATGCATATTATTATTATTATTATCTGTTCTTCTGCCTTTTGGAATTATTAAGAATGATTATAGAAATTATCAGTCATCTCTGCTTCTTGTTCTGGCATATAAAACAGAAACAGTGATTGAATGTCATGAAGAACTTTGATCATTTTTTTCTTGATGCAGTGACTTTGTAAGGTGAGCTTCTTATTTTTTTATGGTAACATCTCTTAAAGGAATCCCCAAGATTTATGACAGCAGGTGCCATCTTTCAGAATTTTGTCCCATGTTGTATGGAGCAAAACTTCAAACAGTAAAAGAACATCCTAATAATAGTTGACAACTCTTACAAAGCTTTTTATTCATAAATCTTAACACTCCTATCAAAACACAATCCTGATTCCTATTTACAGTTTTGTTTTTTTTTGGTGTTTGCAGTAAAAAACTGTTTGGTGTTTGCAGTAAAATACTCTGTGAATTAAGGCCTTCAACTGCCTAGTAAATACTTACTTAGCGGTTATGCTACTATGCTTAAAACCCCAGCATTCAAGTGTCATATTTTTTCCTTAATTAAAGCTTCTATTCTGTGGAATAATTACTGGTTATGTTTTGGTGTCTCAGGGAAAAATAGTTAAAGTTTCTTCTTTTATTTTGAATATAATCTTGTAACTCTGAGCATTACTTGGCATACAGCAATGACTACAAAGTTATTCTCAAAATTAACTGAAGATCTCTCTGACAGTTCCATAACTGATAAGGTGTTTGTTTCAAAAAGTTTTTATAGACATTGCTACTATGGGCAAAATTCAGCTTTGGGACCTTAACATTACTAATATTAATAGTAAAATAGAAACATTCTACATCTTGGGCTCTATTAATATAGAGTCAGAAACTGGTCTTGATGGCTAACATATTGCATAAAATACCCTTGAAACAGTGCTTACCTGATTTTCCAAAGACATATAAACTAACTCTTAAAGGACATGCATCAATCTAATAACACCTATGTAATCCTGATAAAGTTTAATGAAAAAAGTTCCAAAGCAAACCTTCATCACTTGGCTACATCCTTATAGTTTATTATTTAGGAATGCTACTGTTAATGATGATAAAAACAACCGCCTCTACCAAAGCTATGTAAAACTTCTGTTACATAGGTAATTCAAGTGTTAATCTTGTGCCACTTGTCAGTAAAAAACCTGGAAGTCCGCTTCTTCAATGCGACAACCCACTAAACTTTCAGGTGCACAGGAGCCATCCTGCTGATTTCACTCTGCAGGAGGCACCAGCTTTCATATGGCTTCTGAAAATCCTGTCCATCACAGAACCAGCAGAACAGCAGCCGACAGTCCTGCCACTAGGGAGGAGCTCACTGAACCTCCACTTCCCTCCTCTGCTGCCAACAGCAGCATTGTAACTGAGGGTGATCTCATAGCTCATCTGGGAAATGAGCTACCACTCACTTGGTCGTATCTGCTCTGCTCTTCGAAAATATTATCACATTTTTCATACATGCACCATTTTGTTTAGAACAGTAAACCCGCTTGTTTTAGCTGAAAAATTCTGTAACTGCATTGTTTCACACAGTTTACAGAATTCCTTTCTTCTTGACAAAATGAAATTTTGAAAATACAGCCTTTCTATAAATTCAGTACAGAGTCTTTGCACAGCCCAACACTGTCTGAACTTGAACTTTCTTAATTCTAGTGAAAAGCTAAAGTCTTTCAAACTTGTCTGTATGACTAGACAATTTGTTTCTGAGGACAATTCACAGCTTTTTAAGTCTTTTTTTCTTAATACAGAAATGTTCCATTAGCAGCACCTTCATCTCTGACATCTTTCTTATGACAGCTTTTGCTTTCTACTCCAAAGGCCTTGGAAAATGCCTAATAGCTAAACTCATATTATACCTTTCCATCTAAATAGCAATGACTTCCATTAAGGAGCTCTGACAAGCTTAAAAATCCTTCTGAATTTTTAGCTGTCTTTTTTTTTTTTTTTTTTAAACTTGTTTATGCAATGGGTGTTCCTGTAAATTAGTTTTTAAGTTGCAAACAAAGTTGGTACCATGTATATAGTCCCATGCCCAAATGAATGTAAAGCTACTAAGATGATAACAAATACAATGGAGAATTAGAAACATTTCAGATAAACCGGGATTAGTTTCTTACTGTTCAATGCATAGGCTATCAAGCTTTGCTCTGGCTCTGAGAATGTTAAAAAAATTTTAAAAAAGGAAGATAATTCAATATGCTTGGTCACCTAGAAGTGGAAAGAAAGGGGTCAAATCTAAAGTGAAACTGGAAGACAAAACCACTAGTTTCTCCTCTCCCTCCAAGCCCTGTACGTTTTTCCTTAGGTCCAGAGGCTTACTCATGGTGGCTGCAGTGTGGTTAATGTCATGGAAGAAACATGAAGATTATCTTAGAATCACAGAATAGTTAGGGTTGGAAAGGACCTTAAGATCATCAAGTTCCAACCCCCCTGCCATAGGCAGAGACACCTCACTCTAAACCGTATCACCCAAGGCCTCGTCCAACTTTGTCTTGAACACTCCCAGGGATGGAGCATTCACAGCCTCCCTGGGCAACCCATTCCAGTGCCTCAGCACGAAACAGTAGATCTAGTTGAAGTATAGAAGTTGTCTGTGAAGGAGATCGAATTTTCGAAGTATCATTGCAAAATGAGCAGTGGAACTTTGTTCGACATTGCATTGAGGGACATTCCTGAAATCTTCTGTGGGGACGAGGTGCTCTTTATTGAAGGCTCACCAGCTGAAAAACTGCCTTGTGGAAACCCTCTTGCCATCCCTTGCCTTTTCTTTTTTTTTTTTCTTTAATTGTCTTATTTTTATTTTTTTTTTACATCTAAGTCTGAACAAGCATTTGCCTGATACAAAGAAGGTCTCCAGGAGCTCAACATGTATATTTTATGGGCTTTACTTTAAGGCCCAGGACAAAAGCAGTTTTGCCACCTCATAGTCCACATATGACTCATAGTCAGGGAAGTGGAAGCTTTTCTGCTCCCACATTATCTGCTCATGTTTCTGCTATTACATCATCAGGAAAAAAACCCCACAAAGGTAATTTTACCTAAAGGTCCTATGAATGTCTAAAAATTTTAAAAACTGATTTTTTCAGTCTCCTAACTAGTAATTCTTATTTTTTTTTTACACTGAAATTTAAACAAATAAATGCTTATGGGTGTTGGCATGGACTTGAATTTTAACCTAATGCTCCATCTCAGTATCTAGGATGATTCCAGTCAGGATTCCAGTTACTGACTGGAAATATCTCTCATCTCTCTGAAAGGAGAACCTTCTCTGTTCTCCCTTCTGACAGCTTGTGGTACATGGGTACCCTCATGCATCCCTAATGACTTGACAGAGCCATGTAGAGGCTGTTCATTCTCCTTTGTCTCAGAGCAGAAGCGAAATAGAGAACACATCTTTACCTCACACATATATGTACACACTCACATGAACACACTTCTTTTTTTTTTAACTCCTTGTCATCGTAGGTGACAGAAATTGAAACTAAAAGAGAATCTAGCTGCGATATCACCTTGGGTATTGCTTGTCAAAGTGCTAAACACAGTAGATTACCCACTACCCACAGTTTCAGCAGAAATTGTCAATTAGCACTGTACCATTAAGAAAGTTAATGTGTCTACTCTGTTGCTTTTAGCAGTATCTGAAAGAAATCCTAATGCTGCTGGATTAGCAGCAGCTTCAACAGCACTAGGAGCCAAGAAGCCCAGAAGGGCAGCATCCAGTGTTTTGTGTGCTGTCTCTCACATCTTGCCCTGGGCTCCTTTCTCATGATTACTGCAATCTTTGTAGACTTGATAGGACTCATGTGACTTTACTTAATATTTTCCTCCATTTATCCTCTGGCAGAAGCACATACTGTACCAGGGATAAGGTTTGGTTTGGCCACCTTGGCTTTCAAAACTCTGCTCTCCACAGTCTCTGCCTGTGGCACTCTCAGTAGCACAGGATTGCACTAGTAGAAAAAAACAAAGCTAACTATGGATCATTGAAAGGTAGGCTTGCTGTAATCCCTAAGAAAGCAGAAGATGTCAATACCATCCATCTTAATGGCTTATGTGTGTCTTGCAGCACAGCTGCCAAGCAACTAGCTTAGGGGGAGGAAGATGAATTTAATGGGACAAAAAGATCTCATGGAACAGACAGACTGTGGTCCCTGAAATAATATTGGAAGTGAAGCTAGCATGGGACAGAAAGGGCAGTCCTTGGTGTGACATAAGACCGGAGGAAACATTCACTGAGGGTGAAAAGAAAAAACATGTATTTGTGTGAGGAGAGATGAAAAATCCATTTCCCACAGAAACAGAACAGCCAAAAGCAAGGGAAAAACAGAAGATGAGAAAAGAAAATCTGGAGGACAATTAAAAATTGTTTCTGTATTTGGAAATCTATTCTTCACAAAGTAATGGAATTGTTGGAAAATACATTACCTTACTTTTGCCACTGTGACTGTTAAATAAGGAAAAGAGTAGAAGGATAGTTGTTTTTTTTCATCCCATTAATTTAATTTTCATTAAACTCAAACCAACTCATTAAAATAATCAAAACCTCAGGAACAATTAAACAAACTGGACCATGCAGTGTTCAGATGAAAGATTGTACCAGAAATCTGTGGGTGGACATAGAACAGGAATGGATAACTTTGTGAACATAATGTTGTTTACAAGTTACCATTATTAAGTGGGATAACTGCATCCTTGCGACATTATGTTTGATGAATTAAAATGAAAAAAGAAGCCAGGAAGCAACGTACTCAACCCATATTCATGGAGGTGAAACTTTTATAGTGTAAGTAAGCTGTCATTAATATCAGTGTATATATACCCAGCTCCTGATTAAGCCACAGTAAACTTGGGCTTAGGCTTCCTGTGATCTCAGTATTACTACATATTATTATTTTTGCATATCTATACAAAACACTCAGTCGTTCTGACCTCTGAAGAGAACTTCTTAAACAACAAATCACACATGTCTTAAACCCCTCCACTTGAGTCAGTTATCCTGACAGTTTCTGGTCCAAACTCCCCCCCCCAACAGCACATGAACAGCAGAAGCCATTACAGGAAGACTGGAACAACTTGGATGGCACAGTTCGTCCACAGGGTATATTAGGAGCACTTATCAAGCAGCCCTCAGTTGCCATCACCATGAGTACTTTGAGGTAAACGACTGTTCTTCTGCCAAGAAGCACCACACACAGGAATAACGAGAGAGTTGTGATATTTAGATGAAGCTTTTAGCACTTCTAGGAAGTACTCCATGACACTGTCTGGAATACCTTATCTCCATCTGCACTGTGACGTGACTGAGGTGTACTTGGAGTGGCTCTCATCCCACACCTGAAGAGGGTGAACTTCTAAGAGGGACTTTCTTGCTTTGCAGCTATGCAGAACTTTTCTACAAGGTAAAGCTTTAAATCTTTCCGTACATCAAAAGCCTCAGATACCATGGCCCTTCAGGAGTCACACATCCCATAGTTTGCACTGGCCAGGCAGCAACTACCACTTGCAGATGGAGCGAGTGAGGAAAGGAGACTGTGCAGGGAGATGGCAACATCTCTCCCCTACTGAAACTGGTGACACTACAACACCTACAACAATACAAAGTAACTGCATCAAAACCTACCAGTTTCATTATGCTAAATTGAAGCTGGAAATGCATTCTGCAAATAACAGCCAAGATTGGTAGCTGTGTAACTGGATCCTGCCGGAAGTCCTTCACTCTGGTGAGTACATGGATCTCCAAGTTCTCAGCAGCGTAAAAGCTGGTAAAGAGCAATAGTGCTCCTGAAGAGCATGCCCATACAATTTTGCAGAATCCAGTTTCTAATCCTGATCAAGACATTATCCAAAAATTTTCATTTTCAGTGTCATAGAATCATAGAATCATAGAATAGTTAGGGTTGGAAAGGACCTTAAGATCATCGAGTTCCAACCCCCCTGCCATGGGCAGGTACACCTCACACTAAACCATATCACCCAAGGCCTCGTCCAACCTGGCCTTGAACACCACCAGGGATGGAGCATTCACAACCTCCCTGGGCAACCTATTCCAGTGCCTCACCACCTTAACAGGAAAGAATTTCTTCCTTATATCCAATCTAAACTTCCCCTGTTTAAGTTTTAACCGATTACCCCTTGTCCTACCACTACAGTCCCTAATGAAGAGTCCCTCCCCAGCATCCCTATAGGCCCCCTTCAGATACTGGAAGGCTGCTATGAGGTCTCCACACAGCCTTCTCTTCTCCAGACTGAACAGCCCCAACTTTCTCAGCCTGTCTTCATACGGGAGGTGCTCCAGTCCCCTGATCATCCTAGCAGCCCTCCTCTGGACTTGTTCCAACAGGTCCGTGTCCGTCATTAACGGCCAGGTTGGGGCCAGCAAAGCATGGCAAGCTCCCTAAATCTGTCTTACATGGGAGATAATTGTTTGGAAATGCTTTTGTTGTCATTGGAACTTTTAAAGATGCAACAAGTACAGAACTGGAAGCAGAGGCATACACTGTGAATTAGAAATGAGGGGCTATTATTTACATGTGAATAATACCAGCCTCCACTGATCTTTGCAGATCAGGGTATCAGAAGTGTGATCTGTTTTGTTTAGGCCTGCATCCTAAGTAAATGTATTACTTCTGCTAAAGGGAATGTTGCAGGAAGCTTGGAACTGGGGCTACTTTTTCACTCAGAGTACTGATTTTGTTCCAGATTATAATGAAAATTAAGAGAAATGAAAATGTTCATAAAATGTTTCCAAAAATATTTATCTTTGTTACAGTATTTCCTTCCAATTGAAGCCATTCCACCTCAGATTTTGAGTTCTGAAGAAATTAAGGTTTAGAAATAAAAAATCATTTCAGAACAAAGAAAAGTGCATTTTGGTTTAATTTAACTGAATGTATCTGAATTTCCTGAACACTGAACTATTCCCAGAAAACATTTCAGAGTCATCAGTGGTTGAGACAAATTGTTTCCAACAATAAATGTTTTGCTAAAAATTTTCTACCCCCCTCTGATTATTAACTCCATAGTCTTTCTTCTCCTTGATCCCACCTAACCCTAAATCTGAAGAATAACTTTCAATTCATAATCCTATTGATGCATATAAAATTTTCAGCTAATGCTTCCCAACAAGCAAGGTAAAACATTCAGTGCTTAAATATTGTAATAAAGAGATTTTGTACTGAATGACAGTTATTCTCTTTATGATCCTGGCACTGGAGAAAAAGCACTGAACTGGTTATATTTCTTGTTTTAAATATTCATGTGACAATGTTGAAGAGAGAATTGAATATCAGAATGAAAAAATGACAAGAAAAAAATGACTACAAGAAATCTCTACACATTTATCACAGGCCTAGAGGATACAAACCAATCAACTTCTAAAATCTGCTCTTTGATCAAGATGCCCAGTTAAAGCCTACATTATTAATATATGATTCTGTTTAAAAAGTCTATTAATCAAGCAGGGATGAATGATTAAGTGGATAAAGCACTAGCCTTTGACCTGACAGACAACTTTCACAAATCTCCTGTGAACTCAATTCATAAAAAAAGAAAAAGAATGCTTCGATAGCTGTATAAATTATCTGGAAACAATGATTCTCATTGTCTTCCTCTGTGTCATTAAACGATTTTCATTTGCATGCAAGACCACCTCCATTACATGATTGCTAGGCTGATAGCTTGCTACAGGGTGAGTGTGATCAATAATGACTGCGCTGGTTGTGTTTTATCTAATAATAACAGTAACAAAAAAAAAATCTTTCACTACTCTACCTTTGTTTTCTAAGTCTACTCCAGGCCTTTAAAAAGATCAATGGAAAAGGCCTCAACCCTGGAAACAGCTTTGTACACTGAAATTCTTGTTTTGGTGTGTTTTGGTTGGATCCTGGAGGAGGAAACACAAAACAACTTGAAAACATTCATGCTTTAAGGCCTGAGGATCCTGAAGAGTTCAACACTGAACTCTGTCATGCGCTCCTAGCTTCCACGAGAAAAATTCCACAGATTTCAGTGAAGGGTGTATTGAAGTGAATATTGAAATCAGTAGCAAAGTGAATATATATGGCTCTTTTTAATAAGTAACATATTTAAAGTATTTTGTACTCTACTAATATTGCTTTTTCTTTTCTTTTTTTAACATGCACCAGATTTTCCAGTGAAAAACACTGTTTCTACCTTTTTGCACTGGCAGTAGAGATAAGAAGGAGTTTAAAAGTTCTGGTAGTGAAAGACAAGAAGGGGTCGGTGTCACTTAGCATCATATGGGAGATTCTCTTGACTTCAGGCACTCAGCAGGCTGCAGTGTCTGCTCCTTTTCTCCTTGTTGAAGAGAGGGAATTGGGTTTTTTTTAGGGATTCGAACACTTTTTTTCCATGCTAAATTGCTCAGTAACACTAGCTCTATCTGCTCTCTCATTGAGCATTTAATTTGTCATCATGCAATATTTATTAAATCATGCTGTAAAATGTTTCTCAAACTTGGTGTCAAACTGGTTTTGGTTCTTTCCAAATTTGTGACATACTAACTTTATACAGATACACAGCAATTATGGGCTTAATGTAGAAACTCCTTATTGAGGCTCTATCTATGCTATGCTGGTGGTTAGATTAGATCATACATTGATCCTGCTGTTTTGAAATGGGGCAAGTTATAAACACTGTCTATAATAAACACCCTTGGCAATTGCTGGCTTTACCAACTTTAGACACAAAGCAACAGAATACATCTCACACATCAGTGTAGTATAGATGCTCATTAGTGTACACACTTGTCCTTTAATGAAAGTGCTTGTTTGGACAACATGCAAAATCTTAGTTAACTTATAAATTCCTAAATATTAGGGATTACTATTCTTAATATTAATATTTATATAATAATATAAATATTAATAGCAGTACAAGTAACAAAAATTCTGCAGACAAAATAATAGATTGTGTAACATTTTGGAAATTATGTTACCATAACCATTTTTCTAGATGATGAATGATTGAAAATAAATAAACAATTCTGTTGTGGTTAAGGAGTAAAAGGAAAAGATGCTACCTACCACAGGCTCTCTCCCTCAGTGAATGGATCCTGAAAGGAAAACAGCATGAAATATTTATTTATATTATTAAAATAAGCAACAGTGGTGTACAGGAAGAGTTGCATTTCATGCTTGTGGTCTCTGCAAAACCGCTTATATTGGTATACTGTGGAGGTTTGGGATTTTTTTTTTTTTGCTTCAGATGGTATGACAACTTAATGCCTTTGATAAGGCTGAACATTATGGGGGCACTTGAAAGTGATAAAATTTTTCTAATAACAGAACTAGTATTGTTTTTTTACTCACTTTTCCATCAGAGCTTCAGAGAATTTTTCTCCTCCTTTTTGCATCAGAATATTTGCCCAACCAGTGTCAGGCTGGTTTTGGTTTGGGTTATTCTTTCATCTGTGAGGTACAAAAATGAAACTGTCTTGATTTCTGATCCTAGTTTTGTGATTCTGATGTATTCCAAGACCAATTCAAATATCCCAGAACCTCCCACAGGGATGACTAGAAGATTTCCAGTGATAATTTATAAATTCAAGTATAATTGCTTTAATGAACCTTTAATTCATTCCACAGCAGTACAATGAAGTGTGCATTCATCGGCAGGAACGGTTTGAGATGGATGACAAAACAGATCTGCTCTCCCAGCTCAATTCTTTCTGAGAAAAATGATTAAAGTCCACTTTGCAGCAGAAACTGAGCTCTGATACTGGAAGCATTTGAAAAAAATATAGTGAAGCGAGAACTAGCTATACAGGATTTGGAGAAGGCTGAGGTTCTGAATGACTTCTTTGCCTCGGTCTTCACTGGCAAAGGCTCTGACCGCACCACCCAAGTCTTGGAAGGTAGACTGTGAGAATGAAGACCTTGGGCCCACTGTAGGAGAGAATCTGGTTCAAGATCATCTTAAGAACCTGAACATGCACAGGTCCATGGGTCCTGATGAAATCCATCCACGGGTCCTGAAGGAGTTGGGGAATGAAGTTGCTAAGCCACTGGCCATCATATTTGAAAAATCGTGGCAGTCAGGTGAAGTTCCCGACGACTGGAAAAAGGTAAATATAACCCCCATTTTCAAGAAGGGGAAAATGGATGACCCAGGGAATTACAGACCAGTCAGTCTCAACTCTGTGCCTGGCAAAATCTTGGAGCAGATTCTCCTGGAAGGCATGCTAAGGCACATGAAAAACAACAAGGTGCTTGGTGACAACCAGCATGGCTTCACTAAGGGGAAATTCTGCCTGACCAGTTTGGTGGCCTTCTATGATGGGGCTACGGAGCTGATGGACAGGGGTAGAGCAGTTGATGTCATCTACCTGGATTTGTGCAAAGCGTTCGACACTGTCCCACACAACATTCTTGTCTCTAAATTGGAGAGACATCAATTTGATGGATTTACCATTCAGTGGATAAAGAACTGGCTGGATGTCCGCACACAAAGAGTTGTGGTCAATGGCTCAGTGTCTGGCTGGAGACCAGTAACGAGTGGTGTTCCTGAGGGATTGGTGTTGGGACCGGTCTTGTGCAACATCTTTGTTGGTGCCATGGACAGTGGGATTGAGTGCGCCCTCAGCAAGTTTGCTGCTGACACCAAGCTGTGTGGTTCGGTTGACATGCTCTGGAGGGAAGGAATGCCATCCAGAGGGACCTTGACACGCTTGTGAGGTGGGCTGATGCCAACCTCATGAAGTTTAACCATGCCAAGTGCAAGGTCCTACACCTGGGTTAGAGCAATCCCAGGCACAGCTACAGGCTGGGCATAGAAGAGATTCAGAGCAGCCCTGCGGAGAAGGACCTGGGGGTGCTGGTCGATGAGAAAATGAACATGAGATGGCTAAAGTGTGTGCTTGCAGTCCAGAAAGCCAAATGTATCCTGGGCTGCATCAAAAGGATCGTGACCAGCAAGTCAAAGGAGGTGATCCTGCCCCACTACTGTGCTCTTGTGAGCCCTCACCTAGAGTACTGTGTGCAGTTCTGGTGTCCTGAACATAAAAAGGACAGGGAACTGTTGGAACAAGTCCAGAGGAGGGCCACGATGATGATCAGGGGACTGGAGCACCTCCTGTATGAAGATAGGCTGAGAAATTTGGAGCTGTTCAGCCTGGAGAAGAGAAGGCTGCATGGAAACCTCATAGCAGCCTTCCAGTATCTGAAGGGGGCCTATAGGGATGCTGGGGAGGGACTCTTCATTAGGGACTGTAGTGGTAGGACAAGGGGTAATCGGTTAAAACTTAAACAGGGGAAGTTTAGGTTGGATATAAGGAGGAAATTCTTTCCTGTTAAGGTGGTGAGGCACTGGAATAGGTTGCCCAGGGAGGTTGTGAATGCTCCGTCCTTGGCAGTGCTCAGGACTGGGTTGGACAAAGCCTTGGGTGATATGGTTTAGAGCGAGGTGTCCCTGCCCATGGCAGGGGGATTGGAACTTGCTAATCCTGAGGTCCTTTCCTACCCTAACTATTCTATGATTCTATGATTTCTATTCTTAACTGCAACACAGTCTGAGCAAACTGCACATAAACACAGGGAGTTTCATAAGTTACATCTGAAGACACTGCACAGGTGAATGATTCTTCATGTTGCAAATGAAGTGAATGCCCCTTAGTGAATGCCTCATAGGACTGACTTGATGAAATTAGGTGGGCACAGGAAGTGCCAGAAAATTCAAGTTTTGAGATGAAACACCTGCAGGAAACTATTCCACTCGTGGTATATACTCATGCAGTCTCTAGCTTTTTGTGGGTTCATTTCAATTCAGTAATTAAAAATGAGCCACTCGATACCAAATGGCCAGTTTCTTTAGAGATACTCAGCTGTGATTCACCACTACTCCACCAAGTATGTTGCTGTGACAAACAATTCACTGCTGACATTGGGTATGTAGCCGCAGAATTCATTAGTTGTGCTGCATGAGTACTGATTAATTCTATGATGTCATAGAATCACAAAACTATTTGTGTTGGAAGAGACCTTAAAGGTCATCTATAGCTCCAGCCCCACTCCCCTCACCCACAGGCAGGGACACCTTCCATTAGATCAGGTTACTTGCTCAAAGCTCCATCCAACCTGGCCTTAAACACTGCCAGGGATGGGGCAGCCACAGCTTGTCTGGGCAACCTGTGCTGGTGCCTCACCACCCTCACAGGAAAGAATTTCCTCCTAATATCTAGTATAAATCTACCATCCTTCACTTTGAAGCAATCCTACCTTGTCCTGTCACTAACATGTCCTCGTAAAAAGTCCCTCTCCAGCTTTGTTTTAGGCCCCCTTTAGGTACCGGAAAAGCTGCTCTAAGGTGTGCCCTGAGCCTTCTCTTCTCCAGACAGAACAACCCCAACTCTTACATATGATAATCTTCTATAAATAAGAACTAGGTACTAGGATATGCTATTGTGAGGTGAGCTCAAAGTGAAAGCTGCACCTACCATTCGGGTGAGGGATCTTAATGTTGCCAGAGGAAGTATGGGAACAGTAGCCATGCACAGGTGTGTCATTACCTCCTCCCAGAGTTCCTAGCTAAACTGCTGGGATGGAGAAGATTAGCTGGAAAGAAGGGTTACAGACCTTGTGTGCATTTGGGTTTACAAAGACATTTTGTTTCAGATGTGTGGAAAAAGAAGTGGAGTTCCCATAACTGTCACCTAATGAGGTTAGTCACAGAACCACATTCACACGAAGGGGAATCAGTGCACGCACATGGGCCATGATGATTCCAGATTAGCTGAGGCCAAACCAATTTTCTTTGCATTCTTCATATCTTGGGCTAGAACTGAACAGCTAATTCAACACATAACATTGTTGTCGCAGGCTAGGTATTTACTGAGAAGCAAAGGAGGTAGAGAAGGTCTAGTGTTGTTGTTTGGAGCTGAATGCCACTGCCCCTGGGTGCTCTTTTGAGCAAGAGCTCACTGCCTGCATTAGATACACAGTGATAGATCTTTAAAAAATTTCAAAGATAAAAACCTACTAGGACGGGTGTTAAGGGGCAGTTTGCAAGAAAAGCACTGAAACTTTCAGTCAGTCCTCAAAGTGATCAGTTACTTCCCATTTTTTCACAATATAATGCCTATTGAATTGAAGGATTTTTGCTAGTCCCTAGCTAGCAAAACTAGTTCCACCCTTAACTTATGTGAAGAAGTGCCTAGCACCTCACTGGGAACAGTCTGTGCACCTAGGTCAGATAAAATCCTCTTACTGTCCATCACAAAACTTGGAAAATGCATGTCCTCACAAAGAGCAGAACTTCCTGACTGGAAGTTTTTTCTGTAAAAATCCAAACTAAATTCGTGCTTATGTATGCTCCGCATTCCAGACAGTTCAGTATCTGAACTAATTTTTTTGAACTTTATACATTTGTTCTAAATCCAAATATATTTCTGCATTGCACTGTTTAACAGTAACAACACTGTCACAATAATTAGGAACATTTGTAATAACTGTGAAATACATCTGACATGGACAGACCTACTGCCAATAAGTAGAACAATAGGGTCAATAAAGTTCACTCCCCCTAGCATAGACAGCAGTGAGTTCAATTAAAGACTGGATGTAAATTCTGAACCTTACTCCAAACCTGTTGTTACAGCTACAGAAAAAGTCCTCCTCTCCATTAGTCCCTACTGGGGCTCAGACTGATCTTTCAACTAGTTTATCTACTAAAAGTTATAATGCTTTTTGTTCTTCACCTATCAACTGAGATAAGAGATCAACACTGTAATGGAGAAAGACAATATCTGCTTTTGGTACACAAGGAAGGCTGAGGTTGAAAACAACACTTTGAAACAAATACAAAAATGACCTGTGTTTTAGTAGAAGGATGAACTAGGAGAAAAATTTTTGGATACACTCTGGTCTTGGGACATACTGCCTGGAATGCATTCATGTTATGGCTACCTAGAAGGTTATTTGCTTATTCTCTTGATTTATGAAAGACTTTTCTTGTTAAATGTGTAAGTAGGTAAACATTTTGTAAAAGAGTGCACACAGTATTCAGAAATCACAAATGCCAAGAAAGGCTAAAAGACAAAATCCCGTATTCTTTAACCACCAGAAGTTTTGAGTATATTCGTAAGCCTCTAGGTAATCTTGAAAGGTCAACAGACTTGGATTTTTTTTCTGCCTGAAGGGAATATAAGTTCCAGGGGGCAGGTTTGGCTGCTTCTTGCTCCCTGCCACCTGTTTAATAACGCTTTTACTACAAACATGAACATCTAATTAGGAATATCATTTTTGTTAAGTAAAAGTTAAAATTCTTTGTATTTACAAAATGAGCAGTGCTTACAAACTGTAACTGGTTATAGGAAAGGCTCCAGGCAAAAATCTGGCTCAGGATCTAATGTTAAGAAACTCAAGTGAGCCAAGTAATTCCAAATTGTGATTTGAATCTTTCTTGCTATTTATTGATTTATTAAATTATTTAATGTTTATTTAAATTTATTTATTATTTATTGTTTATATTATTCATTAAATGTGTAAATTTTCCCGATTAGTGTTCTCACTAAGTACCATGTCTGAATACTGAAAATTCAGTGAGGACTATAATGCTGTAAATAAGCAAAGCAAGAAAGCAAGCTAAGTTCAGCTTGTGAACTCTCCATTCTTAGAGAATAAATTTTAAAAATTGTCACTTGGTATTAGAAAAATTGATTATGCTTTGACAAGACATAATATTTATTAAATTTACTAAGCTGTTTTATAGTCTTTGCGTAAGACTTATAAAGGTAATTTCACTGGCGAGTATAATACTGAGGGTACTTCAGCACACACAGAAACAATTCCCAACAATTTAGAACAGGATAGGAATTACAATGTCAAATTTAATTGAGAGTAGAGGGGTGATTAAACAGGATTGCACAGGATTACTTTGGAAAGGTTAAAATGCCTGTTCTGCAAGTAATAAGAAAATTTTATATAACAAAAGCAACAGGCAGGATTTCATCGTTTTGTTTAATGTACTAAAAGGATACACTGAGCTACTTTGCACTGTTCAAGGTTTGGGTCTAATCCTGTATCCAAAAAGCTCTAACCCCCAACAAGCCCTATGCCCTTTTTGTATTGGTATCTATTCCAGAGTTCCAGCGTCTCTGACATTCTCGAGGAAGTTGTCGTATCTCTAGAATCTTCTTCCCTCTACAAAAAGCACCAACCTGTATCTGCCATTGCTGTGAGGATATCCTTCCTACCAAATCAGGGAGGGGGATGAAGTGCCAGATTATCAAGAGCTGTATGGAATATCTCATAGCCTTTGAGTGTGTTTGTTTTGTTGTGGGAAATCACCATTTCTTTCTTTTATTACTCAGCCTTTAACCCAGGCACCCCGGTAATATTTGATCTACTGATCTGGCAAACACTATTTTGATGAACCTTATCTGCCTTCACAACTGAAAAGAATTATCCTCTAAGCAGTGTGGTAGCCAGCTTCACCTTAGCTTCCATTTTGAATAACTATTCTGTTATTCATTAAGAAAAAAATAAAGATTTTTTTAATCTTCTGGCAAGGTGGTTAAAATTTATGAGCTCTACCTCTCAATTCTTGACTATTTCTAGTTTGAATTTAAGTAAAAATCTGGCTTAATGAGCTTTTACGCACTTGATATTTCTATGCTTTCTGCTGAGCATCTTTGTTTCTCTGTAACTCAGCAAAACTTTGAACTGTGTTTCTCATTTTAAGTCTACTTAAGCGTACGTGTATTGCCCTTAAATTCTGGTTCCACTTTGCCCTGTAAGCCTTTTATCTGTTCAGGATTGAATATCCCTATTGTCTATGCAGTATTTATGTACATCTGGTTGTTTCAGATACATTGCAACAACAAATTATTCATGTTACAAAGAAAGCTTAATATAGATACTGCTAGAAATATTATCGGGTATTGTTTATAGTTACATGCCTGGTTTCTATCTAGTTCTGTTGAAAAGAATGAATAGAAATCATATTTAGCACTTGCCTGTGACATAAGCCTGAAGACTACATGGTAAAAAATATCTGTCATTTGCAGCAGAGTGTTTGTCCTCACTCTGAGCACTAGTCTGATAAGGCAGGCTTAAATAATCACTTCCCTTTGCCTGGCTTTAATTAAAGTGACAGTAAGTAAACACTGACTAGTAATCGATCAGAATCAATGGCATTATGGCAAACTGGCAGAGAAAAATCTAGTGCATCAGTTAAGATCAGGCCAAAAAAGCCAGTTTTTAGGCTGTCATGTGGCCTGTGACTGGAAGCTAAGAATTTAGATTCTGTAATACTAACAAAAAGGGAAAAAAAAGCACATGAATAAGATGAACTGACAGTAGAGAAAAAGGCATGCCTAACAGGCCACCTGTCTGGTTTTACCCTAGTAATGATTCAAGAGAAAAATGAGTAACAAAATGTTTGGATATCTGGCGTCTGACTTACTGCTTTTCAACAATACAGCCAGTGGAGCAAGTTTGTAGGCTTTGGGTTTTTTTTCACTATATACTTAAGCTAAACAGCACAGATGGGGACCAGCATATATCCAGTTGTTTTGCTGCCTATTTACAAAATAGTTTTGTCCATTTACAAAACCAAAATATTTTCCCTGCACCTGTCTTCACAGTCATGCCCTAACTCTACACTTATTTATTCCTTTTCTGGTGAGTCTTCAACAACTACCAAGTTATCTATGAAAGTAATATACAATCATACTACACATGCCTCACATTCCGACCTGTTTGGTTGATATAAGCCTCGTCTCAGAAAGGTTCAGGTGATCTCACTTAGATCTCTTTCTTTGATCCAGTGCCAGGACTTCCCTTCCCTTGTAGCACTACTTCAACGTTCCTTCCTGTCTTTTTCTTTGCCCAGGCATGAGGCACCCAATGTATTTCTGAGGTAGAATATCATGTTTGTTTTAAAGATAAATAAAGGTATATTTAAAGTCTAATGATTGGATTTTACTCCTTATCGAGGTCCTTTTATTAAAAAAAAAAAAAAAGAAAAAGAAAGAAAAAAAGTTGGATTTTAATTTTATTTTTAATGCTTTTAATGCTAAGGAAATTACACTTCTGAGTAACTAGTTTGTAATTTGTGATCAGGCACGATTCTGATAGTGGAGGAATTTCATTACAGGTACGGTAAAAAGAGGAGAATGCATGTACATTTGCATGTCTGTGTACAGGTAAATAAATAGTAAACCACATTGATAACAGAGGCCATTATAATTTGAATAAGATTATATTCTCTCTAGGAGAGATAAAGGGTAATGAAAGACAATTCAAAGCTAGTTTGTTATTACTTCATCAAATGCCTCAGCCTCAAGCTGATAAAATTCCCTTGTATAGCTCCCATGAGACATTAACTGCAATGATGCTGCCAACCATTTGTAGTGATCTCTAAAAACATTAATATCACTATTTAAATGAGTTTGTGATGTAGTATAACAGAGGGTAAAGCTAGAGGTGAAACTGCTACATAAGCTCTCATAAAGCAACTACAAGTGTTACTGAGCATGACAAAATGAATTATTTTCATAACAGACAGGTGCTCCAAAGAGACTTTAATAGACTTTTACAGAAGACAAGTTGGAAAGTTGGAAAGTGTTCTCTGAAATAACTTTCACTCTCCTCACCACCCTCAGTAAAAGCCAGAACTTTGGTTTTCCTTTCTTTTCAAGCAAGTAAGGAGTATCAGACTCCAGACTCTTAAGGAGTTTGGCTCAAGCCTATTTGCTCCTGTCTTTCCCTGGTGTTCTGTCATGTTTCCACACCCTTAATTGTTTTAAGAATCTTTCCTTTTGTGTCCAGTACCTACAAAGGTTTGGGCAAAGGTCCCCACAATTGCCATAACACTGTACATGGTGTAAAACTAAGCATACATGTTGGTCTCCGCCACACAGTGACTTCAGTGATTTACAGGTCAAAGATGGAGAATTATCACAAGGAGCTCATGTCATCCAGAGAACACAGATCAGAAGCCTGCCATGGTTTTGTATCAAGGGCTTCAAAGGAAAAAGTGTTTAGATCCATTATATTATATATCCATGCAGTTTTACTGTGTTAAGCCCTCTACCAGAACCAGACACAGCCAGTTTCATATAGATTTAGGAAGTTGCTGGGACTGTTGACTTGCAAAATAACTTGTAAATCTGAAAAGTAATTAATTCATATTTTCTGAACCAAGGAAGTGATGGGCAAAAGAAGACAAGTAGGACAGCTGTTTGTCTTATTTTAGATCAAAATGTTTGTGGATTTTAAAAAAAAGTAAATTCATGCTTGACTACAGACTTATGTTAAAATCTTTTCAATGTAAGCCTGTTAACTGAGACTTTCTCATGGGGACTATTTTATTAACACTTGGAAAGAAAAAGCACAGAAGCAAAAAGTACTGTTGTCACAGTGTGTCACTTGACAAGCTTTGAGGGAATTAAAAATTCTTTGGTAGAAGTTCAGTCCCTTCCAGGAATACTCTGGAAAACCTAAGCAATTTTAAAGGGTAAAATAGGCTGGGCTGAGGGATAGCCTAGAGCCTAAACAACCACCAAAACTCCAACCCACCCACCCTCTGCCCCCCAATTCATAAAAATATCACCCCCAACAAACAAACATTCTCAGCAACCAAAACCCAAACCAAAGAAAACGCCAAGAAAACCCACAAAACAGGGTTCAGAATCTTCTTTTGGAAGATCAACCCATCAGTTATATGCTTATACAGCACCAAGGACTGCCCTCCAACATCAATAATGAGTTGGCAAAACAACCCTTTCTCCACAAAGACTAATAAGTGGCTGCTGATCAGAAATTAGCCATTGGCCATACACTTGTGTTATAAAACCCAGGGATAACTAAGTTAAAATAAGAATATTTTTATTTGAAATTTGACATAGAAGATCAGGTTTGCTTAAAAATAATTATAAAACCCATGAAGGGATAATGAAGAAGAGAAATAAAAATAAAATACATATAAAATGAAATTATTTACAAATATTACTATAGTATTTGAGGACAAACTTTTAAAGACCTTGTATTGTCTGGTATATTAGCTAGCACCTTCATTTCAATGTCTGAAATAAAGTGCACATAACGCACACAAATGCTGGAAAACACCATTGAGTTTCCATGGGTAAGGCAATTTTTTCTCTCTTCTGCTCATCTAAATACCTAAGACTTGATCAGTAAAATAATTCAGACTGTTCTTAAATTGCCTTCCAAATAAAAAGTATTACTGGAATCAAGAGGCTTTTGCCAGAATAAAGTCAAGGAGAATTAATATGGATGTTAATATGATTATTCATTGCTAGTATTAACACAATAGGTTATTTACCCTCACAAGAAGGGGCACTACTAACGTTTAAAACTATTTTTGGGGTTTGATTTTCAGTGTCCATTTTATAGACTTCCTTTTGTAATAACAGGTAATGTTGTGTGTGTGTATCCCCTTAATAGGGATTTTTATTTTTTTAAAGGGCAGAAAAAGACTCTTATTTTTAAGATACATAGTCTCTTTCTCTTATCCAAAATTAAAAGTCACTAAAAAAATCAGATTGTAGTGAAATAGTTAGAGACCAACATGTATGCTTTGTTTCTTCCTTTACAATTACCAAGTGACTTAGGATGTTTCAAACTATATAGTAGTAAGTGCATTCAAAGCTACCCCTTGTTCAGAGCTTACAAAATAATGAGAATAAGAGGGAATTTGCAGGGAACAGCTTTCAGCAATTAACGTTTTTCAAAGCTGAAGTTTCTTAAAGACATCATACATATTCTTCATGGTGTCTTTATGTTTGGTTTTCTTGATTTCTTCTCCTCCTCTCCCCCAGTTTAAAAGCAATTCTAACATGCAATACTAGGCAAACAAAATACATGTCCATCTCTTCAAGGACTGATATTTCAACCCCTGTCATACAGAGACTAACTTAAGAGCTTACTTGTCAAGACTGTTTCTGCCAGCAGCTGAATCACACCCTTCTGTCGAAGACATGTTGCATCAGGACTCTGGCAGCACCAACTGTTCTTTTGCAGCAGAGAGGTGACACTTGCTTTGCTTTTGCTTTGCTTCCAGGCTGTTCAGATGAGGAGCGACTGCTAAGAGGCAGTGCTCTTCAGCACAATATGTTTAAGGATATGGGCCTGACCCACCTAAGGAACGTCCCGACTGCACAAACCAAGAGGAAAAATAGAAAGAACCCTACCTGACAAAACCCCAAACGGTGTAAAATCAAGCCCAATTTCAAGGTGCATTATATAGTCCAGAAGCATCTCTTTTATAGGAAGTTTATCAGTTCACTAATATTCACAGTACACAGACTTAAAATTCATAGTATGACAATTAGGAAGCCATACCCTCACACAGTTCTGTCCTCACTGAGATAATTAGAAAAGTATTTCCATTTATCTAGTGAGAGCAGAACTGGGCACACAGTTAATGTCAAAAGCCAGAAGGGAGGAATTAACAAAAACATTTACAATAAAATTGCATTTGTAAAGATTTGACCAGAAACCAGAGATAAAAGGATTGTCATTTCAGCCATAGAGACACATGTAGGCATTTATCAGTATGACAGACCGCACTTTCTAATGGTTTATGGCTTGCTAAAAAAATATATTTAAATACGTTTTCTTTGGACTATGCAGAAACATCCTCCTTTGTCATCAGAGGCATCTTGACAACTGTTGTCACCTTCCCATGACAAAAGTCTCACAAAGCTAGGGTGAAAAACATGCAAGCCATGCTTAATTCACTGAGAAGCTGTCTCAGTATTACTCTTTAGAAAACTGTGTTGTGATGCAGATGGAGTGAGAAATTAAACTTTTTCATTTTCCAGCAGAGGCTCACTTCCTAGCAGCTTTGGGCTGGGCAAAAAGAAAAGCACTTGAGTGGCTCAGCGACAGGATTAAAGAGCAAGGCTGAGATTAGCCTCAAATCCTACCTGAACTGTAAAACCCCCTAGTGTCATAGGACAGTCTTTAGGATTCCCACATCCCTCAGCCAGAAGTCGTTTTCTCTATTTGCCTGCCTTTGCTTTGGCCTCCTTCCCAGAGGTATATCTCTAGAGAGAGGAACGGAGGTGCTGGTGGCTAGCTTTGTCGGATGCGGGCAGCAGCAGGCCTGGCTCTCTATAACCAAGGTGTTCTGCCTGTGCAAGTTATCTGAGGTAGAGTCCCCTCTGTAAATGATGGGCAACTATGCCAGCTATGCTTGAAAACAAAAACACTGAATGTGGCATTCACATATGAAGTGGCAGTTTTGACATCTAAAGTACAGAAATGGCTTTGTGAATCCCAGCCCCACAGCTTCTAACTCTGGGTTTTAGATCTGAGTTCCAGGAAGATGAGATTGGGTTTCACAATTTTCTTTCACCAGCCTTTCCCCTGGTACAGCTGGGCAGGCATGGGTGCTAACAAAAGCCTTCTTCTGTGAGATTAAGGTACAGCTGAGGTCTGTGCATCCCACTCAAAAGGTGGGGCACTGCAGGTAAGTGCTGTTACATATATTGACCTTGACTGATGCTGCAGCACAAGTCTTGTCACAGCTGGTCTTAGTAGAACTATTAATGGAAACTTCAGAAAATGCTTATGAATCTTATCCCCAGCTGGCGATGGGGCTTTCACAATAAGAGATGGATCTGCAAAATCAGCACAGATCCACATTTTCATTAAACAGTTCAGATGTTTTTCATGTTCAGCTCTTTCTTTCACATTGATCTGCAAAGCTTGTTTGCAGATCCAGCTCCCCAGAGTTGATGGAGATTCAGCTGTAGCACCTCAGTCTCACCCAGTCTTCACAGGGGTAATATTATATATTTTCCACAATATTAAAAAAAAAAAAAAAGCTAAATGTGTATTTTAGTGCCCCAAGTAAGTGGTATTGCATTATTCTTTTGAAGAATTTGTTCCTTGGGGAGTAAGTCGGGTGAAGATTTTCCAGTCATATCTCAGACCTTCTTAAAAATCACAGCAGATAGTTTTTGAAATGCCCTTTATACCTGTCAAACTAAATAACATTACAGATTTGTCTGCTCACAAAAGTGTGATGTCATATAGTCCCATTTGCTGCAGTTCGAGTCATTATCTATCTTGTCTAAAAGTGCAGTGTGCATGATCTGCAAGATCAATGTTGGGTTTGCTAAAGGGGAAAAACCAAGTATGACAGCTGCTGAATTCTCAAATGGAAAAGCAGAAGTCAAGATGCCATAAAACATGGCTGTCCCTGTGTAACTTAACTAGAGACAGGTAATTTACTAAACTAGTTGCCTTTTGCTGATCAAGGCAAATACCAGGAAGCACTATAGGAAACACCAGAGGTGCTTAGCTGCATGTGCTTCATTTGCAACTGTTGTGAGATCAAATCAGCAAGAATGAGAGAAGATAGCATGCCATTTTTGTACAGATAACCAAAGGTGCTCTTAACCTGTCTCTTCAGGCATTCCTGGTGGCACTGTGCTTTAGAGCGCCAATGTCTCCGTTCATTCCGCTCCCACACTAGATACACCTAGCAGTGGGAGACAACTGACTGGTATTTGGCATCCCTGCCAGCCATAAGCTGCAGGGTTATAATTTAGCCTATGGAACACAACCGGAAAGACCAGATTCAAGGGTTGAAAGATTGAAATGCATTTAGGCAAAAACTCTAAGTAGCAAAGGAGTTTTTGACGCACAGAAGAAGGGAGAGGTCCTGCAGTGTTGCTTTCAGATTAACAGTTCTCCAAAGATGCGCTAAAACTCTCAGCCTGAATTTCAGAGAGCTGTGAAGAAATTCATGTATGAACCTGTCAAATCTGTTACTCAGGGCCTATTCCATCCTCTAAAATACAGCATTTTCACTTGTTGCCTATTATGTACTATCCTATTCCCGTACCAAAAGCCTTCTTTTTTTGTTGCTGTTGTTTTGTCACAGATACATCAATGACATTTTACCAGCTCACCAGATTTCAGGTAAATAGCATTGTAAAATGTCACTGTTTGTGTAAGCTTTCTTTGGCTAACATGATGCTTGCAAGACTTCAGTGGAAGTCTCCATACTGGGAGGGGGAACAAGGCTAGACCAAGAGTTTTGAGAGGCAAAACTCCTGGCCCTTAGTGGGAAGGAGCACCCATAGGAATGCCATTCTTTTTAGTGCCTTTCAACTTTTTCTGGTATATCATTTCAAGACAATATGATTTTAAGAATTTTGCTAATTGTTTGTAGAGACTCCTTACCGATCATTATGTGCATTTAATAATAAAAGTCAAAAGAGCATTACTAATTAGTTAACAAAATGAAAGGGTAGGAAAAAGACTGAACTGGGCATAGAAATACTGAGGTATATAATAAATCTGTAGCAAAAGCAGTAGCAGTTGAAAAATCTATGAAGCTATATCTACATATTAACAATCAAAATTATTTTCTAGAAATAAGTTATAAACTTAAGAAAGGCACAGGTTCACAGAGAGAAAAAAGGAGAAAACGCTTACGTTTTCTATTTTTAAAACAGAACAATGCTCTTCTGATAAATTCTTAAACTTTAAATCCATTTCCTCGCTCTGCTCTGTGTTCTTTCCGTATTTATGTCTGGCACAAGCATCTTCAAGAATTGCAATATTATGGTAATTTATTGGCATAGATTTTAAGATGTGAATTTTGGTTCACAACCCCAGAAGGCAATACTGGGAAAGTCCCATTTTTAAATGTAGAGAGTACTGTGTCTGCTTTGGGGCAGAATTCTGCCTGTGTTGTTGATTAGCAGTGCTCTAAGTGAGGATGTCCTGCTTTGAGCTGGGGTGCCCTTCACCTATATTCTTAGGCACCAGAATATTCCTAAACCAGCTTAGCCCATCTATTTCTACAAATAACACTATGAGTGTTCAGATACACTTGACTAGGCAGAAAGGAATCTCTTAATTCCTGGTATTCAGGATGGACTTGGCTATTTTACAGTGCATTAACCATACAAAATGTTTTATTTATTTAGCTGTCAAAAAAATATATGGCCTGCCAACTTTATTTCAACTTCACTTCAAGCTGGCTTCACCCTTCCATGTGACTTTCTGACAGTATTAATCTCACAAGCTGTATGTACTGTAATATACATATTCCTGGCTGTTAAACTCCGGAGTGAATTCCAATTTTCTTCCTATACACCTATGAAGGTTTTCACTTCAAATCATCCATGAGCTATAAACTGATCTTCTACATTTTTATAAGAAATCCTATACCAGGTCACATCCTTTACCAAAATCTGTCTTTTGTTTTACTAAATAATTATACCTTTTTATATATTCACAATGTATTATATAATATTAATATTGGATTTAAGGAGGAAATTCTTTCCTGTTAGGGTGGTGAAGCCCTGGAATAGGTTGTCCAGGGAGGTTGTGAATGCTTCATCCCTGGCAGTGTTCAAGGTCAGGTTGGACGAGGACTTGGGTAATATGGTTTAGGGCGAGGTGTCCCCGCCCATGGCAGGGGGGTTGGAACTTGATGATCTTAGGGTCCTTTCCATTGTATGATTCTATGATTCTATATTATATATTTTGTGTGCATATTCAGTGTTAAATTGTCATTGACACTTAATAAGTGAAACACAAAGATGATACGTATATCTTCTTGCCTGTTCCATCTTTGGAGGCAGAATGGGAACAGGGTAGGAAAGCTTTCACTGTTAAGTTTCAGCATTTTTCTTTGTGCTTGAATACTTAGCAGCTAGCCTCAGGGACTGATGATCTCAGTATTCTGGTCCTATAATTGGGACAATATGAGGAATCTTAGAAATGTGAAAAGAGAAAAAAAACGTACCCAAACCCATGATTTCTGACTGAAATAACATGCAAATTTTTTAAGCAAAGGTGTCCTTCCTACAAACTTGATACTGAAACTTCTAGCATTTCTCTAACAAAATTATTATGACAGAAAAAAATCCAACATATCATAATGAAATATTTTTTCCCTGTCCCAGCTGCAATTATTAGCTTAAGGGTAAGTTTTTCAAGCCTGCCCAAAGTGGTAGGGGAGCCTGGGGCACTGAGGACGGAGAGGACGGAGAGGAAATCTAAGTTATTTCATCATCTAACAATACACATTGGTGGTTTGTGACATTTTCAGTCATGTTTAAGCAGGTAAAGGTACACAACACTGGCTTTTGGTGAGATTATGGGCCCCAAGATCAAGCTCCACTGAAAACAAGGGATTTTACATGTATGTAAAAACCAAAGCAATAGGTGTTCAATTGATTTTACAGCTATATTCTTGCTGAGATTGAGACATTAACCTCTCCCTAAATCTGGCATTTACTAACTTCTAGTGATTACACCCCTAACAGAGTAAGAAGCACAAAACCCACAAGTGTCTTATCTTCCACACAAAGAGGTTTGTCTTAGCTACAGCTCATCTTTCTCAGCTGTTCTTAAATGTCCTTACACACCTCACCTACCTGTTTCCGAAGTGAGGTAGCCAGCTCAGCTGCAAACCAGTAACAAACAGTAATGAGAGACAAGGAGATGGAAGAGGGATAACGTAGTTACTGTAGGGGTACCCTGCTTCTACAGCATTTTTCTCTTCTCAAGATTACAGGCTTTGCTATTTCTAATTTTGAAATAAGAGTTTAGCTTGTACGTTTAAAGCATACAAAAAAGCATACTAAGTATTAAAAAAGGAAAATGTTGCTTCCCTTAGCTGGAGTGCCTCCAAAATGTACCCGTGCTGGGGGTGGTGGTGAGGTGTTCATTAACAATTTTTTCAGGTGCACATATTTTAGAATAGGTGTTCTACTGATGTAAACACTTAAGTCAATGAAGTTTCATGTTCATGAAATAAAGCTATAATTAATGAAAGTTCAAATTCAAATGTGCAATTGCAAGAGATTACTAAAAAAAGGTCTGGCAAAATGCAAGCCACCCCAAACTCTATGATCAACAGGATTGCGTTAAGTCACTCAGTCATGCTAATTCATCCAGTTTTATTACTAGCTCTTCATTAACACTCACTCTCTGTGTAATTATGCAAATATATCTGAAGAAAAAGAAAATTCATTTCAAACCTGTTTTTTTAGTTCTGGAGGAAGTGTAATAACAACACATGTTTTTCAGACACTGAAACATAGCACCTATGAACATACCACTACTAATGACATTTCATTAATTTAAACACAACAGTTTCCCTGCATCAGTGTGGCAAACCTTTTTGTATACCTAAATCTAACTTTGACCTAACACTGAAGTTCACTTTCCCCTGAGGTGGGGGTTGGACTTGGTGTAACTGCTTCTATCCTTGATTATTCTGTGGTATCTCACTACTTAGGAGATACTTGGCTGTATTTGAATCTACACTTTTGGGAACTGTATTATCTTTCTGTTGTAATTATATGTCCTAGCTTCACATACCAGGCATGTTTGGGATGGGAAACCAAATAAGAAAAGAGAAGTAGTTGTGTTGGCTTCTTTAGCAAAAGAGGAAGATGTTGTGTGTAGGGGTGCTCCAGGAATTGCCATACCATGCTACCTGATGTGCCAGACTTCTCTCCATCTGTGCACAGATATGGTGTTGTCTCATGTGCAAAAGAAGGTGGCACTTGAGAGTTCTGAGCATGGCAGACAAAGGATCAAGAGATAGTACATGATTTAAAGAAGAATATTGTTTCTCTATACACTTGATGTAGGGAACGGTCAAATCAGAGGCATTTCTTCGCTGACTCTAAAAACCTTGAATCTGCAGAGATTTGCTGTTTCTGCTCAGTGATGCTCAGGTCAGCAGTCAATATACAACCAAAAAGACGTGAGTGAGAAACACAACATCAAGCATTTGTGAGCCCAGGCAGGATCCATCTAAATGCTGGATAGAGCTTAGAATCTGCTCAAAGATCAGTGTCTGTCTCATAACTAACAAGGGAACCAAAAGGAGACATTAAGATAATTTGCTGCCAACTGGTTATCTCTAAAACAATCACAGTCATGTTCTCTACAAGAACCTCCAGCTTTCTGCAACCCTCATAGATCCCACATCAGATCACAAATCACAAGGAGCAGTGAATAAATCATGCATGTGTGGTTCCAATTCAATACAAATTCGACCTTGACATCCAAAGGTGTTCCTGGAGTTTTTATGTTAGAACACTGATCCTAAAAAAGCAATTTCTCTTCTGTTTGTCCTTTGAACCTGGCTGTGTCCATTACTCAGCACATTCAAAACTGCACCTCAGGAATAGCAGAGCAGTAACAGCCCAGGTAATTTTGATTGGTACAAAGAGCAAAAATAAACATGAAATTTCCTCTCTGGACTTTTCCTATACAAAAGTGCAAGAGAGATTAACATTATAATTAACTGTTCTGCTCACTGAACAGCTGCAGTATCAGGTTTGACTTCCTCTTTAAGGAAGGTTTGGGTCTGTGGGATTTTCTTTTTCTCTAAAAGGGAAGATTAGTACTGAAGTCTTGGCCACAGTGAAAGGAAGAACTAATCTTACTCTCATGCTGTGGGAGTATGAAGTTGAATGGAACTTCTTCTAAGACGGGATGCCTGAATTATAGGTGCCACAGTGTTAAGCAAGCCATATGACTGAATCTAAGATGGGGCAGCACTACTTGGACAAAGGCCCTCTTGCGTGAATCTAAGGAATCTCTTCCCTACTCTGCAGCCAGTTCTGTACACATTCATCTGGATACCCAATTGCCAAATATTGTTATGTGACAGATATCTGAAGTTATCTGCCTCTTGATTTTGGTTGATAACATTGTCCAACGAATATATTTTTCATCTTATAAGTCACTAAGGAAAAGAGCTGGTTCCACTTAGGTCATGCTATTTCAGCTTCTTAGGACAACATCAGGAATAAAATAAACACTCACTCCGTGCCCTGCCCCAGAGAAGGACCACTGCATATCAATAAATTCAAAACTAAAAGAACATATTATTATTGTAAAGACAAGATAAACATGAAATGCTGTATTTCTGGGCACGTGCACACATATACTTCATTGCTCCGTGATCTCACTCCTCACAAAAAACAAACTGTTTAATTCTGATTTTTAAAGAGCAAAATCATTTGCTATATTGAAACAGCCCATTCATCACATAAAGCATTTGATTCTGTCACCTCAAGTACTTGTTAAATCACTTCCAGCTGCTACAATCAAGGGCTAGGTACTTCCAAGGTCTGACACTTTCTGAGCTCTATTACACCTTTAAGTATGATTCTTCAATCCAATTCTAACCTTCATAATAATCAAGTGCCCACTCCACTTAACTTCAAGGCAACTGGGGAACCTGGAATTCTCCATATATGCCTGTATCTGATTTTCAATCAGATCTCTTCAACCCAAGACTGAAAGCTCCTGAATATCAGCTAAGTATTAAAATGGCATCATTTGCAACTGCAACAGTGTCATCAGTAGCACTTCCATTGTTAAGCTCCTGTTTTTCCCAGGTCCAAACCAGAATGTTTAGACTAAGGCTGGAATTAAATATACAAGGAAGAATTTAGCTACAAGCACGCATGGTGCTTGCTTTATAAACAAACTCTGTCTGCTCACACAATTTGTTTATGCGAGTTTTAGCTAACTTGCTGCATATTACTATATTATGCTTTATGTGCTTACAAAAGGGGATGTCACTGACATTGTAAATACTGCAAGGCAGAAGTTGGTAAGAAATGTAAATGTGACCCCGGTTGTTAGTATGTTGCTTGTAGTATTAACCTCACAGTTGAAACGCTAACTAACATATGTCATTCCAAAGTAAGCATCATTGTACTAAGGAATTTCTTCCCCACTTCCATTGCATAAACTGGAAGAACATCTATTAGTTTTCCTTTTCTGTCTCTCAAAGCATTAGCTCCTGTCCACCTCAGGAGCAAGTCACTTAACTGTATCATTGCACAGTGATTCTAAAGACCCTGCAACACCTCCAACACTTTCAGGTACTAAATCTCTACAAGCTAATAAAACTGAAGTTCCCACTACAGTTTTTCCATGAGAGGCACACCTGTGGGACACTGTCCACTCTCCTGAAATGTGTAGGGACAAAAAGTGTCCTTAAAACTGTTCTTTACTGAAACATGGTTAAAATTAGACAGTGTGTTCAGTAGTTATTAGCAGAGGCAGGCAGACAGATAGATAGGAATCCAAAAGCCTAAGTTTTTTAGATCAGCTTAAAAAGGGTCAAAATGTTCTGACTTGCAGAAGCCTTTTAGTTTGGTTATGGGTAACAGCACAAGGTTGTTTGGGGTTGGGGTTTTTTAGTGTGCCAGTTATACTATTTGCCTTTTTTCTTTTTTAACTCTCAATTTCAAAATAATATATTTTTATTTTCTTATGGCAAAAACTTGAAATTTTTCCAGCACAATTAGCTTAGTAACTCAGCTGCCTAAATACTCTTGGACAGACTTTATTAAACATTAGAACTGAGTGTATGCAATGTTTTTAGAAAAGAAAGTGTTTGCTTTAATTTTTAAAACCCCCACAACTTTCCTATACTCTACTTTGAATGTTACCGGTAATGTGAATATATTTCACACGCAAAGCTGAATATACAAAGCAGCTAAAATTGCAGGTGTTGAAGAACACTCTCAGTATTTTTCAAATTGAAAGCTTTCTGTGTTATGTCAGAAAAGAACCCAAAATACACTTAAAGCAGATGCATAAAATAAAGGCACTTAAGATGGGTATTTTTTCCAGACAGCGCTGCTGACTTCAGGAGGGTCAGGAGCACACAGATGTGCCCCTTTAATGCTTTCAGACTGGGAGTTGGAAATTCGAAATGTGGCACTCCTTGCTGTTAATGGGCACACAAAAGCTGTTTGGTGACAGTAGAGAGAAAGAGAAGCAAAAGATATAGACACCATGAAGCACAGATGAGAAGAGCTAAGGTTTGACACAGACTCATTGACTGCTGCCCTGAAAGAAAGGAAAAAAACAAAGCACTATAGCTTCATCTAGTCTAGCGAATGAATAAATAGAAGATGACAGAAAGTCTTTTGGATGCTTATGAATGTCAAATACTTTTAAGTGGCTGCCTTTCCTTGTCACTTAACATTAAAAAGCCATATAAAAATACACTTATGCTCAGTCACTTGGCTAGAGACATAAGGCTAAGCTTAGCTGGCTTATAATTTATGTATCGATTAGATACAAATGTTATGGTTGTCTTTTCTTTTAAAACAGCCCCCCCCATACTTTATCCATTATCTTTGTATAGTTCTTCCACCATCTGTGTGCATTACTTAAACAGATTAACAAGTAGAATTGTAAATTAGTCCCAAAAGAAACCCTTTCAAATTCAAGACCTGTTGTTTTTTCTTTACTTTTTTCCTTCCCAGAAAAAGATGCTTGTAGTAGATAAATACACAAATACATTTTGAAAAACAAGCATTATAGTAGTTTGCTGGTGCATGAAAACTGAACAACCTAAGAAGTAAAAGCATCTAATCCTTCATGACTAGAGACGTGCATTTTGCTTTCTAAGCACAAGAAATAACTGATCAGAAAATCATTATTGTTTCCCATTCTCCCCTTAGAAATTCCCACTCTTTCGCTTGTGCTAAGATGTAAATTAACTCCTTACTCCTTGATGACTATTCACAGACTAAGTGAGCAGGAATCGGTGGTCCTGATGTAAAACAGAGGTAAGCATCAAAGGCCAGAAAGTCTAAAATTACAGCTAAGAGGTGGACCAGTTGTTGTCTGTGAAAGCTAATTCTATCACAAAAGGTCCTGAAACCCAGGAGGAAATCAAACAGCAGTTTGTACTGGGAGGAGTTAAAGTTTTCCCGCTTGTAACAGTGAACTGTGTTACTGCTTATTAGGGAAAGGAATTATTTTTATCTCCTTCCCGTGTGCCAAGCAGGCATAGCTCAGCTGCACCATTCAAATCTTTCTTTGTCACAGTTCCCCTCCTCCCCACTCCAATTCATTTATCTGCACAAGCAGATTCTTTCTTTTACCACTCGAACTCATCTCTGCAGTGTGTCTACATCGATAGCCTTATACTAAAATTAAATCTCAATGAAAGTTAGCTTTTTTTGGTAGCTGCAGCCATTTTGAAACTGCTTTTTAAAAAAAATTCCCAAACAAACAAACAAAAGACAACCATTGAACCAACCAACGACAACAAAAAAAAATCACTCCCAAATCCTGTCACTCCTGGAGACCTCATATTACTGAGGGTTTTAGACTAAGGGGAGATACAAGGTTTTTAAGGGGAGAGAAAGCCCAAGACGAGCTGGGGTCCTGTGCAAATACATTATTTCAGAGCACTATCATCTTACAAAACAGGATTAAGTGTACAGCAGGATGATAGCATGATCTCCCCACAGTCTCTCTTTTCCCTTTCCATTATTCCCTGTGCCATTCTGGGTTGGAGTTCAACTATATACAGTGGAGAGAGGAGAAGGCACATAAGAGATAATGGAGGTGGGGGCAAATGGTGATAACAAAGAGTGTTCACCACAAAAATGACTTGCTGGCAGTACTGAACTGAGAGACAGCAAAACCAAATTTCAGTTGTAAAGATTTGTGAAACAATTTCATAATAGTAATATATAAACATAATAAAGTAGCAAACTAAATTCTGTGCACAGTGTGAAAAATAAGCCATCTCCTCATCTCATAGTGACTGCTAGCTATTACCATTTAGGAACAAGATCTTGGAGATATTTTTGCTAGTTCTGCAAATATGTCACCTCAGAGCTCACTAGTGATCAAACAAGCATTGTTAAGAATGAGTAGGAGAGGAACAGTGAACAAACCAGAAAACATTGTCATGACACTGGGCATTCACATCTCAAATCATCTGCGTAGTTCCAGTCTTCTCTCTCAACAAAGATATAATCAAATTTGATAAAAGTCATGGCAGAAAGGAAATAAGAACTAGTAAATGTTGCACATCATCTGCTGAAGGAGAGATTTAATAGGATTCTTCATAAAGGAAGAGGTAGCAGAAAGAAGGCAATAAACATCACAAAGTGTCTGGGTGATGATTGTTCACAATTTCTCAGTTTAAGCTTAAAAAGACTGAAGGAAGAAAAAGGGTGTTTTTTTATTTTTTCCTTTTTCCTTTATTTTTGCCCCACCCCACAAAACAAGCTGCTCACTGGAACTAGACATGGGGGGATTGCATGTGTGTATTACTTAAGTTTCCTTTTCTATGTATTTTTTTTATTCTTTCGTTTTTTTTTTTTTTTTAACCCTTCTAAACTTTTTGTCATTATCAGTCAGGTGCTATTGAAACAAAGATGTAAAACCTCAAACACATCAGTAAGTGCTTTGTCATCTGTGGCCACTGCCAGGGGTGTAACACCGGGCCAGAGAGAGCCTCCGTTTTCACCAAAAATGAACTTCCCAAATACTCATGTGCATTTTCTTAAGGTTGCCAAATGTGGGTTCTATGAAAATAGGCATGTGTCAGTAAGACCATGTCCAGCTGCCAAATGCTATAAGGTCTTGATGGTTCTTGGACGTTGGGAGGGGAAGGATAGGAAGATTGAGAAAGTGTTTTCTAGAGCAAGGTCTATTTAATAACACAGAGACTGTAAAATTATGGGCACCTCACTCCCATAAGGAACATCAAGTTATTCAGACCTTCCAATACACAAACTGATGTGACACACCATTTGAAAACTACACAAAAGGCTTGTTGCCCCACCTTGTCAAAGACGTTTGTATTTGGTATCATGCCGCAGTGCTGTAAGTAGCAACAGTAGGAAGTACAATATAATAGAATCAGACACTTGAGTTCAGGAACATTAATAAAAGGCTAGAACAAAGCTATAAAGGGTGACTCTTCTTGGAGAAGGAGCTATCAAATATTAGGAAGTTAAAAAATGGTTTTGATCTTTTGACCAGTGAACAATGAACATTGTGCGTTTATTAGACTATTTCTTTCCTGTGTTCAGTATACATTAGACTTTTTAATATACATTGTATAACCCGTATAATCACTTTAAGAGAACTAACCCCAGTAAGACACAATGACTTTACCAATACTCTGCCCTTCTGATTAGAACAGGAGAGGTGGAGATCTACCTGTCCCACTGCAGGGCTGGGGGCTGCATGCACAAACCACCTCCCTGGGACATGGCTTTCTGTCTTGGATTCTGTTCTGCAAAACAAAGTTAATTATACAGTTTTCCCCTCCATTTTTGACTGAGCCCTTTGAACTGCACTGCTGAAAAGCCATTGAAGAGCAAGGTATTAGAGATCAAAACCAGATGCGAACTGCAGACATAGATCCATCATCCACAAAAGTTTTGCTTTGGACCTCAACTTCAAACTCTTCTCCTTTCTATCAGTGTTGCTGGTGGAGGATATAAATATGTCCACAAGCTTCAAGAAGGTTCAGATACAAACCTGAATGTGAACTTTCTGGCTCCTGCCCTTCTTTTGACTTTAAAGCTCATCTCAAAGGCAGCCTCCTGCACATGGTACATTCTCATTGAAGTGCATATTTTCCCATCTAATACTAAGCACTTCAAAGCACACTGCCCTGTTTCTCCACTGCTCATTGGCTTCAGCAGTGAACAGCAGCTAAGTTGCTAGTATTATGTCTAGCTTCTACTTCGATACAACATCAAAGGGACATATGTATATTTTAAAGAATTACAGCTAGAGCTGTGCAAAAACTTGCCTTACAAGCCCCAAACCTTAGTAGCATGTTTGTATCTTCACCTTTCTTTGTATTATCCTTTTCATGCTCTGTGTTAGGATCACAGAAAAAATGTTGATAGAACAACTCCAATTATTCCAAATAAAACCGACTTACTTTAAAGGTTCAGATAATGAATGATGTCCTTGGTGTTCACAGGCACTGGGGAGACTAACTTGTTTCAGTTAAGAAGGAATGCCAAATAATCACACAAATAATACATGCCTGAAGTTTTACAAGCTTGGCTTCCTTCCTTCTTGCGCTCTGATGTGTATTCCCCCAAGTTCTCTCATTCTCTCCAAATCATTTGCATGACTACTCTGCCTCCCTGAAATTACAGTACAAAGAAACTCCCTGCTCTGCAAAAATCCACTACCCTATAACCCATTTGAGAAGTTTTAAACATACATTTGACACTTTTCAGTTTAGGGATACAAGTGGATGTTAGGGATGCTGAAGTTATTTACCTAAAGACACTTCAGGTGCACCCCATTACTGGGTCACCATGCAGTATCTACAGCTTTCAATCTTTCACATACTCATCTTCTGAATACCTCATGGGAAGTCAAGAAGTGCTATTATGTCTGGTTTACAATCATGAAAATGAAGAGAGTAGAAGCAAATAGCATGGTTTGGGAAAGTACTTCAGATCCTAAATCACTTAACCCTCATTACAAGCAATGTAGTGCTGTGCTCCAGGGACAGTATGATAAGTCAGCAGCCTCTTCTACACTGCTCACTGGAAACAGCAGAGTGCTTCTCCAGGGAGCAACCTACAGGATTTTTCTAGAAAAAAGAAACATTAGACATATTCACATATGACTATACCTAATTCAGGGAAGCCTTTTTGAGAACAGCAGACTGATTTCAAATGTTTTGAAATGTTTGAAGTGTCACAGTGTATTACAGCATTCTTACCTCATGATCCTTGCCCCATTCTGGCTTTCTGCAGCAGATAAGTCCTGTTATATTTATATCCTGTTATAAATACCCTGTGATATTTGGGGTTGTAAATGCAATTCAGGCACCTGCAACACAATGGTTTCTGAAAAATTCTACCTTTTCATGACTTGGTTGAAATGAAGGTTACTTCAATCTCCAGAAACCTGAAGCGCTGTCGTACCTGAAGGGTCATCTGCAAAGAGACCATGTTCATGCATACGCATACACATGTGTGTATCTGTGCACAACTATATAGAGTCACTGGTCACTTCTGCCTCTGTTTATTGCTCAAAAATTCAGGAGAAAGTTAGTGACATACAAACATAGAATAGAATCATAGAATAGTTAGGATTGGAAAGGACCTCAAGATCATCTAGTTCCAAACCCCCTGCCATGGGCAGGGACACTTCATGCTAAACCATGTCACTCAAGGCTTCATCCAACCTGGCTTTGAACACTGCCAGGGATGGAGCATTCACAACTTCCCTGGGCAACCTATTCCAGTGCCTCACTACCCTAACAGGAAAGAATTTCCTCCTTATATCCAATCTAAACTTCCCCTGTTTAAGTTTGAACCCATTACCCCTTGTCCTGTCACTACAGTCCCTAATGAAGAGTCCTGCCCTAGCATCCCTATAGGCCCCCTTCAGATACTAGAAGGCTGCTATGAGCATGCCTTCTCTTCTCCAGACTGAACAGCCCCAACTTTCTCAGCCTATCTTCATATGGGAGGTACTCCAGTCCCCTGATCATCCTTGTGGCCCTCCTCTGGACTTATTCCAACAGTTCCATGTCCTTCTTATGTTGAGGACACCAGAACTGTACACAATACTCCAGGTGAGGGCTCACAAGAGCAGAATAAAGGGGCAGGATCATCTCGACCTGCTGGTCACGATCCTTTTGATGCAGCCCAGGATACAGGTGGCTTTCTGGGCTGCAAGCGCACACTGAAGCTGGCTTATGTTCATTTGCTCATTGAAAAGCCCGCCTAAGTCCTTCTCCGCAGGACTGCTCTGAATCTCTTCTCTGCCCAGCCTGTATCTGTGCCTGGGATTGCTTCAACCCAGGTGTAGGACCTTGCACTTGGCATGGTTAAACTTCATGAGGTTGGCATCAGCCCACCTCACAAGCGTGTCAAGGTCCCTCTGGACGGCATTCCTTCCCTCCAGCGTATCAACCAAACCACACAGCTTGGTGTCATCAGCAAACTTGCTGAGGGCGCACTCAATCCCACTGTCCATGGCACCAACAAAGATGTTGCACAAGACCGGTCCCAACACCAATCCCTCAGGGACACCACTCGTTACTAGTCTCCAGCTGGACATTGAGCCATTGACAACAACTCTTTGTGTGCGGCCATCCAGCCAGTTCTTTATCCACCGAGTGGTAAATCCATCAAATTGATGTCTCTCCAATTAAGAGACAAAGATGTCGTGTGGGACAGTGTTGAACACTTTACACAAGTCCTTGTAGATGACATCAACTGCTCTACCCCTGTCCATCAGCTCTGTAGCCCCATCATAGAAGGCCACCAAGGTGGTCAGGCAGGATTTCCCCTTAGTGAAGCCATGCTGGTTGTCACCAAGCACCTTGTTGTTTTTCATGTGCCTTAGCATGCCTTCCAGGAGAATCTGCTCCAAGATTTTGCCAGGCACAGAGTTGAGACTGACTGGTCTGTAATTCCCTGGGTCATCCATTTTCCCCTTCTTGAAAATGGGGGTTATATTTCCCTTTTTCCAGTCGTTGGGAACTTTACCTGATTGCCATGATTTTTCAAATATGATGGCCAGTGGCTTAGCAACTTCATTCGCCAGCTCCTTCAGGACCCGTTGATGGATTTCATCAGGACCCATGGACTTGTGCATGTTCAGTTTCTTAAGGTGGTCTCAAACCATATTGTCTCCTACAGTGGGCCCAAGATCATCATTCTCACAGTCCCTGCGTCTGCCTTCCAAGACTTGCGTGGTGCGGTCAGAGCTTTTGCAAGTGAAGACCTAGTCAAAGAAGTCATGTAGAACCTCAGCCTTCTCCAAATCCTGTGTAGCTAGTTCACCTGAGAGCTTCCTGAGGCAGCCTACGTTGTCCCTAGTCTGTTTTTTATTTGTTATGTACCTGTAGAGTCCCTTTCTGTTATCCTTAACATCCCTAGCGAAGTTTAATTCTGACTGGGCCCTGGCTTTCCTAACCTGGTCCCTAGCTTCCCAGACAACATCCCTGTACTCTTCCCAGGCCGCCTGTCCTTGCTTCCATCTTTTATAAGCCTCTTTTTTCATTTGACTTTTCCTCAGGAGCTCCTTATCCATCCAAGGAGGTCTCCTGGCCCTCCTGCTGCACTTCCTTCTAGTTGGGATGCAACACTCCTGAGCTTGTAGCAGGTGATCCTTGAACATCAACCAACAGTCTTGGGCCTCCTGCCCTCTAGGGCTATATCGCATGGAACCTTACTAAGCGGGTTTTGAAACATGGCTTGTTTGGAGCATTTTAAAGTACTGACAATTAGCAGATACCAAAAGTAACAAATAAAACAATAAGCTTCCAACAAACTCATCCATTAAGTCCATGGAGTTGATTAAACCTTTAAACATGCACTCATGAAGTCCATGGAGTTGATTAAACCAGTGTAACCTGAAGTACTTGTTTCATCTTCCTAACAAACAGAAGACACTCTGATAAAAAACAAAACAAAAGAAAAGACAAAAAAAACACCTCAAAAAGGAAAGAGAACATAAAAGTTTTCCCTCTTGATGGTATTTTATAGATGACAAGGCATGAAATGATTGATCAGGCACTGTAATGATGGATAAGGACAATTGGCTGAAAGGTCAAAACTATTAAGTAAATAATAAAAGTGAAAAAAAAGAGAAGATGGCACATTTCTCTCTGAGGCACAGTAAGCTTAAATGGCAGGAAGACTTAATGTCATCATCACACTGCTTTTGTTTAAGCTAAAAGAACACTGAATGACAATATTAGCAATTAGTTAAGCACTTTTGTTTGTTCTTTGACAAGTAAAATATGGGCAAGGTTAAGCATATTTCAGTTACTTCCACACATATTAACGATTAAAAATTCACATTCTTTCTTGCAAAGTTTTTCCTTAAAACCAGTGTAATATAGTATGATATACTTACTATTTTTTTCCCCATCCATGAGTTTGCATCTACGTAGTCAAACACAAATTAAAGAAAAAAAATTGATGAGTACAAGCCAGAACTTTTCCTTATGTCAGGAGTTACAGATCTCTCTAGATTTTAGTATAGTTATTCCAATATAGTTATTGGATTTAACCCAATCTATAGATGTGATAGTGTGTGTGCTGCTGCAGCACAGAGGGGATTACAGTGGTAGCAGCTCCTCTTTATTCTATAAGCTAAGCTCACCTGTCTCTGGTAATGGAAGTTCAGGGAACTCAATGTAGTACCAACTAACACACAGGAGAGCCCTGCGGAGCTTGTGACTGCACCTGAGTGATGGTGACCCAACTCTCCTGGATATGATGCTACAGACCAAAAAGCTCTGTAGAAATTCTTAATACCTCCTAACACAGCAAGACAACTTTGTGAAAGAAGATTTTCACCATACCAACTATTGGATTTATTTATTTCAATTGTATAAAAGCATTTTTCATTAACATAAATGATCAATCATGACATATTTTGTTCTTTATAAAAAGTAGTTTGGGTTAGTTGTGGGGTTTTTTCCCTCTTTTTTTTTCTTCCTAAAGAAACATCTGCAAAAATATCTCCATTACACCCACAAATCACTGAACCTACCCAGCATTTCTTGAAGAGATGAATTTTTTTATTGCTATTATTTTAAATGTGACTTTGCGCTAGTGCATTTGTCAACATTAGAATAATTAGCTCAAGTTTCATCAACTAGCTGGTGCAATCTGTTCAGAAGGCAACTTGGAATGTTAAAAATCCTAATAAGCTTCTCCAGCTTCTCAGGTAAAGCCTGAGGGATTTGATTTCAGTTCTGTCTAAAATGAGAGGAAGTCTTTTACAAGATAAATCAATACAGCTAAAAACCATAAACACAAAAAGACTAACAATAATGCTACTTTTTCTAATATTTCAGGTTGTTGCATACTTTCTTTTTAAAAGAAAGAAGTGTTTTACAAAGGAAAAACTGAACTAAAGCAAATCTCGAGCTCCAAACCTACAAAAGCTTCCATGCCTCAGCAACCTCACATTTGTGAGTAATCCCACTGAATTAAAAAATATTTGAATCACAGATAAAATGTTACCCTGTATCATCTACTTCTAGTGAAACAGATATACAGCAAGTAATTTCTATATAGTTCTTGGTTCTTGCTTTTCTTGGGGCTGTTTGTGTCCACACACACATACATTTGTGTATTTTAAGTGCAGATAGAATCACTTCAGGCAGAAAAGGAAAAAACACGCTTCTGAGTTATTGGCTGGGCTTAAACTATGACATCAATACACAAAAATTACTTATTGATAGTGGTTTGTCTCCACCAAAAGGCAGCACAAAAAAATGGCGTCTCTGGAAATGCCTTAAACAGCTGTCTGATCAAAAGCAAAACATCATTAAGGCAGTCTTTCTCGCTTAGCAGTCATTTGCAAACACAGATCAGTAAAGCAAGAGGCTTAGAAAACTTTCAAGTAGAGAAGTCACTCAAAGAAACTACATTAACAACATTGGATTGTATGGTAAGAATGACATTGGGATATACATTGAGGTACATGTGTACATTAAGGTACACAAAAGTACACATTGGGTAGATGGTGACTTCACTGAGGCAGTTGTAAGGAATGAACTAATATTGGAACAATACAGGAACAAACACAGACTTGGTTGCCTTAATTCAGCAAAGTCCCACAAATAGTGAGATGAAAGCACAGAGCCAGGCACAGCCTCAGTAGGGATGGAAGAGAAGAGAGGGAAGCTTCACAAATGGAACTTCACAATGAAACTGGGAATGAGCAATTACAGCATGGCTCAAAATTCCTCCTCTCCCTGGTATACCGTCCATCACCTCCTCCAACAGAGCAGAATTAACAGGCTTATGCATATGCTATTTGCACAATAAGAGAACCAGCAGATAAAAAAATAACAGAGAACCAGCAGATAAAAAAATAACATAGAACAACTTTTTCTGAAAGGAAAAGAGCTGAGGACAAGCCCAGTCACAGTAAAAGAGCACTGTGCTTTGCCAGCAATAAGAAAAAAAAACCTGACAATAACATCCTGCCTGCTTGATCACCTCACAGAAAGTATCTCTTTTCTTGAAAGGTGCCTTCTCTGAGAGATCAAATTAGGCTATAATACATTTACTAATTAGCGGTAATGTACTAGAAATTACAACTTGCAGGGGTTTAGCTAGTACTATTTCTCTTGCAAACAAAATTAAACATGCTTTTACAATCTGTTACCCAACAGTTTTCCTGGCTTTCCTTCTGTTTTGCCTCACACCAAGAAAAATATAGGGCCATGTTTTGATCTTTAGGCAATACACCTGTGCACCCATCTTCTAAGCACCACTGGGCTCCAGAGTTAGGAAAGCAGGGGGGAAACACTTCTTTGTTGTAATGGTGGGTAAACTCAGACATAAATTGTGAGTCACACTTTGGTCTATGCCATGTTTATGTGGAGTACAAATACCACAAATTCAGGCCTCAGCAGTTAGCTCGTAAAGCTGAATCCGCAGCATCCTCTTCCCAAACACAGGGTGGGGATGCCAGAACCATGCTGTTCCACACGCTGCACAGCAGCAGCATCTTGGAGACAACCAAAGTGCTCTAGAACAGCTTTAAAGTTGCCGTGGGTTAGATTGGAAACTTGGGCAGCCAAAAGGGACTCTCAGAAATACAAAAAGGAGAAGCAGCTTAAATCTCATGTCTACCTGTGCTGTAGGTAAAGAGTTGGTCCAAAGGTTGTTCTACTTGTGTAGGGCATTAAACCTGTACACACACAAAAGTTTTCCCATTCCTTCCCCTCTGCTACACAAACCAGAAGCCCCCACAGATCGATGTGCACCGTAACTGCGGACAAAGCTAAAGTCCTGTTGCTAAAGACCACCCTATCAGAATTGCAGGATGCACCATTATCCCTTGGGAATCAGAGTTCTCAGGTGCCTGGTTAGTAAGTACCATTTGTATCTCACATTACACTGACTGGAGTATGGAGAGTGGATTGAAGTATTCCTTCTCAGATCATAGCAGTGGGTGATGCAGAAAGGTTTAGTTCGTTTGTTTAAATAATGTTGTTGGTTTAGTTAGTCTGGTTGGGTTTTGCTTGTCTTTTTCAGCATGGTACAGAGCCTACTATTACTCACTGTAATTTTGCTAATTATCATGATCTTTCCTGTTGCTTTTCCTGCTTCAGTAGCACAAGAATGACCTTTGCCACAACTTTTGTTTTTCTGCCTAGTGCCCACTTCTTGCTCATTCCTTTTGAAAGCGTGAACAACACCTTATGTGTCTCTGCTCTCCCTCCCTTCCACAGAGTTTATTAATGCTCTCCCTCCCTTCCACAGAGTTTATTAAGCGTTCAACAACTTCTTCACTATAAGAGGAGTGGAATACGTGATTCAGTCATGCAAGTGGGCCTTGACAACAAGCACCAAGACTGACACTTTTTACCCAGTCCGTATGACAGCAAGAAAAACAAGAGCAAGCACATACAAGTTGAGAGGGAGCAACACTTACAAGTTCCATTTGGGTTTTGTTGCTGGTTTTGCAGCTCTATGTGAATAAGGGCTTATGAAGAGTTACATGATACATTCGTTATCACACACAGAACATCAATAAATAAATGTAAATTTCATAAACTATATTTATTGTTACAGCATAACACACATTTTTCAGTCTATTGACAGATTTTAATAAAAACCATATAACAAATATATAGTATATATAATTACTTGTACTGCTCTATAGTTCGCTAGGTTTCTTTCCATATGGCAGTTATACAAGTAACCTCTTTTTCCCTGAGTTGGCAAGCATAAGTGCTATAACGAACACTCCAGTGTAGAGCTCTGAAAGACTGAATGCATTAAATACTTTCACAGCTCAATTTGAAAATTGTTTTTTATTTCAGCCTTTCATGGATGAATTCTGCTTATGATGGAGTACCTTGAGTGGAGGTTTATTTGATCCACTGAGCGCAGCAATTTAAAGATGGCCACAATCTGAGAAGAGTGTGATACCTAACAAAGAAATTAAACTAAATATGAAAAATGGCATTCAACAGAGTGATTCAATCTCACAGAAGTATGGATATACCATTCCTTCTTGCTAGGATGTGGCAAACAACAGTCAATATTCAGCCGATCCCATCTCAGGTCATGATGATGATGATCAGACTTCAAGTTTGCTTCCAGGACTGTTATCTGTATTCGAAAAAGGCATCTTCAAAAGACAATCTAGAGATTTTCCTCATGCAGGGGAAGTCTAACATGATATAAAGACACCTCTGATATTTCTCCTTGTTGGTGGTACAGGACATTCAGCTAGGCAAATGGTATATGGAAGGAAGATCTTCATGGTTAGCTGCCCCACATTACAGAAACAGTGCTGACAGCAGTTGCCAGAAAACATAATAGCCTTTAAATTGCTCTGATTTATACTTCAACAGCCAAACATCTCCCTTGAGAACAGCACAAATATTGAGGTGGCTTAAAATCCTTGCACATGGTTTGGCAGCATCTGAGGACCTAAAGAACAGAGCTGCAGATACATTTACACATACTGAACAGTGAGAAGAAATGTTGAGTGACAGTTTTAATGTTCCATCCTTCCTGGTAGGGTGTCAATCTATTTGTAGTCTTTTAAAGCAATACAGCATGAGGTATTTCAAACAAGATTAAGCTGCTGACAAAACAGGTCTTCCAGTGGTCTGCATATTTTATTAAAGTGCTATAGCTTCTAAGTTACCATAAAATGGTCGGGGTTTCCCCATCTAATCAAAAGTCTCCACTTTTTGAATACCACTTGATGAATCAGAAGATAGTCGAGAAGATTAGATGTTCATCTACAGTTCTGCTGTAGTTGATCATAATAATAAAACTATTATTCAATAATTCAGCAATGGTCCTAAAGTGAATTGGCTTTTCTGGTTCCAATTATTCAGAGGGTAAGCAAGTACAGCAGCATAACCAGTAAACAGCATACACATTTCTGAGCTGCTGTTCAATAAAAAAGAAAATGGGAACCCTAGATGAGTTTCTTCAAATTTGATTTTTCAAGCTAAGTCTACCTTTGATATACAAATGCAGTCTCACTGAGGTGAAAAGAACTAATTCAACAAACCTAAAGTTGTGAAACAAATCTGGTGTGCTATAGACGGGTATCTAGAGATTTTGTAGGTGAAAGGACTAGTACAGCTGGCTTTTACAAAATTTTTTGCTCGCCTGCCTGAAAACAATATTGAACAGAGAATTTTTCTTGAAGTACTGCTTGGCATCCTTTCTTCCTGAAAAGAACTCTCCAAATTCCCAGAGTATTACCCCTTATTTATATTATTGCTCTCATGCTATCTATGGCCCTTCCACATTCTAAGTGTTGCCAGGGTCTACCTTGCTCCCAGTATAAATCAGAGCAGCCTTAGAGAGTAGCTGCTTCCCAGGCTGCTGTAAGAGGGGAAAGAAATAAATTCTTAGCTGTGCCATGGGCTCTATGCCAGTGGAAGACACTCTATAGATATTTTCAATCAAATACTTGCATCCTCAGAGCAGCATAAAACATCTAGCCTGAAAAACGAATTGGGCCCTTTGGTCCTTCCCCTTTAGGGATACTGAAATAAGCCAAAGCTTGTTTATCAGCTCCAAATATACCAAAACTTTGGAGAAAGTTTGGGTCTATAGCTGTATTTTATAACATGAGCCTATTCCTACCCCTGACATATCTTGCTGTGCCTGTGATTAGGAAAGGTTATGGCTGTGAATCATGGCTTGAGGAAATGTGTAGTACACCTGTGTACAAGAGTAAACTAAATTCAGTTTGCTATTTATCTACTGTATTTATCTCAGTTAAGTAAACTTCGAGTTTGTCAAGATTTCCTGCTGGAAATTCTCATGATAATACGAGTATAATTGCCTTTTTATTGCCACAGACATCTGCTACAGTTTTCAAACAAAGAAAATACTCCCCTCTGCCCCCCCCCCCCCCCCCCCGCCCTTCCCTCCCTCTCCTGGGTTTGTCTGTAACAAGAGAAAGATCCTCTCTTATTTTGTGTGTGTGCCTCTCAAAGCCATCTGAGGGGCAGTACAAACCAATCAGTCAACCCTTCTTCCTTCAAACCCTCTTACATTTTAGGAGGACAAGAAATGAAAAGCCATACTATACAGGTTTTAGTCAATTAAATTAGAGGTCCGCACACTAGAATGCAGAAGGCATTAGACATCTCTCTCTCAAATCCTCTAATTTCCTAGTAAGGATCTTGACTGCAATCAAAAAGCCTTTGTCAAAAGTAATGTGGCCAAGAAACCCTTAATCCACTGGCCCTTCTGTATTCTGTAAAGCAACCCTGCATTCTACCTGACTCTAAGGCGTCCTCCTGCCATTGAAGCAGAAACATGTGAAAGCACATGGACACGTCAGGCAAAGCTGATGGTATTCCCACAAACAGACTTGTGCCCTCATCCTCTCACTGAAGGAGAATGTGGGGATCACACCTTTGTATGTATTGAACTTAAGACATTTTGGTATGAGACTAAACTAAAGAAATTGAAACAAAACTGAAGCAGTACCAAGAAAGGCAAATACTGTCCTTCGGCTAAAAGGCACTCCAGAAATGTTTTGGTAAAGAATGCATGATACCCATGCAGAATCTATCTTTACTGGATAGATCCCACAGGAGGAATAGGGAAGAGAGTCTGGAACAGAGAGACCTGCAGTGAAGACATTCAGAAAAGCCTCCCTCTTGCTGCAGGCTAAAGGTAAGCCACCATCTGCCCTAGCTCATCATCACAGGGCTACAGTTAACTTGTCAAGCACCTTCTCTGGCATTGACTCAGTTATCGGAGCAATCACCCATCATATGGGGATGAGCAGGAAGCTGAGTGCTGAGTCATTTTACATGTTGGAAATAGAAACTGGATGAGGAAAGAGAATATTATCTATAGAAGAGACTGAGGCACAGACACAGATCAAAGACATTGATTACTGTGGGATGTATCTTTTAAATCAATTTTTGTTCCCAGCCTTGGACTATCTGCTGGACCTCTGCAGGAGAAAGGCTATTACACAACCCTGGCCTCCCACATGCAGATATCAATTCACATAGGCAGTTGTGTGCTCAGCAGTCACTTGTTTTGGAGTATGATGTGGCCTGGTAACTGCATGTTAAGGGAAATAGCCTCATCTCATGGTTTGTTGAGTCACCGCAGGGAGCAGCAGTATTAAGGAACTGCTGCAGTTTGGCAGGAGTGCTAGCCCCCTGTTTCATCAGGCTAGGCTACAGAGAGCTGACTCAGAAATCTTTAGGTCCTCCAATTGTTGCAGTGGATTTCCAACCATGCCCAGAGGGGGGAGGAACACATGGCAGCAGTTCTACATTGACTCTAAGCATCTAGACAGTCAGCATAACAGGGGGACTTTGGGGTGGCAGCATAAGACATAGCTGTGGTACTACTATAACCACAGGGTCAGTTGCTAACTGCATATACTATGAGGAGATTGTATTGCACTTCTTTTATTTTTTTTTTCTTTTCAAAAACAAAACCAAACAGCACAGGTCTTCAAATAAGATCAGATCATGAGAAACATCCCTGCCAGCAAGATCCAGCTGGAGTCTGGTGTGCAGGAAATCAAAGATCTGATCCTGTAGTCAGACAAAATTCAGACATACAGGTGAAAAAAAAAAAGACTCGTATTCTGTTCAATTTTCATATCTCAATCTTTGTTATGAACCTTCTAATGAAATGTTAGTGATTAAAGGTACTTTTGTAGATTATTCAATTTATTTCCCTTAACATGTAGGATATTTATAATGAGATTGTCAGAAAGACAGCAAAAGGGCAAGCACTTCAGAAGCACTGTGGTGCCTAAATCTCTACGAACTCATTACTATGTTCTCAAGGCAAACCTCAGAATACGGAATGCATTAGCACAGAAGAGGGTCATCTTTTGCTATGGTATAGGATCAAGGGTGAAATCTGTACAGGTGAATTAGTTCTCTGTTCAGTTCTTATTATATGCGTTAATTGGATTAAAATATATAAAAAGACCAAAGCTCAGCACTTAACACTTCATCTTCTTGAGGGGTTACATTATTTCCCCAATTTTTCATTAAAAACAATGGCTAAATAATTGCATTGGAACATCCAGTGACCCAACATGGACTAACGCTCAGATGGACAAGCATTAAACATCTGTAAACAGCACCACTTCTGCTAACACCGTACAGAGGAAGAGCACTTAAGTGAAGTTTTCAAATATTGTGGGTTTTTATCAAATGTATTCCCAATGATAAGAATCACTCCTCTAGTCAGCTACCAAGGACAGACGGATAAATTAGACGGCTAGCTAGCAACCATATGCTCTGATACAAAAATACAAGCATTCTGTTTCCCTTGTTAATAGCTCAGGAAATTTGAACCAACTTTAGTACTAAAAAGCAAAAAAGGTATCTGGCTGTCTGAAAGTCATCATACAGCACTTGTATGTACACTGCTCACTTTAAATAAAGGCTTGACATTATGTTATAATATTACACACCAGTTACAACTTTTCAAGAGACAGAAGTGGTTGTTAAGTCAGGGGGAAATGTATACTTGAAGTCATTTTTCAAGACATTCATCACTGTTGTCCCTATGAGCAGCACAGTTGTTCAAAAGTCAATGAAGCCTCATTAGAGAGGTGACCTTTGGGTGATTTCACCACATTAAGAACTGAAATCCAGGGTGTGGCCAAGGGGCTCTGAAAAATACAGCTGCAAAATAGGCCACTTGAAAACAAATTCAAAAATTAAAGATACTTTAGGAAAAATACTGAATCACAGCAGCTATGAATGAACCCTGCTCTGCCTTTCCACTTTGTTTTTTAGCATTTGGATTGAAGAAGAGAACATGTATCCTTCCCTGCCTTAAAGACATCAGAAAGAGTGACCTTAGTTCTTAGTTTTTCAGTGTCTGCGAGGACATGGTGGTAGAAAGGAAGCAAAATCCAGCAGCATGAGGAACCTACTTCTTGTATGTGGCCCTGCACACCTTAGGATTTGATCTCCTTGAAGTGAGGAAGGATTTCTAGCCTTCAGATTGAAGAAGTGCTTGGTGGAATGGAGAAGAATAAGCTGCAAAATGAAAGAAAATTGAGTGTACCCCTCAGGTTTTCCTTTTCTCTGAGATTAGAATACACAGTCATTACCACATTTTCCTGTGCACCTTTCCAGAAAAGTGGTGTGGTAGTACACTGAAAAAATAGTCTGATCACTTAAATCAGTACCAGTTTGGCTTAAGAGGCTGGGGATACAAAATGTACAAATTGATGAAAGGCTTCATAAGGGATAGAGTGCCCGTAGAGTCCAGTTAGTCTGGACTAACATACAGCAAGCCCTACTGCTTATTCCTGCTCATCCTGTTCCCATAGTCCCCACCCACTCAGCTCCACCACTGCAACTCTGTAGAGCTATAATCTAAAGAAGCTCCATGGCAAAAAAAATAAAACAAACAAACCAAAAACCTAACAGAAAGACCCAAACCATCCATCCCTTCAATTTTCTCTTTGCATTAATGGCAAAGGTATCCAAGCTTATCTTCTTTTCCTTGTCCATCAGCACAGTCATATTTAGAGGAAAAAGCAAAACCAAGAAAATCCCCTGCCCTTCCTGGTACTACTACTACTAATAGTAACAACAACCACAATAGTAATAACAAAATAAAGCAATGGGGATTACAGACTTCAACACAAATCTGACTGCTTAACTCTCTCTTTCGTCAGTAATAATCTCAGACAATTCTTTATAAACAACCTTATCAGTCATTTCTTCCTCTGCTGTCTCCCTTACTACGTGCCCAGTAACAAAATTCAACATCCTTTTGTTTGTATGGACTTAAATTCTCTTTAGTAACATTAATATTAGGGGACTGGAATGAGGGTGATTGCAGAATTTCTAGTAGAGTGAATAATAAATTGAAAATGACTACTTGGATTATTTCTGTAAGTAATGGGATCACATTAAGACAAGTGCGCAGAAGATAAATACTGGATATAAACTCCTGACAGCAAGACATCTTAGAATGAGAGATGGGAAGAAGTTCTTTTCCTTGAATTATTATTGATTTAAAACAGAAGAAAAAGAGCTGAAGTTGTATCATTAGAAAAGGCACTGGACTAGCCAAAAGCAAAAAGGGAATGGCAAAGAGGGAGAAAATATAATTATCTAAATAACTTACGCTATAAGCCTGCAGCAATTCAAAATATGTGTTGGTCTAAAATTTTGTGTGTGATCATGAAGAGAGCACTGTTATTGAAATTCTTGAGGGAAGCGGAAATAGGGAAAGGAAAATCAGGCCAATTAATCTTTAGCAGTCAATCCACTTTGGACTGTGCTTTAATGGTTGAATTTATACCATGATAAACAGGATCTGTCTCTGACATAAACCTTCAACGTTCTTTTTGGGTGCACCTATATTTACTGATCCAGCAGCTCTGTGAATGAAAGGAAAAAGGGGAGGTCAGTGTGTTTATTTATTTCTACACAGAGCCCATGAATTGCAAGAGAAAATTCCTTGCTTGCATGAAAATGTAGGTAAAAAAAAAATAATAATTCCTGGAAAAGTCAAGTGCCATATTGTCTTGTGATTAAATGTTAGGCAAGTTGATAAAAAACTATTCTGTTTCTGATTATTAAGCAGACCAGGTTTTAGTACCCAAGTATCAGTGAAGAGCCAGTCTTCCTTATTGGACGGCATTTACAAATGCATACTATGGGACAGTAACCTCACTTCTCAGTGAATTTGTTCAGCTTGCACTGTAGACCCATGGTAGCTGCAAAAGTAAAGGGGAAACACTCTGCAAAAGCAAAGGGGAAACACTACACTGGGAGGAGCAGGGGGAGAGATGCAGAGTGGAGAGCAGGACCAGTGGTATGATGAGCAGGTCAGGACTCCTCCACAGGCATTACCCCCTAAAGTAGCAAATGGCAAAATTACATTGCTCACCAGTCAACTGACAACTGTTAGACCCCTAGTAAATGAAGTGAGAAAGAAAAAGGGAGAAAACTTGTGGCAGGGACTTAACTGCAGACTCCAAATCAACTCAGAGGATGCCCCCTACATGTACTGGTGACCTTCATCAGGACCTTCTTCTGCAGACACTTTCCAACACAAAGAAACACAACAAATCTCCATATTCATTTAGATGCCGGGTAGCAAAGCCAATATGGATAAAGACTAATTAGTTTGTGGGAACCTCCTCACCCCTGCCAGGGCTCTGTTATAGGGGTGGCTTCCTGCAGCAGGATAACAGCACACCAAATTTATTGAAGTTGCATGGCTACATAAGGTAGCCATGCAACTTCAATAGTGGGGTGGAGGGGAATTTCACTGTTGTGCTGCATTTCTCTTTTAATGATTAATGACAGCTCCCAGTGATTCTTACCAGCCCTCATCCCAATCTTTTTTAAAAGCAATTAATAGTGTTAATGTTTCATTGTGTTCAGCATAGTTGTAGGCAGGCTAATTTTAAGCTACCTGCTAACAATAAGTGAAACTCTACAGGGACTTTGTGATTTTTCTAGTGCTTCAGCAATCATCTGACAACTCGTGAAGCAGGAGCTGGCTACTGCTGAGGCTGGGATTCCCACAGCAGCAGTGTGGGGGATTGGGAAATTCATAAACTGTAATGACCCAAGATCCAAGCTATCCCAGGCTGAGCAAGGCTAAACCCAGCCTTTCAAGTATATTTACATTGCATATAGGCACTTCACTGTGCTGACTCCTGAGGGCACAGCAATTTTCAGAACAACTCAGAGCAAAGGAGCACTCAAATCTGGTTTTAACAAAGTCAACAGGAAGCAGTTCAGTCCTCAAACCTGGGGATCATCTGGGCTTCACCTGCAGTGTGAACATGCCCTCCCTTGGCCAGAGAGGAGTCTGGAAAAAACAGCTGAATAACCTGCTGGTGAGGGAGCTGAGCATGCCCTTAAAATATGCCTGCTATTTAATATGGCCTTGGATTTCTGATGTGCTGAGCTTAATTTTTTCCAGTCGAGTCACCAAGACCACAGAGGATGCCCTGCCTCCCTGAGTATGCAATCTCAGTCAAGGTGCAAAAGTAAAGATACAGGTACCTACAAATCCCTCCCCAGTGTCTCATACCCTCTAGCTGTCCTGGTCCCAGACCTCAAGTAACTACCCTACTGGTACTCCACCAGTGAAACTTTTCAATTCTTAATACCTTTTACCTAAGACTGCAAGCAGGAGAGTTAATAATAGACTGCTGTGGTTAAGAACAAATTCAGGAAGACTTAAAATTAGTGTATTCCAGACTCATAAGTAAACACCTGCCACTGTTTAGCTGCTACAATAGCGCCATCAGCAATCAGTTGGGTCACCAATAAATAGATAAAATGGAATATATGCACACAAATACAGTGTTTCCTGCGTCATAAATAAGATCATTGCCAATATTACCTGCGAAATGATGAGTGCAAATCTGCAGCAAGAGTTATTCATACAGTAATCACAGGAAAACAATGCAACAAACTTGTATTTCTAACATCCTGGTCAGAATAGCATAATGCCACTGAAAGAACATGCAGACAACATGGTCCTGCCCATTACCTATAGATTAAAAAAACAAACAAAGACCTCTTTGGCAGAGGGAATGTTTACAACTGCACTAAGCAGGTGCTTCTCACACATTTTTATTCCACCTTGCACCTTCTGTTGTAAATCAGGTTTTAAAAAGCAGAGAGCAGCACTGTGATCTTATGTCAAGAATGAGAGATGTTTGTTTAATGGGCCTTTAAATTGTTTGGTTTAGAAAATACGTCTACCACTGCCAACACAATAACTTCCCACCATATTTTTTTAACTTGCTCTGGCTTCATGCAACCAGAAAAAAAAAAAAAAAAGGAAAAAAAAAGGAAAAACAGATAACAGTATAAATAACAATAAAGCTCAGCTTGTTTGCATTTTACTGAACCACTGCCTCCTAGTTTCTTTGTAGTCAGCTTGTGGTTGCAATCAGGTTTTGGAATATGCCCTTTTCAACAATTCAAGAACAAGAAAAAACACTGATTGTACCACTCAGATCTTGAACAGATGCTCTATTTCACTTAGTGCAGCTTTGAGGTTAGAATGAAACGTGGGTGCTAAAGCTCTGAATCTAGAACATGGTTAGGAGTCTTAGGCACATGGGTTTTGCATTTCACTGTCTTGGATTCTCTCAAGGCTCCTTTAAGAAAGTCAGCTGGTTTTTAATAGTTACTTGAAATGCACTGCTTAAAGCACATCAATTTATCTTGCTCAACTATGTGATGTATATGTCTCAAACACTGTTATAGATCTGATGAAATATAGTTTATTATGTATCTGTTTCATTTTTAGAGATCTTTTTTCCACGTTTCTAGGTAGACTGATGCAAATATTGGAGTCCAATTAACTTTTGTTTTCTTGTCAGGTCACAACTGAAATAGTTTTCAGCTTTTCAACAGTTTTGCACATTTTTTCCCTGTTAGGTCCATTTTTCAGGCCTCTAAAACACAGGAAAGTTTTAAATATAATTTGTTCTTAATGGCAGAACAACTTTTTCTATTGCCTGTGGATGCATCTATGCAAATTTGCTCCAGTGACAGCAATAATAGTGAGCCATTTCAGGTCACAAAACCACTCAGGATCTGACTAGGAAAAAAAAAAAAGAAATTGTTTCTGAGGACCTGTTGCACCTACTAGTTTTCCTTAAAAGATATAAAATTAATGTGCTGATTAAATTAGAAATTAGACTAATTATAGAAAATTCCAGAAGCCCTTGGATAGCCAGAAATTCCCTAAAGCTAACAGCAGGTGATGCTATTTATACTTTGCTGTTATAAATTATAAAACATTTCAGAAAGTAAGTGGGGCTTGAGTGGTAATACGCTGATTAAACTGAAATTGAATGGAAGAAGTAAACCCCCCTCCCTCACTGATCTGTAACCAAGGCTTCTGGTTTCAAAAGACTGAGAAGGTTGATGAACCAGTTAGTAAAACCAGTTGGACTTTTCAGGTGTTTCAGTTCTTTCCTTTTCAGGTAAGAAATTACAGACAGTCTACCTAAGCTTTCTCCACTTGATATCCCCTCAAAGCACACAGATTAGGTAGAATTTATATATTGCACAAGAGAAGAATTACTGAGAAGGACTCCAAGCACAACAGGATTAGTAACAGTGTTTTAAAGAGTACTAAAATGAAACAGAAAGCTTTCAAGAAGTGAAAGAAGGTATTTATACCAGAGAGTAACTGACAATAGGAATTAAGTGAGAATGACCTGAGTCAAGCAGACTTTGCAAAGTAATGAACATAAATAGTAACTGATTATTTGTCCATATGAAATCAAAAGGAGAAAAAAAAAATAAAAGCTGCTGCTATGTAAAGACTGAGAAGCAGAAACTGAAAATAATTTAGATATTTTTCATTAGCTACACTTTGGCTTTCAATAAAAGTCATATTGCCAAACCTGGTGTCAAAGGCAGGATAGCTAACAAAAGGGGTAAGCTTACATAGATCTGAAGTAGGAGAAAAAGGAGCTTGATGAATCTGTGTCAAAACACCAGCTAATGTCTTCCCAAGTTTCGTGAAAAGAACAAGGGCATGAAATAGCAAGTTATTTCATAAGGGTTTAAAAAGTATTTACATTCAGGGAGCCTGAGACATCATTAGAAACTCTGGTTTCATACCTGTATTCAAAGCATGGGGAAGAAGTGAGCAGCTCTTTCCCTTGCTGAATCATCTGACCTTAATAGTACATAAAGCTTCAGGAAAGAAATCTAAAGTAAAGAATTTTGACAAGAGAAATGCAGGAAAAGAAAACAGTGACACAAGCAGAGAGTAAGATAAAATGCAACACAGGTTTGCTAAAGGTAGTAGTTGACAAACTTGACATCCTTCTTTGACAAAATTTTCTAGACAAGGGCAATGCGGCAGATCTTAATTTATTTGGTATTGAGAAAAACAGTGGATTTTGTGTTACACATAGCATTTCTAGTTAAAAGGGAGAAGACGGGTTAGGACTATATAGCTAGTAGCTATAGAAAGCGGCTGAAATACAAAAATTAGTAGGGCTGGCAAGGGTAACTGAAAACACTTTCTCAGTAGATGACTGTGAAACAACCTTTACTTTCATTCAATACCCCTACACACAATAAAGGGGCCTGCTGAAATTTCCTGGAACCAAGGAATTCAGAAAATATTGTCAATGTACAAAAGAATCAAAATACTGAACAGGAGGTGGGACTGTGTCCGCATTAGTGTTTTCATTTGGAGCACTTACTGCCCTCTTGAAGTGAACTTTGAAGAGGCAGTCCAGTTGATAATGGGTCTTTGCTTCACAGGGCCAGTCTGGGCCTCCTGCCAGTTCTCCTCTGACTTCATAGCACAAAGACTTAGGGCATGGGAGTCCTCAGCACAAGCTGTTTCACTTGGTGAATCTGCTCCTGTTGCACAGTGCTACTTGCTAATGCAGACATAGCAGTGGTATCCTTGAGGACTATACTCGCAGAAAATATATGTAACGTATACAATTCCAGGTCATACATCTAAGATTAAGAAAAAAGCCTTCATATTTGGAAATGCCAGAGGGGAAAAGAGGTTCATCAGAAGATGAATTTTGAAACATAAATGTAATACAGTAAATGTGCCTGTGAGGAGAGGGAATGTCAGAGCAGACTACCAGCGAAAGCCCACACCTGCACCTTCGATTGCCTACATGTAACTCCTAAGTTTGGTCTACTATATACTCTGTTCCAGGGCCTCTCCATCCCTCTGCATCTCTCAACCACCACTTCCAAGCAGGACTGAATGAACAATTGCATCTCATCTGCTCAGCTCCCAACAGGATGCACCCAGCAGCCCTAGTCTAACAGAGACTATCATTTGCCCTCTTGAAAGAGAATGGAGAGGGGCACTGCCACTGCTCTGGCCTCCTGGGACAGATGTCAGCTGTGGAGGGAGACTCAGCTTTTCCCGTTGACCACTCAGGTGAGGAGCACGGCAACTCTATTTTGTATGGAGCATGGATCAAATGTGTCTTGTGCATCACTTCACTGCTGGTTGGCTTCCTGACTGCAGATGCCTGCCTGAGATGCTGATGGGTTTTGAGGTTATTTTCCTTGAGCAGAGAGGTCCAGGACTGTCTCCACCCGTCATAGGAGAGGTACTTGTGAAATTTTCTGGTTCAGAGAGGTTCACACCTGCTATCTTCCACCAAAGACCCAGTTTGGGTATCTGGGAATGGTTGATAGCCCATGCTAAATCTTAGTAACAGATTCTGGGGTTAAAAAAACCTGCAACAAACCTTCAATAGCAAAACAAAAAAAACCTCACACCGATAGAAAATACAACATAGATGTAACCAAAAGCTGAAAATACACTGCTACGCCCTTATGCCACCGGAGAGATGGGGAGAAGAAAGGCCTGCATATATGAGAAATGGAAGGCAGTTAAATGTGGTGCACAATTAAAAGGGATCAGCATAGGCCGCCTCCCCAGCCACGCATCCCCTTCCTTCATCTCCTAGTGGTCCTACTCCATTAGCAACAGTAGTAGAAATCTTGTGTTTTTCCGAAGCCCCTGGAATCAGTCTGCAAAAGAGTATCCATTCAGAGCCAGTATTATGAACTATTCAAATTAAGCTGGTAGAGTTATTGTTTTCTAAGTATGATTGAAAGGTATTTAAGAAGGAATTATTTTGATTCCTTAGTCTTGGTTAAGAACTCAGCAGGTGGAAATCTCTCCAAAATCTGCCCTGAATTGTGGAATGTTAAGCTATTTAAATTACATTATGCTCAAAAGCTATAGTACTGGATGACATGGAAAAATCCAGAGAGAGCTAGATCAATCAGAAATTAAGAATTCATATGCCATTTTATAAATTAATGATTTAAGTTCTCATTTATACAAATGCTGTGGTAAACAACAATTATCAGAAACCTCCTAGTGTAGAAGAAACAAAAGGGCCCAACACCATATGTTAGTGACAAAGTAGTTCAAGAAGTGTATTTACTGAAGTTCCTTGGTTTGTGTGGGGGTGTGTGTAATATGTATCATAGACACAGAATTATGTATTATGAGCCAAATTCTGCTCTCAAGCTTCATCAGAAACTTTAAACTGGTACAATGGAAAATGAACACGCTTCCTCCAAAATCTATAAATCTCTTTTGAAATAAAGACAAAAAATAGGAACTAAAAATATTTACCATCTGGAAGGTACATATAGTCAACAAAAGAAAAAAAGATACAAAATAGCTACCTACTCATTAAAGTTGCTTACCTTTTCCATATATGCAGAGCCATCCATCAAAGTTTTCTTTTGGCACCAAGCTTACTTGCATATAATGGAGATGGTCCTTCTGTATTGCCCTGAAGAGAACTGGGTGGAAGGAAAAGTCCTTTTAAATAAATAAACAAATAAATCAGAGGGGAAAAGGTGTTTCCAATTCTTGTGTCAGCAGTGCAGGATCAGCTAGCTGAAGGGTCAACACAGGAGTGAGTGGGGAAGATAGAGGTTGAGTGAGAAGAAGGGACTTTTCGATCCAAGTTCACTGCTAAAAGGTTGTGTTATGTACATATGCACTCAACGTCTAAAACAAAAGAGTAGCTAAAGTTCTACAAACTAAATAAACCTTTCCTCTCCCATTTCTTCCTACTTTAGTGTTTAGTGCCAGATGAGAACTAAAGGCCTAGGCAGGAAATATCCTTAAGCTTCCAGAGGTAGAGCCAGATGTACTGAAGAACTTTGTCCTTTGTTTTTCTGATAAAATGCTTCTATAACAATATTATGGAAGCATTTAGTTACTCCCTATGCTTGAAGTCTAACAGTTTCGAAATCACAATGCTCTTAAAAGGAAGCACTGTTGTTTCAGTTATTTACCACAATAATTCAAACAGCTTTAAAAATACATGCTTCATTTTGCATAATATGTTTAAGGCCACAGTCAAGGAAAAAAAATAAAATGAAATATATCCCCATTTCCCAGAAAAAAATTAACAAAGCTGAAGTGTCCCTTTCTTCCCTTCCAGGCTTGCAACAAATCAGGGGCATTGCGTGAGAAATTATTATGGATAACTAGGGAAATAACTAGGAAGTTACTAAAATGCTATTTTATTATGTCTAAAACAATCCAGATTTAAACTGATGTTAAAAAACAAATCTGTTGCTGCACCTTACAATTTATCTCTCTGTTCACTATTTTGAATAAATGCAGGAAAACCCAGAGTGAACAAAAAGTGTGTTGCTGCTTCTACAACAGGGGGCTTGAAAATGTCAATAGTGAATTTTAGTAAAACAAGCTGTGAGCCAATCCTTCTGTCTTGTTATCCAAGGCTAAAGAGACAGAGCAGAGTGAATATGCTGTTTTTCTTCTACACTACTAGAGACACACAGCATCTAGTGGAAACGGACTTTTATGCTCTCTCTGTGGTTTAGCCTACTGCTACTTGCAGTTCCCATGAAATCAAATGATTTCTCCATTACACTCACTTCCATAGGAGCTGCTTACAGTGCAGTACACAAAGACTGATATCATATTAATCATAGGCAATCTGGAGGAAATAAACCCAGTAAAACAGACCTGATCGGTAGATCTGAATGGCCTGTTATGGACTGCACATATTCCTACTTGGGGACACCAGCTGAAATCAAGCAAAAATACATGGAGTTTGTATCTCATGACATTGGAAAAAATATATGCCATAATCTCAGCATATCAGAAAGTATGTGCACACAAATACATACACACATCAACTGCGTACTGGCAAGCATTCTAACTAACCTGGCAGGGAGAAGGTTTCTTCAGAGATAAAGAGATGAATAGAGACAGAGCAGTAAATACTGTTGTCAACTCTTGAAGTAGATCATGTCTGGGATACATTAGAGGATAGTAAGGAAATGGGTTTGAAGAAAAAAAACTATCAGGTACAGGTAGACCCTAACTCCAAGGAATGTTCATCTAATGGACAGTTACTCAATGTTTATCAAGTTCCCATGGGCAGTTTTACAGGTGTTCACTGAATGTGAGAAAACAGCAGGTTTGGGTCAGTAATGAGTTTTAGTGTCGCTTTCTCATGTTTTATAATGCAGCATCCTTACTTCTTATGGAGATGAGAACAACCAATCAAGAACAAGTTGTTTAAGAGATACCAGATGTTTCATATCTTACTGAGATGACGGCAGTATTAGTTTATGGTCTGGGTGTAATCTGGAGTCTACCCCTAGAATTTCCCTGAGCAAAGTTAAATAGTTGTATTTCAATGTAGTTGTGCTAGATTACAACATGATTTTGTTTTATTCTGTAGACAGACAGGATCTTCACTTTGTATCATCTTCTGGAAGCTAGCTTCACACTGTAAACTGTTATTTTCTTATGCTTTACAATAAAGAACCAAGAACATAATCCAAACCCCAAAAGAATCCACCTCCTGAACACCCCCCCCCCCTCCCCCAGCATTTATTATTCTAGCTTCATGTGAGTTTTGCTAGGATAATTTCTATAGTCAAGCCTTATGAACTACATGAGATTTAGACTGGAACACCATTTTTATCCCTGCATCCAAATGCTCATACTCACAAAAATAGCCAAAGCACTTTCGGTAGAACTTTTTAGCTCCACATGAAGGCACTAAATGAATTACAGTATACACTGTATTCAATAACAGTGAATACTTCAAAGCTTCCTAATAACTAGGGCATGAATGTAAAATGTGTTGCTCTGCACATCTAAGAGTTTTCCCCTTTCTCATCATGTTCTTTGAAAAGGTGGCTTTATTCAGATTTTTGTGACTGTTCTTGTTCTACAAAAGCACTTTTAGGATTTTATTGAGGTTTACATACACCAGTGTTCAAGACGAAAGGCTTTCATGTCAATTATTAATAACAAAATCTTTCATCTGTCTATTTAAAAAAATAAAAACATGATCCTTTTTTTCCTCAGTTTGATGTTTAATTTAGAATGAAAATCAAAACTCTTTAAAAAAGTTTTCCTCACTATCACAAGGGAAACGATGATGTTTTTAAGAATTCTCTCTATGAAGATAATGCCAGCTAAAAATAAAATAGAAAATAATAAAATAAAAGGCTTAATCCTTTTTGAAAAATGTTGAGCATACTTAATGATTTCAACAGGAGTAGAAAGGAACTCAGGATCTCATGGAATCAGAACACAAAAATGCTGTTTCTACTAACGCACTTGGGGATAAACAGTACATTGGTTTAGAAAGTGACCCAACAGGGACTTCCAGAGCTGTAAAAAAATTAATTCTTTATATAAAGAAAACCCTGTCTGGTTTAACATCTATTCCTCCAAAACATTCCAACAAGGCCTCAGACCAGCAATGTATTACCACTGTGCATGAGAGTTTGCCCTTTGATGACCTGGATGTCCTGGTGTCCTTGCTCATTTTGTGGCGTATTTTCTCACGTACAGACCCCTAGGTCTATAGTACATGGAATTGAAGTCACTGGTGCTCTGCAAGAGTAATTTTATAGACCTTCTTGTGTCATTGCTGCCTACATGCCATTTCAGGTCTCTGTTTAGGACCTCTGTCAGATTTTACAGGCCACTTAACATTCTAATTTTAACATGACATTTCATTCGTTTTTATTTCTGGAGCACTAACTGCTACAGAAAAGTCCTCCTCTCCAAAAACAATGATCAGGTAAGTGTCACTTCACACATACTCCCCTCCAAAATTTCTGATAGCTCTACCAAATTTTGTATTTGGAGTTTGAAATGAAAGGATTTCTTTCGAGACAACAGTACTTGCAGTTCCTAGATTTTCTTTTACAAAGTTCTTGCCCTTCTAATTACATTTGTGTTTCAATTAAGATTTGGTGTTTCTAACACATGCTTCATAATTTAATTTTGAGTTACAGATGTACCTTTAAGTACTTTCATACATCTTCAAAAAAATAGAAGTGCTAGAACAAGCTGCGTAACATAAAATCAGGTTCTTACATATTGTTGTGAGCACATCTTGCTGTGGTCTCTCAACAGGTTTAGGAATCACACATATTAAAGTGTTTTGCTGCTACAATATATCCTGACTTCAGTTTTCTTTCTCTTCCTCTTGCCTTCAGGACCAGAGAGTCGGTGTCTTTTTGGGAAGCAAAAGAAAACAAAGAAAGAATAACAATCCTGTGACCACTGATCTCAAATAGATGTTGAGTTCAGAGTGCAGGAGCTCTGCTCTTGGGACAGTGAAATTTGCCTATGCACACACATTTCTCATATGAACCACTATGGCATGAGTGGTAGAAATCTATATGAAGTTCTTAGTGTCATTTTGATTGGTTGTGCTCCCATTAAGCTGAGGGGAAATGACTGTTAAAATCAGGGGGGCTACCTGCAGAATTATTCCAAATGCCAATTGCAGCCATTTGTGGACACTTGTGTGAACCACTTTTAATTTATTTTGTTCTTAAAAACATCCTTTAGCCTAAATCTGTAAGAACAGGACTAGGTCTTCAGTTACAGAATTGTTCGCAGTACAAAGAATAGCAACACACATCTTGGACCTCATCTTGATGAAGTGTCAGTAGACTTATTTAAAAAACTAAAAGATGGTAAAAAATAAATGCCCCCAAATACAATTTTCCAGAAACTTTTCCTCTGCCCAATGCTGCACTTCGGAGTGGTTCCACACTACTTTCTCAGTAGTCAATTTTATACTTTGATTGCCTTCAACTAGCAGCTCCTATTGCCCATAGAAGCTGAATTCTTTCCATGGCCTTCTCAAAAAAAGTACATGAGCCTTTAAAAAGTTTCAGAGTCATTCCAAAATGCTATTTAAAAACTCCATGAGAACAAGCACATATTGTGCATCTGACAGTGGAGATAGAAGAAAGATACAAAAGCAGCAATAGCCAGTTTAGGTCCGATGACTGGGAGTAAAATATTCAAATTCCCATTTCAAATTCAATACTTCTTAATCATATAATGTTATAGCCACATAACATGTTATATCCACTCTTATACCTTAGTTTTTCCCAATATATACTGAAGGCAGCAATACCCCCATTTCTGAAAAGGTTTGAGAGTTTTGTACAAAAATCACCAGGTAAGAATAAATAATCATGAATTTGGGTTATTAAAGAGCTTAAGGGGCTCTCTTTCTCACATGACTGATGTTTGCCTTGGGAAGAAAATTAAGTCTGTGGGCAAGAGTTTGCTTTCTATTACTTTTTTTTGCCTTTAATTGCACACTCAACTGCTCCTTACTTTTCTTCTTCTGATTAAGCTATTGCTAATCTGGAAATCTTAACCAGATTCTTAAGTGAAATAAACCACTCACCTTTTTATTTGACAGTGTTGGAACTCTCTCATTGTATTTGGAGGTACATTAAACCCCTGTTCTTGTTTTCCTTCCTTCCCTTTCTGCCACCCAAATGAAGAAGCTAATCCTGTTTTACTTTTCCTGAGTGTGATTCATCTGCTCTAATTTAGGCACCATCTGCCCAAGGTCTGAGGCAGGTACCCTCCATTCCCTTTACTATAAATACAGAGAAACCAGCCTCTCCAGAGAGCAATTTATCTTATCCCAAGATGTGGGTGTCTAAAATAGGTCAGAAAAATCACACTCTGGAGATACCTATTGTGTTTCCATGACTATTAAGGGAGCCTTAGGAGACTTGCTCAAACTTGGGCACATAATTTTAGGCAACCCACCCAGAATATCCACAAGAGCTGTTAAAATGATCACATGGTAGTTGATTACCTAACTATAATTCTCACTTCAAGCTGATACAATCTAAATGGACCTAATAGTACTTCCTGCATCTCACAGCACCTAGAAAGCCTGGCATAGGTGGTCATAGTTAGCAACTGTGAATTTGATGCCTGACATTAACCAGGAAATAATAGTTACATTGTAAGCTTCAAGAGCCATTAGATGAACTCAACTCAGTCATCATCAATCAAACATACCTCGTTTTTACAGCCCATACATTGGGCCACCATGCACGAAGAGGTGATGCTAAAATGTGCCACTGAGCATCTCTGTTCCTGTAATGACAAGTTCCTTATTTCTAATTGTAGTAAATTAGTTACTATTGATTCACAAACAGCTTGCTTGTCCCAAACTAATCATTAACCTTCCTGCAAGGTAGGAAGGTTCCCTATCAAAGGAAATCAATTTTAGATTTGGGGCCTCACTTAAAAAAGCAAAACCAAAAAAAACCCTAAACACACAAAAAAAGTGGAAGTTTAGGGTTTCTCATGATTGCTTGTAAGTTCGATTAGAGGTACTTTTGTCAAAGTCATAAAGATGTAAGATTTATTTTTTCCTACAAATAACTCTGAAGCACAATACACAGATTTCCCCAGCACGTGGGTAATCATCACTGTAACCATCACTGAAATGCAACTGTCTCACAGGAGACTGGTACATGTTTCACAGCATACTGCAAAAGCACATAACAGCTTAGGACAAGAATTAGGGAAACATATTGAGCTGCTGACACTCCTTCCCAAGAAACTTTGGTTTATATGGTATTAGCAGAGGGCTCAAGTGAGAAGATAAATTAACAAGGAAGCTGCCAACAAATTTAAAAGAAAAGAAAAAAACAGCATTTCTGTATGAAAAAGCTTATTGGTACTTCCAGAAAGCTGCCTGAATTTGTCCTCCCCTTGAGTTTTCCTCTCCTGCAATCCCGTTGCTAACACAATCACTTCATATTTTGAATATTACAGTTACTTCAATTACTCTCTGACTAAATTCCAACTCTTTGGACTTCAAGCATTGAAGGTACTGAAGGTAAACTATATACTGCCCTAGAAAGGGACTATATTTTCAGCAGCACTAATTTTCTTTACTCATAAAGCAGGCATAAGTTAAATTCAATGTGGCACCACCACCCTCCCCCCAACAAACAATTGCCCTGTTTTGAACTCATATCACATTTTGCTCATTATTTCCTTATTTTTTAGCTTCAACCTTCAATCTTAGCAGCTGTCCCTAACAACCTCATCCATAGCTTGTCCCGCCTTTTCATCCCACACAACCATCACAGATCCAAAACACAAAAGAAAGTTTTTTCTCTCAGTAATACCTTTCAAGAGGCCTTACACTTCTAAGTCACTCCAGTTCTTGAAAATCTGACTTTGTATCTTCTCCCTTTGGGGACAATATATTCCCTGTTAAGATATAAAAAGGTGAAGTATAAAAAAATTAAGAGTACTTACAAGAGTGAAAGAGCACAGCTAGCACTCCAGCTGCTAAGGAGCCACTTAAGTTACAGCTACCCACCTCTCCCAAATGTAAAGCATTAGCCTGAAAGGGGGGTGGAGGGAAGGTTTTCTTCTCTTTAGCAAAGATGAATAGGAAACATTTATGCTTAAAGGAATGTGTTGGGTTTTTTTTATAAACTGTTATTTTTTCTGTATTGAATGACAGAAACTGTTGAGCTCTTCTGCTGACAGTCTTTCCCTTTGTTTTATATAATTTCCCAAGTCAACAACACTTTGTGGCAACATACACAGCTGAGATCCTCTATAATAATGTGCATATTCAAATTCTTAATATTTTTATGGGAAATTAATATTATTTTTTAAGCCAATATTTTATTCAAAGAATCAGGAGCATGCAGGAAATTTGCACCCAAATGGCAGCATAGGACACTATTATTTTTTATAAGAAACAAAATAATTAATAGACTAACAGTCAATAAAGCTCAGAATTCACAAATTTAAATGGCATTTGTGTATAGATATTTGGTAACCAGTTGTATAAATATTTCCCTTGCACACCTACTTCTTAATTTACTGTGCTTAGATCTAAGGGTACATCCTTGTCTAGAGTCAGCAATAATTTCCAATTTATATTTTAAATCAGTAAAATTGGACTAGAAAGATGGTAGCAAAGAATAAAATTACCCCAATAGATTTACCTCTCAGGCCAATAATGGAACTGGGAATAAAAGCAAGTTCTTCTGATCAGTGTTTAGTGTCCTTATCACAGAAGCAACTTTAATTTTAATCAAAGTTGTTGGAAAACAGAGAAGCACTTTGAGCAGAGAGAGTCTAAAATTTGTGTCTCATCTGAGTGCAAAAATGCAGTCAGATTTATGGCTTTGTATAGCCACCATACTTGACAACAGAGGCTTGTATGCTTGTTATATACAAATTATTATTGTGATTATTGGTAAATGATGTTTTCTTACCTGAATCTTAGGGAACCAAACTGAGCTGGGTGCAAAAGCACAAGGGCTACAGCCTGCATCAAAGGTATAGTCACCCTGACTAGCATAGTAAAAACTGTTTAGGTCAAACCACAGAAGTACTCAAAAATCAACACTGCCCTGAATGTTAAATGAGGCTAAAACCAATAGTTTGCCTGAACTTTGTTCGTAAATTCAAATTGCCAACAGCAGCAACGCTAGCTCTCACTGTTTTCTTTGGGACTGTTGTGATATTTGTTGTTCTTCTTAAAGTTCCAGCAGCTGTGGTAAAGGGATTAGGTGATGATCTTCACTTTCTTCTAAAATAAAAGTAACTTTCTCAGAGTTAAGGAAATGTTTCTAAAATGTAGAATGTGTATGGAAGGCCACAGTTTAGTTCTTCCTGTGCTCCAGATTAGCCAGACACAAACCAGCTCCGAAGTAAGAGTGCTGTTTAGCCTGTTTTACTAACACCTGCTAAGGTGTAAGAGCTCAAGCTGTCCCACTATTCAGATTTTTGCAGATCCACTTGCCTGTGTCCTGCTGGCCTAAAGCATAGGCAGAGCAAATTCGTATTTACCCATTAGTACATATTTGCTCCATTCTCGTTATTTTCTTGCCATGTGAGATGTGTGGGATGCAGGATGTTTCTATAGTCTAAGAGGTTGTGAAAACACACCTGATACTGCATACGAGCAAACTTTCCAGTGCTGTCCTTTCCATGTAATGCTCATAGATTGCTGTAAAAGTAAAATGGAGGGTACAGTTCAATTTTTCATCTTGCAATTTTGATGCACTTGCACTTTTAGTGGGACTACAACACAGTCACTTTTTGAAACCTAAGCAATTGAGGGGAAGATTTTTGGCTGTCTTTTAATACGCAGTCCAAAAAATGCTGTTCATATAATGCACAAGCAATATAAAGACAAGAGTAAACATCCCAAAATATTCTTTATGAGAAGTCACATGTGCAAAACTTGCTCTTATTAATTTTGTAAGGACTGGCTAGGAAAAGAAAGGAAGGAAAAGAAGTTAAGGTCTGCAGACAATCAATTGAAAGAGGAACAAAGAATATCTTCATATATTTTCTACTTTGCTTGGTGTTTTCCTGCAAGGACCCATCTGAATCTGGATAGTTTTGTTTATTATGCTTCTATAGTGAAGTGTATTTAGCATATACAAATAAGCCTTATCCATTAAAAACTTTTGTTTCTGTTATTGTTTGAATCTATTTTAAAAGTTTTAAAATATGAGAGAAATCAAGTTCAGGAGTCAAATTCTAAACATTTGTTTGATCTTGTGTTCTGTGACTTCTCTTGCTCCCACAAAAAAACTATGACTCCAGTGAAATCACACTGGGTTTCTGTCTTTGTAAGCAGTTACGTATTGATTCCTACATGAATTGTAGCATGTACGTTAAATACGATCCGCCCTGCAAATCTTGCCTTAAAGTTATTCATGTTCAAGGGACTATTATCAAAACAGTCAGAATTCTCAAAGTTCAAGTTCTAATTTTCCTAGTGTTTGGAAGAACCATATTTTTTACCAATACCTGTAAATTAAATCCCATTTCTGATTTTCATATATAGCTTCATCCTGGCACATACACAAATCTATCTTTCAAATACTTTCTGCTTTTGATAACCCAAAGGAAATAAACCAGGTAATGTACAGAGTAGATTTTTACCTGCTGCTCTGAGGCCAGATGTGAATATAACGAACACTAGGAAAACACAATTCTAATTTTGCTGAACCACAAGACTAGAAATTAAACAAGAATCCCCACTCAGAGAGAACAGGCTTCCTTTTGGAACATGAAGGGAAGATGTATGAGGTAAGGAAAGTATATTTGGGTGTTGGATGCCTTGATTTTACTCTTTTTTCTTTTTTTTTTTTCTTTATGAAATAACAAACTATATGGCTTGAAATCTCAGCAAGTTAGGCTCACAAATATTACTGAAGTGTTACAGCTCCCCCTGCCAGGTTTAGGTTACAAACTGCATTTCACACACATACACACAAATGCACACTCTCAAGAAATAGATTAGCACCTATGCTAGCACTTACTGTCACTGATTTACTCTTCAGTAATTATTACAGCAAAAGAAAAAATGCATGCATTTGATAAACAATGTATGTTAAAGTAATTTTAGGAAACTTACAAAGAAGTAGATGTTAGTATTAATTTGCATTCAATGCGCACAGGAGAAATACCAAATTATTCCCAGCAGAAAGGGAGGAACGAACTAAGTACAAAAGCTTATTTCTGCTTTAATTTACTGTTTACTTTTCAACCTTCTATAAAATTAACCTATTTTTTTCTTAAACATTTTCATTTCATGAATGATAGTTGTAGTCTAAAACTGCTGTCTGCTGACAACCTAGAACCAAACCCGCTCTATGTTGCACCATGTTTGGTTCATTTTTGGCTTCAGCAAAGCTGGTGATAGAAGCTTTAGCTTTCAAAAGCCTGTGCATGTGACTGATGTGAGGAAATCCTACAAGATGGTTTTGAAAGTCAAGCTATTCAACTAAAACTGTATATGAAAGGGTAGAACTCAAATCTGTCATGAAGCCCCTAATCTTAAAACAAATACTTGGTAACTCTATAGACAACAGGCAAACATGCAGGATATAGAAACCTAAGAAGATCAAATCTCTCTTTCCAAAAACACTCATTAACAAAATCTTGCAGGGAACAAATAAAAGGTAAGTAAACCCACACATTTTATAGGTAATTAAATTAAGAAAAGCTATTCATTTAAAAGTATAGGGTACTCTAATCTAATTTCATGTTATGTCTTTGGTATATAGTGGAGCTCCACAGCATAATCTGAATCACATGAAAAACTATCTTCAGAGTAAGCTTCATTTAAATTTAAATAGTGATAATTTCAAGTAATGTAGCCTACATGGGACACAGTAAGTAAAACACCAGACTGAAACTCAAAACATGGGATATTTTTTCAACTGTGGGATTTGTGTTCTGAATTATCTTGCAAATTTCTGTTTTGGTTTCTTCTACAAAAAAGATATAAATGCTAACAACTACATATAAATCTTGAAAATACGTGTGAAAGTTTCTCATAGTAATAATATGTACTTATTAAAGAAAAAGAAAAAAAATGTCACCATCCTCTGCTTCTCATCGCATGCTCTCCTTAGTTTATGCATTAAATTAGATCCAGCAAAATGCTTGATAATCTTACAGTTAATTTACAATGAGCCAATCAGGCATCCTTCACTATTAATGCAAATGAATGAATGTTTTACTATTGGCTGTTTATACTATAGCCAGTTCGAAGTTTTCAGAGACTATAAATTAGGCCCCATGGAAATCATTGACTTGTTTAGGCATTAGAAAAACAAGTTCTACGAGTTTTTGCATTTTCAGCTTTTGCTAAGTCACTTATTTGAGATGCTTTTCATAATCATGACAAGAGATAAGATTTCCCAGTGAGTTCACCATATCCTGAAATTCAAAGTGTTATTCTGGAAGCAGTTGGACCCTGTGCTACGGATGAAAGAGGAGGTGTAGCATGGCAGTTACACAATTGAGTAGCTGTGGGAATAGAGAAGGTGCTTGCTGGGAAAGAAACAAAATACCTCCAGGACACAAGTTATAATTTTAAGAGAAAAGCCACTGAAAGAGCAAAGTAAAGCTGGAGGTGGAGTCTCTTTTATTATCTCTGTAAAATATGTTAGAACAGTAAAGTGTTTATTTGAAACTAAAAGACCACTTTAATCTCACTGTGTGATGGAGGTGACAACAGCAGTAAACAGTTGCAGAGAGTCTATCTGTCATGATTTTAGATGTTGAGCTTTAAGAATACACAGGAGTAGCTAAAATTGAGATGAAGATAAATGTGGTTATTTCCTCATGGTTATTCGATTTCACTGTCGTTAGCATGGGAATTCTTGGCCATGGACAGAACCATATTCAAAAAATGTTATTCCACAGGCACATATTTTTCAAGGCTGTCCATTGTAAAGCAGTTAATACAAGGCCATACTTTATAAATTTTTGTCCATTGTTTCACTGTTATTCCTTTCACCACTTTAAAGGAGAAAAATAAGAAACAAATTCTTTTTATTTAATACCTTTATATTAAACCATTAAACACTTCTTCTGAGGCTGTGATCAACTGAAGGCTCATATCTTGTGCTGCTGACAACTGTAATAGTATGAGTATGGATCCCAGAAAAAGCTGCAGTAAATTGAAGCTAAGGAATTTTGGCAGCCTGAAGTCTCGAGTCCTTTATAAGTGAAAAGTTTTCCTGATGCCTGTTTCTATGAAAACCAAAGGCAAAGCTCCTGTTTGACAATGATGTTTAAATAAGAATATGTTTAGTCCGTTTGACCACAAGTTTGAGAAGTAAATCTTAAATCTGAGTGCCACCAAATAAATAAAGGAAATTGACTTCCAGGAAACACTGGAGATAAAATTGGACAGCTAAAATTTCTGGTTCCCCAGATCATTAGTCATTTCTGAACATTTTACTTTTCCCTTCTAGTAGCTGATTTCGGGAATCTATATGGTAAAGGAGAAACCACACAAAAAGTGAATGACATTACCAAACTAATCAGGCACCAAAGAGAAGTCTTGTATATTAGATGTCTTGTACTTCATAATATCATTATGAAAATAGAATAAAACTGTGCATGGTGATTTTGGGAGAGGACAAGTAACCAAGAATAAAGAAAACCATCTAAGTTTGGATGAGAGGTAAACAAAATGCATAGTAATTTGTGTGTTATAAAGGTCTGCTTTCATAATAAAAAGATTTTAAATCTCTTTTGTGAGATTAAGGTACGTAACTCTTAAAATACAGAAAGGTGAAACAGTCCACAAGTGAACAGACAGAACGAGTACAGAGGTAGAGGACACGGCTCCACTGTCCATGTCTAGAATAGATTGTGGTATGGTTTGATTTGAGTTTATATCTGTTATTGAGTGCAGGAAATTTTGTAAATGGATAATTAGCATGTCCATTTGACAGCCTACATGATCCGGCAGTACATCTGAGGAAAAAGATCAAAGCAAAGAATTCAGAGATTTGTGCACACAACTATGAAGTTGTTGTACTGCAGTTTTCAGTTTAACTACAAATTCTACTTGTATGCAAAAATGTCATTTACATTTTTTGCAGAACTTCTAAATTAGCTTTCATTATTTATTAATTTAATCTGATGATGTCTTATAATTAGAACTGCTGAGAGATTGACTACAGTATGGTACTTCCCTATAATTAGAACTACATTGTTCAGGACTGTAGACATTTTTAATATACTCACTCACACCTCTTGTGGCTTGAGCCATGAAAAGAAACATGACACTGAAAAGAACTATGAAATGGACTTGCCATGAAAAGAACTAAAAACACTGAAAATGTAATCTACACATGCAAATACACACAGCTGTAATTCCCCCCCCCCCCCCCCCCCCCCAAACCTGAAAGGAACGGCAAGTTCCATTTGAGGGAAAGAGGAGAGATAAGGACAGAAGAAGAAGAAGAAGAAAAGAATAATGATCTTTGAGTTGAGAGATGGTATCTGAACTTAGGTAATGTGTTCAGTAACATAAAACCAGCATATGGACAGATGCATTTTCATACACAAACGTTTCTATTTGTGTTCTGTGCAATGTTACTGTTTGCTGGCTCCTGACCTGTCACAGGTCCTTTTGCATATTGAGCATGAAGTTCCTTTTAAACTGTACAAGGCGTTTGCAGCAGATGCGCAATTACTAGTATAGTCACACAGCCAGTTGCCACTGCTCCTCTTACAAATGATAACTGGTAAAAACTGTAGCCAATTTACTTGCAAATATCAATCAGTATCTTCAAACAACCTTCCTCTTTGTTTTTTATACCTCTTGGCCATACCTAGTTTTTAAAGAGGAATTTTGCTTTTAAAGAGGGATACTGCTACTTTTCTCTTGACTTAGAGTTCAAAACCAAAATTTCACAAGTTTCCATAGAAAAGTTTTTGCCTGTCACAATAGACATTAAAAAAATTCTTTAAAAAAACTTATCTGGAAAAGGAAGCAATTATGTTTGTTACTGGCTAGGAGCTTGCCTATAGGTATCTCAAGGGGTAAATCACTATTACAAGTTAACTGGATTATGTATAAGGGAAGTTAGCCTGTAAACTGTACAAAACAGGCTGTGCATCAGAACATCACTGTGTGATTATGGACATTGTGACTTTATGCCCCCAAGAGGTAATAATGGTTACAAATATAGGCCAAGAATAGTTTAAGTGACTTAGATGGAAAAAAGTTTTTCTGACATGGAAAGAAACAGTAGTAAAGTGTTTGGTAACCCAGACCGTGTTAAATTATACATACACGTTCCTTGGAGGTCTGGTTATATAGCTGTACATTTCACTATATGAATAATGACTAATGATAGCTACATCCTGTAATAATCATTGCTTTTTATTTATAGTAGTATGAACTCCCTCCATTTTATATTGGAATAACAAAGGCATAGAGCTGGTCACTGACTTTCTCCAACAGCTCTTTCAGCCATAGAATCGCAGGATGAGAAACCATTCCATTCTCTTTTAAAAGAAAGAGAAATCACGGAGTAAAGGAATCATCAAGCTATATATGTAACTTGATTCTCTTTTGTTACAGATATGACATACTGCTTTGTGCACCAGAGTTTTTAATGAGTCCAGCAAAGACAAAAGAAAGATGTTCTGTTCTCACTGACCTCCCTGGGTACAGCAAATCCCTGAGGTGTGAGGCAGGGAGGCAGGGAAAGGAACTGAAGTTTTTCAAGAAAGCTAACATGCTGGGATGGCAAAGCAGCAAAACCTTCCACTTTCCAGATGGAGCATTGTTAATATTCTGGATTTGTGGCACTGTGCTATTTTGAAACAAATAAAACAAAGCAATAAAAAATTAAGTTAATTTGCCATATGGCTGTTTATTTCTCTGTGCTACAGCTCAGAGACAAGTAATGTATGGTTTCTTAATATGGCACATACACACACATCGCCCAGGTGCATACAATATAACACACCTAAATTAACACAAGCCAAAGTCCTTTTGATTGCATTGAACATGTGACGTTGTGGCTTAGGGGATTTTCTCATATAGTTTAAGCATAAGATACCTTTAACAGCCAAGAGAGGAAATATGCAGTAAGGACTGATTGAAGAGTAAAGGGAGAAGAAGCAGGTGGATGGAAAGGCAACAAAAGATAACGGATTTAGTTGGTTCTTCAACATTTTTATCATAAATTAGTGCCCAGGAATATAGCATTCTGACAACCCAGAAGAACAGGTATGTCTAAAGGTAAAGTGAAACATGACCAACAACATCCCTAGGTCATCACCATTAGGAAATTTGACTGGATGCAAACTTCTGGTACCCAGCAGAGAATGACCAGAGAATGGCAATACTTCCATTACACCTCAGACACTTACAGTTGTGTTTAAGAGGGGAGTGAGGGGTGACATGCGCAGTCTCCTGGCTACTCCAAGTTTGTAGTGCAATGAAATGTTTGGGTTACAGGCATTTCATGGCATTTGAAAGTCACAAGTATAAAGAGTGCTACCAAGCTAATATTAAATTGATCTCCAGCACTTTCCTATTGAGCACGAAGCAAACACAGACCGTTGGTCTTTTTGTCTTCTCTTACCATAGTGGGTGTACCATGATCTTAAAAAAAACCACCCCCAAACCCAAGCAATTAAAGAAACTTGCTAAGGATATTAGCGTTATGATTGCTTTCATTTCCTGAATTTGTCAAAACAACCCTACCAAAGAAATGGCAACTGTGACACAGCTGCAATCACCTCACAGGTTTGGAGCATCTAGGTCTATATGTATGCTGTTGGAGAGCACAGGTATGCATTCCTATATACTGCTACATGGATACAAAATCATGGTTGAGTATGCCAGCATCAGATTAGAGGTTATTTCATCCTTGCAGCAGAACAGTTCAAATCCAGAAGAGGTAATTTAAGAGCAGCTGCTGAACTGGTTGTATTGTCTTTAGTCCTGATTTGAGGTTTCCTGCCTTATTTCTAGGTATGACTGAAGTTTTCATTTGGAGGAAGAACACTACCATTGCTTGTAGACACAAGTATATGAAAGGATACTCCCACTTCCAGTCTCACAAGAAAGTGATGTAAATTTCTGTCAGTGTTAGGTGACTGAGGCTTACCTTGTGCTGCCCATATAAAGCTCGTGCAAAAAAATTTATGTATTGAGAAGCTGACTTCCAGAGCAATTATTGCTACACGTTCTCAGTGCTGTTCATGTAGGACAGTCATTTCAGAAAATCAATGAATATATATAATATCCTTTAAATGCCTTTGCAATCAATGAAGTCCCAACCAAAGGCCTCAAATAAGGAAATAAAGATGTGGTGCTCACAGCAAACCAAAGATAACCTAATTGTGTGGGGTTTTTTTTTTTTGAGATGAGACCTAAGATATCCTGCAGGTTTCACTGTGCATTAAGTTCTGAGGAGGCATAAAGAGTTATTTGAGGGAAAAAGGCATTATAGCTCATTCATTTCAGTTCTGGATAACAAGACAAATTTATCTCCTGATAACTCTCTAGCTATTCTGATGTTAGGAACCTCAGTACAAAGTACTTACGCATGCACTTAATTTTAAACCCAGCAGTAATCCTGATTGAATCAAGACATCTACCTTTGTGCTTAAAGTAAAGCATGTGCTTAAGTACCTTTTTGTATAGGTGCCTTAATTACATTATGTGTGTGAGAGGATATGATAATTTTAGTTGGCTTTCCCAAGAGAGCCTTTAGTTAATAAAATAACTAGGTTTAATACTCCACAGAGTCGTAAGGGAAGAGAATTCTGCTCCTCCTCCTATAGCTCAGCGCATGGTAGACTGTAATTTAATTGTTGGAAGCACAGAAAGTGCTGAAATGCTGTATGTCTTAATATTGTACTGCAAGAAAATGTTTGTTTCTATTATGGAATACCTTGGGAAATTCACTGTGCAATGCTACCACTATTCATAACAGCTTTTGAATTTACTGACATTCAGTACCAGACTTTATCTGTTTGACCAGGTCAGGTAAGAGAGAAAAAGATCCAATTAATGGGAATTTTTTAAAAGTAATGAATTAAAAGAAACCCAAACCTCACGGGGTTTTTTTTCTCCAGTGGAGAAAATTCAGAATAATAAAGAGTAGACCAAAACAAAAGTATGGCAGATCTCTTTGCAAATAATTAACTTGAGTTCTGTTATTATGATTTATCAATGTTATCTGTTTATATGTGCAAAACTGTGTGTAAATTCAGCCTATGAACTGCATGACTATAAGAGACAGTAGTGAGTAGTGAAAGAACAGGTAAACTCATTGTAGATCATCAGACATTCCTCCCATAGGCAAAATTATACAGATATTGAAGTGTTCATTTCAACTTTTGGTTCTCCACAACATGTCACCAAAACATTTCCTACAATCAGCTGCTCCCAAAGCTGACTATAAGTAATGTTTCAAGGTAATAGTTTGGGCTGGGCAGCTGCAGGCAGGTGGAACCCAAGAGCCAGGTTTTTACCTGAACCTTACACTGCGCAATTTATGCTGACAGCTGTGGAGTCTACCAGAGATTTTTCCTATTTGGTGGGCATATTTTGAACTGTAATATATGTATAACATGAGATTTTGCATAACATTACATTGAGTAGCAGAGACTAGAGCTTCTTAAAGGTAGTTTTCTGCAGCTGTAACTGGCTTCAGGAAGTGCAAATTCCAATAACTGCTCTGAAACAACTGGAACAAAGCTGATTCATATCAAATAAGGAACAAACTTTCCTTTTCATCACTATATTTGTTCTCAAAAGCAAATATTATTATGCCAAAATGGCAAAGAACAACAATTTCTGCTACTTAGAACGTACCTTGGGTTTAAGCCATATGCATGTTTCATGCTATAGAAGAATGAGAGCGCTGCAATGCATTTTTGTGTAAAGGAACCAAAATATTTTTAATAACCATTAGAAAGGTATTAAAGTGAATAATTATAACAATACATAAGCATACAGCATTGTTTGGGGTTTTTTTGTTGTTGTTTTTTTTAGGGTTTTTTTTCAGATTTTTTTTAATTGAAAAATGATCTTTACCCCAAGGTAGAGAATGTGATTCTCTACCACTGCTGTAATTTAGGATATGTTGTTATTTATCATCAAGATTTACAGAGCTAAAGATTAAAAAAACAAATACCGTTTAGGAATTGTTAATTATAATAGCTGCTTTCTAGAATTTGCCTAGAATTCTCTTTTTTCCATGGACTTGATTCACAAAGATTATGCACCTAACTACTATCTCACATACCTACAAACTACTATCTCACATACCTACATATTCCATGCATTTTCTAAGGCTTGGGATGCAGTGATTCTTTTATACCCATTCACCCTTCTCAGTAAGGAAGAAGGAATTAGAAGCAATAACACATTTGTGTGAATTTCTGTAGAAAACCTAGGTAACTGTGGCTTTGGGCCCCTGAAGTGTGCTGTGTTAGTGTGGGTCTGGGCTGCAATCACCTCCCAGCTGCAGAGTAACAGAGAAATTACTATTTTAATAGCTACATGTTCAGAACTGTTCTCCCAAAACTGTGGGCAAAGCTGACTGCTTTTCCGAGAGCGTGTTAATAGTTGTGCAGGTGTACAAGCCCTCACACATGATTTTAGGAGAGGGGTTTGATAAAATGAGCCTCACTGTTAGTCAGGAAATTGCAGTTTTAAAAGTGATTTTCAATAATGTTACTATTTACAGGCTTAACCTTGTTTCCATCTGAGTCAGCAACAGACATTCAATGATTTCAATACTGGAGGCTAAAGCACTCAATATCTTTCAAACTATAAGGTCAGAACACAAAATCTTGATGTATAGACCCCCTGCTGGCAAGGGGAAGAGGGAAAGAGATGAAGGTCTTAGAGCATGTGTGTTCAGAAATTTGAGACCTCAGTTCATCTGCATCAATTTTCTATTTAAATATGTATAAATTCCTAAGCAATAGATGAACTAAATTGGCAAGGGACAAATATTAGTCTAAACTCAGATTAAGTTCAGATATGCTACAAACAGCACTCAACTTCAATCACTTCAGTAATTAAAAGGCTTGAATGGCTTAAATATAGTCACATGATTAAATCTCTAATAAAAACAGACCAGATTGTTTTTTGATTTTTTTTTTATTTTTAGTTTTCATTTAACAACTGCCTAAATACTGACTTAGACTCCAGGATTTAAATCTACTGAATTACTTTAATTTAGAAAGAACAGAGATAGGAAAGGAAAGGGAATTCTTTCCTTTTTCTGAGAAGACACAGAAAATCATAGAGAGAAAAGGACACTGACAGTCCACTTAATAACCCTCAGCATCTTCCCCTTCTTCTTTCACTGTACATTGAAGTTTACTAATTGCCATTCGCTTCACAGGAATCAACTAATTTGAAAACTGTTATTACCTCTCCCTTTGGTTTTCTGATCTTCAGACTAAACAAGCCCAGTCCTCTAAAATTTTGCTTGCAAGACATTTTTCTGTAGGTCTTTGATCATTTTTGTCACTTTCCTCTGGACTGCCTCTGCTTTCTTCACATCTCTCTTAAAATGTAGTAACCTGAACAGATGAGAGTTGAGGGCTTTACCAGAAGATTGAAGAGATTACTTGCCATGCTTTATATGTGACACTCCTTTTTATACATCCTAGTACAAGGGGTTAAAATTATTGATTTATGTACAGATTATGATCCTTTATAAACCCAAACCCATTTCTGTCAAAACTGCTGCATAGGCAGCTCTTCCTCATCTTGTATTTGTGCAGAAGTCATGAGTTTGGTCAAGAAGAATCAAAATAAACATAGCACCTTTGATTGTGCCTTATAAAACCATCTCCTATTTTTCCAGACTACAGTTCTAATTTACCGAGACTGTTTTGAATTCTAATCCTGTCCTCCAAGGGGCTTGTGATTCACACTGGTTAGGTACAATCCATGAAAATTATTATATATGCTCAATTCCACCCTTCATTACTGAAAACCAGAACAGGTCAAAGTATGACTCTTCTCCTTTTCTGCATTGCTCCAGTTTAGCAAAAAGCCCCTTCTAACTTTATATATGCATATAGGTGTATATATGTGTATGTACATATTCAGTTTTATAACTTGATGTTCTTACAGTACTTGCCCGTTCTGCATTTTCTTGGTTTATTTATGGTAACATCTTTCAAATTGTGTTATAATCGGATCATGACTCACAACTACTTCACTCCATGAATCCTGTCACCCTGCCACTGAAGGAAATGTGATTGGTTTGACAGATTCTTAGTCTGATGTATCTGTCAGTTCTCAGTTATCGCTTTTACATACTTTGCTTACAGGTGGGTTGAGCATTGCTCCTTATATATTTGGCCTAGAATTCATATATCTGCAATTTTTCCAAGTTTAAAAATCAGATACTATGATTGCTCATTTCCTGTATTCTGGGTTTCAGAACATTCTCTCATTTTCCTATTGACCTGTTCTGGATTACTTCAGTCCATCCAGAAATAACAGAAGAAGCTCACATTTGTCAAAATGATCTCTAATTTATTCTTTACTTATATGAATCTCTTATTTCCTTGTGCTGGACAGCTGAACTTGTGAAGAATAGGGAAAAAACTCCTTGGGAATTTGAACATCATCAGTCCAGTAGCTACTGAGGGAACTAACGGGATACTCTACTGGGCAGAATCAGAACTGGCAGAATCTATCCAAAACACACACCAACAATTTAACACAAGGCATGGGGTTTAGTTTACTATTTTTTCTATTAACATCAATTCTATCCTTCAAACGATCCTGTCAGCTGATTAGAAAAGCTTTGTGTATTTGATCTTCCTGTTTTGTTTCTGTATAAACAAAGAAGGTATTTTGCATTTCAAAGAAGACACCTTATTGCTGAAGCCTGGTACAGGAACACAGTAGTGAAGCACCAGTTTAGTATGTTCACAGTACACCAGTTCACAATTGCACTGCAAATGTGAACACTTACTCAAGTGAGCCCATTTGATCTCATAAATGAGATGGCATGATTATGGTATGAGCACACTTATAAATAAATATATATGTAACAATTTGCATACTGAACTCTTGAAAAGTTAAATAAGCAAAAAGATGAAGTTGCTTGAAAGCTACTTCAAAACCACCTTTTACCATCTTGGAAAAAAAATAGCTTATTCTTTATCTTACCACTACAAATACAGTACTTATAGTTCTGTGCCATGTTGTTCCCTACCTATTATAATATTTTCCACACATTTCTTTCTACACTTTTTCATTTATTGAGCCCTATGCAAAAGTGAATTTAACATGAATGCAGAAACATTAGTTAGGAAAGGTTATCCTTTGCATTTGGTGGAGCACACATGCTTCATTGCTGGTTTATCTACATTCATGTACAATGTAAAGTTTTAGTACTTTTTATGAGCAAAGAAGGTATATATGTAAAAATGTTGGTATAAACTTGGTGACGTGGTAGGGCTTTTACTTTTTCAGCCTGATGAAAGGCTCTCTGAGAGGAGAGCCTAAGGAAAAGGAGGGAAAGGATCTGTAATAAAGAAGTCATCCAACATCCGAGCATAAATGAAAAGTTTAAAATTTGCCAAAAGTAAAAAGCAAATAATAGACCATAATTATAACTGTGCACTATTACCCTACATTTTCAAGCCCACTTAAGACTCAACCCTGAAAATGAGGAGTTCATAAATGTTAAATTAGACAGACTTTGCTCTGTGATGCAAACCATGGCTGTGACCTAAAGCAAGAATATACAGTGCCTTTCAGTTCGAGAGTCTGTCACTCTCATCCCCTTTGATGCTCTTCCTTTACTTTCAGGAAGAGAGCACAGGGAGTTAAGGTTTGTGGCCTGCTCCCCTGTTGTCCCTCATTTTACAGGCACTGAAATCCAGATGAAACCTCAAGCAGCACAAGAAACACACACACAAAATCCCGTTCACTTTCATCATGAACTTTTTCCTTTATGAAAGTTTCTATCAGAGAGCCAGTGAGCCTTATTATGCAGTCATCCAGCTCTAGTTACCACATAGTCATTCAAAATGAAGCATTATAGAAACTCCCATAAAAGGTTTCTTCATCTGAACTAACGCTAAGGTCCTTTTTTTCTCCCAGTTTGAGGTGCAGTAGAAGTGAATGAGTCTCTGTGGGCACCCTGGCTCCTGCAGATCACAGGGACCTCTCTGGCCCCTTGTAACCTTCCTAGTTATCTTTACTCTAGTGACAGCATCCCTATATAGATGGTGTAGGCTGAGTCAGCAGCCTAGACTTACCATCCCTCTGTTAGAAACTTGTCCATAAATATTAGCTGTAGGCCTACATTTAGTTACCTCGTAGCAAATTTCTCTGTGTCAAAACTACACATATTTACCACATGCCTAGAGTTTCTGGTAAAAGGTGTTACAAAGCCTGCAGTCTCTCCTGTAGCTAATAATATGTAAAAATCAAAATAGGAACCTGAACTTGGATTTGGTCAGAACTAACTAAAAAATGTGCTATGGTGGGCTGCTCCAAGGAGAGAGAGGTGGTTCACTCTCTTCTGTCCCTCACTGAATAAAACACAGCTAAGCCATATTTAACTTATCAAGGACATGGGGCATCTTCAGAAACCAGCATAAGATTGTAGACGTGTTTTGTTCTGTGCTTGCATCCCGAGTAGACTACTATCTGTGCTGTCTGTTCTTTGGAAAAAATACCAAAAGCAATACTGATGCTTTTGGGGGCTGATGGAAACTTACCCAGTATGATTAGAGCACGTGGTAAAACATCTGGAGCCCAGCCTATGCTACTGTCCCTACTGCTGCTGCTGCCTGGAGGAAACAACTAGAGATAAATTACTGGTCTTAACTTCCCTAATTAAGGAAGAGCTGGAGGGAATACATCATGGGCAGTAGGAAAGAAACTGAAGAAAAAGAGTTTTTTTCTGGTTTATGCTTCAAATGATTCACGACTTGCAATACATCACATGCAGTCCTGATTCAACAAGATTCTTAAGCAAGTGTATTGCTTTAACTTGTAACCCTCTCTGAAAACTATGGGAAAAATGAGTACTGTTTCATTCAAAAAAATATTCAAAAAAGAAAGACTGCGGACAGAATTCAAAGCCAAGAGGAACTAAGTCCATTGTATTGTTTTCACCCTTTTTTGATACACTTTTTCACATTAGTCATTTATAGCTGACCCCCTTCAGTGGAACTAAATATCAATGTGTCTTCCAGTTCAGAAATATGTCATGTTTCACTATGACATAAACAAGCCTGTGAGATGTAATAAAATTTTTAAGGACAAAGAACTCATAAACCAGAAGTAACCCATTCTCAGCTTTGGTCGTCTCTGTGTTCACCTGAATGGCATGATCTCAGGGTCTGTCATGGCGTAAGTAACATCTATGTGGAATTGTTTATAGAACAACAAACCTAGAACAGAATTAGACAAATGTTTTCCTTCTCTTCTGTCATAATTTCTGCAAAACTGATACATTCCTGAAGAAAACTTCTATTCAGCACTCCTACAGGGAAAAATACCTGCCTGTGTGACACAGACAATTGAAATGCAGTTCTGGGCAGAGTATGGCATGTACTGAAAGACATGTACAATAGTTTGCCATGAAAAGGATGAGAGAACAAGCCCTTGTTGGGACATGGAGGAAAACTTTACGGTGGCAAAATTCAGAAAGATTGTATAGTGTAATTCCTTGCATCTGAAGAAACAAATAACTGTAACACTGGTACTGCAATTCATCTTGGAAACAATAAATGAGAAGAGGTCAGGAGTCGGAAAGCCTACTACTGGGTGTGAAAAACCATGTTCCTTAGAACACAGGGAGAGTCTAAAGGCCCACTATTAATTTATGCTTTTGTTGTGATCCCTACAGCATTTATAGAGGGAGGGTGTCTTGTTTAAATTGATGATGCCATTTTCAGCAACATATTAAATTTTTGTATTTCTGGATATTAGCTGGATCTCTTTGCCTACACAAACATGTGAAGGGGCCTTCACCTAACGATATTGGTCTTGGGTGACCTGGGTTTTCTTGATCCTTTAATAAGACTCCAGAAATTCTAAGGAACACTGAAGGACCATGAACATAGTCCTACTTCTGCCCTAAAAAAGTCTTAAGAAATATCTATGACGTGCAACAAGGTTTCCATTTCTAAAGATATGAAATATCTTTAAGTTCTTGTAAGAAGTACACTTGGGTTTTCATTTAAATATGATTTCTGAAAACTAATAAAAAAATTAGAAATGTTGATGCACAGGAAAATGATAAGAGAGAAAAAAATATACAAAAATATCCGAAGGATAGTACAGGGAACTAAATGGGGAAAAATTACTTTCGCTTTGGAGAGAGCATTATGTAGGCAAGGCAATTTTATTAACACAGTTGGATAAAATACAAAGGGTTTTCCTAATCTCAGAAACTTCAAAAGAGACTTTTTTGGAGACAATATTAATATCAAAGCCAGTTGTCACTATTATTAAAATGTTCTTTGCTCTTCATTAGTCACAAATGATCCCCTCGACTCACAAAAAGGTACTCAGTAAATTAAAAGCTTTTATGTAACACTCCAACAAAAGTTGAATGACTCCAGAGTTAAAAGGCAACTCTTGTGTCTGCCAATTTTCGAAGTGATACCCAATTTCTTCCTTTTTTAAAGCAGCAATTTCCTTTGGGTATTTATTCATTTATAGATCTATTAAGAGACTGATGAGGAATGGACGATTAATGAAATGCTTTGTCGTTCTCAGTTCTCGCAAGCAATCATTAAAGGCCTGATTTTGCATTGTGGGCAGCCTGCTGGTGCCATGTAAAGTCCCTCTAGAGGATAAACAGGTCCATCCATCTACAGGGCTGAGTGAAGCTCGGATTCATGTCTGCATGAGGGCAGAGCAGTAATTCCTCGTGCTGGGTACTTTCTCTAACACACTCTGTCTAAGCTCTTCAAAAGAGTTTGTTTGCCGATCGCGTTAGCCAGAACACAGCTCATCCCTTCAGTGGGCTGCATTGTGTGACTCTTAATCACTGCTTAATTGCAGTCTCACACCGCTGAACTTAATAGGAACTCCTTACTGACTTGCACGGTGAAAGACTGGAGGATAGGATTATGAGATTTTCTTCATGTACACTGAGAAATACTACACATGATGAGGTGGAAGTTATCGTAATTTACCCAGCCCTGAATGCAGGTGGTAGATTGTTTGAAACAATGGCCACACTACTCAGAGCTTTCTTTCCACTGGGCCATACATCTTTCTGAGACTGAGGTTCGGGGACTGAGGATTCACTGCTGTTTTTCATTGTAGTCATTTTTATTTCTATTTTCAGATAGTGCTGCTGGAAGTACCTTTTTTCTACTATATCTTTGCTATGTGGTTAAGTTGGTGCCAGAACAGTGGATGCGGCCCTGAGAACCAGGTTTTCAGGATTTTATACCTGTCCTAATACTGATTTGCCTCGAGTCCCTAATTAAATCACTTTGACCCTTTGTGCCTCAATTTTTCTGTTTATAAAATAGGAAGAGAAATGGTGGACTAAGGCTGAATTAACACCTTTAGTCTGCAATAGAAAGGTAATACAGTGGTACAAAGTATTAATTATTATATTATCTATCTTTTTAATGGATTTATATTTAATTCAGTTACAAAGAGACACTTTGTTCACATAATAACATTTTCTACTGCCTTTGAGGCTCGTAGGAGCAAGCTTGTGGGAAGGAAACTGGTAAGTGTTTGAATTTAGAAATGCTGCTAGTTTCAGTGTATTTAAAATGCTGTTGAAGTCGGAACGATTTAAATGTGTGAGATTTCAAATGTCTCATTGACACACATCGCAAATTCCTTCATTGCCTGAGGGAGCTACAGCAAAAGGAAAAGTTGGAGTCTTTTAGTTTCACAGTTAAGGCAGCTTTTTTTAAAGTGAGTTAATGATGGAGCGTTTGCCTGTGTGGTTGTAACAGAGCAATCTGTCACTGTGAGAAGGCTCCTGGAGTGACTACCAAGACATGTTAACTAGCAATGGTACCTCCATTTTACATGACCTGTTGCTCTCTCCCGTGTTACAATATATTCTGGACAGGTTCCTGTATGAGAAAAAGGAGTGGATCCACATTCTGAATAGAGACATGGGCCAAACTCAGCTTGTCAAAATTAAAGGGAACTATGATGACAAAACCAGGTTCATAGTCTATCTAATATTCTTCTTTTATTTTTGTCCTAAGCATTCAGGTAACGTTGTTGTGAATTGTAGAGCATCTGTTGTGCTTTGTCATGGCATTGGCTTCCTCTCATATTTCCTTTATTGCACACCCCACAACGCACTGCACTAAGGACATGTTGTAAGTACACACTCATTGATCTTTATATGATGACAGACACAAATTTGCTGCCACTGTGCCTTATGCTGATGTACAAATGAAAATGAGTAGTACACTTTGAAGTATACCAGTCTGTGACTTACTTTCCTGTATCCCCATATGCATTTATTTGGGAATACAATGGTGACACTAACCTTCTAGGCCCATCTCCGTATCTCAGCTCCAGAACAGCACAAGATTTTCATATATATAAGCTCCCTTTCATTAGAACTTGTTTTCTTGGCAGAGGAACCAAGGTTTCTGGGCCAGAGCTACAGAGTGGTCTGACAAAATTCTCACCCTGCATGTAGGAAAATCAGGACCACAGCTTATGCCTTAGCTAGACACAGATACTAGTCTATTTGTTTCATGGTTGCATTTTGTGTTTAAATGAGACTGTAACAGTGGTTTGCTTATGCTGAACTGAATAAGATTGACATGGACTCTGCCATTCATGTCATCCATGATGATGGAATATTAAAGTAGATATGCTGGACATTTGGAACTGGAAAAAGCTAAAGTGAAACTAGAAAACTGGTCTCCTACTTCCCACCTACGTTCGGTATGTGATGCAACTATAAGTGGCATATGGCTGGAGGAAGTGAGACTTAAAAACCTGCAGTGATACTCCATGTGATATTCTCTATTGTAGTCACCAACCAGTCCCTCACTTGACAAATCAAAGCCAAAATTTCAGGTGATACCTGGTTACAAATAAAAAAGCTAAAATCAGAAGTGAAACAAATGAAATATATCTTATTATAAATATTTAGCTTTAGCTCCCAGAAGATAACGCATCTTGTATATCTAGTATTTTTTTCTGATATTCTGGGGTTACAGCTGCTGGTTGTGAATTATGCTTGAAACAGGAGACCCTAGCCCACTTGTCAGACAAAGAATACAGACGGTGCTTTGTGGCAATGCCAAAATGCAGTCATGTTCAGCTTATTCTGTCCTATGTGACTTGGAGCCAAGAATATCCTAACACTCTATCAAGGCGATAAAGTCACTACAATTATTAAATGCTTCAAATTTGCCACACATTTTTTTCTATCACACTGTAGTTGTGACCCAGTATCATGGGTATCTTTGTTAGTTGATAGTTCTGGCAATGTGTGCATCTGGAAACAGTTACTCCCAGGTTCTGGATGACACAATGGTGTACTCCTGTCCCTGCAAACTGAAACTCAGGCTCAGGAGATTTCCTTTTGGGTCATCTCTGCTTTGTTTCTGTCATGATCCTGTTCAAGGATTGGAAAGTGATTTTCATGTCACACTGCTCTACACTGAAAGAAATTATTTGTTCCATATGCAGGAGTTATCAAAGTCTCATTTTATAGAAACATCTGTATCCTCTACAGGTATGAGCCTCAACAAACTAACTTTTTCCCATCCTTAAAAGCCTGTTCTAAACTAATTTGTTTAATGTGTTAAACTAAACTCAGTGTTAACCCACTTCCCCAGTTCCTTCCTGTGAGGTGATATTTCCCCAGTCTGCCTTCAAATACCCTCTTGCTCCATGTGGTCTATCACAGATTCTCCATCCACTTTGAGTTCCCTACCTGAGTTTGTTTGTGTCTCAATAAAAGACAGCAAGGGCCATGGCCTATCTGGTACATTAGTCACATTGACCAGTTGAGACGCCAGCCAGCTGTGACCAGACAGGAGGGATGACTGCTGTTTTCCCTGTCTTTCCCTCAAGAATATGATTAAAAATGGTAAACTACCAGCATTTGTGGAAAGTACTACCAGAAGACTTAAAGGAACTGAGGCCCTTAGATTTGACTTATAGGTGTGACCAACAGACAGATCAAGCTATTTTTATTTTTAGCTAGTTTCCTAAGAAAAAAAGTTCACGTTGCAGTATGGATTAGTCAGTGAATTCTGAAAAGAAAACAAGAACCTCTGTCATTTTTCTGCTGTTTTGTATATCAGACTTAATCTGACATATGTAGTTATACTCTTGTCTTTTGACATGGAGCTGATGCAGAGCATTTGTTTGTGTAAGACTGAATATTAGCAGGCCCTGAACTCTGCTGAGACTTCCAAATGTCACTGTAATAAAACATAAAAGTGACCTTATGAAAAGTTTCTCTAAGTTGTTACACATACCCACACCTGAAGGGAATAAAGATATTAGGGTACATTATGAAATGACCCAGAGTATGTTTGAAGGAAAAGCAATGCTAGGGAGAAACCTGTGTTGTCTCACTCTTCAGTTTTCCCAGTTCAAGTTCTCCTACACCTCTGGACCAGAGCATTACCTGGGTGTTAGGCATTACTTAACCAGTGAAATTATCTCTGCTTTCTCAAAAGCAGAGATACTTAATGCCTGTTCTCACACCACTTGATTCAGGCTATCTTGTGTTCTAATGAACATATCACAGCAATAGCTCAGAGCTCCCCGTATTTCCAAAAAGCATATGTTAAACAATGTAAGCAAAGAGAAACCGTAACAGCCTTCACTTGTCCTAACAGTCCATCTGTTTCTTACTCCCTGCTGAGCATATCTCTTTTCCTGGTTCCCTTTCAGGTGCACTCTTACCTTATGTAACGTGCTTTTATTGGAGATTCATGCTGTGACCCTGTCAGAATTGCTACAGCAGGGGTGACCTCAGTAATGACTGTCCACAGCCTGCCAAGCTAAGTTGGTCAGTGTTAGCTGATTAAACTTTTAACAACATCCCCTGTGCGATAAAGGGCAAAATGACAACTTTGCCCATCGTCAAGGTGTCTGTATAATAAACTAATTAGTAAACCACACAGTCTGTGGAGCTTTAATGAGTGCTATCGTCTGGCCTCTGTAATAAAAACCCAGTCTGCCCCCTTCTGGGATTCAATTAAGGCACAGACTGTCATATGCTTGGCCTGGCTGATCAATGAATCCATTCCGACCTTTGTCGGAGCTGTTTGCAAGGTCAGTGGCAATAGTGAGGGAAGCCAACCTGGTGGTGGGGAGACAAACTCAACAGCACCCGACAGGCACCAATATCAGTTGCTAATGTCCTCCTGGTTGTCTTACATCAGCAGAAGTTTCTTTCATGAAAAGGTTAGTTGAAAGAGAACATGGCAATATGCTTATATAAAATTTATATATTTGAGTACAGGTATTTCTGAACACAGAGGTTCCCCTTTTATTTTAAATGTTTATTAATTCTTTCACATCTGCATATACCTATGCATCTGTGTTTTTTTCATGCACCACAATATACTATTAAAAGTTTGCTCTCTAAACTGTGTTCAGTTTATATATATATATATTTATATATATACGCCAGTTCAGTTTATATATATACTCCAGATATCCATACAAATCCAAAAGAGTAGCTCTCTATTATACAAAAGACCTTCTTTTTCAGGTCCTGGCATACAAATAATGCTTATTAGTATACATTTCCTGAAGTTTCTAACCATTGAAATAATCTTTATAACACTCCAGTGCAACAAGTAGCTACATTTTAATTAGCAGACAGAAACTGAGGCAATGATCAAACTGGATGCTCATGCAGGGCAGTGAAGGGATCTTTAAAAGTAAGGGTTTCAGAAGTTTTACCTGCAATTTCCATCCTCAGAAGGATAAACAGGAACCATGGGACTAGTAGAGCAAAGGCCTGTGGTGTCATTGTTGTGAGCAGTGGCTAAATACCTGATCTCCAGTCAAACCTATTGATATGCATATAGACCTACTGATATTCATATAGACATATCCATACTGCCACCAGAGTAGAGCCAGCAATGCAGGAAGCATTATTTTTAATTATAGCAGCAGTATAGAAGCAATGTTCTTTCCACACCTCTCAAATGTAACTGTATTAGATCATGTAGCATGGCAATTAGGGATTGTGCCCTATTGTGAAATGTGTACACAACCATATGATCAAAAACTGGATGGAGTTTATGACTTCACTTCTAGATGAGAATCCCAACTTCTAATCAGTAAGTTTTTTCCTTTCTGTCCTCATTTGAATTGAATAATCTCATAACATTTTATAACCTGGGTACTAAGAAAGTGTCTGAAAGGTGATTTTTAAATACTGTGATGCAAAGAAAGAAAAAAAAAATAAATTCAAAAATCTGGTCTCAACTGTGATGTGATAACAGAGACAGAGCAATCTCCGTAGGCATAACCTACATGAATTTACAGTAAGATGTAAATTTCCATTGGTCTTGCAATACCAAAAAAACCCCAAACCCCAGAAACACAAGGCATTTACATGATACAAAGGTGATGGCTGGTATTTGCATTTCTGCTATTTGCATTACATTAGAGGTAGAAAACAAAGGAAATGCAGAACCATGACTTTTCTAATGCAGGCAAAATAGCACTTATCTGGTATCCCTTGACTATTCAGTTATAGCAAGCAGTTCACTCAGTTATCAAACAAAAGGCATATGTATATATAGATACATATATATATATATATATAATATGTTGGGTTTTTTTTTTTTACATTATCACTACTCCAGTACCTCCATCCTATGCCTCTCTGAGTCTCTTCCTATTTTTATCTGGCATTTCTACATGTAACTTATCTTGCATTTTTTATTGTGATTCCTACCTACTTTATCTCAGTTGTCACTATGATCCTCTCTTACCAGATCTGTCACAAGTCGCAAAGACCGGTGGTATTTAAGACACAATTTTCTGTTCAACAATTCCTTTCAACAGCAATAAGGAGTTCTCCTACTAAGAATGTTTACTGTTTCCTATCCTAGCCCCAAACCACCTAATTCAGTGTTATGGGTTCTGATATGTCTTGGATACCTCTATTCATCTCCATTTGCTATTAATAAATCACATTATGAACGTAGTTCTATCTAAATCCATACAGAGGACAGATGTATCCAGAGTCACGAAATTATTTCAGAACATGAATTATATATTTTAGTGAGATCTTTGTGTCACCAGCCAAGTCCTTTGTCCCAGCTGTTTGCTAAGGCAGCATACTTTGCCAGAGCTCAGGAGCAGCCTGCAGTATTCCTCCAGTTATTGCCCCAGAACCACAAAGAAAAAGGTAATCACAGCCCAGGCTGGCTCATGAAGCAGAGGAGAGGCTAAGTGCTAACTAAAGGAACATAATTTTGCATTTCTCAAGCCAGCTCAAGTGTTTATTGTTGCTGGAACAAGCCTTGTTATTCTACACCAGTTGAGACAAAGGGGCACAAAATCACAAAATGGGATATAGAAACTTTTATAAGAAGTTTTAAGTAATGTTAAGTTTGATGGCTTTGTAACAGTAGCAATGGAAAATTACTGAGGTGCAGGATACATAGAGAAAAAAAACAGAGTACAACTAGAGAACATACTAAGAATTCTCACAAGATAAATCGTTATAGTTGGCCTAGTTTTAAGAAAAACAGTCTAGAAGAACAGGACACAGGGATAAGGAGTATCTGGGAATGGCAGGTGTCCAGGATGGGCTACAGTTAAACTAACTGATAAGTAGGAGGATAGGAGGATTATTATGTCTCTGGTGCTAACGAACCAATTAAACTGGTATGAGCATCTACTGCGCGTGCTTCAAAGGCTGCCAGAAGTGATGAAGATCGTTGGAAGAAGTAAACGACCCTCAGAGACCACCACCACAAATCTGTACGCATGCGGGGAACTCTCTGGAAAATGATGTAATCCATATGTAGCCTCATGAATATGTATGTATGCCCAGGGGCTATAAAAGGACAGCTTGTGGGGCAATTAGAGAGACACACGTTAGGAGGATTTATCCCCCGTGTCTCCCGGCGCCGCAATAAAGAATACCTGCTTGTCAGCTTGAAAACTTTGTTGGCAAGTTTGTTCCTGGAGTTTTCTCCGAATCACAGTCTACCATGCAGTAGCAGGAGGTTTGTGTATCTGGTAGATGTCACTCTGCTTTCCTCCTTCCAGATGCAGCTCTAGCAATTAGTTTCAGTATTTAGCCTAAGATGATTGAGAGTGTAAGCAGTCACTGTAAGGGGAGATTTATATATACTAAAAAAAAAAAAAAAAACTTAAGAAGAAAATCAAAGACCAACTTACTAAAATTAAATGTGTTTTGTTGTGTTGTTTTTTTTTTAATTTTGGAATTCAAGCAGGAAAAGAAGAAAACTTTTAATTAAATGTGATCTTGTCCTATTTTTTTTCCTATTTGAGTAATTCACCGCTTAAAACAGGAAATTGCCCATTTTATAATATATTATGATATTGTTTGTTAAAACTACCAGAGCCAAATCTGAATTTAAATTTCAGATAGAAAACAGACTAACCTGTATATATCTCCATGAATTTTTCATGAAAGATATAGATTTGTCTTCTGCTGTTTCTGAGCATGGCTATAGGGCACTAGAATCTGCTCCTTTCTGTTCTGTAATATTTTCAAGTAAAAAACTGTGACAGAAAGTAACAGTTTGATAACTCCAATTATGTTGCCCTGTGCTGTTGAACTATCCCTCAGATCTGCAAGACAGGTTATACTGTAAGTTATGCCTATATAGCTTTATAAGCCTTAAGACTATGCATATTTGCAGGTGCAGTAAAATATTATACGCTTATAGGGAAAAACTTTTGACAATTCTTCAAAGAAACAAACAGTGAAAAGGTATATATAGATCTAAAATAATTCTAATATTAAAAAAGCTTTGTGCTAAAGCATTGCTTAAAACATTATGTTATCCTTCCTGTCATTCTGCCTCAATAATTTGAACCTATGTTTGAGAGAAAATAAGAACACATAAAATAATTTTATAGTATTGCTTTGTATAATTTCTGAGTCTCTCAGGTCTCCCTTTACATCAGCATTTAGAGTTCTAAACTTAGAAATGACAGGCATGGTATATTTAGATGCTATGAAGTTAATTTTTACTGAATGCACAAAGCTGTTACAAAAATTTACTGGCCTAGACCACAAATTTAATCTCTTATTGTACTAAGGAAATGACTGGATGAAATCTAATGTTAGCTCTTGCTTATGATGAAATTTACTTCTTCTTGGGTTTGTTGGTATCTAGAACAGCATTCAGAAATGGAGTAATACGCAAGAAAGTATCATGGAGCTATACCACTTGTGGTTCACCACTAATGCTTAATAGTCACCCACAGGCTTTTACCAGTTTGGCTTTTGGGGTGATGGAATTACTGTGAATACTCATCTGCAACATGGCTGCACCCACTGCTAGAAATGGAAAGAAGGTGCTGAAAGTACTGCAGTTTTCCACTGTACTCAGTCATTATTCACTGTGGATCTTTCCTCCCCAGTCCCATGAAATCTCACTCTTCTTCACAGTTGTGAGGATTAAGCAGCAAATGACTGAATAATATAAAATATTCTACCTACACCTTTTATTCACATTGCAGGATAATGGAAAGTATTTTAGGATAGCTCTCTGAAGAAGCATAGTAAAGTTCAATACAATACAAATAAATATCCCATAAGCAAAATCTTTGTTACATTTTGCAGGGGTACTTTGCATCAGCCTTTAGACAGCTGTGGCTGTGCAAGATGTGGTTTATTCACAAGGGTCCTCTGCCCACAGAATACATCCGGGACAGGCAAATCAAGTCGTTACATTTGATCACTACCATGGGAGATGTGATGTAGGAAGGAAGCACAGGAAGAGCATTCTGACCCAAGAGAAGACAAAATATCTTAGCTAAATATAGATTAGATGAAGTCTTGAAGCTGCTTCAACTTTTGAGAAGGGCTGGAGAGCTCTGACTGGTGCCGAGATGTCTTGGAGACTGCCTGTTGTGCTGGTGGTGTGCTATGCAGGTCCAAAGGATAAGCACAGTCTGACTCTTGTCATTCAGTGACCATTTGGTGATGTACAACACATTCCTTTTTCAGTGATTTTTCCTTAGACACTTACAGATACTTAGGTAGAAATTGATCCAGAGATTCTTATGAATATTTGTAATAACTAGGGTATTACTAATTTCAACCAAGGTTGTTAATTTGGGATCCAGGTGGCACTTTAAATCAGATGTAGCTATGAGAATCGCTCATGAAATTTATCTGGCATAAGATTGGTGAATGGGTGAATTTTGTGCAAGTGTGTAAACAAAACTCTTGCTGTCTTAATTTTCCTTTAAAAGAATGTTGTGTAGTATTTGGTTTGAAAGACTCATTAGGAGGCTCCAGCGATACAAAAAGCAAAAAAATAGAGGCAAAAAATAGAGGTAGAAAAGAATAGGAGCTTTAACATACTGTCTTCACTCTTATATTTCAAAAAAGATCTGAAAGAAGGCTGCTTTTCTTATGGATTTACTGATAAAATCAGGAAGTTAAGCTTTTTCTCAAGTCAGCTATTGCTTCTTTACAAGAGAGCCTCAGATTTTGCTACTTTGGTTTCAGTATGAAGGAAATGCTTGTAAGAGATTAATTTCTTAATCAAGGGTTTATATACAATTCTGATTTAGCATTCTTGAAAATTCACCAATCATAGTTAAATTACATTCATCAGTCTGCTTTTTAGCTCCTTTGAAATAACTCCAAGCACAAGAGGCTGTGAATTTGTACATCTTCAAAAATAAAAAGGACTGCTGAAAAGGATTTGGGCTGTGATTTTTAGTGGTTTATCAACTCGTGTACTAGCAGTTGTCTTTCCCTTGAAAAGGGAAGTGCCTTATAAAACCTGACCATTTAAATTTCATACCACCTCAGCAGGCCATAACACTGTCATCCCTTTAAAATGGAGATCCCAAGACCAGAATTTTCATGTTTGTCAACATTTTTTCTATTCCCACACTAAGACACTGGGGCCTGATTTTCAGAAGTACAGAACATCAACTCCAGCACAAATCTGTAGTTCAAGCTGCTCAGTGCCCATGGAGAAAAATCATGACCTGCAGATGCTTTTCAAATGTGACCTCAGTGACTTACCCAAGGCCAGCTAGTGAGATATAATTACCACTGAATTTAGACTTTGTGACACCGGGTTTTTTTTAATGCTATTATGTATTTGTATCGTGTTAAAATAGAAAAACACTATAAAGACCAGGTCACCTCCCAAAGACATTTCCTCACTGTTGTTCTGCTTTTCTCTTACATTTTTCCTCCTTCACTGAGAGCACGATGGCTCTCAGCTGCGGTGTGTGGCATGAGATCCAAGGCCAGCAGGAAAACGTCTGGCCAGAAACCCAGGTTTTGTAGGTGCACCTTTGTTCTTTTGACCCTTTGGAGGGGATGAGCTGATTCAGCAGAGCACTGTGACATAACACAGCATTATAGTACACACTAAACTTAAAGGGAGCTTAAGACTGTGTTTAATATCAAATGCCTTGTACTTAGATGTGATTTTAAATGCTCACTCCAGAATTCAGGCTGCGGTATGTAAATTTTGTTAATGCATAATCTACAAGCATCATGGATATATATCTATGTGCAGGTAAGGGAAGAAAGTCATTGCAGAATATCCATATCATAGAAAATGATAGTACTTCTAAAACAAAATCACCCAGATTATTTTTGGCATGAGCAAAAAGGAAAAGAACATTTTCTTCAGCTAATCTTAGCAAATCTACTTGCATCGCAGGGCATAGACACGTGCATGTCCAAGCTGTACCCCAGAAAAGCATGCAGAATGTGCTGCATCCAATGAAACAGATGCCGGAATGTTTTCCTGAATGGGGGCCTCAAGGAGAAAGCTTCCTTTCCCTGCCTCTGAAATGACCAGCAGATTATTTGAGATTTTCTCCCATCTAGTGTTTAACCACTCTTGCTTTCTTCCAAGCTTGCTCACAAAGCCTTTATCTTATTTGTCAATGTTTGATATTAAAATAAAAAAGGTACTAATCTCTGCAGTGACCTTTCTGCTTTATGTCTCCTGGAAAGGGATGTTGCATCTTTTGTAAGTAACTTCAAGGCAAGATATTATGCTGCATTCAAACATATGGCTTTTATCCAGTTAATCATTGTGCATAACCTACTTTCATCAATGTTCAGAAACTTAATTCCAGGATTACTCATTCCCCCAAAAACCCAAATATGAAAATCAGAACAGATCCAAACAATAGTACTTTTATGCCAGGATAATTAGAAAAGGAGCCTATTACCCAGGATTATAATTACTGACTAACATATTAAATGACCTTTAACATTTACCTTAAGCCCCAGATTTCTAGAAAACCAGAAAGGTTATGAATGCCATATTAGTAATCTTTAATCTTTATTACTGCTGTGGACAGAATTTTAATGATTTTTAAATAGGCAGCGGTCACTAACATATCCCTATTAAAATAAAAAAAATCTCATAAAAAATTAAATGGATTAAGACTTCAAATGTACCATCATCAAAAGTATTATCTAATTATGGAGTTCAGTGAACAGGCCAAGTGAAATGGTTGGTAATATTAGTTACTTACCACATGGGAATGCCCAGGATTTATGCACAAATAGATTCTGCTTCTGTTGCAACATAGTAATTAAGAATTTGTCAGGGAAATTTGACCCTCTAGGGTAGATATTACTTTGTAAAATAAGAATGGCAGAGCACTAGTCTCCTTGCTGCACATAATTTAACTTGATTATTTATACATCAAAGGGAGTCTGCAGTGACTGCAGTATAATATTTAAGTAGAGGGATATTAGAGAAAGAAGCATCTAGTGAAATCTTTTTCCCAAATCTCCGTGAGAAAATAGAGGAAATTTTCATAAAGCATTTCATTTTGCATATAAATTGGTGCCTAGATTGTGCCTGTGAATTTACTGCTGTCAAATTTAATTTTTCCTTAATTCTTCAGGCCCAGATGTGAAAAGCTCTGTGTGCAGGCTTCAATTTTCAATGCTTACAGGTAGCACCCGGATCGATAATGTGTCCTTATGAGAAATTACCATTAATGTTATTGAGTATGCATTTTGCTTTATAGGATAATAAGGTAATATCAAATGCCAATTCATTCATTAGAAGAAAGCTAAGAGCTTAAATGAAATGGGTGACAGGTCCGAAAAAAGATGTAGTTGTGGGCAGGAAGTCAAGAATAGATTTTTAATGACCTAATTCCAAAAGGTTTTTGCCACTTATTTGCATTTGCTTCCTATAAACAATATTAACTTTGAAACAAAAGTGCTTGAATATTTAAATTGCAGTAATTGATTCCACTTGAAGAAGCTATTTGGAAATGCTACGTTTCTGGAAAACTCTTTGCCTAGCCTTTTTGAAGACCACAAAATTAATTCATCTGATATAAAAATTAAAACACAACTCATTTAAATTGATGGGCATAAAGTGAGCATATTGTGGGCATGGCAAAAAGCCAGAGGTTAGTATGTGAAAACCAAAAGAAAATGCTTTAGCTCTGTGTTTTAAGTGTACTTCCAGTTTGGTAAATAGCAAGTATCACAAACAACACAAAACTCGTTTTTCTGTGAAATCTCACTCGGTTCTTCCCCCCACCTCTCATTTGAGTCCTAACCCACTTGTTTGAGTTTTGTAGTTTTTGCTGGGTGCCTTACCCTCTTTTTCTCTGCACTGGATCCCCCAAGTGCAATGACTGTGGCACAAACTATGCTACCTGGCCAGCCTCATCCAGCACAGACTGGAGCCAGAGGGAGGTTTATCTTCCTTCAGGGGGACAGGACCAAAGCCTCTGATGTAAAATTCTCAAGTTTTACTTCACTGATGTCATTTACTAGGATATAACACAAGGTAGGAGACAGGAGGAATTCATAAGATTACCTCTTGAGCAGCAGCATCCAGATGCTCCGGCTTTCCTCACTCCCACTGCAAAGTGTTATCCCAATTAAAACTTAAGTACACGTGCAGCTTAATGCTAAAGTTTCTAAAGCCACTCTTCTTTCTAGAGAAATGTGGATACATGGCTCCCATTAAATATGATGTCATTTTTCTTCAGTTAGGTATCCAAATCCTCCAGAATTCCTGAACAATTATTTTTGTAATGTTTTCTTTCTATTTTTTTAAGGATACAACATTTTTGCTCTTCAGTAATAAATAAGATACTTGATTTACTCACCTTAAAGCAGCAGTTTGAAAGCAAAGGGCTTCTTGTTTTTTAATAGCTAACACTGTAAAAACAAAGGACAGACACTAGAAAAACCTTTACTTCTATTTCTACTTTAGCTTCCAATAGCTGCTTTGCCTTAAATTTTTTTTTCTTCCCTTAACTTTTATGTAGGACTCCTTTTTTTTTTTTTTTTCCCCTTGACCTTCAACATCTCAAACTACAAAGGGAGGACTTCCTCTAACACTGTTTGAATATACTGTATTTTTCTTTTAAGGAGCCTTCCGCTGATTTTTATCCTTCAGGGATCAATGGTTCCTTCAATTCCATAATCTGACAAGCTACAGTAAAAGCAAAAGGCCCCCGCTTCTAGAGCCATAAGTGTTAACGTGAGATGGTAATGGATGTATTTTCACACTGAACTCACAACTGCCTAAGGAGAGCTTTAAAGTAACTTAGCCTAAGTTTCTCTTTGGGGGAATGAGATATGGGAGGAACTTTAGTATTACTGTTAATCTGTATTACAAAAAGCACCTAACAGTCTCTATGGAGTTCAGGGACCCATTAAAAGCAAGGATGGATAAAGCTGCTTCAAATGTGTATTCATTTCAGCATAACCTATGCATGCCTTTGCTTTCTGGTAGTCTCACTGTTTTCCACAAGACTCTTTTAAGTTTGGAAAGGGGGAAAAAGAAAGAAAATGGAAATGCTGATTCACTGCTAAATGAAGCACTGTTCGTTTAACTGCTATAATCACTCAAAAGAATCAAAATTCATTACTGAAACGTTAACATAGTCAGTTGATTTACAAGGGACATTTTGATCAAATTCATCTACATATCACTCCATACTTCTTGGAATGATTCCTTCCCCATTGTCTCCAGGATCTTTTGCACAGAGTACCAACATTCTCTTCTACTCCATCACATATTATATAGATAATTAACTTAATTTCTTCAGTGCTGCTTACTTTGTCTCATTGACATCCAAACATCTTAACATGATTCCAACCACTCCTACAGATTGAGAAACCCACCTGGATGTCTACCTGGAGGAATGCCCCACACAGAGACCACATAAGTGGAGAATGGATTGTCGAGATGAGGTGTGGTGAGCGAGGAAGCTGCTCTCCAACACTGGTTCTCCTACAAAGAGGCTCGGAAACCTGGCTGGTGACTCTCTAGGTTATCCTCTCTGAGGGAGTGCAACAATCAGCATCAGCAGTTCACTATAAGTTCCCCAGCATGCAAGTAAGGACAGTGGAGCTGGGCCCTTGCTCACGTCTTTTTCTGACACTATTGTACTGCCTCTAGAGCATGCCAACTTCTAAAATCAGAGTGGCATCAGAGAGACATTGATAATTTAACAGTCCTTTGATATGCGCCTGTACTCACAGTGGGATGATACAACTGAGGCAACGCTGTCACCATTCAGATTTGTTAGACTTGATGCTGTACTAGAAAAATACTAACTAGGATTTAATGTAAAGCAGTTAAGTGGGATTCAGAGGGAAGATAATGGCGCATATGAGTTATGCATTTGTGTTCATTTTCTCTAGAAAACAACAATGTATTGGAACCAGAATGTGACAGTTTTAATTCACATATATGCTTCTAGTTCCTGTCTTTAGTACTTGAACTATATACGCACTCCAGGGAATGCAGTTTCTACTTCTAGCATTAAGGGATATGAAAGCCTTTGGCTGGGAGTGGGTAACAAACAGCCTTAGGAAAAATAAAAATACGTATGACCAGCAGACCCCCAATATTTGCTTATGTTAAGGAAGAATTATACTACCTCTCCCCCCTGGCATCTATCTCCTATGGAAATACTGCTCTTGATTTATTTGACTTTGCTTACTGTGTTATCACTGTTTCAAGAGCATCATCCTCTGCTACAGCCAGGGCTTTGACATTCCAGGTCACTTCAACTCTGCTGTTGAAACCACATGATTCCTCCTTCCCACTGTTATTTTGAATCAAAACATTTCTGAGCTATGGTTTATATGACACATCCAAACAGTATTGCTCTGAAAAAAATAGTTATCTTCTAGCAATCAAGTAGTCCCACTGAAATAAAGGAAGCCAAGAGACTCCCTGGATACTTACTCCAAGGAGTTTTGGATCAAGCTTTTGACATACTTCATCTTCTATATGTTGTCTAAGGCTCTAACAAAGGTATTTACAACCAATTACTAACAGTAACTATTGTAGGGGTTACTGATGATCTATAGACTGCAGTGGGACAATCACCACGGTAAGACATTCTTCTCATTGCAGACACCTGAGTAGTATTGTTACATTGCTACTGTTAAAGTGGTTGTGCAAGTGATTTCTCTTAATAATCTAATAAGTGCTATGGGATCTTTCTGAACAAATGGATTTCTAGAGCACATGCATTCCTCCTATTATTACTTATCTGCCTGACTACTGTCACCCAGAAATAGAGATTCTTTCCATTTATTTGGTTTTGAAATAATACATAATCAGTTCAGCTATAGATCTCAATCATGTCATGAGAAGCAAAGCACTATCTGTTATAATATATTAGCCAAATACATTCAGACAAATAGATTCAACAGCAGCTTAGCAGAGACAACAGATTTCTCTAGTCCTTTAAGAATGTAAGGATGCATGGACTTTTTAATGTTGCTGCTGTGTTGTTTTGATTTAAAAAAGCAGATAGTCCAATATACAAAATGCCAGGGTAGTTCTGTCTCATTTGTGCAGGCAGTTACTCAGGCTCTTTATATATTCACCTGTTAAGACACTGGATGCAGTTTCATACACTCTTTCCCTAAAATGGGGCCCACATCAAACACATTTTCCCTAAACTATTACTATCTCCTACGTGTGGTTAACTGAAGATAGCAGAGTTAGTTTGAATGTAATTACTCGTAATTTGCTGAGTATTGATGGCATCCATCATTCTTCTGTCAGGAGAAAATTTGATTCCTATACCAAAAAAGTTTATCAAAGAAATTTATACTTTATACTAAAACTATAAGCACAACATGACCTGCCAACTATATCTGTGGCGAATTTTTACCAATATTTGGCTTAATTTCCAGTTTAGGCCAAACAAGTCCTACATGCTAGAAAAAATCCTCACTTGGCAAATACAGTTTAAAATGGCATTTAAACTACATGAAACCTAGGAGTTTCAGAGAGCAGGACAGAATTCTGTCAAGGTAGCTACATGTTTAGTGCATGCTGAAAATTCTGACATAGCAGGGCTTTTTTTTTTTTCCTTATTTTAAGGATGATGCAACTATGCAGTCTTACTCTTTTCTGCACTTATGTGTCTGTATCTATACACCACTTAATATTTTATATTCATGTTGGAAGTCATATAGTGATTTTTTGTGTGGTTTTACATAGTTATGGTCACAGATAAAAGTCCTCATGAATTACTTCGACTTGAAAGCACTGCCCCAATACAGCTAAGTACACAGAGAGAGAGCAAAGTTGCAAGTGTAAAGGGCAAATTAGAAAGAAGCTCAGTAGAAAAACAGACTCTTCAAGTTTAGTCGAAATTTTCAGTAGAGTCCAGGATTTCTCTTTTAATTTCTTGTTTGGTATTTTCATGGTTTCAGGAATGCCAAAGGGCACAAAAAGTATACTTAATGCCTGTATATAGCAAGGAATTTGATAGATCATAAACCATTAGAAGTACCTAAATGGTGCACCAGTAGTTAGGTATGGTGTTTTAACAAATGGTATTGATTTTGACTACTTCTTTGTATTGGTTATTTGCAAGCAAATAATGTTTATTGACATGGTTGCATGGTCAGCTGTTATTCTTAGGGGCTTAAATTGCTCTTCAGCTGAGGACCAGTTGCCCTTTGGTTGATGCAGCACAACTCTCAGTTCACATGAGTCATCTGTCTACTACTCAGTAGAGCTTACACAGTGCCACTTACCTTGCTCTGGGTCCCTGGACTTGACAGCAGTTTCTGCTGGGTAAACACTCACATCCGCATAATCTGGTATTCCTCTAGAAAAGAGTGCTTATTATTTTACAGCCTTGTTTTCCTGGTTGAAAAGGTATTTATTCAGGTAGAACCAATCCCATCCAAACTAAGGAATCAATTATGAAGCAATGAACCAATGTTAAATGAGGGAAAAACAGTAATAGTAATAAACAAGAAGGTAGAAAAGAGACAGTGTGAAGACATCTTGCTTAGCCATGGTGCGAATATCTTTTTACTGGCTGGCCCTGTTTCTTTACTGAGATTGGCACGTATCGTATAGCAGCAAGGAGCAGCACTGACACATTCTCAGGTGTGGATTTCTCATGCTTAATTTTTGTGTGTGTGTATTCACCAGGTTACTGCTTTTCTAACAATTAATGGATGGCAAAATGAACCTTTTTGCACAAGACCACACAGACAAAGATTAGCAATGTATAACCTATCACAGGATAAAACACAAAAGATTATGTTCAATTGCAGAGTTAACCTAATAGTCAGGAAAGTCTCCTTCACTACAGGAAACAAACAGAAAGTTCTTATAGAATTCACAACTTCTGAAGATTGAAATCTCTTTTATAAAAGCATGTAACTTTTTGTTGTCTAAATACTTACACCATTTACTCTTGCATTTGATGTAAAAAGCTGAGATTTACTCCTTTCAAACAAGTACTTCATAGAATGGGATAACAGAAAGTAGCAAACAGGGAGGAAATAGTTGAAGCAAAGTAAATACCTCCACTAAGACAAAAAGTTTGTGGTTTTTTTTGGCACATATATTTTCATCTATTTTATCAAAAAGGCTTCTAGTCTGCCTGAACTAACACCAGATATTAGCAAACGGTAGTTACGTCTTTCTGAACAGTGAACCAAGTCTCTGAGGCACCCAAGTCCTTCTCCAACCTTCATCTTAACAAAATCTTAGTTGGATCAATAATAATAATAATAATGCCTGAGAATTCTGAACTGATCTTCATTCAGTGGGAAATAAGTTTGCAAGACATTACACAGTTTGTATTTCAATTAAAAGAAGGAAGGAGTTAAAATGGAGGGTAAGAAACACATAGTGTCAGTCTCTCTTCAACAACTCAAGTGTAAGAATTTGAGATAGCTGTTGGTAGTCAAAACCACTTTTGTGAGCAGGCTTTGTGGGTTTTAACTCTTGAAAAACCAAGAAAGTACAGGGATCATTTTTAGTGTCATTTGCTTAGTTACACGGGCTAGAAGGAGTGGTTTCTTGATGCTGAGGTTTTCTATGTATTGCTCTGGGGTATCTGCTTCTGAAACAGGACAAGTCTCAGAAACTTCAATAAAATATGAAATAACTTCTTTTCTCCTGCTAAATTAATTCTACACCACCACCTAACACATCATTCAGGTTTTAGGTAAAGGGTTATGTCATGTCCCCTCCATCAGCATTTTCATAGATTTGTTTTCATGCTTCTGCAAACCATCTCTTTCTATCACACAAGAAATCAATCTTGAGAGAGCTGAAAATATGCCACTTCTCAAAAGAAAGAACTGTATGCCAGAAAGTAATTACACTGAGAAACCTGCTCTGAGTGGACAAAGCCAACCAGATCACTTAAGAGTGTGACAAAACGCTAAATTGATCTGAGCTGTCTGGAGACATTTTAAGATTTCTTCTTGGGATGTTCTGTTTTAAGACCTTATTACTGTAACTTTTCAGTGACTATATGTCATGATCATGAGTTACTCCATTTCAATGTGTATTTATTTTCTGTTAATGTTATAACTTAGGAAATTCAAAAGGATGGAAAGGGTACTTGGTTCTATCCCTAAATGTCAACCATGTAAGTGCTTTGACTTTTATTTTCTATTTGCTTTGGTCAGTGTAAATTTCTATGGGTTTTGCTGGTTGGGGGAAGGGGATTTGGAGATGTGCAGTTCTTGGTTATTAATATTTGACTTTGTTAGTGCTATCTGTTTACCGTATGGCTTCTGGAAAAAGATAGGAAATATTAGCTGGCGAGTCCTTAAAATGCATGATGTCTGGGTGCACTCCTGCCTGCACATTCTTTGCACCACTGCTTCTTTTAGCCTGTGAACTACCACTGGGGGGGACTGATATTAGATTTTGATACTACTTTGCTTTTACTTCATTATTTCACTCTTTTTACTTTTAATACACTTGGATGGTCAATTTTGTTTGAGTGAATTCCACGTTTTATAAAGGCTGCTGTTTTGCCATATTTCTGGAGTAGAAAATATGAAGGCTGTTTCTACCTACTGTTTACATTCACAAAGCTGGATCCTGCACATAAATGAGTTTTTATACAAATACCTGGGATTTTATACAAATCCCATTCCCCTTTTGCTCAGAACAAGTTACAAGACAGCTGTCTCCCAGAGCAGAAAGGGCTGTTGTTAAGAAAGCAATAATAGGCCAAGCTTAAGCAGTCCTTAGCAGGGCTCCTTATTTTGGGACTTTTTTTACCAAAGGCTGAGAGGAACTGAAAGAAAACATCAAATATCCACCAATATCAAGGGGCTGGTACTCATACTTGGCAGAGTATGAAATTTGTTTTTATAGGAAATCACCTTATTTTACAGAAAATTGAAGCTCTGTGAAGGTTTTTTTCCCTTTTCTTTTCCCCAAACTGTATATGAAAACTTTTGGGGGTTGGAGGTGATGAAATATTGTACTGTGAAAAATTAGTTTATGCTCAAATGCCTTTTGCATAAAACCATTCCTCTCCTCTTCTTGCATGAAAAGCCAAGAATCAGACAGAGCTTCTCCCCTGGAGTTTTTTTTTTTGCTAAGACCATTTATGTTTTCCAAAGCTGCATCCAAGTCCCACTGATGAAGCAGGACTGTCACAGCCCGGGTGCTGTCCTGCAACATGTTTTAAAACAAGTCATGTTTCTTGTCTGTCCTATCTCTGGTTTTCCCTCTAAAAACTGACTGAAAAAGAGGAGGATGCCGATGTCAGTTAGATTCACTGCAACTCCCTGAAATGTTACTGTGGACTTTTATTATTTCCTTGCTACTGAGGAGGTTACGCAGTGTGAAGTGCAGTGTGTAATTGTGCTGGCAAGCCACTGGGTGTCAGCAGGAATGTAAAAGCAAGGCAAATTTCTCCTCTCCATAAAATACCTCGATTCACACTAAATTCATAACAACGCTGAAAAGCAAATGCTGGGCAGAACTTTTTCACTCTGGAACATGAATGGGCGAGTGTCCCCTACATAACTCAGCCCAGCCTGAAGAATAAAACTCTCTTAGTCCTTCTTCTTCATCGTGTGCTACCTTTGAGAGCTGATTTTCAGTCCGTTTTTGACAACAGACCATAGGCTTAACTCGATGCTAGCCAGCTAGCAGAAAGCTCAAAATCAGGCCAAAATCATAATTGAAATGCATGCTGGAGCATGCATTTCAATTCCAGAAAGACAAAGTCTTTCTTGAACATCAACATTCCGGTGTAATGCAGAATTTGATTATCATTAAACCATATGAAAGTTTTGCACAGTTTTCACCGAATTATTTTAAATGCATTTCAATAGCAGGCACAGATAATACTCTGCTCTATGTACAGCCTGCTCTGTTCAACTAGCTGTTATACCAATACAGAGTAATCCATTGTTAATTTGGACTTCAACTCCCCTAAACCTCAAGAACTCATCTTTCTTTGGGATTCCACAAAAACAACAAAATAATTTAGGTCTGTATGTCTTTTTAAAGGTTGCCAGCTTGCTGTTATTGGTACAACGGTCTGGCTGGTTGTGAGATAGAAGCTGGTACAGGAAACACACTCCAGCCATTAACATTAGGAAAAACGTATCAGCTGGTTTTGAAGTATGAACATTAATAACAACTTGTAGACATATTTTTCTGGATCCTAGTGTATGTCTTCTCTAAGTCAGTAATGGATACAGTAGGATGAAACAAGGAAGAAGCAGCCACTGACACTTTTGAGGGAAGAGATGTACACACCAGGAAAATTTTGGATGATGTATTTTCCCTCAGATACTTCTAGACTCACTACTGCAAGGTGACACCTGAGGATCAAACCCCTGTGAGTTAAAAAATGTCTTGAACCTTTGTGGTCTTCAGTGCAAAGTAAAGGGCATTCAGTTTAACAACTGAACAATTAGGTATTTATAGGCGTACGTGTTCTCCACACCTAATTCTCTGTAAATAGCACAGAGATGCTGTCACAGTGGACTCAGGCAACGGCTGTTCAGGAAATGCTTTTCCCCTTGAGAAGCACGGCTTTCAGAATACTGGCAACGAAGTATTAGCTCATGTCTCACTCTGTGGAGTGGCCTGATTTAAATTGTTATATTCATAATGAACAAGAATGCACCAATTTACTTCCTCTTTTCCCTCTCCTCCCCTTTCATTGCTCTTTTAAGGTGCAGAAGGTTGTTTTAATTCTACTCAGAATTACTTCTCTAAAAATGTTGGAAAGTCTGACAAAAACATCACACTTTACTGTAAAGGCACCCAGTGAACAACACTGAAGGTTACAGGAGAGCACCAGCTATAGCTCTGTTGTTTTCATTTGCATATAAATTGTCAGCCAGAAGCAAATATTTTCTAACACTCAGTTGTGTAAAATCAGCTTTTTGGACTGAATTTTAATTTTATTTTTATCCACAAGAATTTCTAAAGAACTTAAAAAAAAAAAAAAAACAACAAAAAGAAAAGAAAACTGGAATCTGAACACACTCAAGGTAATTTCTCCAAATGACAGCTATTTTGAAATTGTTTGATAAATTCTTTGTAATATAGCAGCATTTGAGAACTAGCAATCAAGAGATTAAGACCCTATAATGCCAGGTGGTCTACAAATGAAGACAGTCTTTGGGCCAGAATTGCAAAACTAGATTTATGACAAGAAAAAACCCAGACATAAGGGAAGACAGCAGGTGGGAAAGTGAGGAAAAAGTAGAAGCGCTTTTTTTGCATAACAGACAGTTTATCACCTGTGCTGAAAATGTCAGATGATGAAATACCACAGTGGAGATTTTAGAGGTACTGAGAGAGGCTATGGTTTTACTTGGGAGCTTAATAAATATGCCTGTGAAGCTTCCCCTGTTTCTTTCAGCCTGCACAGGAGAAACTATAGAAACTATGAGCTGAATTACTTCCACCCCTACTTATGAGCTTCACTTGAATGAGAAGAAAGCATTAATAACAACTGATGTGAAATAGTAGATAACATAGAACAACCCAAATTATAACTCACCCATTTTATCCCTCTCCAGTATGCTCTTATATTTATGAGCACTTCATTTCTCACAAAGGCTCTTCTATGGTTCCAGTGAGATAATGTGAAATGGGACCTAAGCCATCTGACACATTATGGTGATGAACTCTGAACTCACCCTGGGCTGCTGACAGGCGAGTTTAGGGGATCAGTAATATCTCGTAAACAGCAGCAGGCTGTGGCTCCTGCCAAAGCTGGAAGCCAGGAATTTGTGCCTGGGGTGGAGTTAATAGACATAAGGGTCTTGTGGCAGGAGACTGGTTCTAAAGTTGTACATTTACTATGTATTTTGCAAGGCATTGACATTTTGTTACTGCTATTTTTCCCCAATAGAAATTGGTTACCCACAAAGAAATTAAATAAAATTCTAGCATTATACAAATGAGTTTTAAAATATTTATCAGTGTTAAGTCTGTGACAAATGAAGGTCAGCAAAATTTAATGTTGTATTGTCTACTTCTAGTGGTAATTCCAATAAAAATATCAGTGAAATACTAATTTAAGTGCTTTTTAAAAGCTTGCAGCATTTTGACTTTGTACATTTTATTTTCTTTGCTCTTGGACTGTAAAAGATTAGGCACACCTGCAGTAAACAGATAAAAGTTTGCTCTGAGAGATTTTATTGTGGTTCTTTTTTCTATTTCTTCTTCCTTCCTTCCAGAATAAAAACAAGGGACAAGATTCTAAGCTGGCACAAATTGGCAGAGGTCTCTGGTTAGTGAACAGGGCTGGTCTGGTCTACAAATGTCCAAAATAAGGCCTAGAAACCTGGATCTGTTAGATCTTTCTTGGCTATGTATGTATATATATATATACACTACTTCATTTTCTTACACTTTGAGTTTACAGTGTTATTTCAACTTGACTATTGATGCTATCCAGTTCACCTCATTAACAAATTTCTGTTATGGTATTTGTAAAGTTTGTCTGCTTGCTCCCAAAGATTTTCCTTTCAATGTGGTATACTGACATAAATTCTGTGTCTACTCAAACAGGCCAAGATAATTTAATTTAAAGAGCAAACTTCTCTTGTTTGATGACCTACTGATCTTAACAGTTGCAAATTACTGTGCATGTATGTGCATGTATGCATGGGTGTGTCTACAAGTATGCAAAATCTAGGATCAAATTTACAGCAATATGTAACCTGAACAAGCTCATTGACTGACTCTGTGACCATATTAACATTTGAAAGTAAGGAGGAGACAGTCATTAAAATAAGATTTGTTATAGATTGTTCTGAAAAGCTTCTTTAACCCAAAGACCGTTAGCTCTTAGCTGAGCCCCAGCAGAGACCTTTTTATGGACACCACATAATTGGCTGATCAAATTTTCAAAATCAAAGGTTCCACACAGACTTTACTTTGTGGAAGACATTGCCATGTAACTTTGAGTGGGATCCATTCAACCAGTGGGAAACATATCAGTTGCTGACATCTAGATCTGATATAGCCACTCACACTCCTTTTATTTTCACTGGAAATGTCTAAAATAGGTCAGACGAATTATGAGTTCAATGTGCCTATTCCTCTTTATCAGCTAGAAAGGGCACTGAGGATGGCTGGCTGAGGTGCAAAAATTTATGCTGTGACCATCTAAGTCTAGGTGAGCTGAATCCCACACTCGCTGTCTTAAATAAACTCGTCAAAAGAACATTGAACAAGTGTCCTTAACACCAAGCATGAGCAAACTCACTGCTCTGAATAGCATCTGTGTTTGCTCAACTTTTCATTTCAAATTGAGCACTCCAGTGTATCAATTGAACAGAATAAAAGACTGGCTGTGCATAGGAGTATATTTTGTGGAAACATGCTAGCGTACTAGAAATCTTAATAAAGATTAAAAATGCATAATAGAAATCTTAAGCGGTGAAATAAAATGCCTCAATACATTCAGGTACCATTCTTATGTAACAGTATGAAGAGATCTATTATTTTTTTTTGGTAGATATTAGAGGGGCTGGAAGGAAACAGATCCACACAAACCTGTATCCACACAATGTGGCAACAAACTGTATGGACCTATTCTTTTAAGCTCATTCAAACATCCCAGGAGAGAGGTCCTAGGAAACCTCAGATTCATGCTGAAGTACCAAACTATGAGTCAAAACTGTCTCTGAGTGGTATGGACCCTATTCTCTGTCCTGGGCACTTCTACATACCTGAAGTGGAAGCTACTACAAAATCAGGAAAGCTGCAGTACTGCAAGCTGCTGTGCAAGAAACAGTAGAAAATCAGATCTTTTGACTGGGACACAATTCCCCAAGAGTACTATCAGAAGGCAAACATCAACACATGAAAAGCACGACACAAATAGCTGGCTCACAGACTGAAAAGGCATGCTATCTGACTCTAAAGTGAATTCCTATCCATGAAGATGTAAAGGGAGAGGGGAGGAGAAGGTCACTATGTAGTAAAAGACAAACATATCTGATGCATGCAATCAAGCAGGGTCTGTAAATTAATTTTCAGCTCTAAAAATTGACTATCTCCTGGGGAAATTCTATTATCGAAAAACAAGATATATTCCAATTAGGAGAGAGGTCATATAGAGGGCAGGGTAGAAAATAGTAAAGGAAGAAGAAAAAATAACTTTACATATTAGAGCTTTAAAGGTATGACCGTCAGTGAATGGGACAAGGGGGAGGAAGCTTTTAGGAACTTTAATTTGGAACGCCCTTGATTTTTGCCATTTTAAGTTACAGCCTGCATATTTTAAAACAGTGGTGCTTTACAGGATTCCAGCATATCATGTGTACTGCTGCCTGCTGGGGATCTGGACCTGGGATCATTGCTCTGTCTCTCAGCATGACATGAAACACTAAGGGGTACATTTTCAAAGCAATAAGTGGGAATTTCACTGTGTGTTTCCCACTGAAGTCAATGTAAGATATGTAGCTGAAGCTCTGTGCAATGATTTGAATATTTCCCATATCACTTCTTGGAACTGCCAAAAACATTTCTAGTATATAAAGGGGTACTAGAAGTTTCCAGGGACTGTTATTTGACTTCAAAAACTTTAGCTTGTCAAATCTGGGCTGATAGGTTTCTGGAAGTAACCAAGTATTGTTACCATCTGTCTTCTGTAGGTGTTGTCAGCTGATCAGCTCATTATCAAATCTCCTAGAAGTTAGTCCAGAGAATAGGTATCTATAGAATGCTTCCCTGGTTTGCTTAAAAACTATACAAACATTGCATATTTTGGTAGCAGGTTACCTCTCCAGTTTGTTTTGTAAGTTTTCATAGAAGTTTGGATCACAGAATAGTACTCAAAATTGTGCTAACCTGAGTTTTGCTAAACTTCTGAAAGAGGAATTATTAATTTTCAAGCAGCCCTTCCTCCCTCTGAACGCATAGATTTTTATAAGATAATTTTTTAAATCTTTTTTTTCTGTGGAAAATCAGATATTCTAAAATAAACAAATATAATTTTTCAGTGAAAAAAAATTAAAATGAGTCCATCAACCAAGTGAGAGACTGACATCAGCTCTCAGTAATGGTAAAAACACTGAGCAGGCAGGGGCAAAGTGGGTGGCTGAGGGTTTGCAGGAAAATTTTAATGTATCTCACACAAGCAAAGCTAAAGTTGTTGATATGTTCAGGTAAAGAGAACCAGAGGATCCCTGTGGCAGACTCTGAAGCAAAGCTGGTACATGGAGTGAACATTAATGCAAACCATCTTTTTTTTTTTTTTTTTTTTTACATAAAAGAATGAATTTACTACCTGTATTGAGTACAGGTAATGTACTGAGTGATCTGAGATCACTCCGACTTTCCCACAGATTTGAACACAAGAGCAATGTACCTTTTAGATAGAACTGGAAAGCCATTCTACCAGTATAGTACTGTACAAAGAGTAGTGGCTAATCATGAGACTTCCGTGGGTTATTCTGGTAAGGAGTGCTTTAAGTTGGTTTAATTTCATGCTTTCATTGGTGAACCCAGCATAAAAAAAGAAAAATAAAACACTGGAGAAGTATGATGGCGAATTCGGGAGACACGAACAGGATGGAACATGATTTGAAAGACATCTAGAAAAAAATGAGCAAGCAAGTAGAAGTACAAGGGTTTTAGAAGCTCAAACAAACAATTGCTCTACACACTCTGCACTGAACATGACAAAGAGAAGGAAAAGTGACTGTGAACCATTTATGTGATGCAGCAAGACAAGGAAGCAGGCATAGGATATAACAGACATTGGAGCTGGAGAAGTGATTAATGATACCATACAAGCATACAATACCTAGTAAGACCTGAAATGCTGTATATAATTTAGCTTATTTTCATACAAGAAACATGAATGCAAGTTGGAACTGATACAGCAAAGTACTAGTGAGGGGGAGACCTCACTTCATAAGGGAAAATAAAAAAATGCTCTAAGAATCTGTGTGTCTGGGCTCCAAGATGCTCTGTAGCACAGCAGCCACAAATACAGTGGTGAAACCAAGCTAGGATGTATTTCCATAAGGGTGGGTACATTAGGCTAAACACTACACCACTATAGTTGGTTACTTCTCAATTAGCTTGACATGTGAGAACACAAGTTTCCCAAAATTTTGAACCTGACTGGCCTAACACAATGGTTAAAGGATTTGAATTTTTTTATATTCAGAAGTGGAAGGGTAAATACCAAAGAGCAAGATGAGTTAAAATTCTCAAGTTTGAGAGTATTCTGGCAAGAGGAAAAGAAAAAGTCACTTAAATGTCCCTGAAAAAACTTAAGCTGAAAAACTACAAAAATCTGGTGGGAGTTGTTGGAACAGGTTCCAGTAAAAGTAGTTGGGAAAAACTAACTAATTGTTTTTAATGAAGTTTGACAAGAAATGTGAGTATCTAATCCCAAATTACTTTAGGATGCCCCTGAAAAAGGCACCCTACAAATATACCTGGTGAACGACACAGTCATGTGCAGTCCTATGTAGTTGTGAGGAAACACATTTTTCTCCACTTTAAATTATTTGCCTCTATTACCCTTACCTTTTGTTAAAACCAAACAAAAAAAGTCTATGAAAAGCAGAAGCCTTTTTAGTTTTATTTCTTCAATCAAACTGACTGATGTTAATGTTGGTTTCGGCAAAACAGCGTTTGAACAATGGAAGATATTCCATTGTTGACAAGCTCTAGTATTCTGGCTCTAGCTATAATGTTAATTCTTACAACTATTTTGAAATAATTATGCTGAAGGGAGTAATAGGGAAAAGCCGCAGTGTGCAGCAGATTCTAAGTCTACCCTTGCAGTCTCTGAAGCAAAGAAAAATCTTGTAAGTAGGGTCAATTCTTACATGCTGCAATTGCAAAACAGACTCTTACCTTTATTCAGTGAAGGAAGGAATGATCCCCGATCAAAGCATGGAATAAGGGTCACATTCAGTAGCAGTAGAAGGCAGACACCTAGTCACTGTTCTGTGTATCTGGCTGGCAGGACCTGCCCAGCACTCATTCGCTGAGCATGCCTGCTAGATTGGCTCCATTCTTCTGTTAAATGGGTTCACTGATTAGAGCATTCATATGGGAAATGTGGGTTCAATTCTTTTCTCTCTCTTGAGCATAAACAAACCTTCATCTTCCAGGGCAAAACTCCAACCATTATGCTAACAGGTATTCGGGAATGATGATCTTGCTCAGTCCTTCTTGTTGAAGCCTTGTATGGAATAATAAACATACATTAGGCCATAGAGAGAAACGATGCGAGAGCAAGACTTTGTAGCCAATGGTTAGCAGACTCACAGAAGTCTATGTGCATCCACACACACGTGTAGATTTGTAGACATACTGTGGTATTTACTGGAATAGGGAGTGGCCCTCAGGTTTCCCTACTTCCCAATAGCTCTTATTGCCAATAGAGAAGAACCATGCCAATCCTTGGTTTTTGTCCCCCAGCCTGTTTCTGTAACACTTAGCTGTCATTCACAACAGATCTGGGCAACCTGATCTGGTTGAAGATGTCTCTGCTCTTCGCAGAAGGGTTGGAACTATATGGTCTTGTCAGGTCCCTTTCAACACAAACCACTCTATGATTTTATGATTCTAACAGGCAGATGTCCTGTCCTGCTTGCTGAGTCCGTGGGGAGGTGATTTCGGCTGCAACAGACCCTCCAGAGTTTGAAAAACAAAACCATCATTAATTTTATTGTAAATTTCACTCAAATGGTGTCAGGTGGAACAAAAGTCAAGTTCTTATTCTTATAAAAGATACAAAGTAGAAGGAGAAAAGGAGAAACAAAAGGAAGAAAGAAGAAAACAGAGAAAGAGGCTTACCACACAGTGGATTCATCGACATCTTCTTGGTCAGCGAGTGGAAATTCTTTCAGTTGTGGTTCTTGTGGTCCTTGTGGTACCTGTGGCCAGTGAACCCGACGGCTACCTTATCATAGGGCCATGGTTTATTGAAGCCCTCCCACAGGCAAAGAGTCATTCCCAGGCAATCTGGTAAGCCATTAGACCAGGTTAACATTGTATCCTGGTAGGCGCCGTGGTGTCTGTCGCTCTGTCTCCGGACAGTTTGTTGCCACGGCAGATGATCTTCATGGCTCCAAGGCAGACAACACGGGGAAACATCTGCCCACCTTGGTGGAGTGGATTCCTGCTTTGCCCCGCTCTGTTTGCCCAAGCGGTAACAACCTGTCATTCTTTCTTTTGAGTTTTTTTGAGACAAACACAAAAAGGGTCTTTTGACCATCACAGCAGGTTTGGATGGATGGGCCAGTGAGAGATCCACCCAGCAGCACACTTTTGGCTGTCAGGTTCACGTAGGTCAGTTTCAAACCCATTTTCACAAAGCAGGAATACAAATCCAGGTCTTCCACTGGCTCCTTTAAGTCCTCTGAGCATTTATCAATGTGACCCAAAAGAAAAGGCAGAATTGTTTTTTTCTTCAATATGTGTTAGGAGGTGGGGTGGACACTGGCATCAAACTCAAGAAGACTCTGGGTTGGTCAAGGTATGGAAAAGGACCAGGGTCTGACACATCTGCATCCACAGCAGGTTAAAAAGACTAGTTTGAATGACCCAGCTTTCTTTACACTCACATGCACTTTTCTGGACCCAAGTTTTAAGACCCAGTTTTCCTCATCTTAAGCAGCTTACCGTCCAGTTGGGGTTGTACATTCTCCTGGAAGCAGGCATTTGAGACTGGAGGTGCTGGAAGCAACCAGCATTGTGATCTGTTGTGAATTTAGCCCTAAATGAGAGCTGTAGAACTAGTCCTAGGCATATATCCCTTTTTGAAAATGTTCTAAGAGACTGAATATTAATTCAGTAGTTATCAGTTAATTACTGAATTGTAAAAAATGGCAGTGCAGATGAAGAAATACACAAAACCAATGCATTTATCTCAACAGCTACATTTGCTTGGTAACAGTTCAAAATATTTATTCGTACTTGCACTGCAGAGTAATAATAAATGCAGGCTTTTTTTTATAAATAATCAATCTCACTATATTTCATACAAAGAAAGTTGCTCTAATGTGAGACCTTACAAAATACTGTATCAAATATTTGTTGAGAATAGTGAAGGAACCATTGTTTTTCATGTGAGTTTTATGGGCTATGTGAATAGGTAAAATGCAACTTAGTGAGCTTTTACTGTATTGCTTACTGATTCCAGGCATCTAATTTACAGGATCGGAGGATAGATTTGCATACATTTGTCTTATTACATAAACCAAACAGAGATTTCTTGTAGATATCAAACAAAACCTGTTTAAAATATATTCCTATGGCTGCCAAAAGTGGGTTTGTAATGTGTAGTTAGGCTTGTCAGGAGTAAACAAAACTCAAGAAAACCCCACCAAACGTGGAGAAAAGAAATGTGAAGGTGCACTCTCTTGGTAACAATTACATTTTCCTGCTTTGTGAACTTGTTGATAGAAATTTTCTAAGCAGCCAGTTCAGGGAGAATTGTGCTGCTGATCCTCTCTGACTTGCAGGATGACCAAACGTTTTATCAAATCAGGACAGATGGTCTGAGATGTGAACTTGTCAGCAGGAATAAAATGCAGGAGGACAGTGGATCTCTGCTGTAGCAATACGGCAGGAAGTATATTTGACAATGGGCAGAATACCTTTTTCCCCTTCAGCTTTGTAAGGCATAGCTGTAGGCCATTTCTCCATGACATATTGTGTTTTGGCACAGAAACAATAACAGGTAAGGTTTCAAAGAGACATCATGATCTCATTCATTGAATTTAAAGAAGGCGGGGAGAAACTCTCAGATTGAAAAGAGGAAAAATGAACAGGAGCTTTTAACAGTGATGGTTGGGTTTTTTTATGCAGTGAAGGAAGAAGCTGAAGCTACCCACAAATCACACCACTTTAAAAAACATGGTGTTTGTCAGCACCGATCAGACAACTACTCTAACTTCTGCCTCCAGCTGTGGCTGATACCTGATGCTACTAAGGGAAGGGAAAAAGACCCATAATATATCTAAGTCAACTGAATGGAGGAAAACAATTGAACCTGACTGTTACAGCCCAGAGCATGAGGCCAGAATTCCCTTATTTATCTATGCTGCCAGAGTTACATTGGCTGAGTGCTATATGACATGTTTTTTGCACATCCAACCCTTCCTGCTGAAGTCAGTGGGAATGTTGAGTGCACATGAACTGCAATGATCATAAAATTAGTCAGACTTATTAAAAATCCACTCACAGCACTTAAAAATCCATGACCATCTGTTGAAATACATTCCACAGGCCAACTAGGGAAAACTGAATTTAAAAAGAACCAACGAAGCCAAACACCACTACCAAGAAAACTCGAGTTCTTACTGATTCCAGTTGGACAACTGAAGTTTTTAAGCTTAGCCACAGCTGCAGGAGGTACTAATGGCAGACAGGATGAAAGAGTACAGAGCAGGAGGCAGAAGAGAGTCTGATAGCGTAAGTTGTAGTTTGAAGCGCATTTCTTACAGCAACAGGTCAGGATAAACAGCCTCTGAGCTACCCTGCCGCCCACCATTAGCACATGCTCTCCCTCTTAAATGCTCTTGCAACTGTTTGGGGTTGGTTTTGGGTTATTTGTAACCTAATGAGTTCCCTGACCCAGTTCAGAAGTAGCCCCAAAAACACACAGCAGAAGGCAAAGCATGGGGATGAGATGAAATGGCCTGAGGGCTGAGGGCCTGTAAGGTTTTTGTGACCCTGTTCTCTGTGAGCCGTTTAAGAGTGTAGATCCTTACAGTGTTTTTGAATGGTCAAAGAGTAGTTAGGACTATGCATTTATTTTTGGTTGTTTAGCAAACAACTGTGTTGAGAAACAGTAGCATATGCTGTGCTCCCACACTGGTCTTTATAAAGTAGTGCTACCGTTCTTCTGTAGAATGAAAACAGTACCGGGTGTCAGATGGCATTGCATCTCTTACCTCAGTGGAAGTGTCAATCACCTTTTCTGTTGGTGTATTAGTTGTTCCATTTGTTACATCTAATTATTTTATTAAATCTTTTTTGTAAAGGTTGGTTGTTTTGAGGGTTTTTTTATAAAATACAGAACAACAAATTCTTGCCTATGCACCTGTGAGTCACTAGTTCTATGAATGTATTATCAGTTGGTTTAGCACCTGAGATACTTTTGTTTCCTGAGGAGATTCCTGCAAAATGAAATGTGCTTATCACCTGGAGGCTCCTAAATAAACCAATACAAGAGATCACATGCAGCAGCAAAGTGAATTGATTATCTTTGTACCTAAATATAATTACTTACAATAGCCTCTAAGCTCTGGCAACACAGAACACAATAATTTCCTCTAGAACAATCTACAGGTGTTATTATACATTAAAACATGATAAATCATATCTTAAAAATTTGTATGCCCCAAAGCTCTGCTTCCTGAGGTATGTCAAAATGCCTTCTTAAAATAGCTATCCTTATAACACCTATATAAGCCAGGAAGGCACAGTTATGGCTGTTTTACAGATGGGAAACTGAGATGGGTAGGTTAGTTCCAAGAAAAGTATTTGTTCTGCCTGGGTAAAAAGTGTTTTGAGTTCACAAATCCTCTGTGTATTCCAGTGTGGTGTATGAGAAATGGTAGGAAGTTGTGTTTTGGTTAATAGCTTTATTAAACTGGATCAATTTTTACTTAGACTGCTGAAGTTCTTCTGAACAAAACAAAGCTGTCTCATCTTGGCTGAGCTGAATGTCTCAGATTACATGAACATCCCCTATCAAATAAAGCCACCGAGGACCACAGATCATCAACTCAGGAGTCCAGTGAAGCCTTTTCTATTTAGTATGTGCCAAGAATCATTGACTCATACTGACAATATTGAATGTAGGAGACATGACTTGATCATCTATGATTAAAAAGATCTGTTCAGAAGCGTGGAGAGGATTGTCACCATCCCTTTCCTTTAATATCTCATTGACTGGATAACTTCCCTGAAAGTGTGATAGTTGGAGCCGGTGGCCTCATCAGCTCAAGAAAATTCAAACCCGCATTGCCAACACCACAAAATGTATTCTAAATATGTCATATTCATGCATTGGAATTGTAGTTCTTATGTTGCTAGACTACTTAGAGATGAGTTCATGGGAGGTCTCTGCTACTGCCAGGTTCTGGGGACTCTGCTCTTGGTAAGGGTCATACCGTAGAGACTTGTGAGATACCTTTGTTTTAATCTTCACTGAAAGCAATCTTCTCTCAGTTTTCAAGTACTTATTTTTGTGCAAAAATGCATAAACACTCACTAGAATGAATTAAGGGTTCCTCGATTAATTCATGAATATATATATATATGTATATAAACCCTGTAAAAATGAAATTGTGTTTCTGTTTACAGAAAAACCCACCAATGATATATGACACTTCTTTATGCCACAAATATTTTCAAAGTGCAGTAAGATTCATACTGGCATAAACTAGTGAGAATAATACACCTTTATGCAAGTAGGATGGCGAGGAACTTTTTTTTTTTTTTCAGAAAGGTATTTGTACTTTTATGATATTCTTAAGCATTTGTGGAAACTTAGCATATTTGTAGAAATTTCCATTCTAAGAACATAACTGTTATTGTAGTCTATGACTGAAAGAAGTTAATTTTTAAGGAGTAAAGTAGAACATGATGAAAAATCAAAACTGTTTTACTGTTTTTTTTTTTTTTGTCAGGAATAGAGAGTTAAGGCACAGTATAGATTTCTTCTGTGAAGGAGAAGTAGAGGTGGAAGAAGAGTTCAATTTTGTTGCATTCTAAAAGAGGGGTAAAATTATTTTGTAAGATCCTCATTGTGGTCATCTAAAATATGAATAAGTCTATTTTAAAATTAATTACATTTTCCTTTCTTTTTTTTATTATGTGAAATTATGTTTTCAACTAGATGAATCTTTAAGCATTAGTTTTAATTTGCATCAAAACCATTGTTTTTCTTACTATCTAAAAATAATGGTTTTTATTATCACAATACTTCAAGAGAACTACAGTCCATGTCAGTCCAAAGACTGGTCACTGCCTTTTCCCATAATATATAACAATATGGAATTTCCATTAAGATGTGTTCCCTAGGTAGCAAACTGAGATGTTAGACTCTCAATAAGAAGTGTTGAAATGGAATTCTACTGTGAGGAACTGCAGTGGCATTCCTGAATCAAAATATTCTGGCCTTACCCAAAACGGTTTTATTTTCATTATTTAAAAACAAAGCAAACCAGTAGAACGTTTTTGGAGAAGTGTTAACAATAAGTATGTTTTTATCTTCGCTGCGATTTTCTGTGAAAAAAATAATTTGACTAACTTTCCATATACCTGAAAACCAATAGAAAGATCCTTCTGTGTATGTGTATATGAATATATTCAATTCAAAATTCCCCTGGCTGAAAAAGGTGATAAGAAATAGGGGAGTGAATATACTAAAGTAATGGAAATAGATATTTCATCTGAAGTAAAATTTAAACATTGTATGGGATTGTTAAGTAACAAGACAGAAAAGACCAAGGCTTTTTTTTGAACTGCAGAAAATCAGCTCTGCAGGTTTCCCAAGGTCAAATTAGCTATTGAATAAAAAGTTCTTTGTTGAAGTGGGAAAGCAGATTATCACAAGAATGATATTTCTGCAAATGAGATGCTTTGATGCCACCATTGTTATGAAATGTTGTGATGCTCAAGTAAGTCCTTACTTAGTCCTCCCAGTGCTCTCTCTGAAGAGACAGTGCTGCAGCCAAAGTGCTGAAATGGCACAAACTGAGCTCCACTGTTTACACTGGCAGTGTAAAATGTGGGAGAACTTCTTAGGGACAGTCATATTGAACTTCAGCACACAGCTTTATGTTGAAAATAAGGCAACAGCTACCAGGAGGCAAAGGGCAAAGCACACACATTCAAGAACTCTTTCACAGCTGTCATTAACTCTTTTATTTTTGTTGGTTGACAAAGGTGGCAGAATGCCCTGCACTCAACGACACTTTCTGGAGCCCTCAAGAAGATATTTCTGTGCTTTCCTGCAATTATTGACATTTACACAGGGAGTGAGGAGAACTTTTATCAAGATGCAGCAGTGATGTAGCCCAGGGACTCTGTAAAGAGACAGTAAGCTTACAAAAGAAACTGAAGGAAGTTTTTTTGGGAGTTTGACAGTTTGCAGTCTGGTGGCACTACTGCTACTTTCTCAGCAGCAAGCTGGCTTGATCTGATTAACAGCAAAAGACTGTAACAGCACAAAACCAACAGCAAAATATGTCTTAGAAGCCATGGAGCTTTGTGAGCTTTCTTTGTTTTTCCAGTGAAAAAAGAAAAGAAAAAAACTCTACAGACTTAATTAAATTAAACAAACTCATAGTACCCTCTTACCTCTGTAGGGACAGTTAGCTAATACCAACAGACTAGACTCTACCCCGTGTTAAGAAATAGCAACAGAATGGCATCCATTCCAATAAGGTCTATCCAAATCAAATGCTGAAAGAAGTCATGCCATTAGTGCTATATGCCATGTAAGGAATCCTGAAATACAATTATCACGGTAAGCAGTCTAATTTGGCACAGAAAACCTTCTTATTAATAGGGAAGAGGCTGTGCAATGGTAAGAACAGCTCTGAGCTTGTCAGACTAGCAATTAAAAATAAAAAAAAAAAAAGAAACACTTCATTTATAGATTTATTTATAGGTTTTACAGAGAATAACTGAAAAATGTTAAGCCTGGTGTTAATAGAATCAGACTTTGAAGAAGAGCACTTTCTTTAAATTTTATGTATTGTGCAAGAATTAAACTAAAAATATGTGGTACTCCCAGGAATGTAAAATGAAAAAAATTTTTGTCATCTGAGGAGTCAAGTCCAAACCTGCTCCCAGTGGAAGAAATGAAGTTTTGTCATTAAAGTCAATGAGTGTGAATGTAACCTCTTTATATCTTATAATCAACCTCTGTATTTTAACAGATATAAATTCACACTACCCACTGGTTACAGATCACCTTTCCTCCTGTATGGATTTACTATCTGATGGTGATCAACCTTATGTAGATGAAAACCAATGTCTTAGAAGCAGAAGAGCTTTACTAGTTTAATATTTCCTCAGGCTACTTGCAATAAGTGCTAAAGTCAAAACCAAATAGAAAACAAGAAATACAAGATCAAGAAACTGATTAAATAGGGCAATATCTTTGTGTTTAAGCAGGCTCAGCAACCTCCTAGGAATAACTAAGCAGATTCTCTCTTTGGGAAAAATGGGGAAGAACAAAGCCAACTCATGACAAGAGCCACAGGAGAGGGAGAGAGTTGAAATATCAAACATAAGAACACTGATAAAGTTTTAAAGGGACATAAAAATATCAAGATGCTGAGGTGCTGGTAGCATTATTAATAATATCCAGGTTAAAAATTAATGATTAAGATAATCATTAAAACAAAGCTCCATGCAATGTGTCAAAGGTGACTTAAAAGCAAGTATGTGAATGGAACATTTCTAAAACAAACAAGATTCAATCACAGTGCTCATATTAGCTAATAAACCCCTTTCCGCCCCTTTAACTGGAAGGCCTTAAACTTGCAGCATATAGCCACCACCTTACATACGTATTCGTCTTTAAAACTTATTACATATATTCACTGAAAGCACAGTATTCCCTCTGACCTGCATAAATCAGAATGATGAGGAAGGTATACTGGCAGTCACAGAAGAGATTCAGATGGTGCTGCTGGCCATGGACTTCTAAAAAAGGGAAGATAGATTGGTGGAGTAAACATGAATACCCTAAACAATTTCCCAGTCTTCAGATCAAATTTGGAAAACAGAATCTCTTACACAAACCAGTTATACCCGTAGCAACAATTAAGTAATTAGATAAGCTCTGATACATAGTGGAGGATTTTCTGATCCTTTTTTATTGCAGCTCTGGTCAGTCAAATATGGAGAAGGCAGATAGAAAAACAGACAGAAAACAAAGAAAATTCCAGTCTGAAACTGGCCTTCTGTAAAATGGAAAAGCAGTTGTAAAGAAGATGCTGATTTCTCGTTGACATAATGCTAAAAATGATTTTAGGTGTTTTAACTTGAATTTTAGATAAAATTTTTTATTTATCATCTTTATCATGTAATTAAAACTTTGTTTTCAGTAAAAGCCTTGACAGCTATTTCTATAAAAACGTTGACAAAAAATATCATGACAGATTCCACAACGAATTTTGGAAAAGATAGGAATTCGGTACGTAAATATATTCATTTTCAAAAAAAGTTGTTTTTCAAAAGCACATGCAATTTTTTACTACTTTTATTTTATTGGAAGAACTTCAGACTGTTTCAAAATTTGGATCTATATTTGCATTTTTTAAATTCAAGACATCTGTCAGTTTTCATATTAAAATCCCACCCTGCTTTACTGAGAATTGAACAGTATTTTAAAGCATTGTGACAGAATGAAAACATGCAAAATGTTTGCTAAGACACTCCATGCTTTCTCTTTATATCTGCCATGTTGTTATAAATGTAAATCTTTGAAATTTAAATGCATTTGTGCTTGCTGTTTTGGTTAAAACCTTGTCATCATTGAAAGCCAAATATTCTGGTGAATTCAATGGGAACTTTGCTTCAATGACCTGAAGAATCAAATATTTGCAATGTTACCAAAGGAAAAAAGAAACTCAAATGAGTTTATAATGAAAATAACAAGAAAAATTAACTCTTAATTCTTAAATCTCTGCAATACCTACAAGAAAATATAAATTGATGTAAAATTGAGAAAAAAAATGTAAAATTCCAATTAATGGAATTAATAGTAAATGCTATTCTGCACAGGCATACGGTCAGACACATACGAAAGGAGATATATGTAAGATGCATTCAATTCTATGTTAGAGTGGTTACCTGAAAAAATAAATCAATATTACACTACCAATATTCTAATTAATCTGTCACATTGCATAACCATATGTAACACTGCTAAATTAATACAACATACTCCAACTCAGTTTTGTTACTGCTGTACACCCATTTTGTTCTTACAGCGCAAATACAAATGCAAAGCAACACAGAGATAATCCCGTTTTTATCCCCTACAATTTTGTTATTTCATAACTGATTTTCTAGCAAACACATGCAAAGTCCATACTGAGAAACACAGGGCTGGGCTTTCATTCCCCCCCTTTTTTTTTTCTTTTTTTTTCTTTTTTTTTAATTGTGAAAGAGAGGTAGAAACATCTTCCAGATCCCCAACATAATTATGCAAACGACAGTGATCTTCCTGATCAATTCTTATGTCTACCCAGACATGGTAGATCTCCACAGACAGTTTTCTGGTACCTATGCCAGCCACCAAGAGGATTTATGACACTGTCATTTCCCTTCCTTCTCTCTTCCAAGAATTCTCCCTGTCACCTGGTTTTGCCTGTTCACTACATGACTGGTATCACAGAGAAAGGACAAAACAAGCTCAAAATCTTGATAGAGATACATACCTCTTATTACACCCACCCATGTTATCTTCCAGTAGTGTATGCTGTAGACCTCTGAAACACCTTATGTAGGGCTGATGATGGTTGGTAAGGCAGTGATAGCTTTCCTATGTACATCAGAGTCCAAATAATGGACAGGTTGTATGCAGATAAATCACCAAAGGGAAAATGGGAGGGAGAGACAGAGATTTGTGAGTGTGTAAGGAAGACAGTTCTTTACACATTAATGTGATATTTAAGTTAGCCTGACAAAATGAAGTCCGTGATCTGGTAAAGGCCAGCACATATGTAACTTGACACACATGAACAGCCCTTTGGAACACAAGCCTGTTAACATTCAACAAATGAAGCTCTTGTAGAGCACTTCACCCAAAATGTATGCAAACCAAATTGAGAAGTCTGAAAAAGGAAACAGCTGAGATATGAATATTTAAAACTTTGCTGCAGCAGTGGACATGTGTAATAACTTTTCAAAGAGATTTTCAGAGGATTTTTTTTTAATACTGTACACACAGCACTTGTCCTAAATACATATTTACATTATGGACTGGAAAATCTCTTTTAGAAACTGTTCTGGTCTTCTGGGTAAATAATATTCCTTTTAAAAATTATGAATACGTATTGAACTGATAAACTAGAATAGCTCTATTAGGCACATCATAAACAATTTTTTAACTGTCTAGTGAATATGTTTACTGCAGCACAGAAGTGGATCCATATTATTTAACTTTCTGTAGTTCATTTTTCAGCTGCAGTCCTTTTGCATTTTAAGCCCCGTCCCCAAACAAAAATGAAAAATTGTCCTCCCTCCCATTCTCTCAGTACTGTCCAGCATGAAACTTGCTTAGTAGAGGTAACAGGGAAGTAAAACAAGAACTTTTCTACGGACAGTATTGTTGAAGTACCATGTTCCACAGCATACATCAATCACTTTTTACTCGTAAATGTATATTTCTAAAAAACTTGTGATCCGAACTATTCTTTCAATGATATGGGTGCTCTGGAGAGTTAGAAAAAGAGATTGGAATAGTTTTTCCTTCTGATCCCAAGCAGAAAAACAAAATCCCAAATGACCCAAAGAACCCAGTTAAGTACTAAACTCATCTGTGTGAAGCTCTGCATCTTAGTGCCAAGAGAATGTTGGTTAAGTGATGTATATTCAATAGAAGAAAGACAGTTTTGCCTTTTTCCATTGTGAAAATACTTAAGAAAACAGGTTTGTAAAATTGATGATAATTCACAGGAAGGAAAAAAATGTTAACCAACTATCCAGCCTGATTTATGTACTTGGTTTTGCTCAATGTCTGCACTCTTTATGATATGCAAAAAAACCCATGGCAAGCTGGTACAGTTAGCACAGCTTATAAGTAGGCATCTTTGGGCACCATTCTTCTATGGCTGTTAACTACTTTTAATGCAATTTCACAAATTATGTATTTAAGTAGATTTTGAAAACTACTTAAAATCATGTAAAGGAATATAGCATAACAGATATCACTGATCTGAATAACATGAAACAGAAATAGAAGATATGTAAAAGCAGACAAAAGTTATTCTCTGTAAGTCTATTTCCAAAAGAGATCGGAGACAGACATTCATATGCTCAAGATTTTTAATGGTACCACATTTTTAACAGAGTTCCAACTCCATTTAGACACCTACATGAGAGCTAAGACTTTCAAAATGCTCCTTAACCAAAAGCTCCCATAATGATATTTTATAGCCATATTTTCAAAAGCACTCAACATTCAAAGTGCTTTTGGAAACCTGGCCCCAGCTGTGAGCAGTGACCTCTCCTGAAAATCTGTAGGGATCTGGCATGAAAACATATGGAACATTGCATTTAGTTGCGGGAATCTTAATTACCAAAAACATATTGACAAATTAGAGAGAGTTCAGAGAAGAGAAACAAAAATGGTCAGGGGACCAGAGGAATTTACATATGAGGGAAGATAAAAAGAGCTATATATATATATATGGCTCAGCTATGAGATAATTAAGAGAGGATATATGTTAAGACTCTGCAAGTGTTCCTAATCTTGTGTGGAGAATGGGGAGGAACAAATTAAATTGGATATGAGGTTATAACTAGAGCTGCAAGTAAAGAAGGAAAAAAATAATCATCTGGGTCTTCAAAAGAGCACCCTGGCAGGGAGGTCAGTTAGGCTGTAAAATGTGGACTGAGGGGACAAAATCCCATTACTAAGGTTTGCATGTACCTTTGGGATAAAGATCTGAATACTTGAGGGAAGCCTGTTCAAATTCCACTTTCAAAATAGATGGTAATTTGGGGTGGCTGGGCTGAATGCAAGTCTCCTTTGAAATAGCAGCAATTGTTCTGATGGAATTAGTGCAAATTACTGAAGAGAATGAAAAATTGATCAAATTGTGGTCCTGATTTATGTTATATCATGACATTAAATTGAATGTATTGAATCATGACAGAGACACAGACTATCTGAAACTTACAGAAAAGAAGTGAAAACACTGACCTCCCTCCTCCTCCAAGAAGTCAGTGCACTGAAGGAATTCACTTGTGAGGAAAGCATACATGTAAGAAAACAGATAGGGGTGTGAGGGCAGAATATTCCACCAGAGTTCTTTAAACCAAATAAGTGCACACTAGTTCAGAGACTGTCATGTTGCTAAGGCACATTATAGTATTATTTTTAAAAAGTAGTAGAACTTCTGGCAGAAAAATCCAAAGCGTAATAGTGAGGTTTTGGAGAACCATGTGAAACTTGGTGTTAGTCAATGTAGTTCACTGCCTTGAGATGCAGGAATGAGGTTTGACAGAGGTATGACAGAAACAGCTGTGTCCATTGTCTGCTTCCAATATTATTCTGCCAGGTCAGAAAAAACTCAGATATCTATCTATAACACTCTTCTTTATTTTTCTTTCTGGATGGTAAAGTATTGCATATAACACTGTTGCTTTTAGTACTATGCTGAACATTACCATTCAGTTTGGTTGTATGAACGCCAGAGATGTATCATAGACACAGCCTTCTCTTCTCCAGGCTGAACAGCCCCAACCTTCTCAGCCGATCTTCATATGGAAGGTGCTCCAGTCCCCTGATCATTCTCGTGGCCCTCCTATGGACGTGTTCCAACAGTTCCATGTCATTTTTATGTTGAGGACACCAGAACTGTACACAATACTCCAAGTGACGCCTCACGAGAGCAGAATAAAGGGGCAGGATCACCTCCTTCGACCTGCTGGTCACGATAATTTTGATGCAGCCCAGGATACAGTTGGCTTTCTGGGCTGCAAACACACACTACTGGTTCATGTTTATTTTCTCATCGACCAGCACTCTGAATCTCTTCTCTGCCCAACCTGTAGCTGTGCCTGGGATTGCTCCGACCCAGGTGTAGGACCTTGTACTCGGCATGGTTAAACTTCATGAAGTTGACATCAGCCCACCTCACAAGCGTGTCAAGGTCCCTCTGGATGGCATTCCTTCCCTCCAGCGTATCAACCAAACCACACAGCTTGGTGTCATCGGCAAGCTTGCTGAGGGTGCACTCAATCCCACTGTCCATGTCAGCGACAAAAATGTTAAACAAGACCGGTCCCAACACCGATCCCTGACGGACACCACTCGTTACTGGTCTCCAGCTGGACATTGAGCCATTGACCACAACTCTTTGTGTGCAGCCATCCAGCCAGTTCTTTATCCACCGAGTGGTAAATCCATCAAATTGATGTCTCTCCAATTAAGAGACAAGGGTGTCGTGTGGGACAGTGTCGAACGCTTTGCACAAATCCAGGTAGATGACATTAACTGCTTTACTGCTGTCCATCAGTTCTGTAGCCCCATCATAGAAGGCCACCAAATTGGTCAGGCAGGATTTCCCCTTGGTGAAGCCATGGTGGCTGTCACCAAGCACCTTGTTGTTTTTCATGTGCCTTAGCATGCCTTCCAGGAGAATCTGCTCCAAGATTTTGCCAGGCACAGAGGTGAGACTAACTGGTCTGTAATTCCCTGGGTCATATGATTATAGAACACTAACCTAATTGTCTTTCTAGCTATTGTCAAGTGTTTAGATTTTCAAAATATAAAGAAACAAAAAAATGAAACAATATGAGGTGGTTAGTATACGATTTTGCATACTTGTGTGTAGGCATACCCTTGTACGGACAGCAATTAGTCAATATATCTAGGCTTACAATGTAGACAGTCATTACGAACCTTGCTTGAAACCTGGAGAAGTGAGACAGGCAGGTGAAGCAAGATGAGCTGGGCTTCAGAGGGAGTAGTATCCGCCCCTGCTTCACCCCATCACACACCACACAACTTCTTGTGCCTCAAGAACGTGGTGCATGGCCAGCTATGCTAGCTGACATGTGAGGAAAATCTAGCTCTGGATGTGTGGCAATCCACAGTACTTTTCAACAGACAAACTATAACCAGCCCTTTGAAAAGCCTTAAGATGTTCATATCCTTGAGAAGCCAAAGACATTCTTGAGAAACAGAAATTGGAGACAACCCTTCTCTTTCCAAACCTACACATTTAGAAAAAGAAAGGAAGACTCCCAATTCTGCTTTCAATCCTTGAAGCAGAGGGGCTTCCAGGGATAGTCTCCAAAAGGGCAACTTCTGCAGAGACCTCATGTTTCAGTCTCTCAAGCACTGAATATGACATAAGCATAGCACAGTGACCATGCACCAGAGGGGTGACTGGGAGCATTACTGGGGTTCTGCTGAGAAGCTGGTGTTGTGTGTGACACACAGCAGTGTGGTGGCACCGGCTTTACTGGTATTCACTGAAAATGACTGCCAACATCAGGTCAGGTTAATGTCTGCATTATGCATGCTCCATGGAGGAAAAAAACCAGTCCTTCTGAAGTAGGGTCAGATTTTTAAAACAGTGATATTTGGCTGGAGGATTCTAGCATCAGCCAATTTGAAAGAATGGAACACTTTTATGTGTTCTAGCACCAAAGTGGCTGTGTTGGGCAGGACTAATGACCCAAGAAGCTGAGGAGATCAGACAAACTAGACTGATCAGAACAAACTAGAACATTTTGATAGCGAAGTTTTATTCACTATTTCCTCTCCTACCTTTGCTAATTCTATAATCAATACAAATAAATTTTCCTCAGCAACACATAGTCCAAACCCATGGAACCAACTGCTGCAGGAGGTCATCGAGTCAGATACTGTAGTTAGATTTAAAAAAGGGCTGAATACATTTTATGGCCAAACGACATCTGTACAGTCATCCAAGCTAAGATAATGGTGATGAAATTTCATGCTTGAGTGTGTAAAATGATTGCTACATCACTCAGAAAGGATTTTTTTTCCTTCCCAGGTAGAGGATTACACAATTGAGAAGATGCATTATAAAGAGGCTTCTGAACTTGGTTGAGGTTTTTTTTTTTACCTTTCTCCAAAGAGCTAAAGATCAGCTCATGGACCTCACAGAATAATAACTTAGACTTCTACTTCTTCTCTTCTTAAACATAATGAAGCTCTTAAATGAGCTGTTTCATTTCAGGGCCTTCAAGTTTCTTTCATTCTCTCCATGCTAGCTGATCTCACATGCAGGTGAAATAACTGAAGCAAATCTTAGCAGCCTACTGACCCCAACAGGTGAGACAGTGAGCTTGCTTATGAGCACGAAGAGGCCTGTGCCTAATATTTGGCGCAACAGCTGGCTGCATTTCTCATGCAACTTGCATGTACTGTACATCTGGCTTCATTTAATTAGAAAACAAACAAACAAAAATTAAAATTGATCTTCCTTCAGTAGTCAGTAATCTAATGATAATTTTGACCATTTTTTCATGTTTTCATCAGCTCAGTTTCATTTCCAGAACTTAATCAAAGAATGAATTAAGCAGGGACAGAATATATATCTTGCTAAAGTTTTCTGTGATATCTCACAGAAGATTTAATTCAGCAAGAGTATGTAGGGGAGGAAACTGTGGGGTGGAACAACTGCCGAAATACTTTAAACCTCATTACCACATATCCCCACTTCACCCTGAGAGCCCGCAGCCTGTCCATTATTGTCCTGTCTCTACTTTCTGTGGGACTTTAAAAAGAAAAGGTTCAAAGAGCAAGACTTTCATGCTCCCGTTTCCATGTCAAACACTTTCAACTCTTGATTTCAAAGTGCCATTCGCTTGCTGTTCAAAGGCCTGTGGACATGTAGGGGGTGAGACAGGAGTAAAAGGTTGCACTACAAAGCCTGCTGCATTCAGAGCAATACCAGCTTGGAAATACAAATGATAACATAAACTCAAGTACCTATCAATAAAACTGCCAATATATGAAAGGAGGGTTGGAAAAATTCTAAATGGCCTTTTCCTGCCCCCTCTCCCATACTAGCATTGTTTTGTTACAGGTCTGGATAAAAGCCTAATTGATACGTTGAAGAGCAGCTTTTTTCTCTCTTGTAGTTATGACCAGGGGACCGCAGAAGTGGGAGAGAAGCCCAAACCCCAAATAAGTTCGCTAAGAATACCTAAAGAAGTTCCTACCAACATCTAAAAACCTGCCTTGCTCTCACTGAGTATTCATCTACCTCCCCTTCTCTATCTGTATCCTTTTCATCTGCCTGCCCACAAGATTTGGAACACCATTAATTGGTCCTCAGGGAGGCTGACAGGCCTGTGCTTTTATGACTTGATTCTTTGTATTGCACACATGTGGGTATCTCTCAGGAGATAAACAAAAGGAAAATGTGCTGAAAAGGGGGGCAGAATTTGTATAAGACTAAACGCAGAACAAACCACCTTCCCAATTTACTGCTAATATCCTAAATTGCATGAATAACTCCCTCCCCCCCCCCATCTTCCCTCTTCCCTACATCTGCTTCTCTTAATCTGCTTTTCCTGATCGCTACAGGCTTGTCTTCTGAGGAATTCCACCTCCCATTTGAAATCAAACAGTCTAACTCTTTTTTTGCCCCCTGTTCTCCTTCCTCCTTGCCAACAAAAGAGTGAGGTGGTCTTATGGGAAGATAAAAAGAATAGTTGATCATAAGAACTAACCTGGAGCCAACACCTTGGTCTTTCGTCCCTTCAGCAGTTTCTAAACCCTAAGCACCTGCAGCTAATTCTCATGGCTTCCAGCCTTGGTCTTGGATTTGCTGAGAGTGAGGCACTTTTTGGCACAGCTTTCACTGCAGAGGAAAAATAAATCTAACACACTCAGAGACACACTGACTCACAAGCACGTACATGCACAAGCTTTAACATGTGTGCGCTTGTGCATGTGTGCGCTTGTGGAGAAAGCAGCCTGTGTTATACAGAGGTAACCATAGTTTTCAATTAATTAATATGTACTAGCAGCCTTTACTGCTAACCAACAGCATGCCAAAATTTCCTCTGTGTTTTTGTCTTTACCAACAAAGCAGGTATGGGACACTGTTTCCCCAGAGCTGGAAATATGCTAAGGATTTCTGGACCAGGTCCTCCAGGTTTTATTTACGGCATGTTTGATAGAAAGACAAAGATTTACCCTTCTCCCAGAACTAAAAACCACTGTGAATTTATGAATCAGATTCACAACTGGAAGGCAGGTGCATGAGTGTTTTTGTTTGTATCTTGGCACATCCTTAAAATCTGATCATTATTGTTCATGCTTCCAAGCTAAAACAACATAAGCAGAGGAGGACTTGTGAATCAAAATCCAAAATTTCCATTCCATCTTCTTCCCCTTTCTCCCTAGTCTGCCTATATCCCAGTGGCTAAGTCTACCAGATGTGGAGGTGCGTCTGAAACCTTTGGCACAGGAGGAGACTTTAACTACATCTTTTGGTGCTCTTTTGAATGCTCTGAGTCCTAAACATCTATTTAAAATGTGGCACCTTCTTGTGCACACTGATTTTCAAAGATAGAAGTGGCTGGTTTGGAGGAAAGGGCCTAAGTTACCACAGAACTTAGTGTTGCCAAGAAAAGAATCTAAAAGTAAAGTTGAATTTATTGCAGTCTTGTCCTGAACTTTCTTCTTTGTTACGATATGGAGCTCCTTGGTCTACAAGCCAATTTTTGAGTATGATGCTCCAAGCCAACTAACTTTTCCTTTCATGCAGGACAACATATATGCTGTGAATGCATTTTGGAGGTTAAACCCTTAATTTGAAGCTGATGGACCTAGAGTGTATTGTAATGATATAAATCACTTTATGATGTTAAGACTTCATCCCAGAAGATAGCCTATGAAAACGAATTTCTGCAGGGAAACTAGAGGAAAGACCTCAGTCACCACCACCTGTGACAGTTCTTGTTCTTCCAACCTTTTAGTGAAGCACAGCAATTTGTACCTGGTTTTCTACCATACTCACAGAAGGAATTTCAGTGTGGGTTGTAAAACCTGCTTAAGAGCCTGTGTAATTTACCTCATGTTGATTACTCTGCATGGAACAGCTAATGGTACATGAGTTAATATACAGCTGCCTTGCCTATCTGCACTAAATAGTAGGAGTGGCTATATCTTTGAAAATCTTGAGATACAGGTTTTTTTAATCATTGCTAGTGACTATGTGCACCTGGCAGAAATAGGTATTTAAATGATTGTCTAAGTCTGATCTGAGCTCAGTGTCTAAAAACATCTGTAACAGGAAAATTTCCCTAGAGAGAATTATAGTACTGCATGACAGCCACTGATCTCAGCCTGGGAAGATGCAATAGCCAGGCAGGGAAGCTTTCTCTACAGGCAGAGGACTGTTAAGAAAGGCAGCAAACTGCAAGCTTTTGGTCCTGTATTGTTTCCACATTATTGGCTTGAAAACTAAGGTCAGTGTGAAAGGTCCCACGTGTTGACACAGTTATATGAAATGCTGTCACTATTAATTTCATCCAGTTTCCCTGGAAATGAGAAAAGCAACCACTATTAAACAAGGCTTCTATAAAACAAAACCACAATTTAAATCTACTTATCCCTGACAGCATTCCTACTACGTATAACAATAGAAATGGTCAAGACACTGTTAACCATGAGCCAACACTGTGAGGAGCATTGCTCCTCACTGCTGCCATGAGGTGCAAAGGACTGCCATTCAGACGTTTGCAAACTGCTGAATTATTTGCAGATCCAGACCTCCATCAGCGGTGTATCACCCATCAGAGGTGTACATTGAAGTGGCATTGGAGAGGGTAGGGAAGAGAATCTCAGTCTGTGGTTGACACATGGGATCTACCTCACTTTCCTCCTGAGAGTGATTGAATGATGCCAGAACTGGACTGAGAACTCCAGATGCATTTTTCAGCACATGGCAGGTGTGCTGGTTTCTAATGCTACCCAACACTTCTCTGAATCTCTAGACTCCACTTTTTTCTGGTTGAAAACTATAGTTCAAGGCAGAGCAGAAGTGGCAAAGTTTAGGTTTGCATGCTGATGGATCTTTTGGCACCTGAAAGCTACAATAATATGCCCTTATAAGGGACAGGGGCATAATTTAAATATAGTTGCTTGGTACTGGTTTATTGCCTGTCTGGCATTTGGTCTCAGAAATCAGTATGTGACTGGACTTTCAGAGATTTTGCACCACTTTAGATGAATACAGGACAGGTGGCACAGCTTTTCCTTTTAATGCTTAAGAATACATCCTTACACTAAAATAGTCACTTTTCAACCCCCCCTGAAAAAAGCCCCTTTGGGGATTCTCAGCATATGGATAGTTACATTGAAAATCAATTCTTCTGACATTCAGAGCTTTCTTTTCGAGAGGTTTATTTGCTCTACTAACGATTTTAAGCCTCTGTGGCACCTTCTTACTCACCGTAACTGCTGTGCTTAGTATCTAGCTCATAAGCATTATTTGATTTCAGTACCCTGCACATTGTGTCACCTTTTAAATTAATATAAAATTGCTTCAGCCATCTCCTTGTTTGTGTTGGTGTTAAACCTTTCTTGTAGAAATGTGAGTGGTGTTGGAGGCTGTAGGGCATTAGGGATTAAGGACACATGATCCCCATCTCCTCTGGAATCCTCCCTCCTGCAGTGCAGATGTGGAGGGCTGTTCTCCCTGAGCCGTCAGGCACATACAAGAAAGCACACTCGTCAACAGAGGTAATGAAAGAGGTACACAGCTCAGCTCACAGGTCCGCTTCTGCTGGAATATGCAGGAAAAGTTATTTAAGAGAAAAATGCATAAGCAAAATGTTGATTTTGAGAAAGCTAGTTGAATAAGAGCAGTTGTGGGATGTCACTAACAAGACAAAATAGAGGCCATCAGTTTCCTTGCAAGATGAAGTCTTATACTAATAGGTCATAGAAAATATAATGGATTACATCCTTAGGGAAAGCTCCTTGAGCTGAAGTGGTAGTAGCTTTGGAAGGGCAAATAATCTCTGACAACAACTCTATTCTGCAGGTGTTATAGCAAAGGCATCTTGTAGCTTCAAGTTTATTCATTGCTCTAGCTCTGTTAGGGGCCCAATAAGTCTGTTCTTTTCTTCTGTTAAATATTTATTTTCTACCAAACTTACTTTTCTATTGATTTGTGGGGTTTTTTTAATAAGGAGACTCTTCCATCTGGTGAAACCTTTCAGTGCTTTTAAAGAAAATGAATGAGAACAAAAATCTTTATAGCCACTTTTGTTTCCTGAAGATAATAAACCTCCCCCATATAGATATCACTTTGAACCTTTCAGAAGCTAAAACAAAGAAAACTTCTGAAGTAGAATCTTAGTTAAAAAACAAGTAAGTTTGGGCTTTTTTAACACATTTAGTATTGAAAATTCTCTTGGAATAAATGAGATTTCAGTTTTCTCCTCTGCAGAAGAAGCTGCTGTTCCACGGAACTTCATCCCACTTTCAACTCTAATGTTCACTTCATCTGTAGATTTTCAAGGCCTCTTGCCTGCAAGAGTAAAAATAGTTAGTTTTTCTAGCATCAATGCGAAATTGCTACAATGCTCAGAAAATAGTCAGTCTTAGATGCTAAGGAATAATGCATCAAACAGCAGAGCTATCTTGAGACATCCTGGAGAGACCATTTTTTCATTCAGGTAGAGTATTACAAGCAAGAGGAAAATTCAAACACCTGTTTTGGAAGGTATGCTTTGTACAGCAACTGATATAGTTAATCCTTTTCTTCTTGCCAAACTGGTCCACTCATTACAAATAACAGGTCAATATCCATAGAACAGTAAACTATTTAAACACTTTTCTAGTTCATTTTTAAATGTCTTACTATGACCTTCTTTCCTATTGCCCTCACTACCTTACTTTTTGGCTGAAGTCTATTTAAGATGGGGAAGTTACATCTGCAATTTCACCTACTCTGATATCACCTCTTTCTGCCCTGATTTATACCCCATGAAATCCTATTGCCCTCAGGAGGGCTCTGGAGAGTGTAAGGCTGGGCAGAGTTTGATCCAGAATGTTAAATACTGGAGCATCAAAGTTATAGGTTTATTGCAATTATTATTGGTCCCCATTGGTTATTTACTTATGCTGTATCTCAGCTACAGTTAAATTCTATGTTACAAGGTATGTGGGGAGAAATAAAAGCACAAATAGCGAGTGGATTGATTTGGAATGGGCTTGAACCTATTTTTATGCCTCAGGATACTACAGAAGAGGAGGAATTTTCAAGGCTCCCCACACAGTGACCTGAGAGTTGACATTCCAAGTTGTCCTAAGAAGCTTCACTGTAAACTGAGGCAGTTCAGCTGCTGATATGTAAGGAGCTCAACTTACTTGATCTCAGAGGCTGGGGTGGGTGCTGGGACCTCTGTAGCTCTCCTCACTACTTCTCACTCGCTGATAAAGCTCTTCAGAGGGACAAGCACTTCCGCAATCACTTGGGCATCTTTGCCAAATCAACACCAACTGTTCTGATTCCCTCAGCACCCCTGGTAATGCATTTCTGGTGGTGCATTAGTAATGCTACTGGTAACACAGTGTAAGGGGAAAATCCTGGCCACATTTTAGTTAACTGTGCCAGGAGAAGGGACCCATCCTACATTACCAAACTTTTGACTCAAGATTTTCCAGATCTAATCACAGATTTAATAATCTGTATTATTATATATAACTGGTCTTTCAATGAAAGATATCCTCAGTGGTGATCCAGAAAATAGGATTGAGAAACTAAAGTCATACCTAATTATGTACAATTTCCACCTTCAGAATTTTTTTGTAGTGTATGAGCTACAGTACCACTACAATAACACTACTACACAAGTTCTTCATCGTATGACTCAAAGTTGTTCATAATAGACGCATAACTTCTGAACGCAGGTGCCTAACTGATCATCTAAAATGAAATGTTCACATGCCAAAGACATGTTTTGTAAAGATGGACTTAAAAAAACCCACAACCAACCAAAAAACAAGCAAACAAATAACCCACCCCAAACCCCAGATGATAGTATCAAAAAAAAAGAAAAAATCGGAAAAAAAAAAAACAAAAAACAAACAAAAACCCCAGACAACAGTATCAATACTACTGTCCTTAAGGCCCAAGGGATTTTACATTTCAAGCTTCATAGTTTTCCTTCAGTAGTGTTTGGCTTGACTGAGATGGCTTAACTCTGATATGAGTACTGCAGAGACAGATGACATATGAGTACTGCAGAGACAAGATTCCTTCAGAGGAATGAATACAATAGTATAACATGGGTCACACTTTCTGCTGAACTACCTTAGAGATAACCATCACCATATAGGAAATCTGTCAATATGTAACGATATTTAAAATGTAAAACTTCCTGGCTGAGGGGCCAGAGGAATATGTACCAGAAAGAATTATTGTTCTAAAATTATACCTTCTTCTGGCTCATACTATGCATGAAAAAGCAATGCAGGGTCTTTTATGGGTAGCCATATACCTTACATCAAATGTCTGCCCAATGTGTTCCATTCTAAACTTTCTGGGTCTTCAACACGATAAAAATTTTATGACATGTATTTGCTTTTCTATATAACCTTATTTTTTTTAATCAAATAACTGGAACTAAGAAATATTACAAATTAAATTTCTTTTTCTTTTTCTATGAAAAAGAGTCTTTTTCAGTAGTAAAAAAAAAAAAAAAAAAAGCATTTCACTATCAGTTCTATAACAACGAGTTTTCAGGGAAGGAAATATTTAATTGAGTGTGAGAAGGTCCCAGTTATACCACCTTATGCATGGCTTCTCAGTTTGGCCCACGCTATCTTGAATTTATGATTAGCAAAATTTAACTATTTTAGCAGTCAGGTTTACTTGTCATAATAAATAACAAACAGAATGGCATGAAAAATGTTTGTCCTGATAGTTTCTTACCAACCTACCTTTTACAGACTCTTTTACGGGTCTGCAAAACAGTCTTCTCTTGTTTTTTATTGCACTCACTAATTAGGATCTAGTGTGCCTCACAACAGTCAGCTGCCATTGTAACAAGTTACGAGAAAATTATAATGCTTCCTAAGCATTTCCACAGAAACAAATTTCATGTGTGTGTGGGTGGACGGTAGGAGGAGAATAACCTTGGGAAAACCACAATTATAAACAGCTGCAGCATGCATTAAATGTAATTATGATTGATTCTTATAAATAATTCTTTGTGTAAATTTCCACTTAAGCTGGATTTGCTGTTTGGGTGCAATGGACATTTCTGCATTAAGTGATTATGTCTTTTTATTATTATTAAAAATACAGACTCTTTACACTTGGGAGAGGAGATGGGGAAAGACTTATTGTACCAGCATGAACTGCTGAAAAATCTGCGCTCTCACAATTAATGGTTTAACAGCCTGAATGCAATAAAATTGTTTGTGCCTGAACCTACAAAGACGGATTAAAATGAAAAAGAGAACATCATCCAAAGTTATTGTCAGCAAAACCTCATAATACTATTTCAACAAGATAATAAACGTATAATGGTAGATAGCATCTGATCAAACACTATAGAACAGCTGACTATATTAATAGGACTTGACATTTATTCTGTTTAATGGAGAAGGTGCTGAGCACCTAAGTTTCTGCTATGCTAATTGCTTGGTCATTTAAAAAAGAAATCAATACAATACAGCCCGCACAAGAGAAAATCTTGACTGATTCTTTACACTTCCTAGAGCAAAAACCCCACTAAATCATGGTAATTAATTTATTTGACTAATTCAACACTTCAAATTTCATTCATTCTCATATAAGGTTTTGCAACTGTCTATTACATGAACATACAGCAGTGGTAATGACAAGAAAGAGCATATAAAATGACTGGGACAGGGAAGAAGGTTTCCTCTGGAAGCTTTATGTATCCATTCGTGATCCCACTGAAATTAATTATAGCTAGCCATTTACTTTGGTGAGATAAGACAAGGAGTGTGCATAGGCCTTGGTACATCTATGTGCTCTCAGTTGTCACTGTATGTGTGAGAGCTACTAAGGGCTGCTCAGAGCTCATGAAAAAAGAGATCTTAAAGTACTGTATTACTACAGCTGCAATACTGATGTGCTGAAGCTGACCCTCCACTGTAACAAGAGGGTCTAGCCTCTTACTCAGTTGGATATTTAGTCAAGCCTTTAATCACATTTATAACCACTTCTCTTTTAAAGATCATAGGAACCAATGGCACATGCTGAAAGTTAAGCAACTACTTAACAAATAGGATGATTCAAGGCCATATTTCTACTCCATATACCTCCTCACCAATTTAGGTTTTAATTCATGCTTCTTTTTTTTCCAGCTGGGTTATATCCTTATTTTTTGAATGGAACATATGGATACTGCAAAGCAGATCAAAATTTGTTAGACAAAATCAGAAATACAGGAACTTACTTTTCTCATAGATATCTCTAAAAACGTTCCTGTTTTCACCTTTTTCACCCTCTTGGCATCTTTCACCACACTTTTCCATACATGTGCAGAGCACTTTACTAGTCAACCCAACATTCTCTGCAGTAGAGATGGGGTAACCATGTTAGAGGTTAACATCTTCCAGCTTAAAAATTTCACTTTGGTGGTTTATTCAAATTTGCAGTCAGTGTCAAAGGCAGAATTGAATTCAGAGTTGTGCAGAAGTGAATTCAGAGTTGTGCTCTGTCTGTGCATTGACCAACATAGACCAAACTTTCCATAAAAAAGGCTGCATAGAATGCCTTCAAAGCAGAGTTGAAATACCGCAGAGTTTTTTTAAGTATTAGATCTATGGCCGGTTTTTCCATTTCCACCTCTTCTGAATGGCTATGCGATTAGCTTAATTTAAAATAAAACCTTGTTTTCTTTCCCCATATAATTTTGGTGGAACTACAAATTAGACAGTTCGCACCTGATATGTAAGGTTATTTTTACATACTTTTGTTGGAACTGTTAGTAGTTAGCAGCTTTAAGCTCTGCGTGGAAGAAAAAAAGCATTATTTGCTCTAAAGTTATAGTAAATTAATATGAAAAGCTCTGCTACTGTTCAGGTTGCATTTAGTACGTAACATACAGAAATGCTGTTAAGACTCCACAGAATACTAAAGATTTGCTTGCATGCTTTTCAAACACAAAAATAAAACTAACACATGTTTAACCCCCTCAGGCTAATTTTTAGGCCATACCTCTAAAATTGCATCACAATATTTTGTCAATACAGTTTTGCACACTTGACCTCCATTTAGGTATAGAAATCAGTTGCAATATAACTGATAGAGACCCAGAAGCTCCATTTATCGTTTTGATCAGAAAGACATTCTTTTATTAATCTTTTCCCTTATGGCTGGATTTAAAGAGCTCTTTTAAAACCTCCACCACCCTTTTTAAATAAATATTAAAAAAAAAACAAACAACCCAACAACAAAGAAACCCCAAATCAACAGGGGCTGTATAATTTCTATAAAAAACATCCTTACATCAATGAAGCAAATATACATTAGTAAGAAGGAAAAACATTAAGACTCATTTTCCTTTTCCTGTGCCAGGTTACTTCTTTTGTACTATATATCAGAATGAAAGTAATTCACCTCTCAAAACAAAATATTAAAGAACAAAATATGACTGTGATGCACTTTTGCAGAATACAGTCAAATTTCCATAAAATGTCTGCAGGGTTTTGCACATTAAAATTTCTCTTACTAAAAATGTTTATGGAAATAGGTCATTATGCACATTACTAATAGAGAACAATTTGTTGCTTTTAAAGGAGCTTTTATACTAATAGTTGTGAATAAACACATTTATGAGGCATACTAAATATAAACAATGTATATACTGGCGAACAAAGTACTCCTCATGTACATGGTAGACATGGCTTAAAGAAGTTTTTCAGTTGCCCAGTTCTGCTAACACGGAGCCCAGAGGATTTTTTCTACTGTTTTTATTATATTGATAGGAGATGAACAGTGTCACAGCTGTGGAAATTGGCTAATGGTTGGTACCACTGAATGCAATGCTTCCATAGAGTTTCATCAGAACCAATAAGGATGTCTGTGTGTTTAGTGAAGGTGAAGGTAAGGGTAGGGATTTCCAAGTAGACCTCTCCTTTGCAGCCAGAGCTACAGAGTCCAGTCAACAATCCCAGCCCCTGAAAGGCAGCCTCAATCTGTGGAAAACAGCCTTGTGCAAAGCAGATTTTCACATCAGCGGTAGCAAATTTTGCTAGCATGATATCAGAACTGGATCTGAAACACTATATATCCCATTATCAGCACTTAGAAACGTTAAAAAGTGATAGCAACTGTAGTAATTTTACTTGACTTCTGAGGAACAAAAAAAATACAGACAGGTAATCACACTGTGTACATGGTGATAGTATGAAAAGCAACAAGACACCAGCCGAGAACTGCTAGTCTCACTGAGGAATATCTAAACAGTACCCAGCATCAATTCTCTTAAAATGAGCTGGCTTAAGAAGATATGCTGATTCCTGTGGTCCCTGGCTTGGTTTTCAGTAAAAGTGAAGAAAATGTAAAACATCCATCCAATTATTTCAGTTAATATACAAGCATTAGGCATTCAAATTCCTAATTAAGAGACAACATGCCCTGTCAGGCATCTGCATGGGCTATTGAACATTGCCTAGATTGTTCCATAATTATGCAACAATCTAGCTGGCTTAATAGCTCTAAAAATGTAAGCAATGTGCATCCATTGAGGAAATGTACTGCTTATCACATGAGGAGGAACAGCACACAGAACATGCTTTGCTACCATGTATTTGTGCTGCAGGTTTTTAGTGGAACATAGTTTAATTAACAGCGGGCAGCCTCGGCTTAGTAGCTGACTTCTGTTGGCAAGGAAGAAATGTAACTCACATATCAAAATATATTTCCATGTGCAGATTTAAACACATAAAACTCCACTGCTGGAAGTGCTCCATTTCAAACTCCAGTGCTGGTTAGGCACCAAAGAGAAAAGAAAGCATGTAGAGAAATATATATTTGTACTGATTTCAGCATGCTACTTTTCAAGTCTCATGTGTCAAAATCCTCCATCTTTAAGCCCCTCCTCACCAAAGTTAAAAAAAATAAATCAGCATCCTCTAGGGCAGTCATGTTGTCAAGGAAACAGATTTTTGCCATCTTCTATGATTTGCATTGTCAGAAAATTTGCTACAATTTCCTTCTTTTCAAGCTTGATGCCTAAGTGCAAGAGCTGACCAACATTGCCTTGAATGTTGCTGCCATTAGCATCAGGTTGTCTATTCTTTCATACTCTCTGGTGAGGCTGGGCAAATCATGGATGTACTCTCTGATGAAAAGTCTGCAAGGAAAAAAGATAGAAATGTTTCAGCTATTTGAAAAAAAATTATTCTGCCCTTTAACCAATAGGTTTTGTTTTGAAAATAATACAAGATTCTTTAAAAGCATCATGTCCCTTTCTTTCACGCTGTCTTCTTATTCTCTTTGCTTTTAATAGAATAAAAGGGGAAAAGCCATTAAAAAAAAAAGAATAAGACAGTGGAAATGTGAAGAAATTTGTAGATTAACTGAAAATTTGCAAGTAAAACATATTTTTTCAGCAAAGTTTGTTTTATCTAATACACTAATTCCATGTTAAAAATTTAACTGACTCTGACTACTGTTAAGACACCTGTACATGCATATTGTATGGGATGAAGGTTCTTCAAATCTGCTTGCTTCTACAGAATGCAAAACCACAATGCTACACTGGGCAACATCCAGATGTTTCATGCAACAGAGGGAGCTACCCCTCAACATTTCTTCTGAGACTAGTGGGAAGAGTTGAAGCGCTTCACAGTATCACATTATGTTAGCGATTGGAAGGGACCTCAAAAGATCATCTAGTCCAATCCCCCTGCCGGAGCAGGGACACCTAGATAAGGTTACACAGGAACGTGTCCAGGCGGGTTTTGAATGTCTCCAGAGAAGGAGACTCCACAACCTCCCTGGGCAGCCTGTTCCAGTGTTCCGTCACCCTCACTGAGAAGAAGTTTCTTCTCAAGTTTAAGTGGAACCTCTTGTGTTCCAGTTTGTACCCATTGCCCCTTGTCCTATCATTGTTTGCCGCTGAGAAGAGCCTGGCTCCATCCTCATGACACTCCCCCTTTATATATTTATGTACACTAATAAGGTCACCCCTCAGTCTCCTCTTCTCCAAACTATAGAGACCCAGCTCCCTCAGTCTTTCCTCATAAGGGAGATGCTCCACTCCCTTAATCATCCTAGTTGGCCTGCACTGGACTCTCTCCAGCAGGTCCCTGTCCTTAAACTGAGGGGCCCAGAACTGGACACAGTATTCTAGATGGGGTCTCACCAGGGCCGAGTAGAAGGAAAGGAGGACCTCTCTCGACCTACTAACCACCCCCCTTCTAATACACCCCAGGATGCCATTGGCCTTCTTGGCCACAAGGGCACAGTGTCGGCTCATGGTCACCCTGTCGTCCACCAGGACCCCCAGGTCCCTCTCCCCTACACTGGTCTCTTTGGTTTCCCTGTAGACTGGCATCATATAAATAAATAACATGAATAAATCTGTCTTCTTACCTTACCTTCTAATCAACTCAAGCAATGTTGAGTTGATTCAACTGGGTTTAAATGGACTTCTTTACCTTTCTTATCTCATGGTAGGCATAACTGTCAGAGAATCTAATTATGAATTTCTATCCCCTTAAAGAGATCTACCATAGCATCCCAATGTGTATTTTGCACTGTCAGTAAATTTGCTAAAATTTCCTTTATTTTAAGCTTGAGACTTATGTTCAAGAGCTGACCAACATTGCCTTGAATGTTGCCACCATACCATTCATTTGGTGTGAGAAAATTTTTCTTCTCTATTTTTCTAAACAGGAACAAATACATTTTAAACAGATTTCATGTATTCACCTATTCTTTCCTGTCTTTATATGTATATAGCTAGAATTCTATAAGGCATATCAGAATATAGTAGGCCTCAGCTGTGTATGTACTACTCTGTAATTTGACAACAGTGGGTATTAAATGCAAAAACTTTTAACTTCACTGAACATGTAAATTTATTATTAATTAAATAGGAATATAATTATCCTTCCACAGGTGCCAAAGCAATGTCAATCTAAATGACAGAATTGGTAACATATTTTGTTTGAACTGTTCTTGTCACAAGATGCTTTTTCATAAATCACTATAATCTACATAATATTATTTAAGGTACTAATGAAATGCAACAATGAACTTTAAATCAATTAAAATTATCTATTTAAAGACTATTTTTATGTCTCAAATCCTTTTTCTTTCCTTTCTTCTTCTGGTACATAATCTTAAACTGCAAGTCTCTTTTTTTGGCTCAAATCAGAAAAAAAAAACCCTAAACCATCAGCTTTCTACAGAATAAAAATACTGGTTCCCAATGAGATCACAAAATAATTAATGCGCTTAACAGTGTAGGTGCTTACAACATTAGGATACTAGTTTTGTGGACAGAGATAACCTTGCAGATTCAGCTCCTAATGAAACATTTTCAGAAGTATTACAGTGAGTACTTTTTATTTTCCTCCCTGCAAAACAGTATTAGTGTGAACGCTACGTTTTGGTTGCCTCTAATTTCTTCACCATAAGGAGGCTGGAGGTCTTCTGTGAAGGGATGAGACAGTGTGTTCCCTGCCACAACAGTGTTGTGGTACAGGCCTGGGCTTGCTTTGGGGACATCAGGACCTTTGCCATTTGAGCTGCAAGACAAGTGGACTGCACTCTAATTGCTCATTAATATCGAGGACAATATTAATTACTCCCATGGTAAAAATCTCATGGTACTTTGAAGCCTTGTTTTGCCATTCTTTTCACTTCAGGCTTGAGAAAAGGCCGAAAGTAGCCATGGAGCCTAGTCTTTGCTCTGGTGTGAAAGACAGGTCTGTGCACTTACTTCCCTTTCTAAACACATACATCCAGTTTGTGTTGGTTTTTGCAAGCCACTACATTATTTGCTTTCTCAGGCCTCAGCCTCTGAAAAAACTAATTTCTTCTGTATTGCTAAAGCATCCATCTCAAAATCACTGAGAGAAGCCAGGTCCCAGGAGACCGCCAGAAATAGCTGCTTCCTGCAGCTGGAAAACGTTTCATTGCCAGTGCAGACCTTGATCAAGTAAAGCACTTATGTTTATGAATAGCCAGTTGATTCCCATAAGAAAGTTATTTTGTTTGGGTGGCTCACTGCATTGGGTCCTATAGTGAATATCATAATAAGTCTCTTACTGAAGGTAGGTATTACAGGCTTGTGTCCTTCAAAGACTTATACAGATGAGTAACATACATATGGGGTTTATAGTGTCAAGGTTGTTGGCTGTCCCCGTCACACGGGATTTAGCACATTTGGGTAAGCATTTCTTTCTATGACTTTAAGGCTGTTATTTTTCTTTTTTTTATTTTTTTTCCCAATGTGGCAATGTGGTAGAATATTTACCAATAAAAAAGAAAAAAATACATATGGTATGTGGGTAACTTTGAAATAACAGTGAAGACCATTGATTAAATGAGGGTGGACACTGAGGGCAGCTAAATTAATTTTTAAAATGAAGGATTGTGGAAGATATATAAGCACTAGGTTTCAGCTCCTTGTTCCCTCAGACAAAATATGTGCTGTCAGGCAAAAAGAAAGTTTTAGGGTGTTTTTGGTAGGTTGGTTGATTGCTGTTTTTTTGTTTGGTTGGTTGGTTGGTTTTTGTTGTTTTTTTTATTATTGTTACATCATTCAAAGTCTTATTTGCTCAGTAAACTGCAGTCATATAAAGATTCCATGAGAATGTCAAAATTTTTCTAAAATCAAGAAAAAAGAAACAGTGAAATAGTTATTAACAAGCACCACAGCTCATTATATTTTGTATTAAAGAAGTTTGTAGACCAGGTTTCACTGCTCTTTGGAAGTGTGGAGACTATCTTGTTAAGTATTCACATTTACTCATTGTTTATAAAACCAGGTGTTCGTAATTACAATAAGTAATTCTGTTATAAAACAAGTATAAATCAATTTATTAGAGATACTCTGCATATATAGCTGTGAAAAAGACCTCAGGAAAAATATTACAAGACTGCTGCATTTTGTAGTTTGGGAAAGCACAAGTAAAATATCTTTAGATGCCTTACCAAAAAACATTAATAACATTCGTAACACAAAGGGCAAAACAGCCCACTCACCAGCTAGACAGTTTCTATACAGCTTACTTCCCAAAATGTCTCTATTTCTTGTAAGCATAAAGTTTTTGTTTAGATTTGTTAAAAATAATGGAAATCAGTATGAAGTAATCTTTTCAAGGGTTGTGGATCTAGCCAATAAAATAGGACTCCAGGATTACCTTCATAACTTTTTTATATCTTCATACTTTCTACCTCCTTGTCCTACAGTATAAAAAAGCAAATTGCTTAAATGTTTTACTAAGACCTACTCACCCCTTAGCTGTTTCAACAAATTTAGTTGATATGGCTCCTTCATAATCAAACATATGTTCATGCACCTATAGCTTGTTGATTACAGCTCATTTATCTGCTTGACTGCCCTGAAAAACAGCTCTGTATCAGTGTGACTCTCGGGCCATGTACCTGCAAAAATGGAGCTACTTTCATGATGAGCCTTATCAAGCCCAACTTTGGGAGTGACATAGAATAATATATTTCTTCCTATTTCAGGCAAAGGTGTTTTATATCCTGCTTCATATTATGCTGTATATAATCTTTTAGGAGTATATCATCATATTTTTTCAAAGTACATTATGGAATATGGGGACAGCAACACAGACTCTGAATCTCATTTTGGATAGAATCAAGAATTTATTGGTGGTCATCTTCATGTTCATCAGGGTATCATAACAACAATGCTCCAGAATTGGTGGGTTTTTTTGGTGTTTCTGGCTAGTCTGAAATTATCCAAATTATGGATTTCCTGCCACAGGTAAATGTTCTGAATGAAACAGGTACGTTGTCTAGTAGTGGAATTATTTTGTAGTGGAGAACCTGGTACAGGAATTCACTCCTCCAAACTCTCCTCATGGGTTGGACTGGTAAAACATGCTCCTCACATTGTTCTCTGTTGCTAATGACAGAAAACAGCATTGTTCAGGTATATTCTACCCTCTGTTGCCAAATATCAAGACTAGAAGAAGAGAATGGGGAACTAGGAAGAAAACCTGAAAGTTCTCACTGCCCCTTCAGCTGTGCCTGTAGGTGCATGATGGCCTGTAAGAGTGAGAACCACACCACTAAATTGCTTATCCCTTTTGGAAGGTTAAAAAGGGTTTTGTCCCAGAGATGTGAAAAAAATTATTATATTTCCATTTTAGTCTCTTTCATTTGTCTTATCACATACTTGTGAGATGTGTTGAAGGTGCCATTTGAATCTAAAGATACACTTATTTTCAAATTTTATGGCCTAATCATACCTTAATATGTTCATGACTGGTTAACCAAACCAACTCCATTGTAGCTCTCAAGTCTCTTAGTAATTTTTCTCTATTTAACTGACAAATCATCAAATGTTGAATTAGGTATTATGTTAAAAAAAAAAAAGTGAGGCTGCTACAAATTTTTAATCATTCCTATCACTCACTTCTGTCTGGTGTCTGATGTTTTTGTTTATTGCACACAATAGACATCCATATAAATGATAAATTTAAGCCCACTCTTCAACTGCATTGCTATTCAGCCTTGTATGTGCAAAAGGGTGATGGAAAGTAGAGCAAGAATGAAAAAAAGGAGATATAATTCCTGTCCTCCCACATACTTTCTTGTACAAATCTTTCTGCTTTTTATTCCACCTGAAAAAAAGTGGTTGACAATATTATTTTCTCCTGTCTGCAGTAAGTTTATCTAATATAATTATTAAACTCTACTGTCAGGACTATTAATTCTTGCACATTAGAATAAGCATCCTGGGCCAAAGTCAAGTTTTCTCTGCTACAGTAAAGAAAAAAATATCACTGGATAGTTATTTCTGTATGGTTGGTCAGCCTTATCCTATTCTCCTCAGGTATAAGATAAATCTAAGTCAGTTGGATGTTTATTATATCTTTAAAAGATACGCTTGTCTTCCTCAACCAGACAGTTTAATGTCTTTCCCAGGTACTCATTATCCCTTGGTTTGGTTATTGCGTTTTTGTTACCTTAGCAAACATGTTCACATCCATGCAGAGCGTGGCTGCAAAGAGCGCTCTGACAGCCTCTTCAGAACATAGGGTACACATCTTTGTGTCAGGTGCTTCATAACTAACCTTTTTTTGCCTGTAGTCTTTTGCTGAATAGTCAGTTAGTAACTCCTGAGGTCTGAAAGCCTTCACTTTTCAACAAGTAGGTTCTAGAACAGCACCTCTGACTTTCCTTTCTGTGGTCACCCTTCTGGACACCAAGTACCCACCAAAGCTGCTCTATCACTGTCCCTCTCAGGTGAGCAGAAGAAGAAAATATAATGAAAGGCTTGTGAGTTGAGATATGGACAGGGAGATCATTCACCAGGTACCATCGTGGGCAAAACAGACTTGACTTGGTGAAATTAGTTTAATGAATTGGTAATAAAATCAAGAGTAGGATAATGAGAAATAAACCCAAACCTTAAAATCACCTTCTACCCACCCCTCCCTTCTTCCCTGGCTTAATTTTATTGCAGAATTCTTTACCTCCTCTCTGCCAGTGGCGCCGTGGGATGGCGAATGAGTGCTGATCATGACACATTTTCTCTGCTGCTCGTTCCTACCCTGCTGTACTACAAGCTTGTGTAGCTACGAGCATTTATTCAACTGAAAAATAAAGTTAGCATATAATTGATTATTTTCTGGAAATGACTGAAGACAAGGAGGTCAATCTTGTGTGTTTAAGTATGCATATATCTTTTCATTTAATTTTTTTAATGTTGTATGAGATGAACAGGCTGAGAGCAAACATTTTTTTTTTTTCTCAGTCTAAAAGAGAACAGGAATGAATCATACTCTTAGTGTTGGCAATTTTAAAACAGCTGTAAAATGTATGTGCAGCACTTCTGTTTCACTCATTTTAGTGACAAAGAAACTTCTGTTAAGACTGTTCTGTGTAATATGAGATCATACATATTTAGAGGTGAGCCAAAGTACCAGTGTCTGCCCAATAAAGCTGTATTAATATCTCATTGAAACATAGCTGGTAGCAGAAAACCATCTATAAAATTTACCTGACAACCAAGACATCTCAGAGCACCTTGAATAACTTCCTTTTTTCTTTTTTCTCTTTTCTATTTTTTTAATGTTAAATTTAATATTTAATTTAAAAATTAAACAGGAGACTTTGGGTTTTCAATAACCCCAGTGAGACCCTGGGTGCCACCAAATCTCTTATGCTCCCCCAGCATCATGATTTACTTTATGCTCTGGGCAAAGGCTGGTCTGAAGGAAGTTCACATTTCATTAAGGAAAATCCTCCAAGAACCTGGCCTTTGAAAATAAAAGTGGAAGGCTGAACTCCTACTCCCTTGAGTATTTACAGAGAGATGCTGTTTAAGGATTTGTTGAACATTTTCAAAATAAACCAATTTGACTTCTTTCAGCAAAACAAAAGCACTTCTGTACTTGTTATGCCACATGTACGTAGTCCAGCAGATTTTCCTGAATGTAGGTGTTGGGGAACTGAGATGTGGCCGCGCACAAATAAGATTGGCAGATTTAGGACTGTCTAGTCCTCTGATGCAGCCCCTATACTCTGTAATTAGCAATGGTCTTGATCTGTCCTGCTTTATAGCATGTATAAATGAGGCAGAGGAAAGACATGCTTGTCGTAAGTTCATCTCTATGCAAAGGGCCTGTAGCTAACACATAGAGTACAGAAGCATGGCAGGTACAGAGAGATCTTTTTCCTTCTGGACTAGAGAAAAGCACAGTGCAACTGAAGTTCTAAGACAAAGATTTGTTTCTTTGTGACTCCATACTAGTTACAGTTGACCTTTTCTTTCATCAGTTTCCCAGAGTTTATTTTGAATCTGTTTACAATTTTTAATTTCATAGCATCATGTGGCAAAAAAGAATAATTACAGTACAGCTATGATTTGCATGGAAAATCACTTCCTTCAGCATTAAATCTCTTTGTTGCTTCTATATGTAAAGGTCCACTGGAAACAAATACCTTTTATGCCATGTAGGTATGACTAAATTCTTCTTCTAAGCACGAATAGAGTAGAGAAAGGGCAACACAAGCAGAAAAAAGCTTTTCCATGGATTAGAAATTTCCATGGATTTCTAATGGAAATGTGAGATCTGTAGGACAGCCGTAAAACAGACATTTGTGGAAAAGTTCTTTTCCATTTTTAAGGCAGGCTTAAGATGGACGCTTATATTTGAATAAACAAAAAGGCATTCAGAAGGGTCAGTTGTGGGAATTACAAAGAAAGGTAGATAGTTTCTAGCACTCTGACAGAAGAAGGTGTCATCTCAAAACAAATACTACGACTCTTTCTCAGCCTCCAAACCACTCCTAGTGTGCCTGCAGAGATCTGTCAGCACAGATAATCAGTATTCTGTGTTTGCTAATGCAGGGCAGAACATCAAAGCTTGTATTTTTTGAAGGGAACATGCCTTAGAATGTGTCTCTTGTGTAGATTGCTGTTTACTTGTACACCTGTGCAAGGCAGACCACACACATGTGGAGAGCATGTGAGATAAACCCCGTAAGGGTGTGGGTTTTAGAAAATCACCTGAGTCTTAGTGGGACTTCTGAATCCATAATATTGGTCTTCAGCCTGCAAATCACTCCTCTAGCAGCTCCATAATCCAGAACATGCTTATTGCTTTCCCCTATCTGTTGTTGACCCCAGCATTTCTGTGGGGATCTGCCAGCTCAGCTGCATTCACGAGAGCTGGAGGCAGGCTCATACCCAGCTCCGGATGAGTGCTGTGGCCTGTTACTGCCCATACGTGGCGCTGGGCCAGCCCAAAATAAAACATGAACCTCGGGTGGGTGGAAACTGCTCTTAATTCCAAACCCGAGATGCTCCAAGGGAGTTCGAAATTAAGCAAAACACATCTGCCCATCCCTCATTATTGTTGTTGTTATTGTTGTTATAACCTTTCATTACACTAATCCACATTTTTGTTCCACATTGTGAGTATGCGAGAGCCTGGAAATGGTCATTAAAATGCGATAATGTTTAAAATTCTAGCACATTAACACTGACATTTTGCCTTCTAAACAATCTCAGGTAATGAAGGTCAATACAAGCAAACAGTCTGTCTATGGCCCTTCGTTAGAGGCTTTCTGTGCTTGGACTTCACAGCAGGGGACTGTCAGGCAGAGTGTTTTCCTCTGTGCAGCTTCTCTCTGAGTGCTTGCTGCAGCTGGCTTCAGCATATGGTAGAATATGAAGATATTTTCTGGGGTCCACTGCCTCAATCACTGTTTAATGATTAATTACTGCAGGCTGGTGTCAGGGTGAGACATTCAAGGCTTCAGGCAAAAGTCTTAACTACAGAAAATGACAGCAGGCGGGATTTGCCAAAAAAAGAGAGTAACTTTGCACTGCTAGTTCTAATGATTTGCACTGCCTTTTGTAAACAGCAAGATGGTAAGAGACTGAAACTATCAGGCAATAAATGCCAACAATAACAAGAAATTTTTACCAGAGAGAGCATTAGGATGTTCCTCAACTGTGTGAAAGACAACCTCCTTCTGCAAGTAATAGAGGAACCGACAAGGAGAGATGCCATGCTTGACCTTGTGCTCACCAACAGGGAAGGGCTCGTTGGAAATGAGACGCTCCAGGGCAGCCTTGGATGCAGCGACCACAAGATGGTTGAATGTGGGTGAGAATTAAGGGGCAGGCTGGCAGGGGTGATACTGTTGTGGGTGTCTGTTACAGGCCACTGGATCAGGGTGAGGAAGTTGACGAGGCCTTCTACAGGCAGCTGAGAGCGGCCTCACAGTCACAGGCCGTGGTCGTCGTGGGGGATTTTAACTTCCCTGATGTTTGCTGGAAGGACTACTCGGCAACCCAGCCGCAGTCCAGGAGGTTCCTCCAGTGTATGGATGATAACTTCCTCATGCAAATGGTGGATGAGCCAACCAGGAGAGGAGTGCTGCTGGATCTCATCCTCACTAACAAGGAGGGTCCGGTCGAAGCAGTGAAGGTTGAGGGCTGCCTTGGTTGCAGGGACCACGAGATGGTGGAATTCAGGATCTTGTGTGGTAGGACCAGTAGAATAGCAAGTAGAATTGCAACCCTGGACTTTAGCAGGGCAAACTTTGGCCTCCTCAAGCAATTGCTAGGGGAAATCCCATGGGCTGGGCTGCTTGAAGGGAAAGGGGCCCAAGATAGTTGGTTGACGTTCAAGGACTGCTTTTTCCAAGCTCAAGATCAGTGCATCCTGACACGTAGGAAGTCAAGGAAGAGGGTCAGGAGACCTGCGTGGCTAAATAGGGAATTGCTGGGTATGCTCAAGTGGAAGAGGAGAGTTTACAGGTCATGGAAGGAGGGGCTGGCCACTTGGGAAGAATATAAGGCTGCTGCTAGAGGATGTAGGAAGGCAGCTAGGATGACTAAGGCCTCCTTGGAATTAAAGCTGGCGAGAAGGGTCAAGGACAGCAGAAAGAGCTTTTTAAAATACATGGCAGATAAAACTAACACCAGAGGCAATGTAGGCCCGCTGATGAACGGGGCGGGTGCCCTGGTGACAGAAGATACAGAGATGGCAGAGTTACTGAATGCCTTCTTTGTCTCTGTCTACTCTGCCGGAGGCAGTCCTGAAGAGCCCTGTACCGCTGAGACCTCGGATGAAAACAGGTCAACGGAGCGGTTTGCCTTAGTTGATGAATGGGTTAGAGACCAGTTGAGCAATCTGGACATCCATAAATCCATGGGTCCAGATGGGATGCACCCGCGGGTGCTGAGGGAACTGGCGGAGGTCATTGCTAGACCGCTCTCCATCATCTTTACCAAGTCTTGGGAAACGGGAGAGGTGCCTGAGGACTGGAGGAAAGCAAATGTCACTCCCATCTTCAAAAAGGGCAGAAGGAGGACCCGGGTAACTATAGACCAGTCAGCCTCACCTCCATTCCTGGGAAAGTGATGGAACACCTTATCCTTGGTGCCATCTTAAGGCATATCAAGGATAAGAGGATTATGAGGGGCAGTCAACATGGCTTCACCAAGGGGAAGTCATGCTTGACCAATCTCGTAGCCTTTTATGAGGAAATAACACGGTGGATGGATGATGGCAGAGCGGTGGATGTGGTCTACCTTGACTTCAGCAAAGCATTTGACACAGTCTCCCACAGCATCCTCGCAGCTAAATTGAGGAAGTGTGGTCTGGATGATCGGGCAGTGAGGTGGACTGTGAACTGGCTGAAGGAGAGAAGCCAGAGAGTTGTAGTCTATGGGGCAGAGTCTAGTTGGAGCCCTGTATCTAGTGGAGTGCCTCAAGGGTCGGTAATGGGACCAGTATTATTTAATATATTCATCAATGATTTAGATGAGGGAATTGAGTGTACTATCAGCAAGTTTGCTGATGACACTAAGCTGGGAGGAGTGGCCGACACGCCAGAAGGCTGTGCTGCCATCCAGCGAGACCTGGACAGGCTGGAGAGCTGGGCGGGGAATAACTTGATGAAATATAACAAGGGAAAGTGTAGAGTCCTGCATCTGGGCAGGAACAACCCCAGGTTCCAGTATAGGTTGGGGAACGACCTGTTAGAGAGCAGTGTAGGGGAGAGGGACCTGGGGGTCCTGGTGGACGACAGGGTGACCATGAGCCGACACTGTGTCCTTGTGGCCAAGAAGGCCAATGGCATCCTGAGGTGTATTAGAAGGGGGGTGGTTAGTAGGTCAAGAGAGATCCTCCTTCCCCTCTACTCTGCCGTGGTGAGACCTCGTCTGGAATATTGTGTCCAGTTCTGGGCCCCTCAGTTTAAGAAGGACAGGGACCTGCTGGAGAGAGTCCAGCGCAGGGCAGCTAAGATGATTAAGGGAGTGGAGCATCTCCCTTATGAGGAAAGACTGGGGGACCTGGGTCTCTATAGTTTGGAGAAGAGGAGACTGAGGGGTGACCTTATTAGTGTATATAAATATATAAAGGGGGAGTGTCACGAGGATGGAGCCAGGCTCTTCTCAGCGGCAAACAATGGTAGGACAAGGGGAAATGGGTACAAACTGGAACACAAGAGGTTCCACTTAAACTTGAGAAGAAACTTCTTCTCAGTGAGGGTGACAGAACACTGGAACAGGCTGCCCAGGGAGGTTGTGGAGTCTCCTTCTCTGGAGACATTCAAAACCCGCCTGGACACGTTCCTGTGTAACCTTATCTAGGTGTTCCTGCTCTGGCAGGGGGATTGGACTAGATGATCTTTTGAGGTCCCTTCCAATCTCTAACATGATACTGTGATACTGTGAATTTGAGATCCTTAGGACAGTGAGAAGAGCGTGCAACAAGCTCACTGCCCTAGACTTCAAAAGAGCAGACTTTGGCCTCTTCAGGAACCTGCTTAGTAAGGTTCCATGGGATATTGCCCTAGAGGGCAGGGGGGCTCAAGACTCTTGGTTGGTCTTCAATGATCACCTGCTACAACCTCAGGAGTGCTGCATCCCAACTAGAAGGAAGTGCAGCAGGAGGGCCAGGAGACATTCTTGGATGGATAAGGAGCTCCTGAGGAAAATTCAAATGAAAAGATAGTTTTATAGAAAGTGGAAGCAAGGACAGGCGGCCTGGGAAGAGTACAGGGTTATTGTCGGGGAAGCTAGGGACCAGGTGAGGAAAGCTAAGGCCCAGTTAGAATTAAACTTGGCTAGGGATATTAAGGATAACAGGAAGGGATTCTACAGGTACATAGCAAATAAAAAACAGATTAGGGACAATGTAGGCCCCCTCAGGAAGCTCTTGGGTGAACTAGCTACACAGGATTTGGAGAAGGCTGAAGTCCTCAATGACTTCTTTGCCTCGGTCTTCACTGGCAAATGCTCTGACCGCACCACCCAAGTCTTGGAAGGCAGACGCAGGGACTGTGAGAATGAAGACCTTGGGCCCACTGTAGGAGAGGATCTGGTTCGAGACCATCTTAAAAATCTGAACATGCACAAGTCCATGGGTCCCAATGAAATCCATCCACGGGTCCTGAAGGAGCTGGCAAATGAAGTTGCTAAGCCGCTGGCCATCATATTTGAAAAATCATGGCAGTCAGGTGAAGTTCCTGATGACTGGAAAAAAGGAAATATACCCCCCATTTTCAAGAAGGGGAAAATGGATGACCCGGGGAACTGCAGACCAGTCAGTCTCACCTCTGTGCCTGGCAAAACCTTGGAGCAGATTCTCCTGGAAGGCATGCTAAGGCACATTAAAATCAACAAGGTCCTTGGTGACAACCAGCATGGCTTCACCAAGGGGAAATCCTGCCTGACCAACTTGGTGGCCTTCTATGATGGGGCTACAGAACTGATGGACAGGGGTAGAGCAGCTGATGTCATCTACAAGGACTTGTGTAAAGCATTCAACACTGTCCCACATGACATCCTTGTCTCTAAATTGGAGAGACATCAGTTTGATGAATGGACCACTTAGGGGATAAAGAACTGTCTGGATGGCCGCACACAGAGTTGTGGTCAATGGCTCAATGTCCAGCTGGAGACCAGTAACGAGTGGTGTCCCTGAGGGATTGGTGTTGGGACCGGTCTTGTTTAACATCTTTGTTGGTGCCATGGACAGTGGGATTGAGTGCGCCCTCAGCAAGTTTGCCGATGACACCAAGTTGTGTGGTTTGGTTGATACGCTGGAGGGAAGGAATGCCATCCAGAGGGACCTTGACACGCTTGTGAGGTGGGCTGATGCTAACCTCATGAAGTTTAACCATGCCAAGTGTAAGGTCCTACACCTGGGTTGGAGCAATCCCAGGCACAGCTACAGGCTGGTCAGAGAAGAGATTCAGAGCAACCCTGCGAAGAAGGACTTGGGGGGGCTGGTCGATGAGAAAATGAACATGAGCCAGCAGTGTGCGCTTACAGCCCAGAAGGCCACCTGTATCCTGGGCTGCATCAAAAGGATCACGACCAGCAGGTCGAAGGAGGTGATCCTGCCCATTTATTCTGCTCTCGTGAGACCTCATTTGAGTATTGTGTACAGTTCTGGTGTTCTCAACATAAAAAGGACATGGAACTGTTGGAACAAGTCCAGAGGAGGGCCACGAGGATGATCAGGGGACTGGATCACCTCCCATATGAAGATAGGCTGAGAAAGTTGAGACTGTTCAGCCTGGATAAGAGAAGGCTGCATGGAGACCTGCTGGCAGCCTTCCAGTATCTGAAGGGGGCCTATAGGGATGCTGGGGAGGGACTCTTCATTAGGGACTGTAGTGATAGGACAAGGAGTAATGGGTTAAAACTTAAACAGGGGACGTTTAGATTGGATATAAGGAGGAAATTCTTTCCTGTCAGGGTGGTGAGGCTCTGGAATAGGTTGCCCAGGGAGGTTGTGAATGCTCCATCCCTGGCAGTGTTCAAGGCCAGGTTGGACAAGGCCTTGGGTGATATGGTTTAGAGTGAGGTGTCCCTGCCCATGGCAGGGGTGTTGGAACTTGATGATCTTAAGGTCCTTTCCAACCCTAAGTATTATATGATTCTGATTCTATGTTGAGAAAATGTTATAACTAGATCTTTTGGAACTAAGTGGGGACTTCTGAGCTATCTTCTGTCAGACCATCTCCAAGCAGGAGTGAATGCATCCTTCAACCACTCAGAAAACAAACACTCTGAGAGACAGGGTGTTAATGCCCATGGGAGCTATGAAGCCAAGGAATTGGACTTGGCAGTCCCAGCTCCATTGTTGCTGATGTTCTGGTGGCCATCACACTGCCTTCTGGGACACATCTTGAGCTGGCATCAGCACTGTGGGCTGCTCCTGAATAGCACACAGCTCCTTACCAGGCACAGGGGTGCAGCATTACCACCAGCACTGCCATCGGAGCCTGTGTTAAGGCAGCTGGGATGTAGTCCTATGGTCTACAGGGATATTAGGGGAGATAGGAAGCTACCTTTGCCTTATCCTGTGGTTCTGCAGTGCACACAGCTCTGCTGGGGGAGAGACTATGGCCCCTTGAGCCTTAACTTCATGATTATCAACTCTGCCTCAAATTGACATAATGAGGATGTAATGGATCAAAGCTCTTTAAAGTCTTTTTTTCAGTTTTTAGAAATGCATCTTAAAAATTATTAATTTGCTTGCATGTCTCTGTATGTGTATAAAACTTTCCATAAGGTACAATTATCTCCCACCTACAAAGAGTTGCATGTGTGCTTTAGAAAAGCCTAGGTTAATTTTCTTCAGATTGCCCTTCATCATAAATGCAAAATGAGTGTAAATGATACAATTCATGTTTAGTATCATGCTACAACTGCTTTGTGCTTGTGCCAGTGACTCTACAGAGCAACAGAGAATTAGATCTTTCATCTCAAGTGCCTTTGTCTTTGATAAAAATATGAAAAACAGTTACTTTGAAGATGAAGCATTCCACGGTGTATAGCTTGGGATTCCATCTTTGTGCAGTGCCATTAATGAAGCCAAAATCTCACCACCTTTCAAGTGAATGTAGAGCTAATTAACACTGGGAATGTTTTTGGTGATTTGGTGAAAAAGTTTTTCTTCCCTAGGTGAAAAAATATCCACTGTTGCTGGCTGTTGAAAGCCAAAAAATGTTTATGCTTTTGGAAAAGAGAAGAAATAAAAATCAACTTCATTTTTTTCCTGCAAACTGTTGATTTCTAATGAAGTAAAAAAGAAAATCTTGCAAGATGTATTTGTTGTAGGAAAGGTTATTTTTTGAGGTAACAAAATCGACTCACTCTAGATGAATTTACTGCATTATAAAAGTATTTTGTTTCCATGAATTAAATAAATTTTTCACAGTAGATAAAATATTGTGGGGTTTTTTTCCTCTTGGATGAATATTACAAAGTATAGAAAAGACTTAGTTGTCTACTAATAAAAAACTAATTTTAGCTGCGAACAATCTTTAGTCTTTTTATTGTTATAAGAAAAGAATGATGCTAAGTGAAAAGCAGCAGAGAATTAATGAGCAGGTTACCCAGCTTGTGCAGTCACAATAAAATGCAACATTATTTGTCAGTTTTTAATGTGATATTAACTGGTGATGGGTGAACCACAAAAGGTTGAGAGACTGTTTGAATAATCACTAGAAGTGTAGATGCTTACTTAAACTTTGTCTGAATGTCTAAACACTGTAGAGTAGGGACAAACTTAGTGCAGCTGTCTGGGTAAAAAAGGGGGGTGACATAAAATGCCACACTTTGGAAATAAGACTTTTGGTTCTCCCATCTGGACTGGCAATACTGTAAACAAAAAAGCACTTCTCTCTTGTTTAAAATATTAAAAAGCACTACAGAAGGCACATGAAGAAAGGTATTCAACCTCTTAAAATCCCCTGAAAAGATGTACAATTTTAGGTAAGGCACATGAAGAAAGGTATTCAACCTCTTAAAATCTCCGGAAAAGACGTACAATTTTAGGTCACTTAATAAAATTAATCTAAGTTAGTCTGCATACATCTGATTTTAATAGTAAAAGTAATATGATTAGTTGGCAATAAATAAATGAAGCTTATAGAAAAAAATGCTTATTTTTTATCATCATAAAAAGAAATTTTGTTTTGCAGATTGAAAATTTCAATTCATAGTAATAGTTGTGATCTTAAATACTTAAAAATAATTGAAGAGAATAATTCTTAGGTGCAGTTTTAAAGTCCATCAGACACAACGACACAACCCGTGTCCCATGGCATTCCTGAGTTGCAGATTATGGACCACCAAAAGAGTTTTTAATGAAATATCTGTGTGTTTGTTTCACTGGAAAATATCTGAACCTTTACTATAACGCAGCACCATCACCCCTATGATGAGTGGAGCCAGGAAGTGATCAACAACCCCACTTGACATGAGATGTCTTACAGGAGTTTTTCATCTGCCCTCTGGATGGGCTGACTGTGTCCACTAACTAGTGAGATAAATCGGTCAGAGTGAGGTGAGTCACCTCGGAACCAGATGTCAAAGAGACAAGAAGGCATTTCCTTCAATAAAAATAGTGTCTAAGGACAAACCGTATTAGGTAGCAGGAACTTTTAATGAGAATGTCATTCAGGAATTCAGTTTACACACCACAAAGTAGTGTAGAGCAGACCCAGCTGACTTGTCTGCATTTTTTTCCTTTACCAACCATCAAACATAAAGAAAACCTTTTGGGTGAGCTAAGTCTGTGTCCTGAAGTGAAGAGCCTCATTTGCAGCAGATCACAGATTTGCCAGAAGGTTAGTATCAGCTTCTGGCAAATTGTCACCATGGGTGGATGATTTCTTGGATAACAACTCTACTCATGTTCTGTGAAACTGCAGAAGAAACAGAGAAGACCCATACAGAGTTAACATCTTCCATAGAGAGGATTGGAGGAGTTTAACTAGAAAGTACATCCCAGATGGAGTTTTGGTACATAACTGAAAAGCCAGGGCATTCAGGCTTAGCGAGCTGGTTTTCATTTTGCAATATATAGGTTATCAGTCTAGCCAGGAGCAAAATCTGTGTCCTTGCTATCTAACATTTGTAACTCCACCTGCCACCACCTGGAAGTTCCTAATACATCAAAAGAAGGACACAAATCAAAACAAAGACGAACAATGAGTATACAAAAGAATCCTAAACTGAAGTTGCTGTTGTTTTGAGTTTTCAGAGCTTACGGTTAGCATCATCAGGTGCTAGTCAGATTTATGTCAGACCAGCCTTAAATCTTCAAGTAAAAATTAAGGAGAAACTCAAATATTAATCACCCACATTAAAAAAAAATAGTGTTCTGTTCCAATTGTATTCTTGTCATTGCCTTGTGTTTTAGCTCCTCCAATCCAGAAATCATCTAATATCATTTTAGATGACCTATGTATGTTTCCTGTTACCTGTCTGCCATTTCATAGAGGTGCAGGACTCTCAGAGGTGTCATGTCACATCTACTAGAACTGTGATGATGTCCTAAGTCTGCTAGGTTGTCTGCTAGGTTTCTAGATGACTGGATATGTTTAGAAGCAAAAAGAGTGTGATTTTTTTTCAGAGATTAAGACTCCCCAGAAGCCTACAAACTGTAGAAATTCTTAAAAGATTTAGGTGAGCAGTAGATTTTTGGACGCCATACTATGAAAGAATGTATGCAAGATCTCTGATCTCGTTTAGTTCAGCTGGCATATTTATATCCCAAATTTTATGAGGCTTGAGCTTTCAGAGTAGTGGTGCTATGATGAGTTAACACCACTGCTTAGATTGTTCACCAGCCAAATAGCAAAATTTCTTAATGTCCTTTTATGGGACTTATAAGACATTAAACTAAATATGATTGCTGTTCCATAAAACAGAACAGTTCTGCACATACTGTATGTATGCAAATACAATATCCTATCTCAACCTCCAGTGCCCATAGTAAGTTATCCTTAGAGTTTAGACTGAATAACTGTTATTGGTTTACATGCTCCTATATCTTTGCATTTCACATAACTAATAATGAGAGAAGCTTTTGGAAAAAATAGGAATGATTCCTTATGTGCCTGACCATACAGCCGAGAAGCTTTTCTCTTTCTGCAAGAGTGGAACATTTGTCTAATTGAAACACATTTTCAAAATGTAGAACAGATTGACTTTCAAAACCAGAGAGGTGGGATATTCAAATGGCAAAAGTTTCTTTGAAAAGCCACCATCACATGAGGCCAAATATTCTCATGGGTCAATGGACAAGGTGACCAGCATATCTAGAATCAATAGTGAATACTAACAGAAAAATCGTCAGGTAGAAATTTTAGCATGCCTATTGTTTAAACAATTTCTTTCTACGTAGGTATGAGAAGAATGGTTTTTATCATAATTGCCTAGTCTAAAAATTTAATATCAAAGCATATTGTCCACTCTTACAAATCAAATATTCGTCTAAGTGGATCCCAGATCTGTTTCCCAAATGCTTCTTCCTGTACCGTAAAATGGGGGGAGAACCTTAACACAGGGGCATTTCTATAGTCCTATGTTTGATGTTAGATATTGAACATTAAACAATTGTATTTTTTTTCCCATAAATTATGTTTTTGGAATGAATTAAATGTGGAGTATTCACCAAAATAATGCCTGAGCTGAATATTATGAGTCTGAAGGAAGAAAGATGCATGACATTTTTAAAAGGTGGGAGTTCAAATGAAAGAGGAAATGAATCACCAATTTATGAAATCACCAGCATATGAAAATCACCAATTAATGAATGCATAAGTTATAGGAATACTGAAAAAAGTAATGTGTGCAAGTCAAAGTAATAATTCATGCAGCCACTGATCTTGGCAGCATTACAGAGGCAACATTTTTACAAGGTTAAGCTGTCTTTGAACTTTTCTATACTATATTAGGTGCAAACAGACATTTCTTCTGTATCAAGCATACATCTTTTTGTTCTTTTACTTAAAAAATATCTCAGATTATGACAACAATAAGGAAAAAAAAACCTCACTATTGTATTTTTCTTCTCCACTACACATAAAATATATTTGAGGACATTAAACCAACTGGGTATTGTTCCACATTCCGTCTTTTTTAAATTCTCTGTATGAAATAAAATGAAATAAATGAAGGACATGGAACTGTTGGAACAAGTCCAGAGGAGAGCCGTGAGGATGATCAGGGAACTGAAGCATCTCCTGTACGAAGACAGGCTGAAAAAGCAGGGGTTGTTCAGCCTGGAGAAGAGAAGGCTGCGTGGAGACCTCATAGCAGCCTTCCAGTATCTGAAGGGGACCTATAGGGATTCTTCATTAGGGACTGTACTGATAGGACAAGGGGTAATGGGTTAAAACTTCAACAGGGGAAGTTTAGATTGGATATAAGGAAGAAGTTCTTTACTGTAAGGGTGGTGAGGCACTGGAATAGGTTGCCCAGGGAGGTTTTGAATGCTCCGTCCCTGGCAGTATTCAATGCCAGGATGGACAGAGCGCTGGATTACATGGTTTAGAGCGAGGTGTCCCTGCCCATGGCAGGGGTTGGAATTAGATGATATTAAGGTCCTTTCCAACCCTAACTATTCTATGATTCTGTGACTCTAGGATCTCAGACTATGGTACTGTTTAGTAGACATCTGCATCTGTAGGTCTGTCTTTGAAGCAAAAGTATTAGGAACTCATAGCACAGCATATGAAAACTGAGACTTGAAGAGACTTGTTACATCAGCCCCATAGGTTTGTGGAAGTGATGTTGAATTGAAAAGACTCAGTCAAATGGAGTTAAGTTGTGTTGTTTTTTTTTTAATTTAAAAACAAAAAGTTATTGATTAACTTGCTTGGGTAGCCTCAGATGTGTTTATAGAGGATAATGACTAGAAATAATAAAATGAAAGACAAAAAAGAAGTAGCAGATCAGAAGAGGGAGCCCTGACAATAGATGAGAGGTTTGTTTGAGTTTTGTTTGTTTTTCTTGTGCAGAGGGTTCAGGTTCAAATTCAGCCTAGGTATGTCATTATTTAAAAATATAAATGACAGCTGCTGGAACCTTAAAGTGAAATGGGCTGTAGCACTGAGTATTCCTTCTGAACATAATAAATATCTATCTATACCACAGCCTTTGAAATGATCAGCAAGGCAACTTTGTGGATAACCCTGTGAGGAAAAGACCATTTGCTGTATATATGTGTCATCTCTTTTATATTTACTTACTGCAACTGTATAGCTGTTCTTTCTGAAAGACTCTAATTTTGTATTTTCATTAATCCTGAAATAGAATTACACATGCTGAAGATCATGTATTGAAAACTGTAGAGATGCATAACTAAAATTGCCATTAAACTTCAAGAAGCCTGTCCTTATATATAAAAATTAGGCAAATCTGAGCATAGGGGTCAGAAAATTCATTCCAAATCTTCTTTATGCATTAATATCAAAGTTAAAGACTTTGATTCAGCTCTTTTCTGTGTTAGTGCCTGATATCGCTGCAAGGAAATTAATAGGGCTGTACTGCTGACTTTAGTAGGGCTCAATCCCTATACTCAGTTCCTAAAGCTCTACTGAAACATAAATGTCACTGTTTTGGGGGAATACACGATGTATTTTGTTCTCTGTGGTACATCAGACTTCAATGAAAGTTGATAGAAACTCAGGAGAAGTTAGTTGATACTTCCTGAATATCTTCAAAGAATAAAAAAAAGTGGCACTTTACATCCCCACACCCCTTCTTTAATGTTGTTTTTTTGGTTAGTTTCTGTCAAATACATGTTATGCTTACTGCACAGCTGTCTGAAATCAGTGGTTTAACTTAGTGTGATCTGGCTCAGGTGCTTCACGAGCAACTGTCTATGTGTTGTAGGTTTAAATGTGTAGGGTTATGCTATTTTGGGATACATGCAGTCCATTTTAGCAAGATTCCTAAAGGGCTGCAGCATTGCAGCTCAAGTTTTAGTAGATACAAGAACCCAAATTTCCATTATGTCTTACTTTTAACAGTATTCATTAAGCTCACTTGGTTTTTATGGGTCCTAAAAACTTAGTAAAAATAAGGATTTTTCAGTGTAAATCACATAGAGAAATGCTGAGCCTTAAAAGCAATGTTGTAATATATCTGTAGCACTGATACATGACCAAATAATAAACAATCTATGTTAAGAGCAATAGATGTGAATATTAATTACTTACTTCAATTACTCATTTAACATAAACAAGTGACTTGTGGTTTTGTCTGACTAACATGCTTTACAAAATCACTTCATTTTCGTCCTTTTTTATAAACTGTCACACCTCTTCATTCTCACATGAGAGTAAATGTTTTGCTTTATAAGCTTACTTTTCTAACTAAATAAAAGTTGCTGCATAAAGTTTTAATATAATTTTAAAATATGTCCTTGTAGAAGTTGCTATAAATGTCACATTTTCAGCAGCCTGAATTTATGATGACACTGAATTTTTACGGCACTATAAAAGTCCATAGTCATGATGACATCTACAGCTGCCTTTTCACTAAAATATAAGAAACTATATTAAGACACATAGTTCAATATTTCCAGGGATTTTAAGGAAGAAACTGTATACACTTATGAGTGCTCATAACAGTCTCAAGATGGAATAGAGCTAACACCCTATGATTATTTAGCTCCTAAATCTTTTCATATTTAAATGGAGATCAGCAGAGGGTTCTTTTGATCCTCTTTAGTTTTTATTTTCTTCCATCGATCAGGGAAAAATGGAACTAATAGACTTTGAAAATCAGCTTGAATTGAAGCATTATTCTGCAAGGCAAATGTTGCCTAATAACCTGCTTCCTCCTCCCCCCTATGCATTATACAGCTTCTCAGAAGAATGGACTATTTGCAGAGGTGAAGGTATGGAGCCTAATGAAGGTACACAGATCTGGTCCAAAGTCACAGAGGACAAAACCACAACTCCATTATACATTGGCTATATGTCAGCTATTGTATAATGGAGTACTGCACCTCAGCAATGTATTAGGATACTTCAGGAAACAAAGCATCTCTCTCTGACTCGGTTCTGGAAGAAAGGAGAACAACCTTCATTGGCCATTATTATCACTCACCCTCTGTTTATGATTACTATGTTGTGAACCCACCCTTAAGTCTAGATGTAGCCAGAGCATCTGGTTTTCTCTTTTCAAACAAATAAAAAGTATCTCAGAGACACCAGAAATTGTCATATATCCTATAACTTAAGAGAAAAGGCTACATGTCTGCATGGTATTCCAGTAAATGTGCTCTTAAATAGGAAATGAAATCCATGAAAACTTATGTACCATAAATTCCTACACTTTGTGTAGATAAGTATGATTCATACTTCATGGCAGCAACAAAACCCTATATAATAACATTAGTGTACTGGAGGTGATGTTCATAAATATGCTCAAGTCCCAAACTTACATTTTGCTTAAGGAAAGTCTTGAAAATTTCCCTCACTGAAATGAATACTTAATATAAACAAAATATTTTCAAGGCTTGAATATTTCAATATTTGGGTTGTGGGTAAATTAAATATGCCATTAAATATACCAGTGGATAAGAAATTTCCTGATTGCCATAATACTAAATGTAGGGACCAAACTCTTCCATCAATGCACACTCAACAATTCCATTGAATTAAATATGAGTTACATGTACACAGGGACTGAGGCAGTCTGTTTTAATTAATTTGAAAATGTCAGGTCCCTGTATACAGTGCAAGCCTAAAAACAAGAGATTTTAACCCTTTAATTGCTTCTGAGCATTGTATACAAGCTATACAAGTTAGAAAACCTCAGAGGAATAAGGTGAATGTAAAATGACTCAGCATTTCTATTGGAAAGTTATTAAGAAAATACTATGTATCCAGAAACAATCTTATCAGATGTTTACACAAACAAAGGAAGGCCTTTTAAAACTGGCCTGAGTTTAGCCCATTAAGTCAATTGTTAAACAAGTGGTCAGACATTCAATATCAGTGAGAACTTGTTAGTTTTCATTGATCTGGAAAAACCAAACCACTTAGGGCAGTCCATTTCTATGGGGGAAAAAAAGAAGAGAAGTTATTAAGCTTGTCCAGGAACCCCATTGACTTCAATGTCCAAACATTTTATTGAAAACTGAACTTGTGTATCACACAGGAATACTCTGTTGAATTGAAGCCTATTTTTTTAACCATATAATTGAAAGACAAAATTTAAGGTCTCGATTAAAAAAAAAAGATATTTTTTTTTTTTTAGTTCAGCTGTAAGAAAAATTGTCTCTGTTTTACAATACGGCTACTTTACAGTGTTAATGCCCAGTCTAGAAATACTTGATATATTTCTTCTTTAGAGAAGGTAACTCATACTTTGTTAGCACTGTAACTATAGAGTAGGAGACTATGCAGGCTAGCTACTGGGTATGTCTCCTTTTTCTGGAGACTCTCACTATCTTAAAGTTGCACTGCTTCCACAGCTGTCAGTAGTCTTACCACAGCTTCTTCTTGACTAAAGTTCCTCAGCTTAAGACACATTTGAGAACACCAAGGAAAACTCAGAGGGTACAGCTCCAGTCTAGCTACAAAGGAACTTATCCCCAAATTTTATACGGTTCTTCTGCATCAGGAATTTTTAAGCAGAGTTACAAACTACTAATGCCAGCATGCAGCCAGATAGTGTGGAGAATGAAGATTATTTACTACTCCAAAGGCTTTTCTGTGACTTTCAGATGTCTTCAGAATTAGTATGAGAATACAGACAATATTTTCAGAAAGCTTCTCTCGGATGCAGGAACCTCTTCTCTTAGTAGGAGGTGGAAATTGATTATATGTTTTTTTAGTGACAAAAAGACCCCATAGCTCCTTATATACAAGCTTTTCAGAGAAAAGAATCTAGTTTCCCCTGGTGACTAAGGCTAGCACATCTTCTGGACCAAAGTACACAAAATAACAGTACATGAACTGCAAGAATGGAAAAAAGGTACATACCATAGACAGGACGTAGTAATATCTGAAACACAATCACAGCATCAGCAGCCAGCCTTTCCACTTGGAGGTTCAGCCTTACACCATACCTGCCTCTGTGCAGAGAAACTCCAGAAGAACAGTTCCAACATATTTAGGGCCTTGTACTACTTTGTAACTAGAAGAGATGAAAGAGTAATTGGACCATGGTTCCTGAGGAATTGTGTATTTTACATAGAGCTAGCATATATACACACATCTGTAGCTAGCATTTATGTATAGAGAATTTCAAATTAAGACACTCCATTTGCAAAAATAGACAATATATGAGTGTATGATATAGAGCTCAAACGTAATGTTATTTTTGTCTTGAATCAAACAATCTGGCTTCAGATAGCACCATTAAAATTACAAACCTTTTAATCACAGCACAAGTTAGTAAGATATGGACAGCCATAATTACATAGCAAAAATTGTCTAGGCTCTGCTAACTCCAATATTAAGATATTTCATGGGAAATGGAAAAAAACAATGTCACATTATTTCTGCAATTCATTAATAAGCATGTTTTTTGCACACTATTCTTCATGGTGTATTAACTTATGACAGGGGTCAGGGCTACATTAAATTATAGGATAAATTATTATAGTTAACAGTGCCATTTGACAGCTTCTTAGGTATCTGCTGCTCTTAAACTTGTTCTGCATAGAATTATTTTTTAGCAGCACAATAATAAAAGTCTTAAACAATAATGTGTTTTACCTTGATTCCCACCTTTTTGTTATACTTCTCCATACAGAGCAAGTGGTGACCTAAGATAACTATAAGAAAAGAATAAATCAAGGCAGCTCAAATTTAACATGTGTAGACTCTGAAGGTTTATAATAGAAAGCACAAGCTTGTCCTTCCTTCCAGTACTTTCAGATAGCATTGGCTTGTTTCTCCGAATTCTGAGTGGTTTGAATATAGCAAGAATACGGTCCTCAGTCTTGAGCTGCAATGTATTGTATGAAAACTTAAAAACGGATCAATTGTTTTCTTGCAAGACAGTGTGCTGCATTGTTCAAGGAAAGGTGAGATCTACCAGCAGGTATTAGGTACATTAGTGCGCTCTGTAAGGACGTTTGTAAGGACTTTTCCTTCTCTTCCTCACTGCATTTTATTTACTGCAGTCACAGAGATATGTCTACAGAGCTGGTTGGAGAGACAGTCCTTTGCCATGCAGCACATATATAACCAGCTCCCTGAAATTCTGTGGTTCCCTCTTCACCTGTGCAGACTCACCTTTTGGTTGAGTCCTAATGTCACTCGTTCCCAAGATCTCTCACTCTCTAGTATTCAGTTGGACTACTGAAATTTGTTTTCTGCACAGCCTTTCATGCCTTCGCTCATGTGACATGTTCTCTGAATAAACTAACTCACATCTATCTTTAAGTCAACCATTAATGTTATTGCAGCTGTTACGGCTATAGTGAAGGCCCATCTATGATTTCTTTCTTTTTTTAATTTTATTTTTTGCTTATTACCTCAACTCATGGATATTTTTTTGATGGTAGCTAAATTTGTATGTGTCTTATACGTGCAAAGGAGACCCTCAGTTTCAACTGGTGACTTTGGTACCTACTACTGCTCAAAATTTAAGAACTATTAATAATCATAACAAGGACAAGTATAACTATGGAATCTATAGGTTTATATAAAAATATAGGCATTATTTTAATTATGTTGGTGTAACAAGCTGGATAGACACAAATCAGAGATACTCAAATTATTTTGAGCCATGGTAGTTCTCACAGTGACTCAGATAGTATTGGAATAATGCAGAGCTAAAGTTCTTCTCTTTTATATGTATCAGAGTATTGCTACCTGAACACTAGAAATAAAGATGTTGAACACATAATGCAGAAAGGGATTAATGTAGTTTAGCAGGAGATGAATAGATGATTCCAGTAGTCAGATAAAATATAATCCTGGGACTAAGTTTAAATATTTTTAAGTCATATAGATTTAAATTATCACTTCTAAACTACTTCTGCAGTTTTAAACAGACAGCACAATTCTTGACGTGGCCCTGTGTAAGACAGAGACAGTGAGTTTGTATGTATCAACTCTGTAGTCCCCAGATATTAGAAACAAGAATATAAGAAAGTGCAATGCCGTTAGGGAGGACTCACATAACAACCTTTTATGTGAAAATAGACTTTGGAAAAAAGGCATTTAAAAATGTGATGAGCCTATTCAAAATGGCCCTGAAGTCAAGAATGAGGAAAATAAAATTCACGGACATAACGTGAGACTTCCTTAAGCATAATGGGGTAGCCACTGAAGGCATGAATGCCTGTAAAAAAAGCAAACAAACAAAAAATAAACAAGAGGGAAGAAAATCCAGTACAGTTAACTAATGAAGTTCAATAGCTCATTGGAGACATGTAGGCACCCTTCAGGCAGTAGAAACTGAGTCCATGACTCTTCCAGTAAATGTTCATTCACTATACTTTTATATTTTCATCCAGTAATCAGCTTTTAAGAAACTAATAGAGTTGTGGGGTTTGGGGGGGGGGGGTTAGTGTTGGGTTTTTTTTTTTTTTCTTCACTGTTGAAATACACTCCAGTGTTAGAAACACAATATTTGAAAAAACACAGGTATGGTGTGGATAAATATTTTGCAACTATTCCCATTGCACAAATGTGCCTCAAACTAAATTTGATAATAAATCCGTTTACCCTTAATGTCCCATCCAATCTCGACCTTTTTATGGGTCTTTCTAACATTCCCAGAACCAAGATGAGATTAAATATGGATAAATATAAATTCTTCCTCTTAGGAAATAGGAAGCAAATACATAAATACAAAATGAAGGATGACTCAAAGAGCATCAATATAGAAGAAGTGTATTACAAACAAAACATGTCAACTACTTGCACCAACAGCAACAGAAGGATAAATCTCATTCTTAAAGTTGTTGGCAGGAACGCTTTAACATGAGAGACGGAAAGTTGATGTACCACTCTTTTGTAAATACCGTTGCCAGCTGGCTACTCTACTTTTAACAAAGTTGTAGGTGAGCCGGAGATAGTACTAAATAAAACAAGAACAACGAAAGGTGGACAGGTTTAAGAAACTACTTTCTGTATGCATAGAAAACCAAAGATTAAGATAGGACACTACAATGACTATGTAGAAGAAAATGATCCATGGTTTATTTTTCTACTGGTGAGAGACCAAGAGAAAAATGACAATTAGCCAGACTCAGCTTCTTTTTTGTATGATAGCAGATAATGGCTATTCTTCCATGGAAAATACAGTTAGTTGATTCAGCAATGCCAAAATCACCTTGCCAGATCTACAGCTAACAAAGATTTCCTGGTTTGTAAATGAACTCATCAACAGGAATTCAGGGCATCATATTCCTTGCAGAGCCATGAAAGGGAAGAAGTGGAAATACCACAGAAACAAGCCAGATGCAAAGGGCAATGTCTGGATGTGAAGTAAAGCAGCTCTCAAGCATGGGTGCCCTCTCCAACACAAGCTATGATTACCATCCTGTGAATAGCCTTGTGTCTGGAAACATGTAATTTTGTTATTTTCTGTTTCTAGGAGATCAGGGAGTGGGGTGTGGGATGTATTCTGCATAACAATCTGTAATGCGTTCCCTGAAACTGTACTTTGCATTTGGCAAAAGTTCAGCAAACAAGACACATTCTGAGATTGAGGTTTCTGCATAATCTCTGATTTTGATTGCCAATTCCAGACAGCATCATGAAGGTTACAGCCTGGTTTTCAAATCCTTATTCAGGGTTACTCTACAAGGACACTGGTGTCTAGACCATTTTTGCTTGGACAAATATATGAGGAAAAATTGATAATAATGTATTGAAGTGCACATGAAAACTCAGCAACAGGTAGTACTATGAAAACTTACTGGTTTACAATAGAATACAGCATTAGTTTTGAAGCCAGCAAGTGTCCTGTTATGCCTCCAGTAGAAAAGTGGGCATAATATGTCCCCAGAATCAAAGAATCACAGAATCCCAATGGTTGGAAGGGACCTCAAGAGATCATCTGGTCCAACCCCCCTGCAAGAGCAGGGTAACCTAGAGTACATCACACAGGAACTTGTCCAGGCAGACCTTGAATATCTCCAATGTGGGAGACGACACAACCCCCCTGGGCAACCTGTTCCAGTGCTCTGTCACTCTCCCAGTAAAGAAGTTCTTCCTGATGTTAACGTGGAACCTTCTATGCTCCAGTTTACACCCATTGCCCCTTGTCCTATCACTGGATATCACTGAAAAAAAGCCTAGCTCCACCCTCCTGACTCCCACCCGTTACATATTTGTAAACACTGATGAGGTCACCCCTCAGTCTCCTCTTCTCCAAGCTGAAGATTCCCAGCTCCTTCAGCCTCTCCTCATAAGGGAGGTGTTCCACTCCCTTCATCATCTTTCTGGCTCTGCACTGGACTCTTTCAAGCAGTTCCCTGTCCTTCTTGAACTGAGGGGCCCAGAACTGGATGCAATATTCCAGACATGGCCTAACCAAGGCAGAATAGAGGGGGAGGAGAACCTCTCTTGACCTACTAACCACACCCTTTCTAATGCACCCCAGGATGCCATTTGCCCTCTTGGCCACAAGGGCACATTGCTGGCTCATGTTCATCCTCCTATCCACCAGGACCGCCAGGTCCCTTTCCCCTTCGCTACTTTCCAGCAGGTCAGTCCCCAGCCTGGACTGGTACGTGGGGTTGTTCTTCCCCAGATGCAAGACTCTACACTCGCCCTTGTTGAATTTCATCAAATTTCTCCCTGCCCAACTCTCCAGCCTGTCCAGGTCTCGCTGAATGGCAGCACAGCCTTCTGGTGTGTCAGCCACTCCTCCCAGTTTAGTGTCATCAGAACTTGCTGAGAATACACTCGGTTCCCTCGTCCAGGTCGTTGATGAAAATATTAAACAGCACTGGTCCCAGCACTGACCCCTGAGGGACTCCACTAGTCACAGACCTCCAGCTAGACTCTGCACCATTGACCACAACTCTCTGCCTTCTTCCTTCCAACCAGTTCTTGATCCACCTCACTACCTGATCGTCAAACCCACACTTCCTTAGCTTATCTATGAGAATGCTGTGGGAGACAGTATCAAATGCCTTACTGAAATCAAGAAAAACCACATCTACTGCTCTACCATCATCCCTCCACCTAGTCACTTCCTCATAGAAGGCTATAAGGTTGGTCAAACATGACTTCCCCCTCATAAAACCATGTTGGCTGTTCTTAATAACCCCCTCATCCTTGATATGCCTAGAAATGGAGTCAAGAATAAGTTGTTCCATCACCTTTCCAGGGATGGAGGTAAGGCTGACCGGTCTATAATTACCCGGGTCCTCCTTCTTGCCCTTCTTATAGACTGGTGTGACATTTGCCATCCTCCAATCCTCAGGCACCTCTCCCGTTTCCCACGACTTACCAAAGATGATGGAGAGTGGCCTAGCAATGACCTCCGCCAGCTCCCTCAGCACCCGTGGGTGCATTCCATCCGGACCCATCGATTTATAGATGTCCAGATTGCATAGCTGATCCCTAACCCAATCCTCATCTACCAAAGCAAACTCCTCCTTTGTCCTGACTCCTTCTGGGGCAATAGGAATCTGGGGCCCCCGGGGAGAGTCTGCAGGAGTAAAGACAGAGGCAAAGAAGGCATTCAGCACCTTTGCCTTCTTTATATCCTCTGTCTCTAGGGCACCCACCTCATTCTGCAGTGGGCCTATATTGCCTCTTGTGTTAGTTTTATTAGCTATGTATTTGAAGAAGCCCTTTCTATTGTCCTTAACCTGACTAGCAAGATTAAGTTCCAAGGAGGCCTTAGCTGTCCTAATTGCCTCCCTACATCCTCTAACAACTGTTCTATATTCCTCCCAAGTGGCCAGCCCCCCCTTCCATAATCCATAGATTCTCCTTTTCCACTTGAGTTTGCCCAGCAGCTCCTTGTTTAACCACGCTGGTCTCCTAGCTCCCTTACTTGATTTCCTGACCATTGGGACGCTCAGATCCTGAGCTTGGAAGAAGCGGCCCTTGAATGCTGACCAACTACCTTGAGCCCCTTTACCGCCTAGTACCCTTTCCCATGAGACTTCTCTTAGCAGTTGAGTGAACAGGCCAAATTTGGCCCTTCTTAAATCCAGAACTGTGGCCTTGCTAGGTGTTCTATTCCTCCCACACAGGATCCTAAACTCCACCATCTCATGGTCACTGCAGCCAAGGCTGCCATTGATCACCACCCCTTCAACCAAACCCTCCTTGCTGGTGAGTACTAAATCTAGCAGTGCTCCTCTCCTAGTTGGTTTTTCCACCATTTGCATTAAGAAGTTATCATCAATGCACTGGAGGAACCTCCTAGACTGTGAATGATTGGCTGTGTGTATGCAAGTGTTCCAAAATCAGTGCCTGTATTATCTGAAGAAAGTTGTCCTGGGGTTGTCCTGGAGATGGGCTGCTTAATGGCAGCGGAGAGCAGTAAAACAAAAGCTTTTGTTCAGGTTTACAAAATCTTTCAGTTCAGAAGCCAGATTTTATTTCACACTTGTCCTTAATCATAAGGGAGACAACACTGATGAAAAAAATATTTAAAATAAAAAATTGTGGGAGTAAGAAGAGTTAAATTTATACTGATGGGGAGCGGAGCTCCACGTTTGCAAAATTACTGTAAGCTATTTCAAGTATTAATGGAGAAATCTTGCAACACCTTGAACCAGTCATCAGACTTAAGGTTCTTTCAGGACATGACAGACTTTGTCATTTCTGGAAGCCAAAGATTTCTCTTTGTGGTGTTAAGCTTGGCCTACACAAAGTTGCATCAGTTTAATTAAAAGTGTATTTTTAAATCAATTTAGCAAGCCCATGCAAACCCTATGTGGGCACTTTTAATTTTATTTCACACTTGCATTAATTTGTCTTAAGTGAATTCCTTCCTGACTTAGGCTAAATCAATATAAGCCAGGGCAAAATCAATTTGCTAGTGTCCAAACAAGTGTTCACATCGGTTTAACAAAATCGATTTTTAAAGCGATTCAAATTAAACTGGTGTAACTTTTGTATGAAGACAAGCTTGGCTTAGCTAATTTCCTCAAGCTAGATTTTCTACAAAACCAACCAAAGTGAAAATTGTAGAATTTATTTTGGGTACAAGCTTATTTGCATTGCAGAACTAATCATCTTAAAAAAATTTATGGCATTTGAGTAAAAGGAAATTCTGAAATAGGCAAGAAGCACAATTATTCATTTGGTTATCAGAAATTAATCTCATTCATTTATTTAATGAATAATAAATGTAGCTTATTACATTTATTTAGGTAGTATTTCAGTGAAATTCAAGGACAACTTGAAAAATGTCCACGAGATAAGACGCTTCCTGGACACTCATCCCTAAAACTACTGTTTTATGGGTTAGACTGAAGAACTGAAAAAGTTCCCTTGAACTTTATTTTGCATCTGGTGGCTGTTTCTCAAACCTGTTTGAGATACAGTGGGAGAGAAACAGTCTGTATGCCTTTGAGAATACTAGCCTAGTGACTGTGAACAAAAAAAAAACCACACTGACCCACAAAAAACAAAGTTCTAACAAAAACATTTTGAGGAAAGAATTCTCAGGATGTTAGAGGAGTGCAAAGGCATCAGTATTTGAAGCCTTTCCAAGGAATGAAAACCATTTTCTCCTCATATAAAGTGCTTTATCAAACTAACATGTGACTTCTTTGCAATTTACTTATGTCAGGGCCCATATTACAAACTAGTAAATGACAAGATTTTACATTAGTCAACTAGTTGTAAGTTAAAAAAGAAGTAAAAGAAATGTAGATTATAGAGAAATTCACTGTTTTATTTCACTCACCTTCTGGAAACTCAACACATTTCTCCATGTTACTGGTGTTTTCTACTAACCACCTCCTAAACTTTTTAATATCCACAGACCTACAATTGGTTCCTACAAATAAATTCATATTTACATTAAAAAATTTGAAACCAACCTTGATTTCTGTGTACGTCATTGCTCTTATTAAAAGTTAAGTATCATTTGAAGTTTATATACAAATGTGCTTCTGAATTGAGCTTCTACAAGAAAAAAATGGAAGGATCCCAGGAAATGAAAACAGTTTTTCAAAATCCCAGTGCTCCAGACAGCAGTCAGTCTACCAATGAGGTGTCTGCATAATTCTCTAATATTCCATGCTTTATGAATGAGGAGAAATATTTTCAGAAAAGCAAACAAAAAAATCATTAATAAAATCTATGGCAGAGAGTCCAGGTTGTAATTTTAAGTGTAAGAAATGTTAATTATAGAGTCAGTGCCATAATTTCATGCAAAACCATCGCAGTCCCTGTCCAGCACCAGTCAGACACAGATGAGAAGCATTTCTGATGCATACTACAGTCATCCTTGCAGAAGCTCAAGACAATAAGGTAACCTCAAAAAAAACCATTTAAAAATCACAAAAATTCAGTCTTTGGACTCTAATATACTATTAGGAGTATTTTCAATAGCACAAGTTTATATTTAAAATATTCTTAAATTCAAAATACAGGCAGCAAAAATATAATAATAATAATAAAAAGATATTGCATACTGGAGATCCTTAAATCCCATCTGGGATGGAAGTGCCATGAATTGTCATCACATATTCCCTGTGGTCACATTTCCACTTGTCCAGATACTAATCCTGTGGCCTGTGGGAAATGGCGCTGTCTAATATCTGAAAACCTTTAACAGTGTTATCCTGAAGATTTGCTCTATGCTTTGCTTTCTGCTCAAATAATTGCAGGTTGTCAGTAGAAATTCAATTTGTGCTGGTGCGTCAAATACAGAGGTCACACTGGGAAATGCATCGCTGTTGTGTTTATTACCAGCTGCATAAATGGGAGAGAGAGAGAACTTCTGCTATCCCAAAGGCAAAGATTGCTAGGGCCAGGCACCATTTTAGAGCAAGTCTGTGCACTAGCTGTGTGTCTTCTCCTCCTCCTCAGGGTTTCCTAAGGCGCTTCTGGCTCCACTGATAATGCCAGAGTGCAAGAGTGTGGGCCTTAGGACTAAAAATTAATACAAAGAATGACATTGCAACTTATACTCCCACCCTAGATATACTGAAGATGGCAGAGCCTGCCCTTGTGTCCCTGTTTGTTGATTTGAACTAGGGATACAACAATGCTCTGTAACTCCATCATACTACAGTGTCCAAATTCTCTGCAAAGATCAGGCAGCAACTGAATTTGTGCCTTAAATTTTCTTGACAATCAAGAACCATGGTTTTGGTGTTCTTGAACATGCCTCCAGCAGCTCACCTTCTCTCCACAGAGAACTAGAAGGTAGAGCTTAACTGACCAAATAGAGGTGGTGTCAAGCACTTTTTCCAAAGGCATGAAGGTAGAAAATAGAAAAAAAGAAAGAGAGAGAAGAGGAATCATGAAACTAAAAATAGGGTGTTACATCTGAGTAACAATGTTATATGAGATATGGTATCACAGGAGAGGTCAAGAAACCTGGTTGTGCACAAGCTGGAAATATTTCTGAAGATATACAAATTTTTAAGCTTTCTGGGGCAAAAACAAACTTTGGAGTAAAGTATTTTTTTTTTAATTTGTGCTATTTTAACCTAGAAGCAGGCCTTCTGAATGTAGTTCATAGCACCTTTCTCATGGCTGCATGTTTCTATATGACCTATTCCTGCAGCATCTGGAGCATCGCTGAACTTCTACTTCCACGAGAGATACTCAACTGTTTATAGTAAAAAAAGGCTTTTTTTTTTTTTTTTTTTTTTTTACTCCAAAAAGTCTGATCTCATGTCAGAAATCAAGGCACTTTACTGTTTGAGTGAGATATCTGAATCTTGATATGTCTCATATACTGGATATAGCAATGTTTTTCTTTGTGTTGTTACCTTTTCCCACATTGCTAAGCACCGTTTCTACTTGCAAAGATAGCAGTAATTTTGTTTCCAGAGCTGTCTGCTACCAGAGGGTGCATGCAAGTGGTGCTTTTTTTTTTGAGGAAGTAGTTTTTGCTTATGGTGGTTTTATTGTAAATTAAGTCAGTTTGAGTACACAATTGGCAAATTGGTTTTTTTTTGTGCTTCTCTGATGAGTTTCTTTCTTGCTTTCATGCTATTTTAATTATATTATTTACCTATTAATCTTAGAATCTATTGTCTCATTAATGGTTTCATCACTGAAATTTCTTGAACCTTTTTGCTAATCAAGGATATAAAGCGCTAGTATCACATCTATTCATGGCACCTGTCAAAGTGATACAGGAAAAAACATTTTTCTACCCTGAAAGATTTACAGGCTCGATAAAGCCTTGGCAAAATAGATGATGAGAACAAGTGAAACCACTGGAAGACAGAAAAAAAACAGGTGAGTAACCAATACAACAGAGGTGGTTGGTCATAAAAAAATGAAAACCCTTGAGATTAAAATTGGCCTCTAGCAACTCTTCCTCTTGCAGAGTAATTGAGAGTAAATTTGGCAGAACACATGAGATCTTACACAAACCCCTGATATCTGGTGGGAGAGTTAGGTCTGGGCCAAACAAAAAGCAACAGAGAAAAGCTGTAGGAAAGCTGCCTTTGCAATGCCTTGTGCCGGACAGGTTTTCTTTCTTACCTTTTAACCTGCCTCTGGAAGGGGCTGGCCTCTTGAGAACCCTTCTGTGTTTTGCAGTTTACATGGATCAAAAATACATAACAAGATCTGAGGGCATAGAGCCCTCAGAGTTGCCTAGTGTCAATGCTGTCATTTGGATGATTATTTACATTTTCTTTTCTCTGTGAAAATACTGTTGTGGCATACAGGAATCAAAAATAATCTTCCTTCCATAATTCTGTAAGCTATTTTGCTCAGCCTGCTTGCCAAAATACTCACTCATGAATATGCAATGATGTGGAAGAAATATTTCTTTAAGTTTTAAAACCCTTGGGCCTTTAATCTTGAAGCCTTTTAAATCCAGGATATGATTTTTTTGTGCGTATGCATGTATATGTGCTGAAGTATGTGTATTGGTGTCACTTCTCTTAACTTGTGTGCATACTTGATTGCTGGAGGGTTTTCATTCTCATTTAGATACATCTTGTACTCATGCACATGTACAATAAGGACAGCTTTTGCCTATTTTTGATAGTATAGAGAAGTCTGATTATCCAAAGTATTTCCTACTGAAGCTATAGGGAATAAATATTGATTTGGTTTTTAGCAGGGCAAAAAATATTTAAATTAAACTTTCCAAGGGCAACTGCCATATAATGATCACAGAAATGGTATGTCCAGCAGGATAACAAGTTTAGGTACAAGACTCTGTGTGAGAGGACTTATGTAGTGATCAACTACAAAATACATATGTCAGCAAAAGCATTTTCATGACAGTCTGGACACAAAGGTTGACCACTTTCTGTCTATATCCTTTGGAGAGCCACTTGACTTCTTGGGCTATGGGGTGATGAAGAGGAGAATGCTTCAGCTTTTGCTGTGTGCAATAAGGCAAAAAGAAGAATGCAGAGCCTTTTTGCCACATCTCGGCTGTCAGAGCTGCACATGAGCTTCATTCCCCTCTCTGCTTGGAAAGGAACAATGACACTAATTTGAGCTTGTGTTCTGGAATAAACCACACTTCCCATTGAACCAGCACGCAAAACTAAAGTATTAATTCAATTTATCCTGACAGTCCTGACCACCATGGAGCCACACTTTCTCCAGCCTCCCTGGAGAAATTTCCTGACTAAGAGTTAGAGCACTCATCCAAGGGTTGGGATATTAATGGTCAAGTCCTTTACTTAAAAATGGCAAGAGTGAGTCCCTTAGTCTACATGTATCTTCTGTATCAGACTATATTGTTTATGGAACCAAGGTTGAGCACATATCCATATCTTCCAGTTATAAGCAACATCAAAATGGTAAACTCAAACTGCCCAGGTTTGGTTAAAATAGATATTAAAACATTGGAGGGGAAGGTAAGCCAGTGATTCAGCTCTTTGACTCAGATTTCCAAGTAGCTCTTGGTGCCACAAAATGACAGTTTTGAGCAAATAAGCAACCTTACAAAACTAAGTTATTACTTCTTACCAACAGTTACTCACCAGTCATATAAACAGAGTGTCAAGACATGGTTCTTGCCCAAAAGACTTGACAATCTAATAGCCCATGGAGCTCTGCTCTGCCTGGAGAATAAAAAATATGAACTGGTAGCACAAGTTCTGTACTCTGAAAGTGGCCCACATATTTATTGTAGCAATTAAAACTTCAGCTCTTGTGCTGCTTTCTACCACTTCCTTGCTTAAATTTCTGGATCTCCAGATTCTGCTTGCTGACTCCTATGAACAGCACAACATGCACTGAAGCCTTTTGAATTCCTCCTAAAAAGGAATTCCAAGATGTGCAGTCAAGCATCTGCTGTTTTAAGAGGATCATGGAGATGAGAGACAGACAGTTGGATGGTGAATTCTGAAAAATACATGAATTTGACCACACTGGGGAAAAAACGCTCTTTTTCCAACAAAGGTAGGGCTGAGGAAGTTGAAGGGTAGATGCAGAGTATGTCCAGTATGCCCTGAAAGCATCCAAAATGGGGAAAGCAGCAAAATATAAATATCAATAGTCATGAATTATCTCTGTGGGTTCTGGCTCAAAGTCATATGATTTCTAAATTAGGTAGAGTAAGGAAGGCTCTTTTTCCCATTTATTTTTTCACTTATGCATGTATGTGTGTATGAATGCTCCTAAGCACTAAAAAGGGGGATTAGGGGAGAAAAATCTAGAAACAAAGAAAGGAAAAGAAAAAGATGTATCTGTCTGATGCTGTTAGATTAAATTAGACTATAATGATCACTGTGTGCCTTCACAAAAGACATTTTGTAACATTTAAGATTTCTGCTAATTGAACGAGGTACATTACCATGCAAAAGAATGTTAGTGAAGGTTGAAAAGGACAAACCAACTATTCTCGTACATCACCATAATTATGCAGCCCCATGTTCGAACAATTACATTTATGTAGACCCACTGTTAAAATCAATGTTACTTGTACAGCTAGTCCTTAATCAATGGAATCAGTCAATTTACCATGGTCACATCCTTCTTCTTAATTAAGACAGTGATATCTCTGGAGCGCAGGGTCTCAAAGAGATAAATAAGTACAGAGGTTGGGAAATGTCAAAGAGGTGACTCCCCGATTTTACTCTCAACGAACTTGGGAGGAAATAAGACAGTTCCCTCAGTTCAGGGAAGCAGCACAATCTTCTGAAGAGATGGCTTAGCATTCATTAAGAAAAGAGCAGGTAGCAGTGTCTGACAGAAATAGCACTAATGAGCAAAGAGCGCTTTCAACATGCATATCCTTCATAGCCATAGTCTGAATTATGAAGGTTGTGCCACCTAAGCCAATTTTAATTAGAGTGAGCATGGACCTCTTTGGACAGTTAGCCTTTCTTTCCAAAATCCATTTCAATATGGTGTCATTTTGTTGTCATAATCAAAATGGCAAAGTGATGGAATAACCTACTTAAAATGTCTGCAGTGTTAAAGCAGATATGGCAAACATCCTCTAATGACACATGTAATAAGGGTATTACCTAGAGGACTTTGACAGTGCATTCTGTGTTGTCAGCGTACTTGGAATAATGATAGAGGTCTCCTTTGGAATAGGACATAGGTCTTTAGAGAACAGGTCTAAGCTTCCTGTTCTACAGGTAAGCTATTAAACTCCCACATGCTGAAAGAAAAGAGAAAAATATGTATCTACTGAGCCATAAAATCCAGATGTGGATATAACTCTGGAGATTCTCTCCCTCTGAAAAATATGCTTGCACTGCCAAACAGATTATTTAGTCCTTCTGCAATAAAACACACATCAAATACTACTTCAGAAAGTGAAAAAATGCTGGAAGTTATTTTTTTTTTTTTTAATAACTGAAGGATTTTACTAATTATTTCTAACAGTACATTATTATAGTATTCAAAAAATAACAGTAACTAATAGCAATAGCAATAATAGTAGCAATAATAGTAGTAATGTTAATGCTAGTAATAATAATAATAATAATATTCTTTCAGTTGCAAGGGACCTACAATGATCATCTAGTCAAACTGCCTGATCATTTCAGTGCTGACCAAATGTTAAAGAATTTTGTTAACAGCATTGTTCAAATTCCTCTTAAACATTGACTGGAGTTAAAGACTGAAATACTTCTCATCCTGAAGTGCTTTGGGTGTTCTAGGTCCAAGAGCCAGGGTATTAGAGGTATTTAGGGGCACAAAAGCCACCTAACTGAAACTTCTCTCTCTTTAACATCAGTTACAATGAATGACGGATTTCTTTAAATATGACTGAAAACAATCAGAATCTCAGTGGGCCCGTCTTTTACCAGGTACTTTTGGGAAAGATTTGAAATATCCTGTCGCAAACATCTAAATGACTTTTAAGAAAAAGTGGGATCCGACAGTCTAAATCCATGTCCAGCTGGCATAGTGCTGGACTGGGAAAAACACTTGCAATAAGTTTGAATCAATGATTCCATGAAGCTAAGCAGCAGAAGGGCAAGTGAAATATCATCATGATGCAATTTTGCTTCTTCCCATTCCCAAACCAGTATCTGTTTCTAGAAACTGAAAGCCTTTTTGACATAAAAAGTTGAGCTTGGGGCAAAATTTTCAGTTTTGTTTTTTTTCAAAAGTCAGCAAACCAAAAGAACATTAAAACCCAACTCTGTGGCCAAGAATACGCCCAACTAAATTTGAAAAAAAAAAAAAAAGCAAAACTATTGCGTTTCTTTGGAAATCAGCAATTTCAGTGAAGGAATTAAAACCTCTCCAATTTTAGAGAAGAATCCTGAAAAAATAATTGTCCTTTAAAACACCATCTGAAAAAGCCCCACAACTAACCCAAAACACAATTGAAAATCTGAAAGAAAACCAGTTTCTGAAACATATTTTTCTGAGATAAACCATGAAATCTTTCATTTGACTTACTCTTCATACAGGTAATAAGAATCAAAATAAAAATAAGAATACTGGAAGCTACAAAAAGTATACTAAAGGAAAAATAAAACTCTGTTTTAGAGATATGTAATGAAGTTTTAAACTTTTCTTGGTCATGGACAGTTCCTATAGATGAATGAATGAGGGAGTTTTATTTCTTATGAAAACTGATACTACGGGAAGTTTCAGTGGGTTAAAACAATGATGGGAAAGACCCTCTCCCCTGGATTTTATCATCTCTATTCTGTCCTACACTCCATGTACTGTATTGGCATTGTAGCAATCTCTGTATTTCACTGATTAAAATCGGAATATTTTCTCTCCCTTTAGGTGTACTATTCAATTTAAGAAATTAATGTCTTAAATGTGCTTTGAGAATTTCAAGGTAATGTAGAGAAAGTTAGTGTTATTAAATCTATCATCTTGAGACTGAGGCAAGAAAACATCCCTGATTTGGACTATGTATAAAGTCATGTATATAAATTCAGTTTGAAGTTTGTTGCAGCAAAAGCAGTAAGAAAAAGAATTCACACCATCATCCACGAATAAATAATCTGACTCACTATAGAAGAATTCTGCTTCCCTCTCTCTCCATGTTATGATTCAAAACTCTGTTTAACACCTCTAGATGTATTTACTTCTGCATTCAGGGTATTCTGGTGAAAGCCAAAACTATAAACTTGAAATGGAAGTGATTTAATATCTCAGGAAAATTACAATTAAAAAACTGGAATGATTTTCACAGTACTTTCTGTAAAAAAAACAGAATTAATAGGAAAAAGCCAAGAAAGCTGCAGGGATTAAAGAAGATATTCTATAAATTTGAAAGCAGCTGTTCAGCCATATGTGCTTACCTTTTCGTTTTTCTTCAGCTAGCACTCTTACCCTGGATCTCTACCAACCTGGCTTGTTTTTAATCCAGTGGTATCATTGCCTGAATAACCAATACCTTCCTGAACTTCACAGTGGAATCAGCAGTAAGGACACTTTGCTGTGGTAGGATAAAACAGAAAAATTGTTCCTTTTCTTTAATTTATTTTAAATCCTGACGATTCCAGTATGTTGCAGTATTTTGAGACAGCCATGAACCTCATGGCTACGGCCATTTAACATAACAGTCATACATCTTTCAATAGCCCAGAGTGCTATGCTTTCAATTCAGTAAAGAATTATAAACATGTAATTAATTTTTATCATATGTTTAGAATTTTATTGAAGGGGGCAATATAAAATAAATGTTTACCTTCTTTATTGATCTGAGACTTGCAACAGTACCTCCACAAGATTAAATATGATGTCCCTATAAGTATAGGCACATGCCTCATAACAGAACTATGAATAAAATAACCTGAAACAAGAGCCAAATATTCCCAAATGCTCATGAAATTCCCTTTCAGGTCTCAATATTAACTTTTGGAAAACATTTTGGTGTGCTATCATTTTCCAGAAACTATCTTAGAAGCTTCTAATTTATGTGGTATGCTGGCAGGTGTGTGTTTTGTTATGCCAAGAAGATATTTCTTATATACTAATTTAATTTATTTAATACTGAACTTTGAAATGACTGCTCATGATTTTGTTCTTCTGGGTACTTATTAATGGAAAAATGTGACAAATGGTAGAACTACAGCAATGATAGCATATTTAGAAAAGGAAAATGAATCACTGCACATTCAGCAATGGATCATATCAAAATTGTTCTTAGCCTTGCATACTTTACATTCAATGGTCAATCTTTGAACAAACTAGAGTCTGAGCTATAGGCTCCCCAACTCATTCATCACAGCATAACTCTATCATCTTCTGCATTTCAAGAAAGTTACAGAAAATAAAACTGCAATAAAACCAAAAAGCAGGAAACAGAAATGACACTCATGACAACATTAAAAACCCAGTACTGCAGACATGCAGCCATCCATTCAGCTTGCAATTAATGCAACTTAAGATAGATGTCTGCTTTTTTCTAGTGAAATATCCATGAGGTAACCCTTAAGAAGTAGTACAAGTTTACTACAGTCATAGGACACAGATCATAGAGACTATTTTCAAGTAGGGATGGAAGAACTAGCCAGAGAAAAAGCAGAAATATGGTAAATATTTTGGTATGAAAAATGGCTCACCATTCATTTCACACACCATAGTGTAACTCTTGCTTTAAACAGCGTTCAGCACACAATAAAATCATGTACATGGCTCTTCTTCCCACAATGAATTAATCAAAACCTTGTGATTCAGGCACTGAAGTGACTGGAGCCGGATCACGTTCTGACTTCGCAGCTTAAAGCCGCCTTTAATGAATGCTTCACACAAAGTAACTTAAAAAAGTTACTTTTCTTCTTATGTTGGAACTTTGCTGCATTTTGCATATCCTGATTCCAGCCTTGCCAGAAACGTTAATGCCAAAATATTATGCCAGATCTTAACAGTTTTCCAGCCAAGTTTCATCCTCAGGAGAGTCATGTTATTTACTGAAGTTCACTTAATCATGCATATTTTGAAATTCTGAAAGAGCATCATAGTTGAATTTAGCCCCCCTTAATTTGAATTTATCAAGATATTTCAAAAGCTTCTCAAAAATCAAATTGCATGCAAAAATATTCTACTTTATAGCCGCATACTCTTTTATAGAATATGACAGATCTTGTGTTCTTGTGTATTCAACTGAGGGATGCTAACCAGATAGGCTTGCAGAACATCCGTCCCTTATGTCTACAGTCTGGCACCCACAGAACACCTCTGAAGAGCCTGTGACAGACCTAAGACTCAAAGAAAATGAACATAATTCCACTTTAATATACCACAAAAAAAGTGATTTGAGAGATAAAATGCACTAAGAAAATAGTGTGAAGTCTGAAGCTGTTCATGAGGCGTCAGCCCTTTAACCAGGGATACTTTCTTCCAAACCTTAGCAGTATGCTAGAATGTTTCATTACACAATTATAACTCTACTGAAACAATTTTAAAAGTGAATGTCCACCATCAGAATAGGGTTGTGTAGCGAAGAAAGAAAGGCTAGTGCAATACAGTGTAAGTCCTCTTCCACTTCCTGTTTTCTTCCCATCACACAGAACACTGAATATGTATTGGCACAGCTTGGGCACTATACAGTATAGAATAGAATTTTTTTAGATATATCAAATTTTATCCTCAAGGTATCTCAAAGCACTTTATAGAGCAACAACTTAGACAATGGAGTGACTGTGTTAGCAAACTTGACTCTCGCTATATAGTCAGCAATAGATCATACATAGTCCAGACCTCAGAACTGTGAGAAAAAAAATAGGAATGTTGGCCAAAATATTGATATGTAACTTAAAAAAAAAAAAAAAAGGCATAAGGGAATAAAAAGGGATACTCACCTTTTACCCAAAGGAGAGCAAGATGCAGCATCATTTGGTAACTCACAGTATCAGAATTGCCTGTATAATGGAGCCTTCTTGTGCTGTTTGGTGTCATATACCATTCTTTTTCAAAATACGTTGCACGTCTTAGTCACAAATCCATTTGCATTTTCACAGGTCATTAACAAATGACCACAGAATCATAAGGCAACCTTTTTTCAAACTTCATATAAAATACAATTGCATTTTTGTAGGACTGCTAATCCAGTCAGGATTAGAGGGCAGACCAAGACAAGCATAAAAATCTGACACAGATCGTGTGATCAAGAAAAAGAAGTAAATGAGACCTTCCTCAGACAACTGGAAGAAGCCACTCACCCACAGGCCCTCATCTTCATGATGAACTCAAACCAGCACTGTATCCACTAGAAGGGCAACATGCTTGAGCATGACAAGGCTCAAGCAATTCAGGAGGTATCTAGAGCACGCTGTGTTTCTATCCACAGGTGACTGAGGAACCAAAAAGGGGAAATGCTGCTGAACCTCAAGCTTTAAAGTAACAACGAACTGCAGGGGTTACAAGGTGGTGGAGTTCAGGGTCATGAAAAGAGGGCTGGCAAGGCAAAACAGAGGCAAGCTTTGCCTTGTTCAGGGGTCTGATTGGAAGAATCCTTTGTGATATTGTCAGCTTACAGAGGTCCAGGAGAGCTGTTTGATTCTGAAGGATCAAGAAAGGTCCATTCTAGGGCACTGAAATAAAAAGCAGATGCATATAAACACATGGCAGGGCAGAGGGAGTAAAGAAGATGGAGCCGTAGTACTGTCTGTGGTACCCAGAACAGGTCATGAATCAATGGACACAAACTGAACTACAACAAATTCCATTTAAACATAAGAAAAAATTGAAGGAGTGATTTGACACAATAAGATGTTGTCCAGAGTAGCTGGAGACTCTCCGCCTCTGGAGGTATTCAAAACTCAGTTGAACAAACTCTGAAGCAAACTATTCTAGCTGACTGTGTTTTGTGCAGGGTTGTTGGACTTGTTCTCCAGAAGTGCTTTCCAACCTCAGGCATTCTGTGATATTGTAATAGCTTAAAAATTAAAAGGGATTACATTTATAAGAAGATGCATATGAACACTTTAATGATACACCACTGAGAAACACAGAATGGTTTCACATGTATGCCCACACATACAATCTATCTAGAATAAAAATAAAAGCCAAAGGGGTAAATTAATTTCCTATGATACATAATGGTGACCAAGGGTTAGGTTAGTCTTTCTTATTTTTAAACCCATGGAAGGTAACTTAGAAGATAATGGCTTGATCCCTATCACAGGAATGAGCAAATAATTGTTTAATTTCTCCTTGAAAAATTAAAAGTAGGACCTATATTACACTTTCACAGATTTCATCAGTTTTAAAGCCCTGTTTACCTCCTCTCTAATCCTACATACCTGGAGAATGACAGTGCAGTGATGACTCACAGAACAGGACACCACTTCAAGTCTATCATTTAAAGATGGAATTTCCTTGAGGTCTGCGATGGATTTCTACAGGATGAAAGGGGTTGAATATCTGCCATATTTGTCCCTTTCTTTCTCTAAACTTTTAAGTTCTCATTCCAATGGGTCTGCATCAAACAAAGTGCACCCTCCAGTCTCATGTATTGAAACAATGAATCGCTATTTTTTGATTTCCACACGGAAAACATAAAAAAACAGGTTGGACCCTCCACATACAGATCTGTGGGGCACTGCTGCCCTGCCCACAAATGAGAAAAGATCAAATGAAGAGTAATTCATATTTATAAGGAATCAATTCCAGCAAGAAATTGAACCAAGAAGCTTTGGGCTCAAAGTAGTGTGGCTTCCTGCTGAGATAAGAAGAAATGACTTTGTCTCTAACCAACTAACTAGGTGTCACGGGTGATGTTCTTGCTTTAATGCCTGCCTTACATATGGTGCCTGATAACTGCAGGGATAAGGGGACAGAAATGCATGTCACAAAACAGTGCCAGCATGTGAGTGGGATATGCATAAATGAATGGATGTGAATGGCTCTTTTCTAGGCCAACAGGCTTTCTGTCATTTCTTCATTATGTCTGAGAGTAATCTTCAAACATGCAAGTCTTCTTTTGAAGAATATATTAGCAAAAGAAGGGTGTAAAAGGATCTGTGTCATGAGGAGGACTTGACTTTAAGATCAGTTTATGCTGCTTGGGAAGGAGTAAATAAATAAATGTGCTGGTTTTAAAATTGACGTTCTACTATACAGCTTAAAGAGGAATAGAGTAAAATGCATTGGTTTGTGTATTGGTAAAAAACATCTGATTGGCAGTTTGTCATCGGTAAAATGGAAAAATGTTACTTACCTGTGTCCATTTAGTCTGTAACTCCATACCGTAGTCTAAACTGCAAAGAATGCACTGAGTCACCTTTGTTCATAGAGCTTTAGCAAGTTGTGGTTAACTTGTCAGAAAATAATTGACTACTTCTTAAAGAGCTTTTGATTATCTATAATTAAAGACAAACAAACACATACACAGGTACACCTGTGCAAAACCACTAGTCTAGTCACTGACAAGAGCCTTCCTTCAGATGTGGGCTAGAAAACCCAAGAACATGTTTCTATTTAGCCATATACCATTGTGCTCTACCCTGTTATCAGGATTAATGCAAAAATAAATGAATGGAAGCTGTACCCATCCTTATGTGAAGAACAGACAGACTATTCATCTTCAGCCTTCACCTTACCAGTTACACAGTATCACAGTATCACAGTATGTTAGAGATTGGAAGGGACCTCAAAAGATCATCTAGTCCAATCCCCCTGCCAGAGCAGGAACACCTAGATAAGGTTACACAGGAACGTGTCCAGGCGGGTTTTGAATGTCTTCAGAGAGGGAGACTCCACAACCTCCCTGAGCAGCCTGTTCCAGTGTTCCGTCACCCTCACTGAGAAGAAGTTTCTTCTCAAGTTTAAGTGGAACCTCTTGTGTTCCAGTTTGTACCCATTGCCCCTTGTCCTATAATTGTTTGCCACTGAGAAGAGCCTGGCTCCATCCTCATGACACTCCCCCTTTATATATTTATATACACTAATAAGGTCACCCCTCAGTCTCCTCCAAACTATAGAGACCCAGCTCCCTCAGTCTTTCCTCATGAGGGAGATGCTCCACTCCCTTAATCATCTTAGTTGCCCTGCGCTGGACTCTCTCCAGCAGGTCCCTGTCCTTCTTAAACTGAGGGGCCCAGAACTGGACACAATATTCCAGATGAGGTCTCACCAGGGCAGAGTAGAGGGGAAGGAGGACCTCTCTCGACCTACTAACCACCCCCCTTCTAATACACCCCAGGATGCCATTGGCCTTCTTGGCCACAAGGGCACAGTGTCGGCTCATGGTCACCCTGTCGTCCACCAGGACCCCCAGGTCCCTCTCCCCTACACTGCTCTCTAACAGGTCGTTCCCCAATCTATACTGGAACCTGGGGTTGTTCCTGCCCAGATGAGCAGCACAAAAAGTTTTAAGACGCATACAAATGGGGCATTACCATAATTCTCCATGAAAATAGTGCAAACCTGGAGGCTCATGAAACCTCAAGGCTCCTCTTTAAAGATAGACTGCTAAAAAATATCTCAGACAAATCAACAATAAGTCATGGGTCTAACAGAAACCAATGTGTCAAACACCCTTACTTTAACTTAGACTTTAAAGAAATTACACAGAGGGTCTTTGTTTTCGCCTCTGCTCTGAAGGCTTAGCACTGACCCTTAATTGGAAGTAATTAGGATCATAGATGTGAGCCAATGATGAGTGATAATCGCAAATTGCTTCAGGTGACTGCAGGGATTTTGTTTGTGTTCAAAGAAAATCCCTTGCTTTGCAGGAAGCACTGACTTCAACAGGAGCAGGAGTTATCCTTGGTTTCTTTGCATATCATAAGTATTTGATTAGATGCAGTATCAACAGAAGAGACTTCAAACAGTGAGAGGGTGGAAAAAGTGATCTTGACACATTCCTCCAGGTAACTTCTTAGGAAGGGTTACTGAACTGACGTGATGTTGTTGAGAATATCCCACCATCCACAATGTGTGCTTGTGAGTGGGAAGCAGGGAAAGAGACAGAAAGTAAGAGAAAACAGGAACTAGCTGATGAGTTGGTTCTTTGGCAGGATCTCTTAATGTTTGCCAAGTACTTAGTCAAAGAAGCAAGCAGAAGGAAATCATTTGCTTCCTGCATATGACTTCAGTCATACTCCACTAAGTCAGCCATTTCAAAAGAGGCGCTGCTGCAGCGAGAGAAACACATTGTAAGTGGCAACCATACTTGATCTCTGGGGAGCTTAAAAATCAATAGTTTTGCAAAAAACACCCAGGGAGACTTTGAAAGAGCTGGATTTGGCCGAGAAGCAACAAATAAATAACAGCTTTAAAAATGTATTGGGCAAGACACCGTGAAAGAACATCAGGAGAAAGTATTGTAGAAAGAAGAAATGCAGAAAGGGTTAAGAAAAGGCAAAGGAAACAAATCCACAAGGGAGACAAACTCAAAATTACCGAGCAACAAAAACCTAAAAATAAAAAAGAAGAACAGAAAGACCAAAATGACAATAGAATTTCAGTACCCTGAAACTCTTAATGCATTAAGGCTCCTCATACATAGAGTTTCAGTGCATTAAGTAATAACCTTTGTACAAAGTTATCAATGAAGTGGCATGAAGAGAGCATGAGGAGCTTTTAGAGGGGAGATAAGCAGTTTTCACTTACTGCAGTAGAGAAGGGAAAAAATATCCAAAGGGAGGTTGCTCTCTCAGAGACATGGGCTGTGAGGACAGTTTTGCCACAGCTTCTGAAGTTAGATATCTGGGTTAAGAACACCTTATTCAAAGCCATTGACTGAAGTTCAAGATGACAAGAATGTCAAAGAAATTTATAATTATGAAGTTAAGAGGCCATACCTTAATAATGTCATGGAGAATGTAAGCAACACAATCTTTTATTAATTGGATATATTATATTGATTACTTGTTTTTTGTATCTCCATAACAGTTATCCAAGATGTCCTTTTCTACCCATGTCAGTATGGCTTGTGCTCTGATGCAGTGTAGTGTTGAGGATTGAGAAGGCAGATGTGAAAGAACGTATCGGGCATCTGTATGTAGGCAGCAAATGAGCAGTCAGCAGGACAACTGACCCGAGGTCACGCTGGCTCTGAAATGATGTCAGGGGAATACATATGTAGCTAACAATGTCTCTTCTCCTGTCCTCTGGTAAGTAGGTACCATCCTTGTTCAGTTCACAAGTTGTCCCTTTAGTCCACTTACCTACAAGGTTTCCCTAAGCCTTAAGACATTTACCAAGTCTTACTGTGAAAACTGAATTGCTTTCATGTTTTGACTGCTTTCATTCCATTTGTGTTGTCATAAGTGGGCTTGTCCTGCTTTCTTGCAGTTCTTTCATTGTTCTTCCAGCATGGTCTATTTCCACCTGTTCCTTTAATGTTGCCTTGTCCTGTGCCTCTGTGAAGTGAACCCAAATTTACATAAAATTATGCAAAGCAAGATCTCCCCTCTTGAAAATCTCAGAATGATGCCAGAACAAAGCTTAAAAAATCAATGTGGAGTTTTTTGAAAATTGCAAGTAATTTAATTTTAAAAATCATCAATTTGAAATAGGAAATGATTCAGCCATAAATGCCAGCCAGTTCTACCTATCAGTTCTCTCAGTTCTAAACCAAGATATAGTGGTGACTGCGAAATCCATCTGTAAACCAAACATCCTGATAAGCTATTGTATTTCTTAAACATCAGTGTTGTAGGAGAATGGACAGCACGTACCTGGCAAATTTAGCCCAATGCTGAAAATACACTGAATTTGACTGAACTGAAAGACCTCTTCTGTAACCACGTCTGTACCGGACTCTTCAGCCTTATTTCTTTTCCCTCCTCTCTTAAGACTTTCTGTACATTTTCAGTAAAATTTTGGTATCATTTACAGTTGACACATTAGGTCAGTGCCCAAAGAATGCTGCGATCTGGGATTTTCTGTATGTTCAGTTCCATACATTCATAGACAGGTGTGGATTGCTAAAAGCTGTCGTGTTCAGGAGGACAGGGAAAAAAACATCTCTCCTTTCAGTTTATTTATAGTTGCCATATTACTTAATGTTATGCCAGTTATTACAATATTAGCATATTTACATGCCATTTGCTATTCAAATGTTAATAAAATCAAAACAGAGAATTAAAGAATGGTAAAATATCTCATTTTATTTTTTTTAAATCTTTGATATTGATTTTTTTGTAAATACAGCAAATGCTTCTAATTAGATTTTAACAAGCAGTTATGAAGAAGTATGCTTCCTACTGGATCCTAAATGACAAAAAATGACCTACTTTAATTTTATTCATTATCTCTAACTGTTATTGGAACCTGTATTTGACATATGTGAATATTATTTGATCTTTTCAAGCCACATTCATTCTCATTAAGAAAGCCCCAAGACATTTTCTTTCAGAATATTTTTCAAATATTCTGAGATTTTGCTTGTTATGTGAAATGTGACAGCACTTTCAAGTTCTTTATTATATTTTTTCTATAGCAAGAACCAATTATCCCTTCCCTTTACTACTGTCTAGTTTTGAACTCAATATTTAAGCAATTAGTATCTGTATCTGTAAATTAATACATCTCTATTGCTAATGTACATTTAATCATACAAAATGAGTAAGAACAGCCTTTTTTACTGTTGCTAAATGTAAAGAAACATTTATTTAAGTTAAAAAGATATTAAACTAAGAGAGGACAAGCAACTGATATAATTTTTTATGTCACTTCAGCTTTTCTTTTTCATAAAATGACCACTTAAAAGGGACATTACCTTTTTTTCAGAGAGTTGTCTGTTTTATACAAATTGAACTTATTTTCACACTTTAAACTCAGTAATTGCTGACTATATAGACATCTTCATGGCAGCCTCAAATCCATTAATGTATTTGAACTTTTAATACAAAAACAATCATTTTAAGTTGGGAATATGTTGAGTATTGTGTTAAAAATATTTCAAGTCAGAAATTATATTTAGCCATAATTAAGTATCAGGGCTATGAACTATTGTGAATAAACAATGATTGATATAGATTTTATAGTTTGCTAAAAAGCTCCCTTTTTGGGGAAGTATCTGTGATATTTCACTACATCAGAGGAATTAATCTGGATATGTACAGATGCATCAGATTTCAAAATGCATTTCATCAGTAATCTACACAAAAAGCTCTTCTGGCAAATGAAAACTAATTTCTTCATTTTGTTTTCTTATCTTGCCTGCAGAAAATGAATAATAACAAAACTGTACTACACAGATTTGAGTTCATTATTACCTTCTTATGTTAATCACCAATTAATGGTTTCTTTCTCTCATGAATAAAAATTCTATAAATATTTTAGGTCCACTTGCTGATATGCTGATGGATGGGTTTTTCTGACCTGCAGATGGTTGTTTGTTACATCCAATTCACAGTGATGGTCTTGGAATGTCTATCCAGAAATGTTAGAGAGGAAAATAAACAAGTTGAGAATTAAAATGAAAATACACTGAGTCTGCTATTCAGCTCAAATTTTGTGTAGTATTCATATCATTGTAATACTTCTCCTGATATGCACAGATTAATCTTATATTACACTTACAGCTAAGTAGACAATCTGATGAGAAAAACCCTGGAACTTCACATAATATTTGACTGTTGCAGCTAGAATTGCTTTAACTTGTCTTTGTTAGGTTAGATATAAGAAGATAAATGTAAAAATTAATTCAGGGAAAAGATTTCCTAGGGGTTTCAAATACCTAAACCAGAGATCATTGAAAAAGGCCTGACTACTTGTAAACTTTACTAATGTTCAGCAGTATACCCAACCATCACATCTAGCCACAGTCTCCAATACTATGAACTAAAACCATGTATCTCAGTTTATAATCCAACAAAGTTCAGAAGGTAACTTCATAGTTAATCTGCTGGTTCACTCACCCTGCTCAAGAAATCCAGGCAGTCTGTAACATCTGGCCATCAAGGAAATAAAATCAGAAAACAGAATTTCAGACTGGCCTGGTACAAAAGAAGGCCCATCCTGCCCATACTCAAATGCTCACGAAAGTGTGAGGGTACTGTTGTTACGGGAGACATTATATAAAAAGTGGGAAAGTGGAACAGTTATGCCGATTTGTGGCCAGTCTCTGCTCTCTAGGGCCAGATACTACTTGCATAATTCATAAGCTCTGCTGACTCAGTGATAAAATCACACCAGTTCTAAAATCAAATAACCAAACTGGGATTTGTCAGAAGTATGTTTGCTCCCCCACTAGCCTTTCCCCACACACCTTGACTGGTAGTGAATGAAGCAATGCATAGAGGGGGACAGAACAACATCTGTGCTTTGAATTTATAACTTTTATTGCTGAGTCAGAGGTAATAAACAATAGATATTACTGAAGTTTTCTGTTAAACTTGTTGCAACTAACAGTTTTAAGCATTAGGAAACAACTGCTTCTTTTTCTGATTTTGTGCTTGGAAGCAGTTGTACTATTTTAACCTATTCAGCTTGAGGCATATATTCAACCCAGAAAATTTCAGCCAACATTTCTGAAGTCTGAAAAATTATAAATATGTGAAAATAAGGTCCTATACTACAAAGCGCTAGTTAAGCAATCATAGGCATAGCTGTACAATCTAATCTGTTCCACTTGGATCATTCATGTGTGGACAGAAATGTAGATATTTTGGAGCCTTCACTGTAAAGGAAGTTGCATAAAACTGATCCAAGTTCAAGTCAAAATTAGTCTTGGGAGTAGCACTTAATATAATGAAGAAACAGAGAAAACATGCTCAGACTCAACCATTCTATAGCTACAGCTAAGGTAAAGGGAAAGAAGGATTTGATCTATTCCCAGGTCACAGAGCAACTACACAAGCCGCATGCTCTGTGCCTGTAAGCAACATACATGAAGAGTGGATGGCTGACCAAAAAAGAAGCCATAACCAGGTAGAAGAGGTTAGCAACCTGCTGGTGCACTCTTTTCAAAAGCAGGACAAAAATAAATCAGTAATTCTGCCCAAATAATTTATTTTCTGTTCTCAGCAGAGCACTCTTTTTCTATAGCAGGCAATATTTTGTGATCCTTGATCATACAGACAAATATTCCTTGTAGAGAAAAGAAGCCTGGGATTTTGGGGGTCTTTTTTTCACAGTACAAAACTTTAACGTGGGATTAGCAGTCTTCAATATGTACTCTTCCTGAAGGGAAGGAAAATTTATGTGTTTCCTAGATATAGGTCACACCGAGTATAACATTATTTTTATTGCTCTCCTCGTTTTATCCTTATTACACCTCTTATGACACCCTCAGATGAGTGGTGTGAGGGTATGCAGTTTAGGGATGACCAGAAAAGTGGATAAGGCGAGCACAGGAAAGCCTAAAGTGGAACCAATGCCACTTATCTCCTTATCTCAGAACATATTAATATAGGTTTGCTAGGCCCATTATTTCAAAACTTTAGTTAACTGGCTCCTCACTTGTATATGAAAGGAAAAGGAAGATCAAATACCTGTTTAATTTACACTTTAGCAATCTGCTTTAATCCTTAGCGGTTCTCTCTTTACACTTCTTCCTCAGCCCAGTGCATGTCAATAAAACCAAGCAGTGACCCAGGCTAGGGGAAAGCTTAGTTTTATCCCACATTATTTCCACAACCTGGACCATTCTGCAGAACTGTGAGCCCTTAAGCTTGGGAAGAAGGTGGCTGAGGCACCACTGAGTAATCAGTTTGGTTTAGTTTCAATTGCTTCTGCAGAGAAATTGCTTTCTGGGCAGGAAGAACTTGTTCTGAATTTGCAAACAGAAGATACCTCGTAGATACAGTAGCCTTTTTCTTCCTGCTAAGAACATGCTTTATTAGGTTTGTTCACTGTAAACTATACCTGCACTTATTGCAATGTTTTCATTTAGGTGTACATGAACCGTGAACTAAAACATGTAAAGATTAACTGCTAATTTAAACTATCCTCAGTGACAATTTAGAGCTCAGTGCAAGCCACAAAAAAACCTAGATAAGTCTTTTGGTTAGTCCATAACAAGCTCTGTGATATCCTGACTATAACTGTAGCTCCATGCTATAAAACTATAGCTCTGATATGAGCTGTGAAAGTATTGTAAAATCAGTTATCACTCACTGAACTACCTACCCTAATTATTCTTATTTGCACTTATTTTTCACTCAAAGAATATTTTCACAATGCTTATTGGTAAGAAGGTGAGTTTGTTTTTACTGGTAAATTCTCAATGACTTTAAGACTTCCAGAATTTTTATGTTCTGTTACTTATCATGTAGCAAGTGTAAAAATGATTTCCAGGGTGAAGTGAAATCTTAAATGAGTAGAATACAAAAACGTGCTAGGGAAACAGAAGAAAAGTGAAAAAGGAGTATTTTTAAGGTTTTTTCTGTGCAAAAGTTACTATAATGTTTCTTTAAAGTTTCATTAGGCTGGATCAATCCTGGGTGTTTTTTGTAAACAAGAAGAATTTCACTCTTCCTCTAAATGTAGATTTCAGCTCTTGGGAGTCTAATTTTCCATTACTTCTGTACAAATCTAGTAATTCTAGCTACACTGAGAAAGCACCTTCAAAGACAGAAAAACTATAGTTTATTTTAAAGAGCTTAGTCTTCACTGAAAATTCTCTTTTTCAGCCTGATGCTTTGTATCCAGATCATATTTGTTTCACACAAGCATTGTTACCTTTGCTGTTCTTTCAGAGAATGGAAATAGCATCAATAGATATATGATTGTTCAGGTAGTTCTCAATATGCTCAGTACAAAAGTGATCTGACTGGATAGGTAAGCTGACATATCCTGGAACCTAAATGTTGCTTCTGTTTTAAATTGTGTACATAATTAGTTACAGAATTATAATTTAGCAATAAGGAGGACATTGATCACTGTGACCAATCTGGGAAGAGAGAAAGCTTGTTTACTTTTTTGTTCCTACCATTACAGCCAAGATATGTATACAAATTAACTGAATGGGAGTATGAGGCTACTTGACATTTTTTCGTCTTTTATGCTATTTACTTGGCTTCAGGTTGGAACACGAGCTCTTCAGCCAGAATTTCATATCTTGTTGGTTATTCTTCCAGAGGGTAACCTATGCTTCTAGATATTATTAAGAAATAACTACCTGTCCACAGAATTGCAAGTCAGTATTCAACAGCTTGAGAAAAGCATGAGCCAACCCCACAGAACCACAGAGAAGTGGAAACAAAAGAGATAGAGGGGCAAAGAAGAGTTTATTATTAACCCCAAACTTGCATTTGGCTATACATTGCATATGTTGTCACAGAGGCATGAGAAATGTGTTGTGGTTGATACCATGGTGAATTCCCCAGAAAAGCTGAGTGAAGTGGACATTTGAGTTACCTTTTGGATTTAGAGAGCTTGTTTTCTGCACAGATCCTGCAGTTTCCCTTAGGAGATGTCACATGCTTTCAGAAATCTGAGGCACGATTTTCTCAATAACTGTATTTGACTATTAATGGGAACTGCCCATGTACGTGCAGAAGAGGCTGGAAAACTAAGCTGTGTTGAAAGGTTTGGGGCTGATATGAGTGAGTATGAAAGTAAAATATATGTTTCTTAAGGAATACAGCCACCTTGAATAATACTCAGAATTCTTTATCTCTTATTCAAATCATAATGTCTGCATTTTTAAGAATTACATCAATTTTTAAACATCATTCATCTCTATTTTAATTAAAATGTTCTCTGCCTAGTCCATATACATGCAAAAATGTAGTTTGCAGCTTGACAGGATGTTATTGAACAGTATGTGAATTGGTTTAAAAGTAACCAGATTTGAAGCATCCATCAGTCAGTAGCAGTGCACTCATAGGTCACTGAAGCTGTCAATTTCAATCAACTCTGTAATTAAATACATCACCAATATAGATTTTGTGTAAGAATGTCACTTGTTCTTCAGATGTCTGCTACTAGGACAAATCGCACATCAGTGTCTTTGAATGTGCCTTCTAAATACAGTTTTTTAAAACAGCATAACATCTCCATCCATCTCAATCCAATTTGCTGAATAGAAATCTGTTTAACTAATACATAGTCTAAACACTGAATTAAAAAACAATATGCTTGTTTCCCTTTCTGTTTAAATGAATGCTGTAACGCTATAGTAGATATTTTATTGCTTCTCTTTAAACTCCTCTGCTGCTGTTATGTAAAATAAGAAGAAATAATAATATCTCATCAAAAAGAGAAAAAAAACACCCTTCACACATCTGTAATTAAAATTGCTTTGCTTCATGTTCAAAAATAAAAGAACAGGATCTTCAGACATGTGGAAATAAATCATTAATTCTAATTTTGCCAGGGACAGAAATACCAGGCATTTTCAAATTGAAAAGGGAAAAAAAGAAAAACCTGTTTAGTGCTTTTGAGTGTCAGATTCTTCTATTATACTTGCCACTAGATTGGAAAAGTCTGAAACAAAGCTGAATTACCAAATATATATTGCCTGCCATTTGATTTAATCTTCAAATAAGCTCCAGGAAGCAGGTCCCCGGACAGTTAATCTTTAGTTTTGTAGCCCATGCACATTTTCAATAAGGTTACCAGGGAATTAGGCCCGGTAGGGAGGGGAAAGGCATATTGTCTTATTCTAAAGACAACTGTCGAGATCCTGCCAGCAAATTATAACTCCCTTAATATGAAAAAACTTTATTAGCTGAGTCCTTGCTGCAATGAAACTGTAGACACTTGAAAGAGGAACGTTTTTTTGTGTTGTTTTTCCCTGAAATCAGATACTTGTCTGGTTTAACATATATCAACTGCAAATATTGTAGGTATACTATATTTTAAGGTGCAATTCTGCCACTTAGAAGATGTTAAGGATGCTATGACAGGGGATTCTGAAGAGAATGCTAATGGGTTGGGGTGTCAGAGATTTACCACATGCAATATTTTGGTTATGGAAGGCTGGCTTACTTGCCTCTTGAAGCAGCAACATACAGTGAACTGCATTTGTGGGAAACTGGCACCGCTTATGATTACACCTTGAGCCAAGAGGAAGGTCTAGAAAAACTTTCATACATAAATAAAATCAGTTTTATTTTCTATGTTGTGCAATTCTCAGTGTATGAATCAAAATTTGTAGCAATGGAAACACTGGAACTCTTTATTAATATTTAGTTTTACATTCCCTAATCAAAAGCATATGATACAGGTAAATTTGAAATCAAATACATTTGACAAAGACGTGGAACAGCCTTTGATCATTACAGTAAAAATCCAGCTAAAATGTCCCAATGTATATGTACTATAAGGTAAATATGTATTTCTAATAGAATGGTAGATAGATAATAAATAAACAAGGAAAAAAGGGACCGAATGAATATACTCTTGACAATGGTAGTGCTGATAAGACCATTTTGAAGGGATTAGAATACAGAAAAGACTAGAAGGGGTTTGTATCAGAGTGGAAGCTCAATAGACAATTTACAAGAGTAATTTTGGTGTTGGTTCTCCAATAACTGAGGAAACCTTAATATCAAATTTAGGTTAAGGTAAACATGTGTCTCATTTAAACTCAGCAGTAGTTTATAGCATTTTCTAAATCAGTAAAGTAAAGGAGCCCCTGTCAAAAAAAAAAAGCCCAAACTCATGCCAAGAAATATAAACAAAAGGTGCTTAAAACTCATGGCAAATTCAGGGACATACAAGAAACAGAAATTTGTGGATGAAATAAAGCTTAATTTAATACATAAATCAACAGAAGCAGTTGCCATTAACAAAATATTCTTGTTATAGCACAGTTTAGCAATGTTTTGACTGTGGTTGCTATCTGCAGTCTCCCTTTATCTGTGAACTTGCTGATTACATTTTTTATAATCCCATCAAAAATACCATCAGGATAGCTAGTACAATGCCTGCTTTCCGATCCTTGCTAAACTTTTACATGCCTTTGAAGCAGTTAACCACAGTGTTCTTGAAACTTGCCCCAGTCACCCTCTTCTTTTGCACTTCCTACTTTTCTAATCATTCCTACAGTGTACTGGTAACTGGTACAGGGTAGCTGGTAAACCCTCCTTATCCTCTTCCAGTACCCTACTGGGGCATCTTTTGTCCTCTGTCCACTTTTCCCTACTTTTTATCTCATACGCAAACAAAAGCTCAGTGAAATGCACTGACTTGTAACTGGAGACAAGTCTTCATCTTCTTATAGACCTTGAAGTGCACTTCTTCCTCTTTCTTCCATGCTCAGGATATAAAGGTTATACAAGAAAGGGTATAGAAGAAACGAGAAAGATGTGCATTTCAAAATGTAGAAAGGATGAAGACAGGCCTCAAAGGAGTACCTTATTATCATCTGTAAGCTATCTCCATCTTCATGTTGTTAAAACTCACTTACATGATGCCAACACAACCTGATAAATGCTAGGTCTCAGCTGTGCTGAGACTGTTACGGTCTCCATCTTTCTTCAGGTCTCAGCTGTGCTGAGACTGTTACGGTCTCCATCTTTCTTCTTTTCCTGTTCTTGAATTCAGCCATTGTCTAGTTTAAAAAATAATTGGACTGCAAATACGTAGGGCAGGACCCTAGGTATTTTCAAGAGCAAGATAGATTTTACAAGGATTGATCAAGGGTCTGTTGTAGATAAGGGACACAGAATTACAAGCCTGTAACATGTGAAGCTAGGTTTAATAACCAGTATGGGCTCTATATGTGGATAACATGGATGCAAATTACCCTGCTATTATATTATGTAGGTACTGGACAGAAAACCTGACATGGCTATCAGTGAAAGAACCCCTGCTGACACTGTAATTTTATTCTAAAATATAGTATTTATTTGTATGATGTCATACAAGTACCACAGTCATGGTACTTTGGGAGCACCTCCACATGAAAATAAAGACATAAAAAGAAATTTACCTTTGACATGTACCAGAGAGTGAAATATTGCTTTTTGTGGGTGTCTGAACACAGAGAAAGAGATCTGATGGAAAGCAGGATCAGCAGATTCTTTAAAGTTTGTTTCAAAGATTGGAATTTTCTTTTTGCATCATATATCACAATATTTTGGATCTGTTCTCCTCCTGCATCAATAGCAACCTACTGGTGGGCCAGAGACTGATGAATTTCTCACAGTCACTGAATTTCAGCAAGGGTATCAATGTAATTGGCTCAAGAATGAGAGATTTCTGAAGGTAAGTTTTCAGCATCTGCTAGATGGCACCCCATGTGTTCCAACTCTGATTCATATTCTTCTTCATATTATGCCTCTTATAAAGTCAGAACAAGAGTGCTTCTTCATTTATTTTATTCCATTTGAGTAAAAATTTATGAGGGAAATTAACTTTGTCATAGGGTTATGCTGTGCTTCTATAAAATTAACGTGCTTTAGTCTAATCTTAACTTTTTAAATCATAGATGATGGTTAACAATCTGAAATCTATACATCTTGATACAAAACATTGCTTCAAAACCAAAAGTTTCAATGGTCCATTCCAAAACTGAGATGCTTTTCTTCCCCACAATATCTCTACAAATTTCTTATATTCCCACAGAATATTTTAATGACGAATATGTAACATTTTTTATCAGATCTGCTTCATGGTAAAGGATTATTCTATTTTCTCCCGCTAAGAAAGTAGCAGTTTACACCTTGGAGAGTCAGTGAGTTCCCCTGAACATGAACAACTTCTGGGTATTGCAAAAAGCCTTCTTAATGAAATGTTCTAGATAATTTATCCCTTGTAAGGTAACAAATTTTCCTTGAGAATGTCATCTTGAGCATTATAGTGCTTAGCCATTCTTTTCCAGTATTACACTGCAATAAATAAAATGGGCAATGAAATTTCGTATGACTCTCAAAGGTGAAATTCACTCTTAGATTGGCAACCATAATAAATATCCATGATTCTTAGATCTGGTTAACTGACCAGGCAAACATGAAAGTGCTGGGGTGTCAAGCCTTTGCAATAAGGATGGCTAGAGTAGATGTAGTGCTGGGAGACCATATGCCATAGCTTTTTAGTACATGCAAAACAAGGAATGTTCACTTTTCACTAAGATTGACATGACTTGAACTAAAATCTCGGGGCGGGGGGGGAATTCAGGGATTTCACCTACAAAAAATGCTGACCTGGCCATGAAATCAGGTGACTTACAATACATTCCATGGAAGCAATATTTTCTCCTACCTTTCCCCAAAAGAAGCAAATGGCCAATATTTCAAGGGCTAAGGATGCCAAATGACATATAGAATGCTGCTCTTGTCCCCAGTGGTGATGTCTGATCTCTGGACATCTCCCTTCAGGAATGTTTGACTTCCCTGCCATCTTCTGAGAAGGAAGGTTTTTATTTCAATAAATACAAATGATCCTTAGGCCAAAGTTGAACTTTGTAGAAAGCACAGAAATTTCTCTTTCAACTGTACTTGGAAGCAGCTTTACAAATCACAATTAATCCTGTAAAGACAAGTGCTGTACCCTTCTGTTCATCCTTGCAGGGTGGCCATAGAAGGAAGCGACTGAACTGCACAGTTTATTATCTGTTTCATTAAAACACAGAGGAAAAGAAACAGACAAGGCAAGGCCAAGAAAGAATATATGAACAGTTCCTGCCACCTCAGGTGTTCCTCACAAACTCATACCTGGGAGGGTGCTCAGCCTCCAGGAAATGCTCTATCAAAGAATAAAGCTGTGAGATAGGACATGTTAATAGACAGAACCGCCTCTTGCAAATAGTATGGCAGATGGAAAATGAGGTGAAATACAAGGTTTTCTCAAACACAAGGAGTTGAACCTCAAAAACTTTTATGAAAAAAGAAAGGAAAAAATGAAAACAATACAGAAGAAGAATTTAGCAAAGAATCTGTAGCTAAATTTCATTTTTTAAAGCAAAAAATATAGAGAATTAAAAAATAAAGTGACTGTGACATTTTCAAAAGACTCAATTTGATTTAAGAATTTAAACCCCATATTTTAATGTAAACTCAGAAAAGGACTCATTAGATCCTTGAAATAAAATAGTAATTCTTTACTTCATTTTTTAACAGCACGAAGAAAAATGAGAAACTTACGGAATACGATGTGAAATAAACTGAATGGTTTAGACATGGCAGGAATCAGAGGACTGTAATATTCAAGAAATGATTTGTTTGTTTTTTCTTTTCTTAAAAATGGGTATATTCCTTTTCCTGTGGGCCCCTCTTTAAACTTCTCTACCAAAGCTACCTGTAAAATACTGTAGGTTTCAAGTACTCAGAACTTCCTGGAGAGAGATTCAGGTACGGTCATGTTCAGACAATCAAGTATCATCTGTGTGGTGGTCTCTTGGACTGCCACCTGGTCCGGAACAGGAACTTTTATTTAACTCCTGAACACAGAAGTGCTACTAGAATTAAAAACTAGGAACTTCACCCGTGACACAGTAGTTAAGGAACAAGTAAGAGATGGTTTTTCGTTTGCTGCAGAACCATAATAGGCAAAGAGAATTTATACATAATATAACTCGCAATATTACTACAGCTTTCTTCTGCTCTGGGCAGGCGTGAGCTTGTTTTGTCCATGGTTCAAGCCAACTTGAAGCCATTTACTGACCGCATTTGTTGTAATATATTCTGCCTCTCAGCAAAGTTTATTAGCTTGGCTCAAAGCTAATATGTCTACGTACCTCTTGGCTTTTGTTCAGCCTGCTCAGAGCAAAAGGAAACAGAGCTCACACCTGGCTGAAAAATGTTAGGTACACATATATTGTATTTGGTATAATAGAGATATAATAAAAGAGGGCTAAACAAATTATACTGAGAATAACGTCTTCTGTTTTTTCACCCCTTTGGTACAGGACAACAAATACACTAAAAAAAAAATATTAAAGTTGATTTGCTTATAATTTGAAGAATATCCGGTTTACAGATTATTAAATTAATGACAATCTGACCTTGAAAATACCTCTATCTGCTGAAAGAGCAACACTCTATCACCTGTTTTGATTCATTAATGTATCATTTAACTTGCTATGACACATGTTCACCAGTTATAATTACATTATGGTCTCCCTATTACATCAGCTCTGCTCCAAGTTTCTGTCATCACAAGTCCAATTTTCAACACAGAGCAACCCAGTACACTCTTTCCTTATTAGTGTCATCTTTAATGTAGCACAGAGTCTGAACCATTACTTGGCACTGAGAGTTTAACAGCAATTAACCCCTGCTCTATCCCCAGGGAGAAGTACATCAGCAACTTGCCAAAACACTGTAAACAAGCTGGCCAAGATCAATGCAAAACCATGCTGGCTGCAGAGCACCTACTGTATTAATTTAGGATTGATACAGAAAAAGAGAAAATAATCTGCATGAAATTGACCTAAAAGGATGGCCCACACAGGTTACAAGATTTTCTTAAAGCTGAAAAAGAAAAAATTCTAAATTGCTAGTCTGCTAGCTTACAAAGGCTCATTCTTTTCTATCTTGGCTCTTATATTATGCTGATCACCGTAGGACTGCCAATTACCTCAGAGATTAAACATTTATTACCTGCTAACCAGTTAAAAAGGAGACAAGATGAATCGTTCTTAGGTGAGGAATTAAATGCATTGCAAGCATTATCAGGAGAGAAAGTAGGAAAGGGGTGAAAATGCCAATTTCTCTTTTGTTTCTGGTTGTTGAATAGGAAGTACATATCAAATCCTGAGCCAAAGGTTAAGGTTCTTCTCCCATGGAGGCAAAACAAGACTTCAGAAGTCCCTGCATGTCCCTCTCACCAGTTTCACTTGTCCTGGAATGATGTCCTCAGAGCTGTCTAGTGCTGTCACACAAAACTACTGAGATGGTGATAGAAGAACAGGCATGTCCTTGGGTACGATGGATATTTCTGAGAACTGACACCCCTCATAGGTATCTGTGACACTGTGTCTGCACTGCTGTTAGCAATCAGGTAAGTAGAAGGAATTGCAACTTTGTAGTATGTGACTAAATCAAACTACAAGGGGAAATATTTCAGTTAGGACATATAGGTAAAAATTTTCTGGAGACAATAAAGGAAAACCAAACCAAACCAAAACCCACTCAGATTTAGTTTTTATAGGATGAAATATTTCTTCTTATCAAGGGATGTTTTCCATTTTCATTGACTCACAATTTTCTTCCATAAAGTTCTGAGGTTTTGTAACAAGCCAATGTTCAACTAGTCAAAAAAAAAAATAGCAACATACAAATGAAAACAAGCCAAACAACTTCCCACCCAAAACAGCACCCCTCCCCCGAAAAAAAAACCCAAAACACACCAAAACCAAACCCAAACATGTTTCCAAGTGGAAAATTACCAACAAATTCTTCCTTTCAGAAAATGGAAGGACGTCAGGGTAAATCATTTAACTGAAGGTATCCAAAATCAGATTGCTTTAAGATAATAAGTCTTTATTTATTCATCTCAATATCCTGCATAAATGGTACAGTATAATTATAAATCCTACTAAAAAATTAGGCACTACTCCCAGTGGGTTTTAGCTCAGAGCTTTTAATGCTCATAGTAGAAATGGCAACAAGTACAGGGTGGTATCTATGAAAAGAACCTGGGGGTCTGCCCCTAGAAGAGTTAGGTTGTACTGAAGGAGCTCTGCTGATTGTCATCAGCTCAGGCTGGATTCTGATAGAGTCCCTGTGTGGATGGTTGGAAGGTTTCCTGGAAAGAGAAGATGGAGAGAGGAGGAGGAGTATGGTAATTGCAACTGAAATAATTTCAGTATCTTTGTTCTTAAATCAAAAAGAATATGATTACAATTATTTGAAACATGAATCACCAAGATTGGCATATTTGCTTCATCAGTAAAAGGAAAATAGTAAACAGCGGGAAGTACAACACATAAAATGTTTATCTTTGTTGTTTTGTTTTGGTTTTTTTTTAGTACTTTTAACTTACTCATCTTCCATGCTAGAAGTAACAAAAATACTTAGGTTTAAGCATGAACATTTTAAAGTCAGTTCTTTAAACAGACAAGTTTTACACTTAGAAAAAAGCACCAATAATTCAGAAGAAATTGCATGTAAGTTATTTGGAAAAAGCGTGAAGGAAGCCTTATGTTTGAAATTTTCTATGCAGTGGCTGTTTGTCCATTTCCATAAACTGATTAATGGGGAATTTCAAAATAGGTACTGTTGACCTAATTATAGAAATGCATGCAAAGGATTTACATGTAAAATAACTAATATTGATCTACTAAGTCTTAGGAACACCAAAGCATACCAGTTTAATGCTGCTTTGGCATTGGACTGTTAAAGGATCAGTAATAGGACTTTTCTTTATATACTTTGCAGATTTGGACTGAAAATTTCACATATATACGTATAAAGATACGTACATAAATCTGATTTTTTGTGATTTCATTGGATATTGTCAGTGATTTCATTTTTTAAAAATCAAGCTGTAATTTAACCCTTCAGTTCTGAACTTCCTGAACAGTCACTCTTAAGACAGTTTCTTAACAATAAGACCATTTCAAAAATCATGTACACAATTTCCGTGCAAATATCAAATTTTTTGGTGTTCTGCAAGATTAATATTTCAAACAGAAATAATGTAGATAACTTCTTTTCTAATTACTATTTTAAAAATATAAGAGAGAAAAATATGTTACTAACAGATAAGTGGTGGGAATTTGTGTGGAAAAGCTATAATGGACTTCAGCATCCTGGTCTGGATATAAAAATTCAGATTTATCAAAACTCACAGTTTTTGAGGTTTTGATTTATTTATTTTTTTTTTTTACCCATCTCCTTTGTGGGAAGAAGAACACCCGAAATTTAGAATCTAGAACCAAATTCAGTTTGTGTCTGCATGTGACTGGTAGTCAAAGCAGATCCAGCTCAGTGGAAAAAATTCTCAACTCTTGGAGAGGTAACTACAGAATTTGCATTTCTAGTGAAGTTAGAAAATCATGATAACAGGAAGAAGGTTGTAAAGAATGGGAATAAAATTAAAATTATGAAAGCCAAAAGAAGAGCCAGTTTACAATGCAGAAGAGTTCTTCCAGATTGCAAGGCTTTGATATAGCTTCTTGTAATGATAAACTTAAATAAAATAAAGAATGATCTGAAAGACCACAAAAAAGAAAGGATGATCAGGAATAGTTAATGAAAAGTAAATTAAGTATCAATATGACATTATATTATGAGTGGAAAATTGGGTGTAGAACTAGCTGGATACAGTGATTCAGTGTGCCTATCTACTTCCACATATAGGGTTTAACAGCATCTGTCTAAAAATGAAACAAAACATCTTTATACCAGCAAAGATTTTTTTTTTTCCTGCAAATATTGGGATATTCTATTTTAGCCTCTTCTCTGAAATATGTTGTAATACAAAACACATTCTATCCCTTGTGTTATTCTCATACCACAGTAGATTTAATGTAATGGAGAGGGAAAAAACAAACTGTTAAGTCCTAGGTATTTTTAAAAAAGTCAGTAATTTATTGGCAATAAATTATAACTCTTCTTAGCCCCTTTAGTCAACTCTCTCCAAGTCAAGAGTCACAGATGTTAAGAGCTGTTATGATGCCAAGTTAACTTCCTGAAAATGAGTGCCTGAGGTTGGATGAAGAATCTTACCAGCATTCAACATGACTGATAAAAAAAAGAAAAACAGAACGTAGATGAGGTAAAAGAAAATATGATAGTAGTAGAAAGAAGGAAAGTTGTTTGTTTTTTTTTTCTCTCAATAATAGTTTAGCTGATTGTAAAGGCCATAATGCCGATACTCCTGAGAAATGGTTCCTTGGCATGGTATTTTTCTTTTCCACCTGACCTAAGAATACCTACATTTGCTCCTTTTCCTGTGCTCTGCAAGGATGAGATTTCCATAAGACATCACAGAACTCCCACACTGCACCGCAATTTTTACTTCCAGAGGACATCTAACTGTACTATATACAATCAATCTGCCCCACAGGACAGAATGAGAATGAGTTAGAAGAACAGAAAATCCTTAGGGACACTACCACAACAAACCAAAGAATAATATTGAACAGGCTGATCACTACCTGTTTCTGGCCAGTTGAACAAATTCAGATACTTTATTCAGGTTCAACAAGCCCAAAACTAAATAATCTGGTCTTTGATTTCCTTATCTGAACTAAAAAAATACCTGCAAAAGTCAGGGTTTGTTTGTTTTTTTTTACCACAGAAAACTTTTCTTTAAATAGATATCATTTTATGAGAGAATGTTTCCAACCAATTGTGTCACTGGACTTCTTCAAATCTCCTCGATCTGAAAACTGTATTAGGAACCTTCTCAAATATTTAGCTTTCTTGTTTTTTTGTGAGGCTTCCAGTCCAGCTGCTTGCCTGCCTGCTTGTCACAGCTTGAGGGTAAAGCTCATAATTAACAAAAATCAAAACCAGTATCAACAAAATTGTCACGTTTTTTATCAGTCCACCTGTAATAAGAATGCAAATTTATCTGAATTATTATCATAGACCCAACTTCCAAAAGGGAGTAGCCCTAGAACTTTTCAAGTAATTTTTCAAGTCTTTTAACTTCTCTTTTGAGCGTATTTCCACTTCAGATATTTCCAAATACAAGAAGCACTCCAAAACCTCTCATCGAGGCTGAAGGCAGGACAGATTCAGGGTTGTCAAGCAACAAGCATCAAGACACAAAGAGACACCAAAGAACCAGCTAGTGTGACCCTTTGCATAACATCAGTGATACTAATTCATTCAGCCACCCTTATAGTGTGACTAATTAGTTATGAAAGCAATACTGCATAAAACAAAGGCTTGGTATCAACACTTTGTCCACTCTTTTCATCGTTATTTTAATTTCTGTGACAGTAAGATTGTTGATATATCTAATATGAACATATGTGGGTCTACCTTTGTGCCACCAGTCTTATACTGCTTGTTTCTCTTATTTTGGGTATCACTAGTGTCTCTCCACGAAGGAATTTACACACTGTAATCAAATAACTTTTGACCTTCTGTTTAAAGAGCCAGGACTGCATTTTTTACCATCGTGCAGCAATGCACTCTTTTCAGCCCTTGCATAGTTACAGTAGCTCTTCTCCATATTCTTTCCAGCTGTTTAATATCCAAGTAAGGTATAGGGCTTGACAGGTCTTTCCTCCAAAGACTGACAATTTTAAAGTCCAGTTTCAGACTCACAGTTCAACATCATGCACCTTGAAGTTTAGTACTTCTGCTGTGACTTTCATCAGATGTTGGAGTCATCAGGTATGTCTTCTCACAAAGTCAAAGTCAAATTACAGGTTTGAAGACATTCCTGTGAATTAAAACCTTGCAGTTCTGCTTGGCTTTTTCCTTAACGGCATCTGTGTAAATCTTTCTTGCATTCTTCCTTCCTCATTACATTTGAGTCTTGAGTCACTAAGCAATTGTTTCAGATTCGCAATCTAAAGTCTTTCTCATCTTTCTTTCTTCTTCTTTTTTTTTTTTTTACCCTGACTGGTGTCATCTGTAATAAAATAAAGTATATTTCCAAGAACTGAAAAATGAAACCTCACCATGAGCTGAAAATGAAAGTTAAAGAGCATGTACAGTTTTTTCTGTTCTGCCTAATACAGTCATTCTTGGGTTGAACCAAGGAAAAACAATTGGCAAGGCTTAAAAAGGACTCTAATAATGGCTGGTGAAGTATATATCTGGAACCTTTCACCTTCAGAATGGATTTGGTCCAGATTGAGAGCAATTTAAAAGAAATATTGACTTCTGGATGCTTAGTGACCTATGTAAAAATGAATTAATAATCCCAGCTGTTTCCTACAGAACATCACTAAAATTGTCAGCACTGTTGCCAGATCAAACAGCACCGTCATTGAAAGGTGTAAAAGATTTTTTACTTCATTTATCAATACAGCATGCATAAATAGGTCACAGACTATTCAAAGAAACTGAAATCCTTCCAAGTCCCTGGCAGGTTTTGCTACATCTTGCAATCCATTATTTAGCCTATGCATGTATGGACAAGTGGCCCAGGTTTTCATGTGTGGAATACTGGGTTGGATGGCAAGTGACCAACTTCCTCAGGCTATTCACAGCTTTGGAGTATTGGACAGATAAAAACTGGGGGTGCTGGGATGGTCTGGAATGAATAGACAGGTACAACATTAACTAAAAAGTGAGGAGGGGACAAAACATTGTTTTTCTTTCCAAAAGCACAGCTGGATAATGCTTTGTTGTTGGCAAAGGCCACTTAATTACCATTCATTGGTAGATGGGCTAAAAATGAAAGGAAGTGATATATCTCCTGAAGGTAGCTGTCAGAGATGTCAAGGATAGATCAGAGACAGAAAAAACTTTGGTTCTTGCATGGATCTAAGTGAAAATTCAGGTTTTGCTGAAAGAGCTGTTCAGTTATAAAAAGAATGTTTTTATAACATTCTTAAGAAAGAAGAATATTCTTCTTAAGCTATTTGCAGATAGTTAAAAATATATCATGATCCAAAACTGTAAAAGCGCAATGAGAAATGACTAATAGGTCAAATCAACATCTGTATTTTCTAATTAGCTAAATCATTTAGAAAAGCTGTTAGCAAGAAATGGGTGTTAAATGCTATTTGTCTTCTGTCATTGTAATTGTTCTCTTTTTTGTTATTTCTAACAATTCCTTCTATCATTTGAACTCATGAGGTTTGTCCTCCTTCATGATTAGAATGAGCTGCTGGAATAGGGTGGCAGATGAGCATGTATAGCACTTGTTTTCGTAGTGCTCTTAACTCCAAAATATCTCAAGGAACAGCATTTGTCAGCGAGGTCTACAGAAGCCATTAAAGAAGGAATAAAAATGGGAATTTCTAGGTTTTCAATTAGCTTTTAGCACATTTCTAAAATGACTGTAGTCAGATCACTTTATGTGTAAAATGAAGAGGGCAGCTACTAAAAAATAGTATACAAGAAGGAATTAATTTGTATTGACAAAACTTTTTGACACCCTTTGTAAGCCACAAAAAAAAAAAGGCATTACTAACTATATGTATTTTACCAACTGGATATGTATTGTATTACAATCATTATTGATACCTAGTAAAAACCCAGTATTTCAAAGGACCTTCAATTCCAGAGAACAGTTACTGAGAAAAACCAAGCAACCAGGCTGTTGCTTTTAACTTTGCTTTTAACAGTGCAATTTAACTTTCTCCCTATGCCATTTTTGAAAGAATAGCCAGAATTGGTTGAGAATAGAGAGTCCCTCAGTCTCAGAATTGACCTCTTTAGTAATCAACAAATGCTGAGACACACCAGCCCTGCTGTTCCACAGGCTTCAGAAAAGTTCAGTCTATATGACCTGCAGTCCAGAATTTGTCATAGTAATAGTATAATAATGTAAATTATTATTATAAATTGCATAATAATATAAAGGAGGAGAAAACCCAATATTGTATACTACGGCTGAAAGGACAGGATATTATACTGAACCTCCACTGGTACCTGAAAAAAATGAATGTGCCTCAATCGTTTTTCATACTGTGTAGAGCCTTAACCACGAGGGAAGATAATATGAGTGAGAACACCTCTTCTAACTTCAGGTATCTTCACACACTAGGTAAACTCTGTCTGACTTTGCTGTTTAAAGCTCCTGTCATCACATGAGGAAATCTAAAAGACACTTCCAGGCTCCATTCACCTTGACCCAAAATAGCTGTCTGAATTAGTCAAATTAAGAAAAGTTAGCTATCAAGTTCAGATGAAGGTATTTACACTATCTAAAGTTAGGTGAGATAAATCTTGCAACAAAAAGCTGGGAGACTAGCTTATTGTGCTGATCTGACACAGAGTTGGATACCTCTAATAGCCTACAAATGTCAAGCCCACCCCGCAGTACTAATTCCAGCCTCAGACTTTGGCATCTAAGAAAGTGAATCAAAATAATGAGGCCCCTAATTGTAACATACATATTATGACTAAGTAAACGAAACCATGATAATTAGAAACTCAAATGCAGTCAAAAAGTTCCATGTAGACTGTGCATCTCTCTTTATTTTTCCCCCTCAGGCATTAACTTATCATGGCCAAACCCTCCTTTCTACAAGTTCAGAGATATTTTAATTTTGAACTTCAAATGAAGTGCAAATAAAACACCAAACAAACTTAGGATGTTGCACAATTGTCAGTGGGGCCTGTTTTCATATTTAATGACCTGGACACCTGTGACTACCGCAAGAAATAAAAAGAATTAATTTAAAAGGAATTATTGACATAATATAACACATGATAGTCTGTTAATAAAAATGCATACTTCTAATTGAATGCTGGCACCTAGCCACCAACTAAGCATAACTTCAAAAGCAACAGCTGGGAAAGCATCTTTCAGATTTTAATTACAGTAGCTCGTAAGCCACTTATCTTTTCAACTTATTTCTTCAGAAAGCACTTCTGTTTCATAGAAGTGAGTTCAAAGGTATTTACTACATGAGTGTAAGAGAACTAGCTCTGACATAGTCAAACTTCACTTGTAAATTTGGATTCTAGACTGAGACAACTATTCTCAGCTTTGAAGTGTGAGTCCCATTTGAGCCTGAAAGAACACAGACTTCAGGCTTGCTGCTCAGGCTTTTTTGCTTATTTTCTATCTCTAGATGCAGGATGAGAATTTCTGTCATGTTTGTTCTTATCAGTTATTTGTATTTTAGTGTTATCTTAGGGCTGCCACTGAAACTTCGTTGTGCAAGTATTTTACTATTCAAAGACACAGTGATCATACATAATCCCAGATGATTCAGTCATGTATTGAAGAGTTTGGTAAATGGCAATGAAGACAGATCTGAGTCTTGCAAAGTGATAAATTCTGTAGCTGGATCCAGAAAGCTGTTTTACTTGTATTTAGGAATAAAATATGAATGCCTCATTGAGTAGTTACAGATTAAAACTCTAAATGAGTTGAAATGATTTGCTATATTGGCTACAGTGCTTGGCATTTTTCAGGAACAAGTCCAGAGGGGGTTATGACTTATTTCATCTAAGAATTGAAATTGTAAAGTCTATGCAGCTAGTCTAAACTTTCTCCACCACTGAAAAAAGAGACAAAGTCAGACAAACAGCTATTGGATGTCTCTTCCCATACTAACAGAGGTTTCTACAACCCACCTCTGCTCACTGAATCAAGAAATCCAGATAATTTCCTTAGGTTAGGTACCAACATTTTATCCAGCTGAAATGAGAGTAATTGAATCAGACCTTTAATGTCTTTGAGTTTGTGGAGCAAATCTCCCAAAACCTAGGAAATTAACTGTCTGTAGTTCAAGACAAGAAACTTATTCCCCAAACCATCCATCTTAAGCCATAATATGCAAAGACAAGCTAACTAAATTGTTTTTTACCAAAATAAAAACTATATAAACCAAAATAACTTTTATTATTTCCTTTATACCATTAATAGAAAAAAGCTGTGACTATAGGGTCCTTAAAAACAGCAAAAGTACCTCATTTAAAACCACAGAGACAGCCATGAACTATTAAATATTAGCAGATAACCACCAGAAAAGAAATTATTCGTGTGAGTTAGAAAGTACATTTGGCGTAATCAGGACATTTAAAGAAGACTGCTGTGGACCTGGAGAAGTTTTGTAATACAGGCAGTGAGGCAAAAAGAAAATCTAACTTTTTACTTAAGATAGATTCATTTATGAAATGGAATGCATGAATTGACGTGTCATGGAAGGAGACTGAAGAGCTGTGGAGGTCTTTTCCCATTCCACAGAAATAACATAATTAGGAACATCATGAGTTATTGAACTTGCTGGAGGATTTATTTTTTTTTTTACTGTAATTCTATTATCTATTAATTAAAAGCTATGTCTAAGCCACTTAATGTAAAAGACAAACCTGTCTACCTTTTCTGCAGAATCAAAATTTCATTTTGGTAGGTTTTCAAGACATTATTCATACAGAGATAACAGTATGTCTTTTCAGGAATATAAATAGAATGCAGGGCTACTTGGAGTCTTCTGTCTACTCTGCAGGCATAACTCAGACAAGATTTTGTCAAGAGACTAAGAAAAACATCACTGTGTTTTGTGCTAAGGTGTCCTGTCTTTCCAAAATATACAAGGCCTCCAGGAGATAATATGACAGGTAGGAGCTATGCCTCTTCCTACTTACACATGCATGAATCTGCCAAAGAAGCTTAGAGCCTTGAGCAACAAGTTTATGAAGGAATACTTTTTTGCACTTAATTCCAGTCTCAGAAGTGGTAGAACTGTACTGTTCCTTGAATCCTCCTCTCCCCTACTGAAACTCTGCTTGTTTGAATGATAGCTGAACATAGACAAGAACAGTCTATAAAAGAAGTAAAATAAATATATCATTTTAAAAATCATACATGCAAATAAGTACATGTACCTAACTATAAAACTACAAAACCTTCAGTCAACACCACTACAACCTAGACACTGCATGCAGAGTTCATCGTGGTTGTAAAGCCCTGATTGTCCCCTGATTAATTTTTGCATATGTAGCTACAAACCTTGCACAGCAAAGTTCACAATATTTCCTCAAGCCTTGCACTCTGCATTTATACCAAAAGATACAAAAAAAGAGAAGTTAACAAAGAACCTCTGATACAGTGTAAACAACATGACTGAAGCTCATTAATTGTAAGTGAAGGTGGTAAGTTTCTCAAGAGGCATATAAATGAATTGGTACCTTGATGAAAGGTCAATACCTTTCACAGGTAAACTGTCTGCGCTCATTTCAATGTAACTTTCTCAGGTTTAGTGTCAGAAAGCATCCCAAATTCAACTACTAAATTTGAAGGATGCTTTAAGTCATTTTGGTTTTGTCTTGTCCTTCTTGTTTAATAGCTCTGGGGTTAGAAGTGCAAATAACTCGGTAGTTAGGCTTTTAAGGCATTCAACAGAAACATTTTGACACTACAAAAGCAGTAAGTTTTCCTTTCCAAGAGTCTGACCTTCTGCTTCATTGTAATTACAATCACCTAGCTAATCTTGATTTAAAGGATTGGGATCGTAAAATTTATTCTCTATGTTATGGATGCTGGTGTATTCCAGCCTGTGCTGAGGTTACTGTAGAATACAGATCCAGTTTTAAAGACTTGTATTTCCACTTTGAGATAAAATTGTTCTCAATTTGCTAACATCTCCATCTTTGCAATGTAGTCTCAGTCCTTCTGAAGGCAATCTTTTCTGTACTATGATAATTTTGCTTTTTAACTTAAAATAAACAATTTGTTCTGTGTATGTCTTCTTTTGTCTCAAATATTTGGGGGAAGGGAAGAGATTCCTAATGGTACACATCCATTTAGATGTCAAAGAGAAGTTTATATGTCCATTAAATTAAAACATCATTTGCTGTCAAGCCTTGAAGAATTTGGCATTTCTTCTGATTTCTGATAGCTTTCAGAGGATACGCTGTGAAGCACTTCTGCCTGCTTTAAGACCAACTGCATATGACAAATGCATTAGTTTTTAATACCAGAATCGGACATATAATTTGATGAAGCACGTTTTTATGCCATCAGCTTTTGTTTGCTACCAGCTTTTCACAAGGCACTCTGAACAAGATCACCCCTAGCTGCCTTGATAATTGTCTCTTTTTCCCCCATAACCAGACCAAAACTAGCTTGAAAACAACAGAAAGACTTCAAATGGGGTTTGGATCAATACTGTAAAGCTAAAATTTCTAGAGCACTTTCTGTCATCTCCTTTTTATTGGAAAGAACAGCAACATTTCCTGGTGCACATGGGCTGTGTTCACGGCTCCTGCTCTGCACAGGTAAGGATTAGCACTACTTTTTCAGGCTGATGTAGGCAGTCTGATAGGGCCACGTTACACCCATGGAAATAGGTACCCTGCTGGGCTGCCCACTGTCAAACATCTATGGGCATGTTACTGAATACCCTTCAAACTTATCATATCTCTGCAATAGTTACCATGAATTCTCAGTGTGATTCCTCTGAGCTCATCTGTGTTATTCCAAAAATCATGGTACAGCCTACACCATGTGTGAGAAAACATCTATCTATATTCAGAGATTTGACCACCTTAATGAAGGTACAGCAGTTTTAGACAACTCCTCCTTTTTTTAACTCCTTATAGCACATCACGGCAATATATAGTCTACAGTTTTCCACCACTAAGTATATAAATACATCTTAAAGTATATGTTAATTATTGATACATCTGTTTGACTCACTGAACAGCTAAGAGCCACCTCATAAAATCTTTTTTTTCTGGTCTTTTGAGTTGTCGCTTTTCAGCAGCCAGCTAATCACCTTCTGACTTACTGGTGTCATATGCCCAGCAACACCATTTCTTTACTGTTCCAATTAAACAATTAATTAATGACTATGTCATAAAAATAAATAAGGAAGTAAGAAGCAAGTGAATCTGAGCAACGAGCAGTAGGGTTTTTATTTCCATTCTGGTTTGTGAAACCTTCTGGGGCAGATGCTGTGGTCTTATCAGTGTATTTTCATAGCCTTGATTTTGCTGATATGTTTTTATCTAAGGCAGTCAAACACCCAAAGAATCCAATATTGCAGATTAAATTTTTTGACGAATGTTTCTGTTATTTGTTAAATAATTTATTTAACAAAGCTGTGAAAGCTAGTCAAATGCAGCAAAATACTACTCGTTGCATAAAAAAATTGATAAAAAAAAAAAGAATTGTTGAAGAACATATGTGAAAAATACTATCAGGCTTAGGTTGTTGCATACCTGACATATATGACAGTTTGAAGAGTGAAAGATGCTTGAGATTATTTGGGTCTAAAAGCAGATCCCAGTTGCAGAGACCTAATAGTACAGAAGCATTAAGATCTGGAGCTTCAGTTTGGAAAATTCACTGCTCATGTACAATCGTAGCTACCTGCTTAACAACATTAATGTTCTGGGGGTACTTAAATTCAATTTCTTCTATTAACGTACACGTCTTTTTTAGTATTCTAGTAGAAACAGTAACAACAGCTTTTCTTCACTGAAAAATTAAAGGACACTCCTAACTACAGTAGCAATGTCATCAATACTGCTCATGAATAGCTCTAAAATTTAAGGAGACTCTAAAATATGATTTTATCTACTGACTTACTTCAACAGCAGGGGAAATCAAATCACCCGTGAATGTCTTATTAGAGCAATCTCTCTGACACCTCTCTTACATCTCACTTTAACATCTTTAGTGGAATTTTAAAAATTAAAATAGGGAGCTACAGGTAAAAATATTTTAAGAAATAATTATATTACTGCTTTCTAGACAAGAGAATTACATCTGAAATAATAAAAAAAAATGAGGTAACTCTGGGACTGTAATATGAACTACATCTCTCTTTTGCTTAAAACCTAGAGAATTGTCGCTCCTGTAGACTGTGGACAAATTGCAGTCTCTTGTTCTTCAGCCACAGTTTCTTTTCTTTCAAATCCTTTTTCAGACTGGTTATTTTTAAGAGTTGCCAACTTGTGCCTTAATTCTCTTTATAGTATGAAGATCTGTATGAAAGTATGCAATAAAGCTGCAGAAAGAGCCTTGATGTCTGCATTTTTTTTCCCTAAAGAACATCTTCCAAATCAAGTAAAATATGTACCTTTATTTTTCCTTTTGTCAGTTGAAATAATGCAGTTTGCTGGAGAAATTCCATGCTACTGCAATGCTTACCAGTTTATTCAGATACGTCTTTCAAAGCACAGCTGATACGTTATCCTCAGAGAGCTTGCCTTTTAGACTGTATGAATCTGCTTGTCTATTTCTACTGCTTTTTCCCTTCCTCCCTCCACACTGTCAGGAGCAAAAAGGAGGCCCTCTTAGTTAGGAGGCTTTAGTCACCTAGACATATGTTCATGTTCTGCATCTTTTAAGGACTACAGTGATTAAGCTGTTGACTGGGATTGCTACATGGAGGTCCAGCTCAATGGAGCAAGCTTTGTGCAGGAGTATAGTGACGAGAAGAAAAAAAGTAGAATTCAGGCACTTTGTGATGTGCCTGGATTCACTAAATCCCCAGGAGCTCTTAATGACCTTCTAAAAGAAATTTTACAGGCTAAGATATATCCTAAGGTCATTTATAATAATAGTTTAATACCTGATTAGTAGGACTATCTCGAACTGGCAGGAACATGAACTTGGCCATCTAATATGTCATATCTATCTGCTATGATCCTAAAATTCTCTTTCATTTTGATTTAAACAGGAGTTAGAAGCTTTCTCACTGTGAAGAACAGAACAACCTGGTAAGAGGGACACCACTCTGGTTCTTTTTTCTTTTTCAGATGATCACAGAATCACTGATTGAAATTCTGAAGGAATACTGGAAAAGTATTACATGTTGTTTTAATTTGATTTTTTAAGTCACAAATGAGAAGGTATTGGAAAATCATGATGTATGGTCACTCAGCTGTATGCAGAGTATCAGTGATGAGTCACTGTTTGCAAAGCAAAAGCTTATACCTCTACCATATTAATTGCTAAAACTGAGATACATAACTCATTTACATGCCAGCATATTATATTTATTTATATTATTAATTTTTTGAAAAGGAAGTGCATATTAAAAACCAACAAACCCAAAACCCAACAAAAACATGCAAAGCAAAGGAAAGAATATGCAGGAATATTTCTAGAAGGCGGCTCCAGTTCCACTGATTTGACAGAATGACATGCTAAAACCACTTACTGATTAGAAGAAGAGATTGCATGATTTTTAGGATCAAGGATTACCTTTATTGTTGTTAACAAAAATTCAGAACTCATTGGGGTATATTATGTAATTATGATATCAACATATTTACCTAGAAGACATATATTTAATCAAAATTTATGTTGGATATTACTGAAAAAATATTTAAAAATAATATCCTTTTATAATTTAGTAGCATAAGTAGATAAGTGAAAAGAGAGTTGAAAAATTCCTTTTGAAAAAAAATTTCTATTGCATTCTGATACGAAATCAAACCAAATTTGAAATATCAGAATTTTGTAAGGGAATGGAAATTCAATAACTTCTAACTACCCTGCTACACCAAAAAAGAATAAACATCTGCATGTCAGTGATTGTGTTGCTCTTCTTGTGATTGTGATTATCTTAGGATCAATGTGCTGCCTGAAAATAAGATTAAAGAATGCCTTTAGGTAATGTATAAAACCCCATTAATGTTATCCCATTTGTTCTGATAAAGAACTAGTGTTGTTCTTTCCCTTTTAATATGAATGCTTTGCTGTTTTGATCTTTTCTCTAAGAAAAACCCAACAACCAACACTAAAAATAGTAAATCTTGCATTATTGTTATATTTTTCCCTGGACCTATACATTCATTTCTTACTTTTGCAGCCATGTTGTTCTGGGTTCAACTTAAACCACAACACATGTGAAGGTCTATGCAGTCCTAGAGCTTTTTCAGAATTTCTTTTTATAGTAAATTCTTTTCAGTATGAAAAGTCTCAGTCATCGTCTTTGTGAGCAATCAAAAAATTTTAACCACACCAAGTGAGGCAGATTCATACTGATTTGAAGCAGAAAACAAAATAACTATGTTAATAACAAAAGCATATTTCTCCCTAGTCTTTTACACAAAACAATTAATTACTTCTCAGCCATCAAACAGAACTCACATGCTTACAAATGAATCTTCTATACTTCAGTCAAATTCTGCTGGCACAAACAGGTTTTTCAAAGGCACAAAAGATGGGATTTTTCCCATGGCATGTCTTAAAAGGAGAAAAGTGTGGGTCTTACATAAAATTTTTAGACACATTTTCTTGATTGTTTTTCTACTCTCCCTCCATTATTTTCAAAACTAAATGGCAATAAGGGTAACCAAAGACTGGAGCAGGTTGCCAGAGAGGTTGTGCCACCTGTGTTCTGAGAGGTGTTCAAGATTCAGTTAGTTATAACCATTAGCAGTTATCAAAAGCTGCTTTGAGCAGTGAATTAGACTAGATGGCCTCCAGAGGTCTCTTCCATCTAAAGTAGCCTGTGAATTTAGATAAATGCTTTATCGCAGTTTCTGTGGGATGTTTTCCTGATCAACCTCATTGCTCAGGAACAAGCAGCCTGGAGGGGTGTGTGTGTGTGGGGGGGTGTTTCTCTGGTTTATTTTGTAGCTCAGTTTGCTATGGTGGGTTTTTTCTCTCAGGTTTTGCTCTTCTGGTATTTCTTGTAATGTTTCGGTCTCAGTTTTTCTCAGTGGAGTTCTTCACCATTGGTACAGAGCTAATTCAGAAATGAGAAGTGCATTTAGTCTTTTATTGACATTGTACCTCATTGGACTAAAAGTTCTGTCTTTCATCTGGTTTAGGACTCATTGACTAGCTCTTGCTGCTACGGTTATGCCCCTGCTGTTGTATCTACCCCTCTGCCACAGTTCTGCAGCTGGTAAAACAAAAGGTTTGCCTATTACTCAGCTACAGCAACTCAAGAGTACTAATTTAAACCACAGATAAATATGAATTCATGCTTACATTCTGGATAGTGAAGTAAAATGTTTGAGGTGCAAGTAAACATCTATTTCTGCTGCCTCTGTGATGCAGGCAAAAAATTTCAGTTATAGAGCTGTGACAAACATATGGGTACTATATTAAACAACTGCAAACCTTTATTCAAAGCTGATGGATCACAACCCTTCAGTACAGTAAGCTGGACATTTCTTCTGCTGACTTAGCACAGAAGAAATAAATCACATTAGTGTTATAATGTGAATTATAAGAGTATTTCCACCCATGGTCATTAATATGTTAGAGATAACATTATGAAATAATAAAAAAAAAGAAACAAAACGAAACCCACAAAAGCCAACTAAAAATCAAAATCCCCCCAAAAACCCAAAACCCAAGAGCCATCTTAAAAGCTCTCCTGCTGACTTCCTTTTAAAGCCAATATTTATAAATAATCCTTAGAATTGCACAAAACAAATTGCAAATATAATACATTTATTGCTATCAAATGCATCTATTTTGGTTTACAAAGTTTAGACACATCATTAGAGATTTTAGGATCATTAGAATTAAGGGAAACTCCTGATTAATTTCTGGTGAAATGCTCAGTCCTTGTTTCTACCCCTCTGCCATTCCAAATCCCCAGATTAGAAACACATTATTCCAATAGCTTCAGTGCGATTCAATTGTTGTGAATTGTCTGCATTTTTACATCTGAAGCAAAAGCAATCTTTCCTCAGCTAACAGTTTATGCAAATGAACTGTTATAGAAGAAAAGCTTACTTCTATACGTTGGGAATTTGAGGAACCCCAAGCATTGTCCCCATGCCTATACCCAAACAAGCATCTTTTAGCTTTTTAAAAATAATAGTTTCATGCTTGGCTCATTACAGAGAAACCACTGCAGATTAAGCCTCTCTATCAATTGCAAGCAGCTGAACATCCTTTAGCATCAAACAGAATGACAAAATGCTACACTATAATGAGTAATGGCTAAGGCCAATTGCTATTTAATTATGTAGATGACTTAACATCCTTTCATTGATGTTATCTGTATGTTTCAGGATGAAAGTTATCATGCATTGCTTTGCTACAGCTCTTACAGAATATGATAGCAGAAGCAAAGAGGAAGTCTTTACCAAATAGAAATGGCTATAACTAGCAAAATATATCAGCTCAGCAATAAAAGTCACACTTCGCTATGCATCTACAACAGATAGAACCTCACGCTTGACAGCTTACAGTGGGGAGGAAGCTTGAAAAAGAGAGCGACAACTGCAGCAGCAAGAGCCTATGACATGAGCAGTTCCTATGAAGATGTCTGGTCCCTGAATTTTGTACATGGGAGATAACAAGGACAGTGAAGTTAGTCATAACATAAGAGATATTTTAGATGGGAAGGACCTGCTAGGTCATCTGTCCATCCCCCTGCCTATGCAGGATTATACTTTGCAGTATCTTCTCATAAAGATTGCACAGAACAATTTCACATGAACAGAGGAATGGAGTAAAGGACATAATAGATCTTTTCCATCTCTAACTTCCACAAGTCAAGAGGTGCAGTTTGTAGCTGGTGTGAGGTGACTGCTGGCACAAATACTGCAAGTATTGTAAGAAAGGAAATTTGGAGGAAAATTCTACCCTTGGATGAAATCACGCAAGCATATGCAAAATGCAGTGTAAGATGTTAGTGAGGACAGAAATTACCCCATAAATGATATTTTCAATTCAGTCATTATCAGTGTTCCCATTTTTGTGGGATTGGTGCTGCACTTTTGCCAACTTTTATATGTGCATCACATCACTCAGCTCTAGATTCTTTAAAAGCATATGTGAACTAATTTATTTCCATTAATATTATGATGGAATCTTGCACTTATCATTATTTAGGCTTCCAATTTGAGACCGTAAAAATAAGTATTTTTATAGAAAAACTTTGCTTGCATATTTACAGTGTCAGGATGACAAGGTTGTCTTAGAAACTATATTTTTTCTTAAGTTATATTGAAATAACAGCACCTGAGAGTATATAAGAGGTCAATGCTAAAGGAAGAAATTCAAGCAATGTTTTTAATACACATCCAAATTGACAATTTCAGAATATGGAAAAAGAAATAAATAATGGTTCCTTGCAATCCTTATGAGAACCATAAAAGAGGAGGTAATATTTTTGAAAATGCAATTAAAACATTACAATTGAAAGCCTTCTTTCAGGAAATCCTTACACGTGTTTAAAGCTAAGAATGAAAGGAATCCAGCTGATTAATCCTGCAAATATTCATCTGCAGAATTTGAACTTGAAATATTAAGCAATTAAAGAAAGAAAAATAAATAATCGAGACAAGATTTTTGGCCAGACAGATCTTAAAATGAATTGGTTTGACAAGACAAGTTTTTGCAGAAATAAGAAATTTAAATCTGTCCCCATTTTGTATTCTCCTTCAACATTGTGTAATTTTTGTGGTCATAATAAGATAACAGGGCATAAGAGAGGACTAGCAGAGTTTCAGACAACATGAAGGTACATGCATATTTTTGTGTCAGAGATCAGTATTAGCAAAATGCTAAATCTTAACTGCAAATAGAAAATATCAGAACATCAGAGTTTTCTATTTAACTGCTGATAGCACAAATCAAAATGGTCCAAAAAAATTATGGCCTCTTAATAATCTCTGTAGGTATTCAAAAGTGTAGATTATTGGAAGGCTAAATTAAAAAAATCAGGAATTGTAACTTGTCATAATGGTTTATATATCCAGCATATGAGCTTACGAAAACATGTATACGGTCTAAATATGGACATATGCAGCTTTTTTGAAGGTATTAGAGTTCCTCCAATTTCTCTGTTATTCTGTTGCCATTTAAGTCTTTGTTAAAACTATATGCTGCAGATTAGAATACTTTATGGCCACCAGAGTCATCAGATTTTTTTTTAACAACACTTTGATATTGTACTTAATCCTATGGTAGCCTTTGAGTCTTGATTACAAATGAACAATCAATGTCATTGGAGTAGAATTCTATCTTAATTGCCACTTACTAAAGAGCAGCCAAGATGCTCTCTTCTGCTTTGACGGTGATGAAATGATCTTGTTGAAACTGCATATAGAGCTTCATTTCTTACAAAGGTAAGTCCTCTACAGAGAACCTTTCTCATATGTCTTCTAGTCTAGAAAAGGAGCCTCAGTTTGAAAATCACTCAGCTAACATGAAGAAACTATGACAAGAGGAAAATACTTTCCCCATTTTTAGCTTTGACAATTGGGATAACAGCTAGAAATGGATATGAGAACTAATCATCTCAGCCTTTGGGGCACAGACCTAGACAAAAACTAAATCAGACTCTAAAGCATGTCAAATTACGTGTCTGATGAAATACCAATCAAATGGAACTACAGATAACTTCATCAGCTAGCATAGATTAACAGGCACAGAAATCACTTTCCAAAACAGTAGGTATGAGAGAAGCACATTTGTTATTTCCATTCCCATGTTGGTTTTTCTGTTACTGATGGCAAAAGAGATGCTTTCTTGGATAACCACTGTAGTTCTGTCCTGGGTTGCTTCCAGCCCGGCACCACTCACTGGGAGTGAGTGTGCAAACTGTCTGGCTGGGTTTAAACCATGACAAGTTCCCTAAAGCCTTTTACAGATAGGGCTTAGCTCATATATTCGCTACTAATTTATATTTGAGTCAGATCTAAATATCCACATCCGCTTGCGGGAAAAGTCAGTGTACCTTTACACAAGCACTGCCGGGGGAAGGATTCGGTGAATTCAATTCAGTGAATAGGGGTATACTTTCAGCCTCTGATTTTGTTTGTGACTTTAGGCAAGACATTACACCTCTCTACCTCTGCTTCTATATCCACTTTCTTACCTGGTCTGCTCCATTTGTTTAAATTCTAAGCCCTTATGGTCCAGGACTATCTCACCAAGTTTGTATTCTGCATAGCAAAATTCTTCACCCTTTTCACTTGGGCTTACAGGTGTTGCCACAATATCAGTAGTATTTATTTATTTATGTTATTGTTATAGACAGAGAAGGCAGGAGTCTGCTATGCCAAGCACTGTGCATACACTGAAGAAAAAGAAATTCTGTGCCTGCTAACTTTACTTTTCAAAAATATAAGATACTAAATAAATTAGTTTCATAGTATGCACTTTGGAGGGTTGTTTTTTGTGTGACATTAAGCTTTACTCTTTAAGAATGTGGATGTGAAAACAGACATGTTTAATAGTTTGATATCAAAAATACAGTTCATTCTATTATCCCGAAGTCAAGCAAAATTTTCTGTTCTTTCAGATACTGTTACTTGTAAGTAGCAATAGCCATAAAATGGGTGTTAAGATGTTTTCTTGAGGGCCATACAGTCATTCACAGAGATTTAACTCAGATAATTTCACACAGCATTTCACAAAGCTCAGAATCACGCAGTCTTCAGTAGCTGGGTCTAAGGTCTATGAAGTGGTGCATAAAAGCAGAATAGAACGGGGATATTTTTTTAGTTTCTTCTCATGGATTTTCATAACTTCATCATCACAAGCATGTAGTGAGAAAGACATGTAAATTCTTAAGAAATATGCCAAATACTTTATACTTAGCTTTCAAAAATAATGTGGATCTTCAGACCAAATGTTTTGACCAGCTTTCAGTTTTTAGCAATTTAGCAAACCCTGAGTTTGCAACTAGGACCCCTCATTTTGCTGGTGCAAAAGTTTTCAGCAGTGCCTTATAAGCACCAGCAAATGAGCTATTCTACATTTCAAATGCCATTGTGCCAATACTGAGGCATTCATTTAATACAAAGCAGATGCACCAGTTTCCCTGCATGTCAAGAGAAATCTAGACAAAGCAACAGTATTTTTCCCAATGAAATCCTGCCATATGCACCAGTTAATTTTAAAACAGGATCTTTCGGTAGTAAAAGAAAAAAAAAGTCCTGGTAGGTTCACCATATTGTTTATTCTTCTTACACTGTCATCTTTTCAAGTCCTGATAGGTTCCCCATGCTATTTGTTCTTCCTACACTATCACCTTTTTTCTCTAAGATACGCAAGCCACAGGCTTCCTCAGCTTTAGGCGCGCAGCAGAAGAAGGGAGGGCAGCACATCATTTGACCCATTGTATTTAATAGCACACTTCTGATCCACTGAGCAGAAAACCCCAAAAAGTAAGATGGTGCGGATGTTGAAAAATTAGTCATTTGTGCCTTTTGAGATACATGGTGTCACAGCCCTGTGTCTTATTCAGCAATATAAGAATGTACTGGCTGGCTAAGACAGGCACACTTGGTTTCGCAGAAGCCAGTCAGGTAAAGATTTCCATGCTCTTCTCTGCACTTGTATTTCATGCAGTGTAAGCAAAGCCTTGATCCACTAGAGGCATGTCTTGCCTGTGCAAACCACTATCATATATCACTTTCAGTTCATTCTTTTTAATTACTTTTTTTTTCCAGAAGATTTCTACAACTACAGGCAATCTTAATCCTAATAAAGTGAACATTTAATAAATATTACTTGTGCAATTCTTAAAGGCCCCATTGAATTCTAATATGTAATCTCTTCATTTTAGGCTTTGGGATGTAGATGATAAAGTGAACAGAGGTGATTCAGAGCAAGGGCAACACATTGCCACCTTTGTTACCATAGAAAGACACTCTTCTGCAGTGCTTAAAATGTAGGGAAAAGTCTAGTGATTGACTAGCTAGTTAAGTGATAAGGGATGTATATCAAGCAAAGATGCAGAAAAGTACAGATGATAAGGACAATCAAGTATCCTTGACCTAAATAAAAAATAAAAAATTACAGTGTCTTCTACTAATTTTAATTACAATTTTAAGTGAGAAAAATCTACTACACCGAGTCTCTAATTTTCTACACACTTTCTTTATCTTTTTCTCTCCTTTCCTTTTCTTTTTCTTTTTTTTTTTTTTTTTTTTAGTTTTAATGAAGACTATCTATGGGAATTGAGACCATTTTCTTTCCAGTGGTATAGTCTTTCCTTGAAAAGGATATTACTGGATCATCACACTTTCATTTGTCCATATAACATTTATATTCTTTGATCTCTTACTGGCATATTACAATACTGATAATTATCTACTTTCCCTGTTTTTTTATAATACCATGTGGCATTCTATTATGTTTTATATTATTAACAATATTATACATCTAATGCAATTCTGCCAAATCAGGTTGTGGAAGTTGTATGGTATCAGGTAGACTATTAGGCTTCAAATTAATGAACTCTATAGGTCACAGGCACACTAAGGACACTCATAAAATGTTTTCATTGTGATTTTCAGGACCTTGCACAATTATATTAATATTTCAGATATTTTATGTATTTTATGTTCAAAAGGGAGGTATCTTCGTGATCAGATGACAACTCTCCATTTTCTCATTATTCAGTTTTCATTACCAAAATATCTCTATGCTTTTACTTAAAGACGACTTGCAACAAATTTCATTAATATGTAAGAAGCTTTATTACCGATCTGGTTAGAGAGTATGTTGCCAATTCATGAGCTCCTTTTACTAGGATGTCTTCAGGTAAAGTTTTAAAACCTTTTTCCTTCTTCGCTTTTGTTATGGTAGGACCTGAAAAACTCACTAATCCTATTTTTTGTTGTTGTTCTTTTGCAGGCTTTTTTAGCCAGCTGTTAACCTACAAGAAACATTTCCTTCCTTATGCATGAAAGTTTGTGCAGTATTTCAATATAAGGCACTGTCATGAGGACCTTTTTGTACATACTGAAAAACAGATTCTTCAGTTTTGTCTGGTAGGCAGTAGCAGCTTTCTGGACCACTATTTTGAAAGACAGTAGTTATTGTGGTTTATATAATACTTTAATTAAGAATAAATTTCCATTTTTACATGAAATCTTAATTTTCTAAACAAAACAACTTTGTATCTTCAGCATTTTCCTCTCTGTAATTTGGGCAGAAATAGAAGAGTGTCTTAAGGCTAAATTTATTGGAAATAAAAATAAAGCTCAAGTAGTTACTGTTTTTCTTCTCCTATAGATGTGCACTAGGACAGGAGTCACACATGACTACCCTTTCTGCAAGTCTTAGATCTGTAACAGCCCCCTCCAGTATAGTCTTACTCATAAACCCAGTTAGTGCTACTGGTATCCATTTGGCTTTTACATAACCAGATGTTTCTAACTAAGACAGAACTGTGTTAACCAGAGTAGATCTCAGATATCACCTCTGCTTTTGTTGGCCTGCTGGATGTTAAGGTCATTCCTGCTTTGTTCTGCTTTACTTCTCAAGTAGTAAATCCAACTAGGTTTTGCTCCTAAGCATTAACATTTGTTCCAGTCCCCGTGGGACTATGCCCATAGATCAAAGACTTACCAAGAGGAAAGCCAGAGCAAACTAATGCTCCTTATAGCAAAATTTCTAGTCATATACAAGGAGCTGTCATACTCTTCTACTGAACTTCAGCTTTGACCAGATAGTGAAACCAACTGTTTGGGAGGAAAGGCAAGACTTCGCTCTAACTGTACATTTCCATGAGTACAAAAATAATATCAATTTACACTCACACAATCAAAAAATACCCCAACAAAATTCAGTTAATTAAAAAAAAAGAAAAAAGATATGAGTAAGCAACTATGTGTAGTCAGTATTAAGCAATACAATTTAACTTCTTTTGAGTTGGAGTTTCCTTTTCCTCCCCTCTGGCAGATACAAAGAATTCCAGCCTAGCAGGGAGTCTAAGTATGCAGATATGTATCTCACCAAATGCCACTACACCTATTGTTTCAGAAGACTGAAATACTTTTGTATAAAAAAGAAGTGGCATTCAGCTGATAACAGCTAGGGATTGGGGAGGGATTTAAAAGAGTAGCAAAAGCTGAGAGAGGAAGCAAGGAACTAATGAGACCAGAAAGCTGAAATTTGTACCTTGAATTTAAGTGTAATTTTCCCCATTACCTGATTGAGCATAGAATTAAACTCTGTGAGATTTAAACAAGTTAGGCAAATATTTATGTGCCTTGCTGAAAAAGGACCATTTGCTAAATGTTTTATTGAATCAATGTCCTGTTACCTTCAATGAAAATCTAACCACAGTCAACTACAAATGACAATCCTGCGTTTTGTTTATTTATTTATTTCCAAAGGTCATGCATTTGTATCCTGAACATTTCTTGTATCCCATTTATTATACTATTTCAGGGTTGGTTAATCTTTACGATATTGAATTATGTAAGTTTCTAAAGCACAATTTCCCTGTTTCCTTTTTTTTTAAGTAGAAAATTACTACACCTTTAAAAGGTTATGAAAATTAATTGAACCCATATTTACTCACATCTGTGACATTAGAAACTGTTACAAAAAAAAAAAAAAGAGAAAAGAAGAAGCCATCCAGGTGTATTTGTATTGTAGAAACTTAGCATTCAGTTTTATGGGTTTAAAACTTGATTTTTTTTTCTCCTGTAGTTAAAAAAATACATATAGACAAATGCAGATACTGATATCTTTGAATTATATCTGTAGGCCACAGTAATGTGAACAAGTTCAAAATGCAAAAAGAAAATCAAAGAAAATCAAAGAAAATCATAGAATCATAGAATGGTTTGGGTTGGAAGGGACTGCAAAGACAATCTAGTTCCAACCCCTGCCACATGCAGGGACACCACCCACTAGACCGGGTTGCTCCAAGTGCAGTTCAACCTGCCCTTGAATACTTCCAGGGATGGGGCATCCACAAATTCTCTATTCCGGTGTCTCACCACACTCATAGTGAAGAATTTGTTTCTAATATCTAATATAAATCTTTCCTCTGTCAGCTTAAGCTTGTCCTGTCACTGCATGTCCTTGCAGAAAGTCCCTCTCCAGCTTCCCTGTAGACCCCTCCTTAGGCATTGGAAGACTACCATGAGGTGTCCCCTGAGCTTTCTCTTCTCTAGGCTGAACAAGCCCACTCAGCCTATCTTCAAAGAAGAGGTGCACCAGACCTTCCATCATCTTTATAGCCCTCCTTTGCACTTGCTCAAGCAGAACCCCCTGTGTTGGGGGCCCCACAGCTGAACACAGTACTCCAGGTGGGATGTCATGAGAGTGGAGTAGAGGGGAACAATTCCCTCTACCAGCTGGGCACACTTCTTTTGATGCAGCCTAGTATACGGTTGGCTTTCTGGGCTCCAAGCGTATGCTGCTGGGTCATGTTGAGCTTTTTATCAGCCAGCACTCCCAAGTCCTTTTCCTTAGGGCTGCTCTCAATCCTGTTTCTGCCCAACCTCTAGTTGTGCTTGGGGTTGTCACTTCTTGAGCCTATCCAGGTTCCTCTAGGTGGCATCCTTTCACTGCAGCTTGTCAATTGCGCCACAGAGCTTGACGCTGTTGGCAAACCTGCTGAGGAGGCACTCAATCCCACTGTTGGTGTCACCAACAAGGATGTTGAACAGGATCGGTCCCAGCACTAGTCTCTAAGGAACACCACTCATCACTGATATCCACCTGTACACAGAGCTGTTGATCACAGTACTTTGAGTGTGACCATCCAGCCAATTCCTTATCCACCAAGTGGTCCATCTGCCACATCCATGCCTCTTCAGTTTAGAAACAAGGATGTTTTTTGCTACAGTGTCAAATGCCTTGAATGAATGCAGGTATTTCCAATTACTTTGCCATAGGAGTGCCAGGTACTGTGAATGAGACTGAAACCTCCTTGTTCCTGAAGAAGTATCATAAAATGTAATAAGAGATACCATATTCTCTGGTGAGAGTCTTTCTTAAGCACATATATTTGGCTTTGTCAGATCTCAGATTAGAGAAGAAAGCCAGATCAACACAATGCTTGCCCAGGGTCAAATCATGGTTAGATATAGGAAGTGAAAGCAAGGTATACATATCACACTTTTGTACACCAGATTCACTATACATACTCTCTTTCATTGCAATACTGCCTGAAGGTATCACAGCCAAATCTAAATTATTTTTCTCCTAAGTTTTGTAAAAACCCTTGTGATCAATCAGGATGAAAAACTTTATGTAATTGTAAAGCAGATTGTTTCTTATTTCATTTTTTTCCAATAATAAAGATCGGTTGCTAGTCAAAGCTCTTAAGTCAAAGCTGAGACCAGAAAGTAGGATTTATTGTCTCACCACTTATGAAAACAAGCTTGAGTGCATACAGAAACCTAAACACTACATTTTCCTACAGAATAAGCAACTGATTTTCAGTATAGCAGTACTAACCCTCAAAAGAAACTTTTCGTAAAATCTAGGAATCTATTTCCTTAAAGTTTTTTGTTTCATTCTGACTGGAATAAGTTAAGATTTAATACCAAACAACACCATTAAACCTCATGTTTTCCTTACTTCCTGAATTTTAGATCTTTCCATAATCAGACAATCTTTTTGTTCTGATGGACATAGCATGTGCTCTATTTTTGTAAGGTATTTTATAATCTTTGTCGCTGAGCAATAAAGTGCTTTATTTATCCTTAACAATAAACACGATTTTTCTGGTTTGTGTTCATATTCATATTGAGATTGATAGAGGCTTTGCTAATTTATTGTGCATAGCATTATGGAACATAAAATTCGTAATTTAATATAAGTATTTGGTATAGGTGCTATTATGTTAGAAGAGAGTTGTAAATGTCTCCAACATTTGTTAAGTTTTATGACTAATCCTCATTCTAAGTGGTCCCGCTGGACAGAGGCGGTGGGTTTCTTCCATACATATCCTCTTTTTAGGCCTAAACACCCCCTTTCTGATGAGACCCATTTAAGAAGAATAAAATTTGCAGGAGTGCTTCATCGCTTTGGGCAATGCTTACTTTGCAGTCACTGCAATCTATGGTAGGCAAACTCAAACCAGCCCTGTAAATAACTACCTTGTGCCCTGTTAACTGCATAGCAAAAATACAATGGCTTCTGTGCTCGGCTGTGTCTCCGACCTACCAGGCCAAGCCGCCCTGCAGTGGTCAAGCCATGTGATGCTGCAGCTGGTTCCTAAGACAGCCCCTGGAATAAGATAGCACAGCTATATAACATCTACAAAAAATCACATCCTAAACCTGTGTGGCTGCAGTGGTCAGAGGTTTGACACACTGAAACCAGTCTTATTCTAGGACAGTAGTAGCCCAAGTTTTATACCAAATGGGTGATGTAGCAGCTGAGAGCTACTTAAATATTCCCTTTCTGACATCACCAAAATGCAGGAACTCCCAACTGCTTGATTAGTATTTGTCTAGTCCCATGATCATATATTCGGGGGAAACTCTGATCCACATGCTCACGATTCCTGGAAGAGCTTGCACCTTCACTTTATCACTCTGTTTGCTGATATGAAACTAAGCATGCCAATGGCATCAAAGTAAGACTTTGGAGAATATATGTATAACTTGCCAGTGCCAAGTTAACAGCTACTACCACCTGCATATGCCATCACTCAGCTTTCAAGGGAAAGGCTGCATGTGCCACAGCTATACATACACTGCCTTCTCTCACTTTGATCTGTGAAATACCTGCTTTGACTCTTGTTTGACAAAGTCCTTTGAGCTTAAGTGTTCTCATTGTCCAGGTATGCCAGGGAACAATGGTTTGCATTTCCACACTTTGAAAGTGCCACCTGCTGAAATGACAATTTCTGTGATTCCTGTTTAAATTAAGAGATTGGGACTTGTGAATCAGTGATAGTCTTCCTACCCAATGGCAAAAAGCTTCAGATGATATTGTATTCAGCAAGATTATAGCCACTGTTTGAGGCAGCTTACAAGTTTAGATAGAAGGAAACCCACCTAGAGGCACCATCATTGTTGTCACACTGAACAGATAAGGCAGGTATCCAGAACCACAGTTTCAAGGTGAATTGGCACCAGTAGTTCATGGCTTATCATACAGCGATTTCTGTGGTTTTACATAAGAAGGGAAAAGAAATACATCCAGGAGAAAGAGGCCAGGGAAACCTGAACTAACACTGTTTCATTTTACTTCACTTAGGCAATTGCAAAAATTCATTTCTAAGTGCATTATATCTTTAACTCTTACTGATTTTAATAGAAGGACAAAGGCACTGACCTCCATATATGAACTGGTCTGATCAAACTTTCCTTAGCAATACTCAAAAGCTGTCTAGAGTTGGTCTTGGGCAACCTGCTGTAGATGAACCTGTTTTGAGCAGGGAGATTGGACAAGATGACCTTTAGTGTCCTCTCCAGCCTCTACTATTCTGTGATTTGAAATCTTAGGGTACTGACGGATTTCAGAAACAAAACTTTATTTACTGGGTTTCATGAGGAATCTAAAATACAATATTATAAGATTTTCTTTATCTATGCAACCTGTTAGTGAGGTGACTTACAGTGTTCATAGGAATCTCCTTCTCCTTATCACCTTACAGTTTATAAAGATTGACCATATATGGTACTCTTTTACTACAGAATTCTGAGAGTCATATTCTTGTTTTCATCTTAACTTTACTTAGACTTAAAAACAGAATTTAGTCTTGGGAGAAGAAAAACAATGATATATAACCATTTTCTGTTGAAGTGTGTGTTCTGTAGGATAACCACAGAGGGAATTTAATCTCTTGAAGTTTAACTTTCTAAAGCCTATTGCGAGTACAACATGGATAAGAGACTTGTCATTTTATTAATGAAGAGTGACCAGTTGTCACCCCCACATGGGAAAAAAAGGATTGTGACACATTAGCAATGAAGGACCATGAGACAAACCAAATGTAAATACCGATGGTTTAAAGAGATAATTAAAGCTCTTGAGACTGCAATTATGACAAGGCAGCATGACAAGGCACATGTATGTCGACAGAATATATTTATATTGACAGAAGCTGTCCGAGAAATCCTTTTTGTACAATATATCTGTCTGTCACATCTTTGGACTGCACATGCATTTATTGACTGTGTGTTAGTGTAGATCTTGAAATTTGTCCCTTTGCCTTATTACTCAATGACACTTTGTTAAATATATCCCACTTTCAAACATCAGGCTTCCTGAAGTTATTTTTCCACAAGTTTGAATTCAAGTGTGTACATTACAAGGTAATATTTATGTTACATTGCATACACCATACACATTATGTTGCTGTCACTTACAGATTCCTAGTTAATATGAGTGAACATGTACACACATTATGGATATTTGGACACTGTTTGTCCTAAGAATATAGCAGATTGTCAAAATCAGATATGAACTTTGAACATCTGATTTTGTAAGGAATTTACAAATACACAAGTCAAAGTAAAATATAAGTCGTTCTAGCTGAAAAACTTAGCACCTGCACCTTTCCTCTCCTTGTCAGGACAGATTTGATTTCTTTCTCTGGTTCAAGCCTCCTGGTCTACCCAAGCAAAGACCCAAAATAGCAGCAGGTAAGTATGACAGAGAAAGGGACTCCATCTCTCCAGTACAAGGTCAGAGACAGTGGCATCTGGATGCTGTTTGAGGATATCTGTTATAGACAGATAGAAAGAATCTGAAAAACAGAAAGAACCTGAAAACCAAAACTACTCCCAAGTTCTTCTCCTTTGCTTTTGGTAGACAAACAGACTGACTATATTTTCTCACAGGAAAAAAAAAAACACAACCAACCACCCAACTAAAGCCATGTCAAAGCATATTGATATATGAAAAGAACTAGATTGACAAAATTAAATCTTATATACATAAAAGAAAGATTATATTCAACAACTGTATACAGAGATCTATTTATCTACATTTTGCACATTGAAGAAATAAGGACAAAGTATTGCCTACATAGGATGCCAGTAAATAAATGCTTCAAACTGCTCAATAACATTCTCTAAGTAATAAACACAGAAATGGATTCAATATAATTTCAATAATTTCTTTAGCTGGAATCCAGTATTTTATTTTTGATTAGTTTTATTACTTTTAGCCTTTATTTCCTTACACCAGTGAGAAATACACACCCTGTTTTATCCACTGAAACAAAACAAGAAAAACCCTATCTTCCATTGAAACTCTGGCATTCCAATTGTATAAAAAAAAAAAAAGAAAATCAAATCAGATCTATAACTGAGTTTATACTGAGTTTGACTCAACTTTATAACTCAGTTGCCAGGAATAAAAAAAAAGAAGAATGTCTCCTCAAGATATGTGTAAGCATTTACTTTTATATAACTCATAATTTCTAGAAATCAGGTGACCAAATTAAGAAGAAATTAATCTTTCATTTAGTGATTAATGCATTTTGAACACTCATGGCTTGATAAAAGAGAGCTAAAAAATGTGACTCAGAAGAAAACAGCAGACAGAAGGACAAGCATAGGTTATTTTTTCTTTGTTTTAAAGAAAACTTCTTTTTTTTAGGTGGCCTGGCTCATTGATTTTGAAAGGTCAGTGGTAGAAGCAAAGAGATTTTATGATAAATGTGCAGGTTTGCTACAAATGACTAATTTCCTGCAATTCCTGATTGTATTAGCTCCTTGGTTACTGGCATTTGGGTGGCCATATTGGGAAGAATCTTCTGCTGTTCCTCATTGAATTATGGTTGTAGAAATCCTCTGCCTAACATCGCTGACACAAGATGCAGAGAAAGGGTCAATAAAATTTGTTTGTTTGTTTGTTTTCTAAAGACAGAAGTTGCAGATTTAATCGTGCTTGTAACTGTGCAAGTAATCAATCCGTCTGAGAGTGAGATAAATGTGGAGGGAGAGTTTTGCTTGGCTCTTGAAATTCACAGCCAAAATCACAATTCCTAAAAATATTTCTTTTCTAAACATATAACAAGAGAGTACAAAAAGGAGGATATGAGAAGAGCAGGAGAGAGAACCTTGGCAAATGTATGAATGCACAAGTGCAAGGAAAGACAGGGAATCTGTGCTAAATGTAGACAGAAGAATGTAAAGGAGGTCCAAGCAACAATGTGAACCTGGAGGACAGAAGGTAGAGGGAAAAATAAAGCACACTACCCAGCTGCTTTGCATTGCTCTGCCAATGTAAAGCATCTGTAAAAGCGGTTTAACTGGCCAATTCACTCTGGCTCCCTCACAGTGCACCAGATTGACCTAAGACTGCTAAGGTACATGCTCAAATATGTCTATAAATAATGAAGTTATTAACACAGAGAAAAGACACAAAAAATACTTAAGTAAGTTTGGCATTTGTTTTTCAAATCACTATAAGATGGCAAAGGGCAAATTTTTGTTAGTTTCCTGTGGAGACCTCATTCATAAGAAAAAAAAATGACTGGAAAATTATACAAAACCCTGAACTCTCTCCTGTAGTGATATAAACAGCAAATAATACATGACAAGCATATTCTGTGAAGCCCAGAAGTGCAGGTGAGGAATGGTTTTCTAGAACACAGCATTATAGGGTAGAGAAATATAATATCTGATTTTAATCCCCTTTTCTTCATCTGTCAACTCCAAAACCTCCTCCTGACATGCAAGAGGCATGGTTCTTACTAAATCCTGCATCTTTGCTTAAAGTTTATATACTGTTGGGAAAAGTCTCTTTCCTCATTGAAATATAGATAGTAATTTCATCACTTAAAAGTGTTCTGAGGTACAGTTTGTACCCGTTCATGTAATTTAATAGTTCTGGAGATGCTACATAAATGCTCCTTCAGTTCACATCCTCCTTGCCTTTGAAGTTCAAGGAAAACAATATAATACAGTTTTGTTCATCACTCGGATTTGAAGAACTATTTTTGCTAAATGCAATAATCAGATCTGTATTAAAGATGTTGTATCAAAGATGTATTCCCAAAGTCAAAGTCATCCAAGACTTTATATATGTCTATATAAAATTTATGTATGTCTATATAAAAACGGACTTGCAAATTAAAGATGCCTTAACCCCTGCTTTCAGGCATGGAAATCAGCAGCAAGAGGCACATGGTGGCAAAGCATGATGCCCATTATCCTTGCTCAAAGAAACAGAAACTCACACACCTTTCCAGTAGCAGCTCTCTGTCTCCAGCTCTCAATCCACAGCAAAGTTATCTGCCTGCTAAATTGATGGTAATCACTAACTCATCTTGCTAGCATTAAGCATCTCACTAACAAGCAGACACAGTGAGTTGAAGCCTTCAAAGAGAACTACTAGTATGGTTTTCTAGATTCATTGATTCCTCTTCATTCAGGAGCATATAACCAGATAACTACTTGAGGTTAAAATAAAAACTTTAGCTATTGAGTTGTACATTTAAGTATGTTGGTACTGGAACTTGACTAGATTTGTTTTGTAAATTTGCCAGCTCTTATGCATTTTGTTTGGATTGCTACAGACTCCAAATGGAATATTATCTGATATTATCTGTTGCAGAAACTCTCAGCTTTTCAGGCCATTGCACTGTAAGGAATTAGGAAGAGAACATGTATTAATGAATCAATTTCCAATATTGACATGATTTTCCTTAAAAAAATTATGTCCACATTTTGCAGTTCTCTGGGAAATCTGACCTAAATAAAATCTTACAGTAGACAACGCATTAAAAGTCTGTTCTACAATTCTCTTTAAAAATTTTTTCTAATCATAAAATACTTGTATTTTAAAAATACAAAAATGTTTTCTCCAAAAATTATTATTTTTTAGAAATATTTTACTTCTTGATAAAACAAAGGATTCTGAAATATTTTTATAAATTAAGAATACTTAAACATCTTTGTTTATTTTTAATACCATATCTTATAAAAGAAAAATCTCTTAAGTCTTCCTGCTATCTAAAAACTCTGAAGTGATCCATTGGAATGGTTGATGTCTGCCTACCTAAACTGAAATTCAAATTTAAAATTTCAGTTTAAGTCAGGAACTGCATTTTACTTCCATTCACAATTACAAGCTGTATCTGGTAAAGTCTAAAAAATGTTGAAATAAAACTTAACAGATAGATTGCATTTGGTATTCTACATTTTTTTTCCCTTCTCCCTCATTTCCTTTGCAAATATTTTTATAACCTTAAAAACCGCCAACATTTTTTGCAAACTCAAACAGATATCTGAAAACCTAGGACCATTTTTTCTGCCACAGGCCTCTTCACCATGGTTCTAGTATTGATGTTCTAATTGTTTATTTGTATAGAAGGAGATTTTTTTAATTATTGGCCAATATATTATGTAAATAAAATATAAACCGAGGTACTTGCATAAAATAAATGTATGCAACATATCTCAGTTTTGAAAAGTATCATTGGAAATTATTGGAAGCACCATCAGATGTTTTCAGATCTCTCTCACAACATCTGTCCCTGGAAACATTTACACTACAGTCTGGAAAACAAAAAATACAGATTGGGTCAACAACAGACAATCTGGATGAACAACATGTTTGTTTTTATTGTTTGACTGGTCATTTGCAAAGGTGCTTGTGAAATATCTTCATGCATTCAAGTAAAATGAAAATACAGCAAGAGTATACATAGCCAGATCACTAGATCCAGTTCCAAGAAAAACATTTTAGCAGGTTCAACAGTCCTTCTAAGACAGGAACAAATTTCAGTATTTACAAGTTGCCCCTATACAGTGTGAAGTACTTCTCAGAGGTTCTAGTGTTTTAACTCTAAATATGCTATAAATCTAAACAATGCTTTCTTATGGCTGAAGTTGCTTTCAGTCCTTACATGCATGAGCAAGATTTGAGGGCGATCTGAATACTGAATATCATGGATTTTAAACAGCTCTTTTAAAAGAATCTCATTATCTTTACAACCAGTAATGTATAAAAGGGGTTGATATGCTCAACGTATTGTGGCCAAGATGAAAATTAGCATTTCAAATGGCTGCAGCTATTGTACTCTTAAGTATGCCTGTTTAACCCATCATTCAAGCAAAGGAAATAAAACAGATGAAGGGCTTCAGCAATTTTTTCATCAGGGTGGGTTCCAAAGATGGTGCCTGCTGTAACTAAGATCTGGATGTCCCTTTAGCCAGTGTAGCAACTGTGCTTTGGGAAGCCACAATGCCATCGTCAGCTGTGGATATGAGATAAGGACGCTGGCTAAGAACAGTTCTAGGACAAGCACAAATGAGATTACTTTAAGAAGACCCTAGGTGTGCCAAAACCTAGGCTGACTTTTTGTCTTGAGCTGTCACAGCTGGGAAGGCTTAAGCATGTGCATCACATAGTTTTAAAAGGAGGTTGCAGAGCAAGATTTTCAAGGACAAAGTGTCAGTGAAATGACACAAGGGTTGGACCTGCAGAAATAGCCCAAAGACCTAAACCTATTAAAAAACTGGCACATTACAAATTTGCACTCTGTTCAGCAATTTGGCAGAATCCATTTATAACAGATTTCATGTTGAGGATTGAGTCCAAAAACGACTCCTCCCCTAATTATGAACTGAATCCACCTCCCTCCCCCCATTTTGTTTTTTTAAAGAAAATTAAATGTAATAAACCAATGTGAAATAAAATAAAAACTCTTTGTTTTGACTTGCAAAGAAACATGAAAGAAAATGAAGGGCAGGGATGTGAGTCTTCACGTCAGGATACGCTACCAACTGGAAAATTTGGAGAGAAGCAGGAACATGAGATTTGTGGCACTAAGTTGGTGGAATCTGAGTGTGTCATAAAGGTTAAGCGCAGTCTCCGAAGGGGAGCTAGGCAACCCATGCAAGAGTAGCCCTGTTGGTTGATGGCCAGCTAGCGCTGGCATTAGTGCTGTGGCAGATGCTCATTTAAACTTTCACCCTAAAACTTGATGGAAGAAAAGTTACAGCAGGAGGTGGGGAAGATGGGAAAAGCAAAATGGGAAAAACATAGTAGAAGGACTAGTGAAATAAACTGGTTGCTGTACAAATGCATTTGAATTGTCAATGTGTAGCTAATGGCTCTTCGTCCCAACTGTCCCTTTGGCTGCCACCATTTTTATCTTTGGGTCATTACAGCATTATACATCTGACAGTTACCAACTTTCCCTGTAGTTCTTTCATAGCAAATTGAATTACAGTTTTGCAACTATGTTCATACTTTAACTGAATTGTTATTCTATTACACTGGAAAGTGGAAAAATGTATTTGATAGGGTTCACCCCCTGTCACTTCATCCTGAAAATAGTTTACCTGGAAAAGGTCTATGCAGAGTCCAGTTATGAATCTGAGTTTCTATGTCAGATAGTTCTTGACTGCCATACCAAAGTGAATCTAATTTTATGCATACCTGTGCCATTATAGTTTGATGTGAGATTTGAAACTAAATGCACTGACTTTGGAGGGTTCCTTAATGCAGATAAATTGCAGCAGCAGCTTAGGTGGAGCTGTAAAAATATGACCCAATGATTATCACATTTTTTGAGAGCCACTGCATAGTGGGAACTCTAGTTCAGGACTTTTCAGGCATTTTCCATTAAAATTTCCTGTCTATATTCTCCCACATAAAATTATGTTTTAACTTGTGTGAGACTTTTGTCCTCAAAAATATGTTCTTTATGTTTATTTCATTTTGTCATTTATTTCATACTGAATGCCAGGTGTGGAACCTGAAACCTATCGAGAAAAGGGGGTTGGAGGCACTGTAAGATTGGAGACCTTAGGGAACCAACATAATATTCTCATATAGAAAGATATACTGGAACACATGTAATTATGTAGAACATACAACCATACTATCATAATACAGTGGTATTGGATCATAGCTATTAGTTGTAAAACATTGCATATAAATAAGCACATATATTGATAAACATATATAACTAAAGTAAAAATATATCCCAAAAGAAACATTCTGTGCTTACTACTCAAACAGAACTCCATTGGCTGGATTTTCAAAAAACATTACTTGTGCTGACCTTTTTTAAGATCTAATGTACAACATGTCAATGCATCATTTTTATTGAATTGGAAACTACTACTACATGTGGTAGCCTACTACTAGCCTCTCCAAATTTTCTGTTAGTTTGGACACAGCAGTGACTCACAGAGTTCCTACCTTCCCCTTCATTTTTACTTGATACCAATAGAAATATTTGAGGCCTGAATTATAGGTTTGAACAACCACACTGCTTATACAAGATTTTTATTTATTCCAGGCCGTTTCAGTGGTCCAGTTAACTGTGAAGCATCACAAATATTTGTGCCAGGAAAACTAAGTGGGAAGTGGGAAAACTAAGTGGGAAAAACTAAGTGAGAAAACTAAGTCTAGAAGGAGGTGTAGGAGAGCTGTAGGAAGAGGATCAAGATTCACTGACATCAGCAGTAACTGTTGCTGAGGAAAAGGCAGATGGAGACAGATGTTAGACCTTTTGTTCAGCATCCATCCCGCGGTGAGGCTGCAGGCAGAAAAACTCTGATATTTCTTAGCTGCTGTAGGAAGCCTACAATGATGCATAGGGGAGTTAATCAGAATGATCTCCAGCCCCACCAGTGCAATGCTAGTTTTCTGGCATTGTGATGCCAATTAATTATGGATGTTGTTCACTATTGATCATTTCAGTATGAAATTCCCAACTACTTGGCAGTGCACACTGCCGGGTTTAGGTAAGACAGTCACCGTTGTTCCCACTGGTCTACATGACTTTGGATCAACTAATCTAGTTAGTTTGCAGGGTCAAACATCTTAGTGGAACGATAGCTCTGTGATAGTTTCATAATGAAAATGAAAAAGCTGATGATTTCTGAAACCAAGAGGTAACAAGTGCTACTAGTGACTGAGTCAAGTTTGTTGTAATCTTTACTTTGAAGATACACTGGAGTTCTCAGAGGTTAATGACCCACTTGTGGTAGAGCTTTCCTCCAGACTTTAGCTCTGTTTTATTCTTGATAGAACTATTAACTTCTACACTAACCTTTCTACTTGTTACTATTACACACATTCTGCCCACTAAAGCTTTCTATTGATTTTTGCTTGTGAGCTTTTATAAAATGTAGGTTTAAATACATAGGGTTTGTGGTTCTGTTAACATTGGATGGTATACAGACAGACAATGATTAATTTGGAGGTTTTTATTGTAGATATATTTTACAGTCACTTTGGCAACACCATTGTCCTTAGGTTTTGTTGCCTGAATCATTTGCTTTAGTTATGCCAAATATCTTTTTAATTGCTATAGTTTCCAGTTAAGAAAGTAAAATTTACAAGATACGATCAATAGGGTCATCAAAATACATTGAGATACTGGAAATTCTTCCAATCCTTCCAAATTTAGGATCACTGGGACAGAGTACCCCAGAGGACTGCAGATATGACAAAGGATAATGGGTTCAAACTTAAACAGGGAAAGTTTGGGATGGATATAAGGAAGAAATTCTTTACTGTAAGGGTGCTGAGGCACTGGAACGGGCTGCCCAGTGAAGTGCTAAATGCTCCATCCCTAAATGGAGCTAAATGCCCATCTGGTGTTCAAGACCAGGTTGGACAGAGCCCTGGGTGTCATTGTCTAGTTTGAGGCATCCCTGCTCATGACAGGGGAGTTGGAACTAGATGATCCTAAGGTCCTTTCCAACCCAATCTATTCTATGGTTCTATGAGTCTTGCCATCTGGAATCTAGTCATGTGTTAGAAAATCCTACTTCTCCTTTTCATATTATATTCTCCTACATCTTCACTTTGTTTATAAGATTTTCATGCCGAGATCACAAGGACATATGATTCACCTGAGGTGAATGACTTTGAAATAACTTCAGGACCAATCCTAATTTTTAGGGTTTTAAAAATTATTATTACTATTTTATAGGATTTTTTACTTTCTATTTTCAAGATTTAAAAATATAATCTATATAGCTGGCCATCCTCAATTCCCTTCAGTCAATGGCTTATTTCTATTTCATCTCTACTTGAAACACTGAAGCAGTACGCCCATAAATATTTGGTGACTAAAATATTGGTTTTATCCAGCATTTTGTGTCAAAGACGACTTTTCTGATATTGCTGGATTGCTGGTTGTATTTCCTAAATAGAAAATCAAGCACTAATCAGTGTCAATTTGTCATACAAGCAAACAGAAATTTTTTCTCTGCTAGAAAAATAAATCAGAGGGCAAAATGTTTCTGGGATTTTTTTGTGACTATTTTTTAACCTCGCTGTAGGCAGCTAGTGAAAGCAGACTGCAGGTAAAGTATATTAGGCTGGCTGGAACCCTTGTGCTTTGCAAAATTACTTGTAGTTGTTCTCCATGGGGATTTTACATCAAGGCAGCTATTTCAACACCATTGTTTTTACAATGGATGGCAATAAAAGCTTGGATGTTTCCTTGTTTGATTAGGAAAAAACCCTACCTACAACCAGCCCTGGGACCTGAGAATGTTACTACAATGAAGATGCTTGGAAATTAGTTTCCATTTTAAAAATTACTAATAAGAATTCTCTGCATTGTGGATTAAATTTCTATCTGTGCATTCAGGCTTGGCTTCCTTGATTTGATTGCTCTATACATTTCAGAAATCACTGTAGCTTTGAACAAGAATTATTTTCAATAAGACATTATTCATGTCTGCCCAAGAATTAGGCTTTGAGAGATTTGTACTAATATTTTCTATTATGTTGGTCAACAGGGTGGCATTCTGCAAGTTTCACTTTGATATTCAGATTCAAATATTCACAACAAAATATGAATGTCTCATGATTGCAGCTGTGCAAATAGCAAGGGATTACAACTTTGAAGTTGGATTCTGTTCCTACTCTTTTCATTATTCACTTCCCTGTGAACAGTAATGGCAGAAATTTGGGGAACTTGCTTAAATTGATGGACAACAATGCATATTCACATCTGAACTATTTACTATGGTAAATAGGCCCTGTGTAGCAGTGTATGCATAAAAATAGCCCTGCCTTAAGCTCTCAGGACAGATGCCTGCCACTAATATGCATTTAATAATTTGAAATGGGCAAATGGGTGGTTTTACATCAGTGCACTTTTAGACTGCTTAATGAAGCCATAGCTGCATTCAGTACAGAAACAGTAACTATACAAGGACCTCTCTGAATTCTTCAGAAGGAGTATTGCGTGCATTATTCTGTGGTATCAACATAGCAAGAGAAAATTAAATGTAAACATTTCCTGTAAGCAGCAAAAAAGTCTATCATTCAGCAATTAAGGTCATGATCTCTCAGTCAGAAAGAAATAAGAAGTTTTAAAAAATCTGGTGTTTGTGAGCATTGCCAGAATATGAGATGTTGGATATAGAAGGATAATTGAGGAAAAAAGAAAAAGAAAATCATAATGTAGCCTAACTAAATTACCTGAGCCTTATTTATCCTTTTCTGACTAAGTTGTCTCTGTATTCATTCAGTCATTCTGTAATAATAATTGTATCATATTACATATATGGGAAGAAAAGTACTCTATCACTTGAAAAGTACATTCAGAAATAATACTTTTAAGTGTGTAATGCCAGTCTAGAAGCAAGAATTTGTCAATAAATAATATTTGCTGGGCAATTTGCATAGGAAACACCATCTTGAAATCTATGACATTTACAAGCAAAGTATGATTTAACTCTATTAAATCTATTGAATTAATATATTAATAACATGGATAGATATTCCTTCCCTGAACCAGTCTAAGTTAGCTCAAAAATAAGTCCACATTTACATATAGGTTTATGAAAGTGTAACTTTTCAGCAAATTAGAGCAGGGTCTCAAGCAAAGCACAAAACCAGAAGGCCTTAATATGGTGTAATACTTCACAGTGAAATTTCATGCAGCTGAATAAATAAAACCACTATCATAGTGAAGATAGTGATCGATGATTCAGTGAAGCATGTTTCCAAGAACTAAGACAACTCCATACTGCCAGAATAGAAACCAATTTAGCACAAACCAGTGAGTTGAGAAGGGATGGTTTGCTTAAAAAAAACCCAACCTGAACCAACAACCTTCTCTTCTTTGTAAACAATGAAGCAATATAAAATGGAATGTCACAAGTTCTGAAAGCCCAAATTTCAACTGCAGTTCAGGATCAGACAAGGCCAAAATATGATTCTAAACTAAGCAATTTTCTCTGTAGAGAAAGCACTATTTTCTATGAAAAAAAAAAAATAATTGTGTTTAAATTAGAAAATAAAACCACCACGTATATACACATATACCTAAATTCGTATTCTGATATGATTCCACTCATAATCCATTATACACAGGACAACATCTGAGCATATCTCTAACCTGTTCTACTCTACGTATCTGAATGTATCTTTTGAACCCTTTAGCTTTCATGATCCTTTTACAAAGAAAAGACATCATTATATACCACATAAAATATAACTCCATAAACATGGATAGAGGAATGCAGCATTTAAAAATTCAGGTATGATGAATAGGAATAATGATTCTAGATGCTATATGTGTCATGACACTATATATTAGATTATATCCTTTTCAGCTGAAATGTTTTGGTTTTCTAAATTTTGCCCCAAATAAATAGGGAAATTTAATTCTAGTTATATTTGTCAAGTGTTTTCAGCTCAAATTTTTATATTTAACTATTTAAAACACAGAACAATTGAGAACAAGTGAGAGGTGACAACATCAGGGTTTGACCACTACCACTCCAGCTCCTTTTAAGAACTCTGATGCAGTCTGTAAATTCATATGAAGGCTTTTTGTAGGAATAGCAATTAAAAGCCATTCCTGCTTTTAGAAATATACAGGGGAAATAGTTCAGGGGTTGCAAATTGTTCAGGGACGAATTTAGAACCATAATGTCGATAAAAATGTTTCCTTTGGGCCTATTTTACAATCATAGAATCATAGAACAGTTAGAGTTGGAAAGGACCTTAAGATCATCAAGTTCCAACCCCCCTGGGTTGGGCAGGGACACCTCGCTCTAAACCATATCATCCAAGGCCTCATCCAACCCAACCTTGAACACTGCCAGGGATGGAGCATTCACAACCTCCCTGCACAACCTATTCCAGTGCCTCACCACCCTAACAGGAAAGAATTTCCTCCTTATATCCAATCTAAACTTCCCCTGTTTAAGTTTTAACCCATTACCCCTTGTCCTACCACTACAGCCCCTAATGAAGAGTGCATCCGCAGCATCCCTATATGCCCCTTTCAGATACTGGAAGGCTGCTATGAGGTCTCCATGCAGCCTTCTCTTGTCCAGGCTGAACAGCCCCAACTTTCTCAGCCTATCTTCATACAGGAGGTGCTCCAGTCCCCTGATCATTCTCATGGCCCTCCTCTGGACTTGTTCCAACAGATCCATGTCCTTTTTATGTTGAGGACACCAGAACTGCACACAATACTCCAAGTGAGGTCCCACAAGAGCAGAATAAAGGGGCAGGATCACCTCCTTTGACCTGCTGGTCACGCTCCTTTTGATGAAGCCCAGGATACGGTTGGCTTTCTGGGCTGCAAGCACACACTGAAGCCGGCTCATGTTCATTTTCTCATCGACTAGCATGAAAAATTTTTAATGCGGTTCTTTCTTCTTAAGTCAAGTTCTGCAAACACAAACAAAGCCATGAAGTTATAATATACAATGAGCCATTATAAACTAAAAAGACCAAAAAGTAAAATGTGAAACCTCCTATGTGTTTATAACAAAAGATGACAGAATTGGAAAATCTTAATTGAAATGAGAGTTAACATGGATAGGCAAGTTATTTCTGTGTTATTACACTAAATGAGGTACTATAGCAAAAACATTTTGAATGGATCAATTAAAAAAATTTGTAACATATCACAATTTATTATAACCTATTCTAACCTAGAATTTTATTGTCACTTAAGATGCTAAATATCTCATCCTTTTAACATTCTAAATGTAGATTCCTAAATCACTAAAATACCCATTTGATTTCATACTGATAAATAAAATGTTGAACATGGTTTCCAATGTGTTCAGAATGATGGAATGTGAGACACATGGTCCCAGACACCTTGGTCAGAAAGACGTAAATTTGCCACTATTGCTCCAGCCTCCAAACTGCAATGTGTTACTACTGCTCTCAGTACGTGGGCTTTAATGTCACTGCTTCTTTAACTTGCCTTCTGGCAAAAGATCTAATTTCCATGCAAAAAAAACCCTGAACTCCACATCTCAAGAACATACACCATCAGCATTACAGTAGCATGAACTTTGGCTAATCCAAATGGTAAAACAGTCCCAGTGTGTTTGGATTAGAAAGGATCTACCTTGTAGTGGTTTGTATTAAATTATGATGAAGGTCGCAGCCCAATGCCCAAAAGACAAATGCTGATATCATAAAAATGACTATGCTCAGTAACTGGCACCAGTGCTGACAGACTTGCAGAGAGGCCAAAGATTCAATTGACCTAAAGACTAAACAATGTTGGTTTTTTTCTTTGCTGTGGAAATGCTCCCTTTGGATCAGACCTGAGATACAATTATCATGGCAGCAGTTCTCCATGAAACAAAGCGATTCTTTATAAAAATATCTTTAAAACAAGGAAAGCAGAAAAAAATGGATTAAGACATGAATTTGAATAGTTCGGGTTATTTTTGAGGAGGTAAAGTGTGCCTTTATTCATTGCATTCGTTATTCTGAACAATACACACACACACGGACATACATGAATACATTTAAAAGCAAACTGACTGAAAACTAGACCCAATGTATAACTGTATACCTGATTTCTATTCTGAGATTCGAATATGTGCCTGGTAAAGATGATATTGTCTGGATGTTAGCGCATGCAAGACAGGTTCTGTTCTCAGACATACCACCTTAACTCCAGAGAAATCCCACAGATGTCAATGAAATGGTATTGGATTTGCAATGGAGTGAGAACAGAATATTGCCCAGCATATCTTTTTTTATATATATATTTTATTTTAAGCAAAAGGTACCGAAGAAATCTTCCTTTGCTCCCCTGTTATCAATCAATGACCATTGCTTGGTTAATGTATTACAATAAAATATCTCAACGGTGCATTGAGCTGCTTGACTGTAATATATCAGCAGATCAATGGTTTGAAAAAAGAAAATGGTCAAATGCAAGACAACCTTCTCCAATTAGATAATTTCCAAAGATTTCATGCATTGAATTCACAATGCCTTAGAAGAAGCAAGTAAACAGGATTAACTGACTAACTGGAGATATCACAGGACTTTTCAAAGTGTTAGCTTCCCTCTTGTTCCTCCATTGTTAAAACCAAAGATAAATTATACATTAATAATTTAAGAATGCTTGTCTCCAGATCTGAATACTGCAGCTTGGGCTTATCTCTAATGCTAAGAAACTCCTACACGCTGAAAAACCAAGAGAGAAAGTAGCGTTACAGAGAAGCAGAGGTCTGCAAGCCCAAATCCTCAGTGTGGGAAGTTTTCAGCCCTTTTGTAAATCCTGCACAGCACCCGTGCACATGCCAGGCCAGTCTTATGCAACCACTCCTGCACCTGCTGCTCCAGTACCCTTCACCTCAGGCCGTCACCCCAACTGGTCTCATGAGACCTTGTTTGCAAGCCTTGACTGTGCCTTTTTCATTGCAGTTCTCAAAGCTTCTAGCATACATTCCATACATCTTGAAAGCAGAAGTAATTCTTCAAAAGATGGTGTTTATAGGACTGAGTTGGGAGCCAAGAGATTTCATGAAAAAGTGGTATTGCATGCACTCAAGAAAAGGTGAACCAAAAATAAATGGACTTTGGAAGTCTCCTCTGCTGGTAGTCTTCTCTGTCCCTTGTTTCTAATGTCTATGAATACAGAGTTGCCCATGTGAAGTCATTAGGTATTCTGTCTAGCTGGGAAACTAACACAATGAACTACAACTCTTTTTTATTGCTTTTTTAATTTTTATATATATTTTTTTAACACTTAATGTTAGTGGGGCTGCAGAACTCACCTTTCTGGGTTATTTTCAGGGTGCATTCATTTCCAGAAGAATCCTGTGTCACCACTGCAGTGTCAACCTGATGGGAGCCATCTCACTGCAGCATCAGTTCTTTCTGAATACTTTCCTTTTCTCTAAGAACTATCTCAGATCTTTAATCATACTTACACATGGAACTGATGGTATTCACAGAGCAGGCATGTACATATTTCTTTGCATTCAAGCAGACTTCTGAACATGAAAAGCAAGAAGCAGTGTTACTAGATGCGTGATGTCTTCCTTGCAAACAAATGTATACCCTTCTTGTGGGTGAAATTGTGTACATAAAAAAATCCCAAACCTGTTCAAAGCCAGAGCTAAAAGCTTTGCTCTGCAGTGCAGTTCTGCTGCTATGAAGAATTTTTATTCATACATCCCTCTTTTTCATTGACATCATATATTTCTGTAATGGTGCATAATTAAACATTGACAAATCTAAATCAATAAACATCTTCATCGGATGAGGCGGCATCAGCACTTAGAAGTGCTGCCTATAGAGAAGATCTGGGGTCTCAAAGATCAGATTATGTATTTCAAGATATTGGCATTTCTGATTTGTTCTGGTTTGGGAATGCAATAAAGAAAACCTCTCTGTTTTGCTTTTTATTTTTCCCCCCCTCGTTGAGAAATAAGAAGAGTAAATAAATAAATAATTATAAAAAAAATTTGGGCAACATAAACAGTTACAGCAGCTCAGTGCAGTCTTCACAAGTAACATACATTTTTGGAAGATTTCCATGTAACAGAAGTATGAGGTGATGACTTCTCTGCAGATCCAGATTAGTGTCAAAGAACTAACAGAAGTGAAGAGGTGGGCTTTGCTGTATGCTGTGGCTCACCAGATGGAGCTATTCCAGACATCTGCATTTATCTGGCAGTATCGTAGAGTACCTTAAGAAATGTTTCTTGTCAGATACAATGCCCTCTTTTAAGCAAATTGAATGTATCACCAATAAAGTTTGTTCTCCATATTCAAACTTGCCCCTGAAGCACACAAGCATTTTTTTCCTCCTAATGGTTATATATCCAGCAACAACAACATAATCCAAGCACTGCATGTGTAGAAAATTATTGCTCTCTGTAACATGGTATTTCTGTTTCTGCTCAGGACTAGAAATTGCAAACATACAGCAAAAGTAAGCAGAACAAACAAACAAAAAACTTCCCATTACTCAAAACAGTCAACTCAGAAAACATCAAAGACCTGAGGTGATATAAATGAGCATAGGTGTACTATAAGGTCAGAAAAATTGGAAGTTAAATTTGTCTATGCATTTTTAATCAGCCTTTCCTATTTGTTTGTTTTAGGATATGCTCTATTATTGTCACTTACTCTAATGGTAGAACTTAATAATTGAATATTAATAATTTGCATTTTTCAATTCTAAGTAATCTCAAAGGACTTGCAAAATAATTAATTCGTCCTTACATCATACTTGTAAGTAGAACGGAAACACTGTCTTGTGATTCTGTATAGAAGAAAGAAACAGAGATAAAGTTCACACAGAAAGTTAATGCCAGAACTGGAACTGGGTCTTAATTCTCAAATTCCGCTTACTGAAACTCAAACTATGGCTGTATTGAATTAGTGCAATAGTGACAGAATTATATGTGTTAAATCTTATATGATCCAGAAGTGCATGAAAGAAGTTTATAGTACACTGCTTGTTATACAATGCAGCATATCTCACAAGAGTGTTAAGAAAAATCATGTTACCCTTCAGTATTTTGTAAACATCATGTAATTCCATAATGGCTCCTGAAGGCTTCAAAGCTTTAGTCACATCAAAATCAAAGTGAAGTAAGGATGTCCTCAAAGTCATATATAGTCTTAACTAACTTGTGAACTACCAACAGATTACTCGGTTGCCTCAAGCAAGCAAGATAAGCTTGTTAATATATGTTAAAAAATCATAAGGTCTCAAGCGAGTGATTACCTCCCATGGGCAGCAAGTAAAACATTAACCATGACAGTTCTGGCCTTCTAAAGCTTGGACTTCTAACTTTAATTCTGATATTTAAATAAGGATCCTAATATTTAAAAAAGGGTGGGGTTTTGTTGGATTTTTGTTTGTTTGTTTTCTTTTTGTTTGGTTGGTTGATTTTGTTTTAAGGGAAAATACCTACAAAAGGACCAGGGCTATCTTACAAGAGATTATTTTAGCTGTACAAGATAGGGGCCACTTAGTTTTCCATTATTTCAGGAACATGAGGGATGAGAAAAGTTACCTAGACCATCAGCTGTGCAAAGCACACAGTGAACAATGCAAGGCATGGAGTGAGTGAGGCAGGATCCATCCCCCCAGCTCACAAGGGCATTGTGCACTTCTGCAAAAATCAACGTAATCAAAATTGTGGTGTCACAAGGACACTCATCAACACTACAGAGGTGCAGTGGCATTTGCTGTAACATGTTGCTGTGACAAAAACATTAACACCTGTGATGTTTCCACTCAAGGTAGTGAGTCAAAGTGTGCCCTACTGGACAAGCTATAGGAACTGGCAGCTCCAAACATTATGTCTACTTCACATCACAGTCACAGGATTAAAAACAAAACCGAAGCAACAAGAAAAGCCCCAAATGATTTTATTTTTTGCAACATTACAAGATAGCTAGGCCAAGTTCTCTATTTAACCAATGTGCTCTACCACTTCTGACAGTTAATGAGAAATAAGATTATTGTAGCCTTTGACAGAAAATATTGTTAAAGTGATGTTGTCTTAAGAGTCTTTTGTGAAATTGTAAATACTTTTAACATTTGTTTGAATGGAAAATATAGCTTGTCAATCTATATTGACTCAGTGTAAAGAAAAGCCCAATATATTAAGCTTAGATCCTTCAGGCATTTATTTTCTGTAATGATTAACTTTACAATATAATTTTATGCTTTTGCAAATCAATCACATTAATCATAAGAACTCAAAATTAATGTTTACACTGCATTTGTCTTCCGATTTAACACTTTTGGGCAGTGCTTGACTGAGCTAAATACAGTAATGGTAAAAACATATGCTGCTGCTAAGTTAAGACTATAAGTTTACTAATACGGACAGAGTTACTGCAACTTTTAATTCACGTTCTTCAGGGGACGAAAACCCATGCCACTGAATAAGATGCTTAACTTTTCTGAAATAGGGTAACTAGTAAGAAGCACTCTATGGTTATGCATCATGGAGGTAAATCCATGGCATCATCTATACATTTTATAACCTACACAGGAACGTTATTAGTCTCCAGAGCACTCCCTCATGGACCATGTGTAAAATGGACCAGGAAAAAGTGAGATAACTTCCTTGGGGCCTTTAGAACTCAGAGAGAAGAATTTAACACTGTTTCTGTGTGGATGTGATTTTCTTGTGCTAAGTCTTCCTTTCTGGAACTCAGTCTATATATGGACAGAGAAGGTGGTAACCCCAAATCTGCATGTCATTGTGGTTTAGACTTTAATCCCTAAGCTAAAGGATGAAAGTACAAAGGGTACAACACTATTCTGCCTCTGTAGTTTATTTCTATAAGGCACATATTAGCACACTATAACTGTTAGAGGATAAACTTTCAAATGAATGCAAAAAAATAGACAAGATAACAGAAACAATATATATGACTTTCCATATGAGGAGAATCATATATAAGAAACCGGAAAGAAAAAATGAGGGTATCATAAAATTCAATAGTTTAAAAAAGATCAAAAAATCCTATACATTATTCCATAGCTGTGAACTTGGTAGTCAAGTTTTGATGCTACCTACTTGGCATGCTACCACTACTTATAAAATCCTAAATAGGAAGATAATCAAATTCAAAAAGTTTTCCTTGCTGACATTGAAACATACTTGTGAGACAAAGACAGGTTTAATAATCTTCTGCCAAAAAATCAGACCAGTTTGCAGGATCATAGCAGAACTTAGGTTTTGAAATCTTTCTATCAGTTGATTTCTAACTGGACACTGATTGGTTTACTGCCAGCAAACCTCTCTGATTCCTCAGAAATGTAGCCAGCTCCTAAAATCAAATATCCCAGGTTCCCAGCCCCCAGCCCAGCTACACTGAACTGTTATTTTGCTTTGTGCAGTTTGAATGTAAGATATAAGAAAGTGCAAATCATCTCATAGACAGAATTGCTATTTTCCTCTCAGCTCTATAGGTAAGAATGATGACGTTTACAAAGCCATATAAACAGTCACGGTTGATGCAAGGCTTCCAGCTGCATGAATTGATCAAGGGGATGAAAGGGGACCAGCGCATGGTCTCTGCCTGCTGTGGCTTCTGTCCTGTGTGGGGTGGTGCTCAGCCCCACTCATTCAGTGCTGTAACTCCACATACTCTACTTACCCTTTCCATTCCATGGAAACTCCTAATAAGGCCTTTAACCCTGCAAGGGGGCTTGGGTGTGTGTTGTTTAGAATATTTGAAGTTTATTCTCAGGAGAAATTAATGCTATTGGTCACAAAATCACTGGCTGTAATTTATTTGCATGCATTATTTGTCCAACACTTGTGCCCTGCCAACAATTCATTAAAAAAAATCATGACACATTTGAAAAGATGAAGGGCTACTTTTGCTAAGTAGCTGTTTATTAATTTCGTCTGAGTTGGTCCTTGTTGAATAAGGTCCAAAAATTAAACGAACCTGCTCCACATGACATCCCCTAATTACTCTCACATGGGACATACTAATGCTTTACCCAGTTCTCCTGCTGCTGCATAGATATGGGGCCATACTCTGAGCTAAGCATGTTTATGAATGTCTTCTTGATGATGACACTGGTTTAAACTGTAATGGAAAACCAGTTTGTGCTCAATTTTGTTTGCAAATGAGCAACCCCCCCAAAAGTAATTGGGAAAATACAACACAAAAGAAAACAAACCCACAACAAACTACAAAACAAAAAAACAAAATCCTACAAACAACCCAACCAAAAAGAAAACCCCCAAACAACCTACTCATGAGAACGGAACCAACTCAATGCTAGTCAGATGGCTGGGGAAGAGGCTGCCCAATGCAGTAGTTTTGTTTCCGGAGAGGCTAGATCTTCAAAGCAGTGTCTAGTCATGTCAGTCCTTATGTAAAGAACTTTATACTGCCAACATTCCCTTACTTCAGCAAATTACAGGAATCTATATCTTTCAAATAGATAGTGAGATAAGACATACTTTTTTAATCCCCAATGTAGGAAGACTTTAATCAATAAAACCTCCAGTTTTGATCTACAGCCAACCAGCCTATACATCAGAGTACATATTGCCTGCAAAACAAGCCATGATCAGGCTGTTTGAGGGTCAGTCTTACTGCTTAACTTACCAAAATTTTAGGATTGCTTTAATGATAAATTCAATAGCTGTAACAACCTGCTCTCAAGGCTCAACAGCAACTTTCCCAGTACTTCTGAACAAGAAGAAAATACATGCAGGGGGTTTTGTTTGTTCATTTTACTGTGTAAAATATTTTAATTCAGATTTTCTTAGCAACTAAAAAAACTTACATGGATACCCATAGGAAGTGTGCTAGTATGCAGTGCACTATTTTTAATCGCTATTTCAGAGAACAATACACAGCCACTTTCCCACCCCTACTTTCTAGTTGTTGAAAAAGAAACACATGCTAACCATACTTCAGATGAAGTGTCAATGGAGGGTAAAAAAAGGAATTAACCAGATTTTGCATCCCAAAATGAATTCTTGGCGCTAGATATTCTTGATATGCAACAAGATATTCTTGATAGGGAGCAAGACCTTGGTGGAGTATGACACAATTTCTGAAATACACACATACACTAATTCAGCTCAGAAACAAAGTTCACATGACTAGCAATAAGGTATGAGACAGTAAGATGGTAGTGAATTCTCGTATCACCTGTAGTGTCTATATCAGGACTTGCAGTAAAGGTCTCTAGCCTATAGTGAAATTACTGTGATGGCAAAATGTCAACTGAGACTTGATGGTTTGTGATAGTGAGACAGATCAGGTTGTCATCAAATTATTTCATGAGGGTTTTCAAATAATCTGTGAAAACTAACATGTAGATATACAAAATAATTAGCTATGTTGCCGTAAACTTCTGCCCCATAGCAGTGCCTACATTGAGAAAGCTGAAAAAAATGATACTTCATGTTCTATGTATCCAGGCATATACATACACATCAGGAAAGTAGTACCAGAGCTTACACATTTTAATTGTGCATAACATTATTAAACCAATGTTCTTCAAATTTGTCTTCATATGTAGGTCTCAGCATGCCTTGCACAACAAAATTTGAAGAAAATGTTCTCAATAGTTGAGGCCTAATATTTAAATTCAGCATGCAACTCCAGGAAGGCAAACTCAGAACAGGCAGCCAAGATGGCCAAAACTTCCCAAGAGTTTGTATATAAACAGCAAACAATAACAGAAACAGGCTTTCTGGCTTCAATTATTTTGAATAATTATCTTTGCTACTCCAGCTAAAAAGAACCCTTCTAATACCCGTAAGTAGAATTCAAGTTTATACCCTTTATTTTAAGGTTTCCTGCTACTGGAGAAGAGTGTGATTACTAACGCTTAAGAGTATTTTTATTTGAAAAAGGGCAGTATTCATGCTTCACAGGTGATGTATCATAGAAGATGGAAACGGTACATATCTCTCTATCTGCTTTGTTCCTCTACTTGCCCAGTGCATATGTATTTATCTTTCAAAATGCAGCCATTTCCAGGATTGATCATAGTAACTTATAGCACATGACAACATTATAGACCAGGTTAGGACAGGAAGTTAAAAATAGCTCTTCCAATTAATGCCAGATAGAGAAATTCATTAGATAGGATGCAATTACTTAAGCTGGAAGCTGTCCAGGAGCTGGAATTTAGCCAGGACAGTAGTTTATCATTAAAAACTAAATAAAATAAATTAAAAATAATAACGAAAAAAAAAACCAAACGTAATGGTATCCAAACCAGAGAAGAATTTCTTAATTCTAGGTCATATTACCTTGTCATCTGGTTACTGCAGAGCATCTGTGGTACCCAAAATGGGTTTTCTCTGGACGCGAAAGTAGGGAAAAGTGGGAAAATATGAAATGTTTTCTGGGGTGCATTATTCATGATAATCTCGTAGTTAAACATGTGACACTCATGTTTTTTATTACAAACAGAGCTGGAAAAATTATGTAGCTTTGACAAAATTTTATCTGACTTTGTAAATGACTAAATGAAACTCAGAATAAGAACAAGGAGCTGACAATTTAAGCATGCAAAAATATCTCCCCCGGAACTGAAGCAAACAGACACTGGTAGTTTCTAGATAGCTCTAGCTCAGACAAATATATATGAGAGCTGTAAAATGTGCACAAATATGAATGATCTACTTGTACATCATATGCAAATGATATTACCATCACTAGTCCTGAAAAGCATCATCATCACTTCTAGGATTTCCCATGGATTTTCTCAGTTCTCTTTAGGAAGACTCCCATTAAAATCCTACTGAATATCTGCACTCCAAAGTACACTAAAAAATAAATCTAGTTAATCTGAGAGCAGCAGAGCTAATGAAGACTGTTTCCCAAATCCCAACTCAATATATCCAAGTCCTCCTCTATGCTACTTACAATCTCCCTCCACTCTTTCATTCTTGTTCAAAATGAGGACACAGTGCAGCCACCTCCCTCCCAGATATCCTAATTACTGAATAGGGAAGAGGCAGCATGAGAGCTATATTTATGCTGCTTGGCCAGCCAGCACATGCCTCCTCCCAGAAAGAAAATAACATGAGCTCACAACACAGCCTTCCTTGTAGCAGGAATCCTAATTTGAATCACCTTCTCCTCTTGCCAGTAGCCAGTTTCCACAAAATTGGTAGAACTCCCACAGTAAACTTTGGTTGAAATTAATTAAAAGATTCCAAAGTTATTTGGAGCAGGCTGCCAGACAAACAGCATGACGGCATAACCCATGTTTCCTTAAGAAACAAGCTAAAAAAGGATACTAATAGTAATTATTATTTCCGTATACCATGAGGCCCAAGTTCTTGACTAAGGCCTATAAACACTACCAAAATAGTTATAATAAACAGAAAATTTGCCTAACAGAAGGAACAACAGTAGATTAAACGATAACACAGCTTGCATTAATTAACAACAGAGCTTACTATTCACAGAGGAAGTTGCTGTAAGTATACAGACCTGGAGCCAAATTTTCGCTAAAGCTGAGATTCCATTTGCTGAGGATGCTAAGACAAGTCAGACATTTTAAGAAATACCAAAAAGTCAGCAATCCCTATTTAGGTATCAGCAGAAATACTGAGAGCTTAAAAAAAATATAAGACTAGTCTCCTACTGTTCATTGTGGCTGGGAGCAAGGATGTCCCAGCAGGAGCTCTGCTTCTTTTAACTTGGTGGGGGAGCCAATGGCCTTATATTGCCTTTTCCAATCCTGACTATCTAAAAGGCAAATAATAGCTGTAGTAATAAGCCCAACATTACTGAATAATTAATTCAGAGCCAAAACAAAGAAAAAAAAAGAAAGGAAATAAAAAATTGTGGTGCATCATACTAGTATGGAAAAGTTCCATTTTAAAGTAAGCATTTCATGATTCTTAGGACACTGCCTCCCTTGCTTCTTTTAGAAGACAAACATCATTGGAAATTAGTTGGGTTTAATGGGCTATGTAGAAAGGACTTACATTCTGAAAAACAAACCTTTAGAACACCAGTCAAAGATAATGCAGAAGAGCACTTAAAAATTATGATCACATGACAATGATAATAATACCAGTAAAGTTCACTGAAGCTATATTTTTACTCAGCAGTTCTCAGAAATCCCTTGAGAAAACATACCATCATTCTAGAAAAATAAAACAATCCCCCCCCCAAAAATGAACAAAACAAATTGTGTTTTCAAACTTGTGATAAAAAAGTGTTTTTTTCTGGATATCAAGATGTCCTATTTGAGAAATAAAAACTTTAACCTCCAGAAAATACACCTGAAAAGCATCCTTTAGAATTAATTACAGTTGCCTTTCCTACTGTCCAGGTGTTCTGCCAAGCATTCTGTCAGTTGATATCACCAGATCCATCTAGAAGGCCTTCATTTTACTGCACACTTAAAATTACACAGGTCATCAATGCTCTCAGGAACAAATTGTAAAATGTTCCCATGAAGTGCTTCTTAATATATATTTATGTGCTAAGTAGTTATGCTTCACCTCCTTATTTACTGTTCTACACTTATTTTTCTTTTAAATAAGAAAACAGATTAATAGATTTTCCAGTCTGTCACATCACCTTGCTGGAGAAGTAGTCAACCTATTATGTGGAGTTAATCATCAACTTCAAAATGTATTTTGAAGGCATAGAGGGCCTTTACAGTACTTGCTACACATCTCTGTAACCTCACTGTACCACAGACATGGGTGTGCATGTCTGCTCCTAGAGAATAGACCCAGAACAGCCCAAAACAATGTCACACAATAGTAGAGAATAAATTTTGCAGGCTTAAGATTGCATAACTGGATGCAGTTTGTCATTAAAAACAGGCTTTTAACTCATTGATCTGGGCTTCAGCAGGGATTAAAAATGCATCACAACATAAAAATCTGCTAAGGCACATGAAAAACAACAAGGTGCTTGGTGACAGCCAGCATGGCTTCACTAAGGGGAAATCCTGCCTGACCAATTTAGTGACCTTCTATGATGGGGCTACAGAACAGATGGACAGGGGTAGAGCAGTTGACGTCATCTGCCTGGACTTGTGCAAAGCGTCTGAGACTGTCCCACATGACATCCTTGTCTCTAAATTGGAGAGACATCAGTTTGATAGGTGGACCACTTGGTGGATAAAGAACTGTTTGGATGGCTGCACACAAAGAGTTGTGGTCAATGGCTCAATGTCCAGCTGGAGACCAGTAACGAGTGGTGTCCCTCAGGGATCAGTGTTGGGACTGATCTTGTTTAACATTGTCGCTGACATGGACAGTGGGATTGAGTGCGCCCTCAGCAAGTTTGCCGATGACACCAAGTTGTGTGGTTCGGTTGATACACTGGAGGGAAGGAATGCCATCCAGAGGGACCTTGACACGCTTGTGAGGTGGGCTGATGCCAACCTCATGAAGTTTAACCGTGCCAAGTGCAAGGTCCTACACCTGGGTCAGAGCAATCCCAGGCACAGCTACAGGTTGGGCAGAGAAGAGATTCAGAGCAGCCCTGCGGAGAAGGACTTGGGAGTGTTGGCTGGTGAGAAAATGAACATGAGCCAGCTTCAGTGCGTGCTTGCAGCCCAGAAAGCCAACCGTATCCTGGGCTGAATCAAAATTAGCGTGATCAGCAGGTCGAAGGAGGTGATCCTGCCCCTTTATTCTGCTCTCATGAGATCTCACTTGGAGTATTATGTGCAGTTCTGGTGTCCTCAACACAAAAAGGACATGGAACTGTTGGAACAAGTCCAGAGGAGGGCCACGAGGATGATCAGGGGACTGGAGCACCTCCCATATGAAAATAGGCTGAGAAAGTTTGGACTGTTCAGCCTGGAGAAGGCTGAGTGGAGACCTGCTGGCAGCCTTCCAGTATCTGAAGGGGGCCTATAAGCATGCTGGGGATGGACTCTTCATTAGGGACTGTAGTGATAGGACAAGGGGTAATGGGTTAAAACTTAAACAGGGGAAGTTTAGATTGAATATAAGGAAAAAGTCCTTTACCATAAGGGTGGTGAGGCACTGGCATGGTTTGCCCAGGGAAGTTGTGAATGCTCCATCCCTGGCAGTGTTCAAGGCCAGGTTGGACGAATCCTTGGGTGACATGGTTCAGTGTGAGTTGTCCCTGCCCATGGCAGGGGGGTTGGAACTTGATCATCTTGAGATCCTTTCCAACTCTAACTATTCTATGATTGTAAAATGCAGAGAGAAACCAAGCTAAATAGTGGTCTTGGCACAGATCACAGGTCTATTGCTAGGATCTATTATACAGTGAATTATTTCTTTGGGTCCATAAGTGTTTCCAAAAGCACCGGGCATTCTGCCATTAATTAGATATACACCCAGTTATATTGAATGAAAGCAGCCTTTTCTCCCCCAAAAGATCCAGATTTTTCCAATAAATCATTATATCTATAGACCTCCAACCCCTTGCTGCCTTCATTTTACTGTTGCTCTCAAAGGAATGAATTTCAAAGCTCTAGAGTCCCAAGTGAAACCCTACCTCTGTCAGAACCCTCCTCTGACAGACTGACTGACATACTCCTGGTTGGAATGTCACAAGGATATAACCCTGAAAACTGCCCTCTACCTCAAGCCAGGTTGGGTTTAGGCAATTTAGTTTTTTAAAGGTTAGCATTCATCTCTGAAATTTTGTGCAAAATTTCAGTAGTAGCTGATGCAGGTTACAATCTGTAAGTACAAAGTGGTCTAGTTCTGGAGAAACAGACATCCCAGAAAGAGCGGATGAAGTTGCTACCGACAAGTCACTTTGGCGGTGGCTGAGCAACCTGCAGAGGAGTTGAAGATTCCCCTCCAGCCCCACAGAGCTCACCAGCCAAGTACCCTCCAAGTGTATGAAAACCCTGCCCAGACATGCTCCTAACACCAGGGGATGAACTCGTTTACAGCCAGCCAATACCTCTCCATGTGCAATGAGGCCCAAAGTGTGAGCTTATTTCCGGCTTCAAAAACCACATGAGGTCTGGGCTGCCTCTAGACAACTGTGCTGTAGTCAGGAAGTAAGCAGACTCTGTACCTTCTGAACAAGCATATCTGGAAAAGGCTTACCTTGTCACAGCTATCATTTAGTTATCTAAACACAGAGGCTGGTTTAACTTGATGCTGAAATTATAAACTTCTTAACCCCTGTGACAGTAATGACTGTTGATAACATCTTTCTTTCTGCTCATCTGCACGTCTTCACTGCATGTAAATGGAGACACAATTATACAAACTGACCATTAGTCTTTGTTAGGGAGATATCAGCAACCAAAGTCATAGATACAAGCCTTGTTTTATATTCAGGTGTAAAAGCTGTAACAAAGTCAAAGTTCAGGACATCTGAAACAAATAGAGGCTTGTGGATGACTTGGCAAAGCCATCTCTATTAGTTTAATCAAAAAGGGAAGATTAAACGCTACCTGTGGCAAGACAGATCGTTAAAGCCGAACGATGATCTCTCAAGCAAAGGATAGTTGTAAAGTTGAAGGCTATAAAGATGAAGGTTTGCTAACCTCCTTAATGATAACCTTGTTCGATAATAGATTTGATTTCTTCTTCACAACTTTTGACAATCAGGAGAGAATTAGGTTTAAAAGAGAGGTGGTAGGTCATCACTTTTCTACCACCGCTACTGTCTTAACAAGCCACATAGGCCAGAAGTAGTGCAGTACCATCAAATGTTTTATAATGAAAATCTATTTTATTGCAAGCTAAAGTAAATGGAGGGTTTCATTGTACAATTTAAAGAGAATATGGTTTGAAAGGAAAGTGGGAAGGAAAAGACTTGGGAGAGAGCCACAGGCACATAGGCAGCACGAGAGTCAGTAACTTGGTCTCTTTGAGAAGAGACTCAGGAGAGTCACAAAGAAGTGTCTGAGAAAGGACAAGGACACTGAATACTCCTTAACATCAGCATAAGAATCAAAAACAGAGTTGTTGAAGATTCATTTTGAACCTCGTAATGACATTCTACCAGAAACCAAATATCTATTACGTTTCAGAACCCAAAGCTTTTTTATGTTTTTATGAACATTTTGAAGAATGAGATCAAGATTAGCGTCAGACTGACCAGAGCAGTGGTAAGCTACACCTGTTCTCTGAGAATGCTTTTATCCCAAACTTCACAGTGGTGTATGGAGCAAACATGGAAGCATTGCACAAAATATTTAAATGAGATTTCCTTTTAATGTGAATATTAATGTAGTTTAAGTACTTTAAAGCACAGTCATCCTCAGTTAGGACATGTTACTATTGTCTGGCACAAAACACATGGAACTAAAAAGAAAAATAAAAGGGATTTACAGAAAATTTCCAATTGAGTTTGTAGTTTAGGCCAATTTTGTCTAAATCAGTACCTTCAGTGGATGAAATCACTTGTGTGACAAGTGATTAAAAATTTATCTTTACATAAAAAACACCATTTCCAGAAAGGGCAGTGGCCATTCTTATCAGGCTAGGTTGCAGAAGCATGAGGGCTGGTGAAAGAGAGGGAGGGAAAGTATAAAACTTTGGTCACTTGGAGCTCCTGGCCATGCAGTGCTGGGGTTTGCTACAGAGCTCTCTCCTGCCCCACATCAAAGATGTCATCAGTCTCTGAACTAGCAACTGTCTGTCTCGCCTGGCCTCTGAGCTTTTGCTTTCCTACCCTGAAGTGATTTCAATGGGGCATGGCTGTGTGAGAGGCAGCATCCTTTAGATCAGCAAGAAACATATGGCACTGACCACATGTGGTCATTAAAAAGTCCCACGCCAATTTTTGCAAGGCTAACAATATTAGCCCCAGTATCCTGGCCAAATTCCAATATAGGTAATTATATTCTGGGTAATGACATACTGGCTAGTTTCATAAGGTTTAATATACATTGTGGAAAGTGGCTTGCACCTAAGGGCTCTGAGTTAAACTCATTGCACAGTCAGCTGGGATAAAATTAGAGAAGAAACTACCCAAGCATGTCAAATGTTTAAGCTTTAAAACCCTGGGTAGAATGAAACAAAAGAGGAAGGGATCCAGGGGTGCTTTAGCATAATCAAGCTGGCTCATGCCGCTGAAGACACAGCTGGGATCCAGAGCTCACTGCTGTGAGGAAATTTGTAACAGTATCCCCACCCCACCTTCAGCAGTGGGTGTGCATACATGCTAAATTACCAGGTTAAGGAAGAAGGTGGAGCAGCATGATGCAAAATGTTGTTTGCTGGGGTTTTGATCTCCCTCCCCTGCAGCAAAATCTAACCAAATCAGGGTCTTACAGAAATAAACCACTCTCTGAATACTTACGCTTGTTGCATGGCATCCATGTGACCCCAGTGCAAAATGCCTTAAGGAGTATGCTTCTCTTGTACTAACTCCTATTTGTCTCATCTTGCCCTGCTTGAAGACATTCTGCCAACACCAGAACAATCCAACTGTAACAGTACCCTGGCACAAAACCCATTAGGTACTGCTGATCAAGAGCTCTGAGGCTGATGCCCAAACCCAGAGTAATCTAAGTGGCAGGGCATGCCCTCCAGCCACTAAAAAGTAGTAGCGTGTAGATTTTAGTAGCATGCCACTAAAATTGAAAAGGGGCATTGAGAGTATGCCACTCACACCTCAGCTGGGGCAGGACGCATTCACTTGTGAGGACTTATGGCTTCATTCAGAGTGTGTTGACATGACAGATACTTTTGGATGACACAGAGCCTACAGGTGAAAGACAAGTAGATGCACCATACCTAGGGGCTGAGGGTACAATTGGTAAGAACATGGTTTTCCTCTTTTGTCAAAGCTTTCAGCAGGCAGTGTATGCCACCTTAAGCATTGTACAACCTGGGTAACCACCCCCCACCAGTATTTTATACTATGCAGAGTAGAAGAAAAACAGTTTCTAACTCAAAAACACTAACGGGACAAAAGTCATAAGACAGATTTGAAGCCCCACCTTTGGCCACCAGGACATCCAAAACAATGGCACCCAAAGCAATGGCATCACAGCCATCATTTCTTCTCTAAATGAAGTTCAAATTAAGCTGTGATTTTGTTTTCTGAATTTATGAGTGGGTATGGGCTTGTTTTGGTGGTACCTTCCTAATTCCAAGGTCTAATCCACACATTGGTGTATACGTCTTTTGCTCCCAGGCACATCAGCCCATTTCAAGATGCTCTGTGTTTTCCTGGGCTTGGATTTCAAGCTGTCAAAGATGGGAGACACAGGCTCTCCCCCGCTCTCCTTCTTTTGCGTGCAGAACACTGTTTCATCTCCTCGATTTCTTTCTCCATTAAAATGCATTCAAACATAATTAGTGCAACATTAAAAATGGAGGAAATTTTGTAATTGCCAGTTGTTCTGTAGCCATGGTTACATCAGAGATTTATACTGAGCGGCTCCGGCCTGAGCACGCACAAGCAGTTAGCAGGAACAGCAGTAGGATAATGTTTGTGTGCATGTGCAGGTGTGCTGACGCGTGTGTTTGCCAAAAAAAAAAAGAGAAGGGGGGGATGATGGTGTGTGTGTGGGTGAGAGACTGAGTGAGAGAAAAGAAGGAGGATGGGGAGGGGAGAGATGGAGAATATTCAGTGACATTTAAGGTGCTAATATCTGGAAGTCAACCTTTAATTTGACAGCTTTTAGTGCTAGTTAATTTCACTCATCCAGACGAGGTGTAGGAAATTTGCAGCACCTTTAAATTATCACGTTTTTCCACACTGCCTGAGGCCTATGTGGAATACCTGAGCCATACTTTCTGCCCCTCCACCCCCCTTCCCGGCTCCCCCTCCACCTCCCCACCCCACTTAGCCCCCCCCTTTTTAGGTCAGTTGAAGTAAAACTTTCATTCCCTTTCTCAGACAATTAATCTTTAGCTAATTGAAGCAGGAATGCTGCAGGATGGGTTTCACTGGGGCCTGTAAATCTCATTTAGCAAAGTGAATTCCAGGCACATGCTGCACCTAATGATGTGACAGGTGGGCTGCACTGCAAGATAGCAGCCGCCGAAAAGTTGATTCTCATTAGACCCTCGGAGTCCTGCAGTCAGTTTTCTGATGGCTGAAGAACACTAATCACATCTGTTTGCTGCTGGGTGGGGTGGGCAGTGGGAAAAGAGGCAATGATGAGAGCTGGGGCAGGGGAGGGGGGCTAGTTCCTCTCTTTCATGAGTTAATATCCTTGACTCCTGCCCAAAAAAACAGCAGGCCTGCCTCCCACCATGCGATCAGCCTCCATTCTGCTGACTCCTACAGGGTGCACCCTTTTTCTAATTAACTGGAATGGCTATGGAAAGCAAAGGAGGCCTTGTGTTGGGTGAACCAATTATTTTGAAGGGTATTAAGTCATCAGATTTACTTTTATCTTGATTGCATTGTGGAAATCGTGCATAATTAATGGTGGGAGCTTATTAGGAAAATGATTAGGCAAATTACACAGGTGTCGGATGCATTTTTTATGATAAATTTGCTAGAACAATCCTGCAATTCCATCTGTTCAGCTCATATCAGAATGTCACTCTGGAAGAAATTAATGGTGCAGAGTCGCACAAAGTTACTGGAGGCCTTGGATGCAGATTTATGTTTTAAAATAAGATACAGTTAAAATTACCCAGCAATTTCCTAATAAATACTTGATGTTACAGTTCAATAAATTACTTATTTAATCTTAAAAGAAAATGACAGTCAGCTGGAAACTAAAAAGTGGAGAAAGCATAAACCTCATTTTGTCAGTTTGATGTGTATGTAAATAAAAAATAATCATAAGATGTAATAATTCTTTGCTGTGGGATGCTGACTAGAACCAATCTGTCAGAATCCAAGTACCTCTGCTAGGTATTTTTTCCACAGATACTAAAGCTTGTCTTACAAATCCTGTGCTGGTTTTGAGGTGGCAAAGCCAGTTACCACTTCTGTGATTTCTGCCTTGTTTAACGGCAGATATTGGAGCTTGCATACTGGGATCAAGGGATGACACCAAATGCTGTGTTCATGTGCATGTTTCTTTTACCTTGTACTTCCTACCAACACCAGAAGATGAAAATTATGAAACCAAAACCCACAAACACATTGTCCTTCAGAGTGAGTCAGTAAGTGAGTGAATGCTTTTCTGTGTGCAAGCGTGTGTCTGAAAGAGCATGTGTATGTTCATTTGTAGAACTACAACAGTGAAGGACTGATATTCTACCCCTGTGAGTGCTGTGAAAGCTCAGTGATGGATTAGTTATTATGCAGCAAATAAAAAAGCTCACATCCCATAGAAGCAGCATAATATTGTACTACCTAGTATAACAGTAGATTTCTCAACAAACACAAGGGGCAGAAGATGCAGGAAACTCATGTGTAGGGGCAGCATGACAAAGAAAACCAGTTTAATCAAGGCTGGGTAGTTTAAGAGTCAAATATGATTTTTAGAGGGTTATTTTTCATGACATGTGACTGGCTCGCTGCAATCACTGCTTTTACATTTCATTCAGTACTACTTTCAACAGAGATTGGCTAGGCAAACATGGCTGTTGTTGTCTCAGGGACAGCTCTAAGGAAGGCACAGCCGCAGGTACCAAGTTGCTTGGGATCTGCATACATCTCTGCCATCAGGGTTTGCATGACCTTTTGAACACCCTCCTGATCCCTGGATATAGACCACAAGACTTGTGGGCTAAGGGTATCAGGGAATATTGTGTTCTGCCCCAAGAACAGGATAGGGCTGCTCTCAGGGCTGGAAGTACTCCTTTCGGGATTATTCAAACAGCGCAACAGGCCTCTGAAAGTGTATCTCAACACTGCAAACACAGTATATATTCAGACAAATATGCTCCCAGCTAGTTTCATACTATAAGGTACTGTCTGGCACTTAAAGGGTTCCTTGCAGTAAGGGTCTCAAGCAAAGTTTAAAAAAATACATGTAAGAAGCTGCATTAAAATGTTATCTGTCTGTTTGTGTGATTGTTGACACAGCTTTGAAATTAGCATGAACATATTGTACACCTTCAAAAATGCAAAGCACACTTGCCCATTTTGTAGATCCCGCCCTGTGGTGCCCCAAGGACCATACTCCTTCCCAAACTCCACAGCACTATGGCTCTACTACTTCATTCCTCTCTCCTGTTCCTTGGTGTCCCAAGAGCTTACTCACTGCCACAGGGTCCTTGGAAGGAAGACTTATTTGCAATGTGGCACAGTCCGTTTGGGGATTTCTGATCTTTGAAGGATCTATTACTTGTTGTAATGTTATCAGACTAGAAGTAAGCATCTCACTTTCTTTTGGCACTGAAAAGGAAGCTAGTAATGATCACCAATTTTTACAAAAATGCTTGGAGTTTTACAGCTAAAGAGCAAACCATCAAAGAAATGCACTGTATTTCTCCCTAATATCCAAGTCTTGTTAAATACCAGTGGTACCAATCTTAGTGACTTTTGCATCTGATTAATCCTTCCCTGCAAAGTAAAGCATCTGATGTCATTTACTACCATCTGCAGTTGTGGTGAAGGCAAAGGAAGTAGAATTCTGAACGTCAGGCTGCAAAAGAAGCCATGGCAGCAAGACCTTGTGGGTGGTTTATGTCCATTATGCAAGGAGTGCTCAGAGCATCTGAAAACCCAGCTTTTCTTCCACACCCTGCACTAGGCATATTCTTTGAAATCTGATTTCATATATGCTCATTGTAGTAAGCATTTTCAGGAAAATACAGGGATATTCAAGCGAATGTGGCAAATTAGTGTGCCCTTGAGTCAGTTTGTTACTGCTTGTTAATTAAGACTATTGATAAACCTCGGGTTTGTTCCATGAAAGCTATCAGGTTAAGCACAGCAGGTAACCCTAATGCAGTTACTGAAATATTAGGGAATATTTGAGATAAATTTGAAAGTAGGGTGACTATCCTACATTTCAAGGGATGTCCCTTATCTGGTGGGTAATGGCCCATGACCCATATCCAATAAGGAGCTGCTAAGCATTTGATCAGATAAAAAGCATGTTTTTAAGCAATCATTATTCAAAGGATCAGACACTGTAATACTAATGTATGATTTTGTAGCATGAATAAAACATTTCAGATGATATCCCTCAAAAAATCTATACCGGAATTTATACAGGTGAGTGAGGAAGGGTCAAGTGAATTTCACAGAAGGAGATAGAGACCTGTCTGAATTAAATTAAATGGGTTAATATAAAACATAGCAAGGCCAAGAGTAATGGGTTCAGAATACATATCCCTAAATGTAAACCTGACATACAGGTTACTTCCCAGTTTCACATGGGTTTTTCCCCATCTTGTAAAAGAAACTAGGACTACCTCTTCCTTGAAAAGCTTAGCTAGTCAGTATTAGTATAAGCAAGATAGGAAATAATACAGATGAATCAAGCAACTACAGATGAATCAAGGAAATAATAGAGATGGATCAAGCAACTGTAATTCCTGTAGCTAACGTGAGAATACAGACAGAAAATTGCTCTCTGGCCAACCACTAACCTGTAGAACTATCTGAAGTATACATCACCTAGTTTGCCTTCAGGTGCCAGAATATCTCCAGGTGATTTTAATGAGACGCATTCAGACAGACCAAAGGTGTTTGCTTTACTCTCCAAAATCTCAAGGCTTGATGAGCTCTAGGAACCTGTAGCAGGAAAACCGCGTTAGAGACATACTTTGAAAGTGTTAACACTTCTCCAGTTGGCAAGTTTGCATAGACATGCTCCTACAGGCACCATAGCAAGTAGAAGATCTCACCAAAGCTAAGGCTCTCTTGTGAGTGGCTCTGTACCAAAAAGCATAGGTAGTCTCTGTTCTGGGGAGCATGGTGATCAGGCAGGAGGGAGAAGGCAATGTAAAGAAATTCTTAGAGAGAGGCGGGAAGTCACTGGCAAACAAACACTAAGTCTCACTTAGTCCAAGTCTCATGTACTAGCCATACTGCTGCTTTGATTTTGAGTGCCAGAATCATATTTCAAGTATATAGTATCCCTCTAATACTGTAATCAGTATTTGGTTTTAAATTAAACATTTCTTTTCCAGAGCATCACTCAATTTTCTTCAATCCCTACCAAACTAGTTCCTAATCCTTAGTATAGATAGAAGCTCAAAACAAACAAACCCTTTTGTAGTATTGACAGTATTACATTTTTAGCAAATTAAAGCTTGCAATTAACACCTAGATGTCCCCTAGTGCTACGTAGTCTGCCCTATAGATTGTAAAACTTATTTGTTTAGCCAAGCTTCTGAATACACTTCCCACATAATGGTTTCAAAGTTTAGATTTTCAGCTGCAGAACACTCAAGAGTTGGCACTAGCTTTGGCCAGATCAGATTTTCATTAGACAGCAGACCAATTCATACAAGCTTCTGAAATTAAGTTATTTTATTTTATTTTATTTTATTGCTTTCTTGGTTAGTAGTGCAAAAGAACACTTCCCATCAAAGATAAGTGGAAGATCCCAAACGCAGATCATATATATCAAAACACTACATAAATGCAGGACACTAGATTGATAGACATCTACTAATTTTCCAGTTTTTCATATCTTGCCTATCACTGTAGAAACAAGACCCTTTACTGCACATAGACGTGGCTTCAAACACTGAGGTCTAACTGATTAAAGCCTTTTACCAAAACACCTTCCTATTTAGTTTCAGAAGTGTGGGTTTGGATTGAGGAAGAATGCCTTTGGGATGCTACTTTACAGATGGTGAGGGGTAAGAGCAGGCAGTACTTCACTCTGATGGGGAGGAGGCAAACCCTTCATTAAAACATCAGCTTCCCCCAGAAGCTCATACTGTCTGACACGCCTAACCTGTGTGCATATGTCAACACAGAACACTTGCTAATGTTGCTGAGGCTGTAAATAAGGGTTCATACTATACTATGAGAGAGATTAATGAGTAGAGTGCTTCCTTCTCTGCTGGAGGCTGAAGTAGGTTCCCTATTAAGATGCAGTATCTGTCACTGTCAATAGAGACATGCTGTGTGGGTGTGAGGGGAGGTTAAGAGGTGTCTCTGAATCTGGTAATTCCTTGCTTTTAAGTGTCTAGCACAGGGGACTGACACACTTGAGCAGCATCAACTTCCTGAAACATGTTTTCTGTTAAAGGAATAAGTCCAGTATAAGTAATGTCTGTGGCCAAAGAGAGGGAAATGCAGAGGAACTGGAGGCATTCCCTTTTGAGGAAAGTATAATTTTTTTCTTTAACTTAGAAAAAGAGAAAGAAACTAGTATCTAATACACAGACCGTGCAGATTTCAGAGAAGAGAAAAGGCAGAGATCTTTCCTTCTCTTGTTTGTTCCCTTTGTACATATTGAGAGCTTTCTGTGTTCTTATGATAAATTGGATGTCTGCCTTCCTTACCCATGCTCCCTTATCTCCTTCCCTCTTCAGTTCAGCTAAATGACTATATTTACTTGTACAACATCCATTTCTGCAGTATCAGAATGTCTTACAGAACTGTCTCATCTTCATGAAGTATTTGATACCCTCTGAAGGAAGAGTTATCCATTTTTACATATAGGGAAACAAACCACAAGAGCTTCAATGCCTTGTCCAAGCTTACACTATAAATGTGACAGAGAAGAAGGTCTTCGTTCTGAATATACGAGCCTTTAATCATGTCTCTGCTCTTGGACCTGGAGTCAGAAAAGAAGATTGCTTATATTCCCCATTCCTGTGTTGCAGTGACGATTGCTAGCAAAGGTGGTCAACTCACTCAGCCTGGGCTGAGAAAGGTCTGTCCTAGTCGATTTTGAACCATAATGACTTTCTAGATCAGAAACTTGCTTCATACAGTCCAATAATACACACAAGTTAAAAATGCTTGTGCATTTAAAACCAGATATATAGCCCACTGGCTCCTCTTAAAACCCCTAAGTAATACATAAGTTTATACAAATCAGTCTTTCTCCATCAATTAAATCAGTGTTTTCCGTTACATAGAAGGATGAATAAAATGAATTTAACGCAGATCGTTATTATCCACGTTGCCCTAACACTTGTGCCTGCTTTGCAGAAGCTGAAAGAATCTGAGAAACTTATCCAGACAGCATAGTCAATAATTTGAAAAGAAAAAAGTGTAACAGAATATTGCATTAACATTGTAAGGTCTGGTTAAGTTCAGCAAAAGCAAACAACTGAAAAAGAAAGGGAAAATTTGAAAAGGAAGAAATCTGGGTAAAAAAATTGGAAACTAATGCCTAAAAAAACCCAAAAAAAACCCACCCCGCAAAACCCCACTTCTAGATTTGCATGTTAAAAATTTGTCTCAAGTACCTGGATAAGTAACCCAAAGTCAATGGGAATTGCAAAGTGCAGCACCTCTGAATAATAGATCATTTCTTTAGCTCTCATTTATAGACATAAGGCAAGTGATATTTACTCTTTGTTTACATCTTAATGAACACCAAATATGTCTCTTTTTTCTTTTTTTTTTTTCTTACAGAATATATTAACTTATAGTAAAGTTTCTCCATAAAACTACATTAAAATTATAAAAGCGGTATACAAATCACATGTAGGAATTAAGTAGTCTTTGGACACTTCCTTCAGAACGCTATGTCATGTCACTTGCAAAAGGAAAATCAAGGAAATATATGCATCCTAAATTAACAATAACATGCTATTTTTACGTATACCATAGGTATTAAGGAATAAGTATGTTATATTACACCATGCAGTGGCTCATTCTCAGTAGTTTTGATAATTTCTCTGGAGTATCTCAAAGAGCCTCTGACTCCAGACCCACGCATAGTGCACCCAGGCTCCAGGGAGGGTGTGTCAGGAAAGTAATGTTACTGCTCCCACATACTGCAAGCTAAAAGAAGCACGTCTCTCAGGTTTTGTCACAAAGCAGTATAGCAGTGTCTTATTTGACGAAGGGGAAGAACAAGGGCAAGCAGATGACCAGACAGACCTGCAATAAAAATTAGTATAAAGTTATATTGGAGTGAAGCATTTGGCCTGACTGCTCATCCCCATCCTGAGGTGGAGAGCACAATTGTTCTGAGGCTAGCGGGAAGAATCCTCTCTGAGCCATTGCTGTGCCCCTGGCATTGCAGGTGCAGAAACTAGCAAAGCTCTGCCTGCTCGCTGCCTCCTGCAATGACAACTTCAGAAAGTTCTCAAGACTTCAGGGTGTGTTGTAAGAGAGGAGGCTTTTTTTGTTGTTGTTTATTCACGTTTATGAGAATGCTTATGAAAGGTTTATATCAAAAGGAGAGGCACAGAAAGGATGAGTATGTTGAAACCAAAGGACCTTCAGGATAAACAGTATACGTTATTTTTCCATTTGTATGATTCACTTACTCTTTAGCTACCTTATTTTAAAGATTTTTATCAAGATGCTTTGGCTTAATATTGCAGTACTTTTGGAGTGTAGGCAGTGGGAAGTTCCATCTTTCTGTAGGCAGAACTGAAGAAATGAACTGCTTTCTACCAGCTCTCTAGCTTTTGTTCCATATCTATAGTCAAAAGACTTTCAACAGTAGTTATGAACCTTATTCTTATATATGGTGCCCTAAATCTGAAAGCAACTCTGTAACACAACTTACTGTCCTCAGTTAATAGCTCAGAATGGGAAAGAGTACTCTGATGTAGAAGAAATGCTACTTTACCTGGATCAAACATGGGATGACATTGTGGAAAAGGAATCAGTTGTTAAAAAAGTCCCCCCAAAAAAATCCGCAATGAAAGTTAATAAAAAAATTGAATCATTCAGAATCAAATGAAAAATAAAATACAAGGGGGTCCTTCTTTTGCTACAAATAATTCTTACTGCAACTGTAATGCAGCATTTCATACTTTGTGGAAATAACTGCCACCAACATATGGAGTCACCAAACTTGAATGATGCTGGGGGTGATTTTTTGACTGCTATAAATAACGTTCATGAAAATGTGAGCTATATATATGGAAAGATCATGTTTCTTATAGCTAGATGATACCCTAAATAGGTGAGAAGTCCTGTGGGAAATGGAAGTTATTGGACAGGTAACTAGAGCTGGATTTCAATAGGAATTTATTATGGAAATTGGAGATGGGTTCTGGGCATCTCATGAACAATGAGTTTGTTATGGAATCAGTATGACACAAAGTTTGTGCTGAGCCATGTCACTAAATTGGTAAACCATTCCATATCATAATAAGCCTTCTGAGGGGAGAAAGGAGATGGAGAGACAGAAATAAAACGCCTCTTAATATCTCCAGATAGAAGATACTAGAGCATACACATATGTATACCTATACATATACATATAGGACATAAACCATGTCTTATAGAAGCAGATATCCATGGTAAGATGACTTTTTCCCTCAAGAGAGATGATTTGTATATGTATCTCTTTGATTATCTGATATGACTAAAAACCTCCCATAACCCCAATACCTATTGACCCATGTAAAAATCAGAGGCAGATACCATCAACTGTTATATTTTCTTCGTAGAAAAAAGAAAAAAGAAATCTCTAAAACATCTTCCTTAGAGGTTGTTTTGGATTAAGAACAGACACCTACAATTATAGAACTAGATTCCTCAAATGGAATTGCATTTTATATGTTTGGAGAGAAAGAATAAAGCTGAGACAGGCTCTCATGGGTGCCAAGCACAAAAATCACAGAAAAAGACTCCATATAAATAAGATTAAACTTAAAACGGAAACAGGCTAAAGTTCATCCAAAAGAGTGAAATATAAAAAGGCAATTTCATCTGAAAGCAGGGACATGTTTTTTTATAGTATTAGAACCAGTTCTTAACCCAAAGTTCATATTTGGATTACTTTTAAGAGAAACATGGGAGCAGAATACAAACTGAGTGACCTGACCTGTTCATTTTTGCTTCAAAACAAATGTGTATTTTTCACTTAATCGAATAACTAAAAAATACCAAAACCACCTCCTAAAGATCCTATAATTGTCTCTCAAATATTTTTTTATTTTGAAGTTACTATTATAAATTTTCTGCCTTACAACAAGGCACTCTTTCATAATTTTAAGTTCTGAACATACTGAGAGGAAAAAAAATTACTTTTTAAGATTTTATTACCAACCTTTCAATTTTATATAATTCAGTCCTAAAGTCCAAGTCCAAGTGTTATAAACTGCTCAGGCCTTTCTGGCATGGAAAGGGAGCAGCAATTATTTTTTTAAATGGAGGACAGACAGCTATCAAGGATCAATGGCTTTATTGGTTGCTTATTTGGCCAACAGCCAGATACCACTTTTTACTTTTCATCTGAGCAAAATATTAGTTAAAACAGGTGCAAATACCTGTGCTGTGCATTAAGTTCTGTTAATCTTCTGAGGGAGCTTCAGGAAGCATGAATCAACCTCTTTGACTGTTGAGAGGTCTCAGCTTCTCAACAGTCAGGCCTTGGAAGAGCCTTTTTAACTCCCCTGTTCAGAATTTATTTAAAAGACTGAGAATGAAGTGTGGATATCTTAACACAGGTGGAAGCAGTCATTCACACAAGTGGTTTCACACAATTCTTTCTGGAGTACTTCCAAGACGTGATGCCAAACAGTACACAAACTATTTGCATTCCCAGAAAAGGAATTAAAATAGTGGCTGGAGTTAGGTCTTTGCAACCAAATCCTGATACCCTTCCTTAGCCATTGATATTATTCTTTGAAGTAGCATTAGTTTTTGTCACTAAATAATAACTGCTCTTTTCTAAAACTAGGTAGAGCTGAAAAATACAAAATACAGGTAATATATTTTCATATTTCAGAGTTTGTGTGCCATTATAGTGCCACTTCTGTTAGGAACCCTTGGCACTGCACTTTCTGGAAAAACACTAATAGATTACATTCGCTGCGTATAGGATCAAAATGACCCAACTCAGCAAAGATAGGTCAGACCTTGAACTCAATTTAAACTGAAAGTGACAAAACTACAGTAGCAGAACTCAGGTTTTAGAAAGTGGCTCAGATGACTAATTCCATACAAGAAGACACTGGTGATTTTAATTACTCAAAATTGGAAAAATAAGAATTTGCAATAAATGACAGAAAAAACAAGTGGAACACTCTGTACATGACCAGATTCTTGCAAAGTCATTACAAATATTCTTGCTTTTTGAAGTCAAGCTTCTATAGTAAAACATTTTCATCCAAGAATAAGTTTTTAAGAATTCTACATGAAGCCAGCTGCCTGTCTGTTCACTGCATTGATATAAGTGTTGCCGCAACAGAACAGGTCATTTTAACTGCTCTTTTCCAAACGGCTCCTTCGTGGTCAATTTTGAAGTTTTAAAGGTTAGCAGAAATCCTCTACAGTGCATTCACCGTACTGTATAGATGAAGGAGGAAGAGTTGTTTTTCATTCCAGCTACTTATGAAAGAAAGTCTTCTGAAAAACTGTTAGTCCTTAAAAAACAAATAAATATTTATTAACAGTGAAAAGTACAGGGAAAGGAAGAGGTATGAAGGATCTGCCACACAACAGAAGCAAGTTTTTTTCCTCTAACCTACCAATGGTATCAGGACAAGTAAACTAATAAGGCAGTCTGAACAAACTCGAATAACATTTTTTTTCTGCAACTTTAACATTACCTAGCTGGCTTTTCTTCAGTATACACACACACACACACACACACACACATACACACCCCCCAACAATTTATTTTAATGTAATGCTGCCCCCTTGTGCTTTTGTATACCGGGAAGTTTTTGTCAATAACCAAGGTTTGTAGCAACTAAAGGAAATCAAAAAATCAGCCTTTTCCTTAGCTCTGAGCTTTCTTATAGACTTTTTTTTTCACTCGAGTGGTAGCATGATCTTATGCAATGATGAGCAGTCTTAGAGCCTAACGAAAAATGAAACATGCATTAACATAAAAATTAAAGATAAGGTAAAAAGAAAGCACGCCCTATGTAAGTAAGAGATCAAAAAGGAAGACAAAGGTCAGATCAAGCGAAGTTACAATAAGCTACTGAAAATGAGTGTGAAGTAAATGCTGAGATTTCATATATTAAGCTATACCACGCCAACACAAAGAAACAGGTTTTACAGGGGAAGACAAAGTGATATGGCAAAATGACAATGAGAACTCTACAGCTCAGCAAATCACTCTCCTTCTCACTAGGAACCTAGTGCCATTCATCCTTGATTGACCAACTTTTGGAATTCCCTGCTGTAAAAAACTTACCAAGTGTCCCATGTTAAAGGCACTATAAAATTTTGAGAAGTTAATGTGCGAAAAGTATCTCTTTGCCAACTTCTGGCTCAATTATTTATCAACTGCCTTTGTAGATCCAATAACTGGTAAATTACTCTTCCTTAGAGATGACATCCCCCCAGCTTGCTAACAGATCAAGCTATGTGGTAACATTCCACATGGCATAGTTCATGGCTGAAGACAAGGAAATTCCTTCTAGCAGTTTTCAAGAATACTAACATTAAAAAAAATTCTATAAGAAAATGAAACATGTAGGCATGATACAAAGCCGTGGATGGCATAACATCAATACTTGCAGCCATTTCTTTTGAACTTTAAACAAGTCTTGCATCCTGAGGCAACTTTTTTTTGATGAGTACTTCCTGCAATTCCATATGAATAATAATAATAAATCTTATATGTGCCCATTAACTTTTTGCATGCATTTTTTTACACACCTTTTGTTTTCAAGCTTTCACAAATCCTACTGATAGTCAGAAATAACTTACAATCACAGAATAAATACCTATACGTAGATATCTAGGTACTTGATCTATATGTGTATTCTATTCAAGCTACCAAATACATACATAAACTTTAGTGGCCATTTTTCCTTCTGAATTTCTCAGATGAAGAAGTAATTAATAAATCAAAACAAAACAATGCTTCTTTGGGTCAAGAAGAGTGAGATAATTTCTGGCAACTTTCAGTTAAAAAAAAAAAACAACCAAAACAAAACAATTTGGCAGTATTTTGCTCCAATTGCTTCCAAATTAAAGGAACATTCCAATTTTCATCTAGAATTGGCTTTCTTTCAAATTTATTATCTTTGTATTGTAAAAATTTCTAAGCTTTGACAAAGTCAATGGAAGTCAGGAAGCCAAACATAACCTTCTGTTTCAATCTGAATGACACCTTCAATCTGAACTGAAAGAATTTGTTTCAGCTTTTCAGAATGTTAAGGGAAAATTGAATATTTTTAATGTAAAGTTGACCCAAAATAATTTTTGTGTATCTGGGCTTGGCCATTAACATAACTAAAACCCAACATAGTTATTAAAGGGCTTCTACTGTAAATAAGATTTATCTTTAGAATTTCTATTCTTTGCCTGGATTCATTGCATTTTATCCTTCCTCTTAATTTTTTCTATGGAAACTCAGCAGATGCCTTGTGCAAATCTTGTTAGAATGTGTGAAGTAGTATGTGAGGTGCCATCCTCTGATTGTCTCTTATCTCTCATGAACATAGATTTAAACAGTAGGTAATTTAGGTATGTTGGCACTCTGAAGCTATGCTAGTAATTTTTAAAACTGCATGTTCTCACTTCTCAACATATACATCTTAAATAAATTAAATTAACTTGGCCAGGATCACAAACTGAGCATCATCCTCTGTGACACTCAGGTGACAAAAAAATGGGCTGCAAAGCAACTGCAAAAACTCTTAGGGAATTGTCTGGTTACAAAAAGAGATTGTGTGTCTCAAGAGCCACGCCTCCCTGCTGCTGCTGGGAAAGGAAGGAGCAGCTGTGGTAGGACTAAGACGGGCTATGGTGGAAAGACTGTGACAGGCCCTCAATATTTGTCATTCCTGGTGCTAGAACTGGGATATGGGGAGATGCATGTAATGGCACTGTGCCCATTCACACCTGAACAAAACTCAGGGAAATGTGAATGGCTTCCTGTTATTTTGCCCAATGCTCGTCTTAATAGTGGTTCTAAAATTGCAACTATTCTTTCCATTAATTCAATTAAAAAAAAAAAAAAAGAAAAAAAAGTAAGTTCTATTACTTTCAGTGACTATGTGGCTAAGGCCACAGGAACTTTCGGCTAGCACCAGTCCTTCAGAAAGAGCTCACAAATCAAGGAAAATATTTACTGTATGTTTTCTAGGAATACATAACTAATAATATTAATAAACGTTTCTGGTTTTGTGGAGGAAAAATGTGCTTTGAATAAAAAATATTGTTAACCTTAATATTTGAGTGCTCGAAATTTCTAACAGTTTTCCTAATTGATTTCATTTGGATTCTTTTCAGGTACTATTCTTTTTCTTTTTTTTTTTGTTTTTTTTTTTTTGTTTTGGTGTACATTGGATTTTCCTGACTTCCCTCCATTCCCTCTGTTTTTTCAATCAATTATGTGTTCAGATAGATGTGATTTTTTGTAAGAAACTTTTGCTACAGTTGCTGTTATTACAGGACTTACTTAATACATGCAACTCATCACTTTCTTCCACCATTTCAAAAAGGCATGTAAATAAGGAAACTGTTCACGATATCTACAGACATCTAACATAGGAGGTGTAAGACCCTTGTGGTAAAATCAGAAAGAGTCCTCTAGGGCTAAGCCATAGCAAAAGGCAACTTAAGTTAGTTTAAAATTAGTTTCTGAAATTTAACATCGAATTGCCCAGAATTTTTGTGGAATTAGCTCCTGATCTAAATCAAATAATTCAATAATTATGTGTCTAAGTTAGGCTGTATGAATGCTGCCCACATTTTTAGCAACTTGCATTCATAAGAACTGTACTTCAGGATCAAATATTTAACCTGCTATAATATAAAAAACCCACCCCAAAGGTAATTTATTGGTTGCAGTAGAGTATGTGGTGGGAAAAGCCAGGTAGTCCAAAGCAAATTGTTTGTCTGTCTCAGACAAAAAGTACTGGCAGCTTGAGAAACAATTTAGCCAATCAATTTCTAAACAACTCTTGAATCTATTTGGCACACACACTGGATCAAAGCCAGCTTCTCATATTGAAAGCAAGGAAACTTGCTCCATTTACAGAACGGAGACTGCCTGACCCACATGTGGTCTTGTTTTCACCAAAAGGTCAAATTCAGGACAAATATATTTGTGTGATGACCCAGTCACTGTAAGAAAGCATTTATCTTTGTAATGGCACTGCTTATTCACCAAGTTATGTTGCCTGAGTCACTGGCTGACACCATTCTTGCACATGACAGCTTGAATGTCTGTGTTAGCTTTGTAGCCAGAAGCACACAACATTGGAGACAGATTTGGAAATTGGGTTTTATCTCATCTAAGCCTAGGATCTTCAATACTACTTAGATTTATCTGGGATGAAAGTAAAACCTTTCCTAATTGTTTCTGTATTTCTATTTCCAGTTTCACAGACACACACACACACACACACACACACACACACACACACAAACGAACCCAGAATAAAAGGTCAGTTTTTTTAAATGGATTTTTCATCAATTAAAATAAAAATACATTTTAATTAATTCTTATTTCACCTATGCAATTTAACTCAAATGACAGTAATAATTACAGCGACAATAATAGAAATAATAATAATAATCATAGCAACAACAATAATGTCTCCTACATTCTGAGTGATCTAAAGTGTTGATTGAAAGCATGTGTAGCATATCTTGTGAGAAAACAATAAAAAAATTTATTATTGCTTACAGTGAAGCAGAATGCTTATGACAAGGATATTGAGACTTAATTCTTGAGAACAAAAAAATCTGGGCTGGGTTTCAGCAAGCATTTTTTTGTAGTTAGACGTAATGAACTACAGTGTAGTCTCCATAGACATGAGCCTCATTGCACAAGTTTCTTAAAACAATGCAAAGCACTCAAGAGTAGAGTGTAGGGAACACTCTAAATTGATCCCCTGGGTAAGGACTAGCTGACCTAATTGGTATTTCCCATCTTTAATTTATGTGCTCATACAGTATGCTGTTATCTTTTCATTGTATTAACCCATAGGGTCAAACATTACTCTGGTAGAGACCCATTGGCACAAGCAGATTTTCACCAGGGCTCAGTTTGGCCCACACTATTTAAATACAAAATTAACTTCAAACGTAGCTGTAATGAGCCTTGTGGAGTAATATTATTCTCAAGCAAGAAGACCATGTGGTACCTCTGTATGAGAGACAGATAATTTTATTAATACAAACTTTATAAAACATAATGCCCATCAAATATTACATGCTGGAACAGCACTAACAGAGTGGTAAATAAAACATTAGTTTAGAAAAGTATTTGGTTTCTTCCTCACATTATTACAATGTTTTATTCACATCCCGCTTACATATTCTCTTCATTCTGTTAATCTAAGTGACCAGCATGTGATCAAACTGTACAGTTCTACAGAGTTCTGCTTCCTTTGAGATTATATAACACCTTCATCACCTTCAGGGCAAGAGATGCCACCATGGCAGTCTCAGTTTACAAACATGTATCTTTTAATTCATTTATCAATCTATTTTCAACAGGCTGCATGACTAATGTCAAGAGAAACACTGGTGAGTTCTGGAGCAACCTTCAAATGACAGTTTGTGCAAAATGGCAAATACCAGTTTTGTGACTGTAAGTGAAGGTGGCAGTCCAAAATAGTTCTCTTGAGATCTGCCAGTGATATGAAAATGACTTCAATAATCAGAAACATAGCCAAAAATTCTCTCTTGTATTTTGTTGCTGTTCTATTAATTAAGAAAAACAAAATATCTTAAGCTATCATTCTGGGTTTGCATCAAAATGCTAAGTAAGTATAAACAAATGATGTGCTTTTGTTTACTTACCTGTCAAATGACTTTGGAATCTTAGATTATTACAAGGCACCTCGTGGTCATTGTGACACTAAGTCAAATTTGCAAACATGCAACATCACTAAAAACTTTAGGTGTTGAATGAGTTGCTAAAAAATACGCCAGCTAAACTGATATGTGATGGGTAGACAGACAAATGGTTTCATATCTAATCAGTCAAGCAACAATTCAATTTTCTCTAAGAAAGCCAAGACCTGCTAAACCAGAAGTACTTGAATTCTGATATGCAACTCTGCCTCACAGAAGCTGTTGCTAGTGCCTTTTGTATCAAGCCTTTGAGACCAAAATTCAAAGACATGCTAAATGCTTAAGAAAGATGGCAATGGAATATCATAGAAGAGGTAGATTATATCTATATTTCAGGAACCTCAGAGGACTTTCTGGTTTCTGAGCCTGCGTCCATGATCTGGCCATATCCGGCTTCCATGCAGGATCTCACTTTCCTAAACAATGGTAAGGGCTTCCCACAGTCAGCTGTAAAACTTTTTTTAACTAACTATTCTTTTTTTAGCCCATTTATGTCTTCAGAATGAAGCTATCAGAAACTGAAATTCTTGTTGTGAACTGTTAAGAACAATTTGCCTTTAACCCATCCTATGCATTTTAGACATGTGCATCTGCATGAGGACAGACACCAGAACCCATCAACAGGGCAGAATCCATATGGAACTCAACCAAGATGGAAGAGTTAGAGCTTTTATACAAATTGGGCTGTAAAATAAAATGGGATTATTATTGTAGGCATAAGAAGTTATAACAGAAATTGCATTAATTTATCCTGAAAACAGGGGGAGGGGACTCTGTTTAAAATTTTCTTTTGCTTTTGTCAAGAGAAAATATTGTTTTCTTTGAAAATAAAAATAAATGATTGACTTTGTGTTATTTCTTTATTATTTTTTATTTTTATTTTTTCCATAGTCTGAGAAATATGCTACTTTTAATCTTGTTTCTGGGAAAAGGGAAAAAAATATAAAAAGAGTGAAGATACTGATATAAAGGATAAAATTTCAGTGATAATTACTGTTCATCAAATAGCTGTATGAAGCCCAGTACCTAAAATGCTATCATCATTTCGGGGAAAAAAAAAGCACTTGAAAAATCTATGAACTGTCAGAAACAGGATGAGAATTGCAAATCTTTCCTATCTGCCTTACCAAAGGGTTACTTCATCAAGTAACTTATAAGTTACAGGCACACATCACTGTTGAGGGATAAGTAATTTGTTGTAATCATTTTTAATTATAGTTATTCTTAATTACCTTTGCTGTATGTTTAAACATTAAAATACAAACAGTACTGCCATAGAACAGATGGCTGGTGCCTGCTATGCTGACTGTCAAGCTCCATTTAAGCACCAGTCATTTTGCCTTACAATTCTAACTTAAAGTAATAATGCACTTTCTTTGAACCATAATTATTCATATTTTAAGAATAATACCTACCATAAGGTACCTGAACAGTGACATTCTGAGGCAAAAACCTATTCTACAAATTTCTCTAAAACAAAATAATTTGAAACCTAAACCCTCAAACTAGACATACTGCAGAAATCATATTCCTAATGGAAAGCCTAGTGAATAGTTCTAGCTGTAAGCAGCTGGGATCAGTGTTAAGTGTGGAGCAATAACCACTACAAAAGGAACAGAAAGACATTACTAGATTTTGTTATCCTTACGCTTCCAACTGTGAGTTTTTTGTCTTTAGCAATGTTTTTACATAAAAACAAGGGGGGGGTTCTCTTTTTACTCCTTCATGTATCAGTACAAGCATACTGTCCCTCACTGTTTATTTGTGACATTAAGAAACTTTCTACAAACCAGACTTAAATATTAAGTTTATATGAAGTTTAACTATGCCAAGTGCAAGGTCCTACACCTGGGTTGGAGCAATCCCAGGCACAGCTACAGGCTGGGCAGAGCAGAGATTCAGAGCAGCCCTGCAGAGAAGGACTTGGGGTTGCTAGTCGATGAGAAAATGAACATGAGCCAGCAGTGTGTGCTTGCAGCCCAGAAAGCCAACTGTATCCTGGGCTGCATCAAAAGGAGCATGACCAGCAGGTCTAAAAAGGTGATCCTGCCCCTCTACTCTGCTCTCGTGAGACCTCACTTGGAGTATTGTGTGCAGTTCGGATGTCCTCAACATAAAAAGGACATGGATCTGTTGGAACAAGTCCAGAGGAGGGCCACGAGGATGATCAGGGGACTGGAGCACCTCCCATATGAAGATAGGCTGAGAAAGTTGGGGCTGTTTGGCCTGGAGAAGAGAAGGCTTCGTGGAGACCTCATAGCAGCCTTCCAGTATCTGAAGGGGGCATATAGGGATGCTTGGGATGGACTCTTCATTAGTGACTGTAGTGGTAGGACAAGGGGTAATGGGTTCAAACTTAAACAGGGGAAGTCTAGATTGGATATAAGAAGGAAATTCTTTCCTGTTAGGGTGGTGAGACACTGGAATAGGTTGTCCAGGGAGGTTGTGAATGCTTCATCCCTGGCAGTGTTCAAGGCCAGGCTGGACGAGGCCTTGGGTGATATGGTTTAGAGGTGTCCCTGCTCATGGCAGGGGGGGTGGAACTCAATGATCTTAAGGTCCTTTCCAACCCTAACTATTCTATGATTCTATGATTCTCTGATTTCTAAAATGAGATATCATTTTAACATTAATTATCTTTATATCCTGTGAAACCTCAAAATCATTTCATGTAAATCCTCAACCCAGGAATGTAAAAATAAGTTCAAAATGAGGTGAGAGAAAAATCTCGCCTCTGGGAGACAAATATTTATTCTAAACTGAATCCAGGAAGATCCAGAGCAGAGGAGAAACATGAGATAATTGCAAATTTAAGTACTCAAGAAAATACAACACCTAGCCAAGGAAGTTTTTCAAGGAAACTTGAAAGGTGTGGCTGACTGAAGGTAATTCCTGAGCACTAGTTCGAAACACTACTTGGGAGAATAGGCAATGCGCTATAAAAGATGGATTGGTGGGTGCAGGAACAGCAGCAGGCAGGCTTATATGTTAAGTGGTACAGTTAGCAGTGCAATAGAGTGATGTGTCTCATACAGGTTTGTTGCAGTCTGCTACTTACTTTCCTATTGTCACTACAGCTTTGTCCAGAAACTCCATTAGCCTCATTCTGACTATTCTGCAAACTACATGTTATGTATGTTAATGATTCCTTCTGCTATGAACAATTACTTTCATTCTTTCATTCACCATTTCTGTAAGTTCTCAACAACAGAGTCCTAATCTGCAGGACAGACCCATTCTTTAGGTTGATGTCCATTCTTCAGTTTGTTGTAGGCACCATTCCCATCTTGAAAATAAAAATATCAGATGCACATTTTGTTGTGATGGTACACTCTGGATAAAGCTGAAACAAACTTCTTTACATTTTCAATAGAGAGCTGAAACTGGCATATGTGTTTAATGACACATCTTTACTTCACAACACATTTAACACAATAAGACCAAATTGCTGGTTCTGTTTAGACCCTACTACAATGTGAACATGAACAGTTAAAGCGTAACCTAATGAACAGGTAGAAACAGTGGAAAGTTGCCAGTTTTGGATTTGTACACCTACATCCACATTACATTTACTTCAGCTGCAAATGCTTAATATGCTGCTCCATCAGCATGATTTGATTAGGGCTTACTCCAGTAGAAGAAGTTCAGGAAGGCTCACTCTGCAAAGTTCCTTACTTCATTTTTGGTTTCAGTACCATAGGCATCCTTCAGTATTTTATGCATTTTTGTTTTTTCTTTGTGGTTTTTGTTTGTTTTCTTTTTTGGTGGCAAAGCGCTACAACTGGTCTTCTTTTTTTTTCCTAGAAAACAGGCATATTTAATGTCTAATTTCTCATCTGTCATCAAAAAGATATGTAGTAGTTTTTGTCCTGGTTTGAAAGTCTCCTTATTCCATTATCAATTTACTGAGCTTCCCACTGCCACACTGTATAGTTTTAGTGTTAATTTTTAATATTATTTTCATGCATTTTTAAGGTAAAAGTGTTTTTTTTTTAACTAGAGTGCAATAATAGCTTCTCAATATTAAATAAATAATGTTACAGTGCTGAGACAATTATGACTTTTTGACAGTGTTGATATGTTATTGTTTTAGCTACAGAAACTCATCTGTTTCATGTATTTTATGGACACCTTTTTATCTTTACTCTTCTGGTTTGATTTTTGAAAAATTAAATTTGTCCAATAGCCAAGGTGCTTCCCTCAGGCCACCAATACTGACTAAAACTTCTGGGCGGGATTTCTTTTTTTGTGCAATGAATCAATTCAACACACAATATCTGCCCCCATTTCCAAAAGTTCTATATCAATATTCTAGGGAAAAAAAAAGTGATGGAGGCATTGTTTTATGAATCAGGCTCCTTTTGATGTTAGGTACTGGGATTAAAACCTCTGTGACAATTCAACACGGTGTTGTCATAGAATCCAAGCCAGTAGGAGACCGTATGAGGTTTTGCGGGTTTTGTGTCCTTCAGAACACTTTTATCTGAAGAAAATAGTTTGTATGTGTGAAAACACCAATTATACATCCACTTCCTAGTAAATCTCAAAACAAATATACACGTAGGGAAAGGGAGACATGGATTTTGACAAGTCTAAACTTTTGGAGCAAGAATTTAAACTTGCTCTGAAGAAATACATTAAGTGCTACTTTACATAAAAATTGAATTTCCAGTTCAACAGAAAATCTCAGCCCCCTCACGTCCTTCTCACATCTACTGTTCCCATGTATCTCCTCCATTTTTTTCAAGTGAACTTAGATTTTTATTTAAAAAAATAATTACAGTTTGGTTGGAGATTTGATTGGTAGAGACGAGAGATTAGTAGATACTATGAGAGACACAAGAGAGTTTCATAGATTTTTTTTGCCAATAAAAATTATAGCCATTTCAATATATATGTATATTTATGAAAAAGAAAATCCCATACAACATAAGTTTTTCTAACTTTAATACAGGTCAAGGGAATTGAGTGTTTTCTTAAAACATCTTCAAGAGATTTTTGGATATGATTTAGCAGTAAATGTATTCAATCCTTGTGTAGGGAACTCCACTCATAACAGAAACAATGAGACAACCTCAGCGATAACAGCTCTTATACACCACTTTGATGCATCAATATGCACTTTCCTTTGCTCCTGTTCTCCCCTCTGTTCCTTTTCCTCAGCCATGCTGACTTTTAACTTGCACTGTTAGTAAAAAAGCTGAATTGGGAGCATTAGAATTTCCCAACTGATCTTTTTTTAAAATATAAAGTTAAAAACCACTTTAACAATGGGTAAAGTACTCTTAAAAGCTATAGACACCTCCAAAGGTCAGCTTTAAATTAGAAGCCATCACTATTTGGGGCAGAGAGAAGAGAGCAATAGAATAAGACCAAGAAAACTAAAACGAAACAAAAAATAGTAAGAATTAAAAATATAGACAGAGTAGTTTAATATTTTATTTAAAATACACAAAGCCACATCACATAGAAGAGGATGCATTTCTACATAACAAGAACACCATTCATCCAACTGTACAATGGTCTCAGAACATGAAGAGGTCACAAAGTTTTCAAGGTAGCATCCTCAAATGATGGCAATTGACTAACCATCTCTTCTCAATTAAAATCAGCATGGTTTATGATGCGTCTTTGCATCCTTCTGTCATGCTGACTGCCCAATGTTGAGGACCAAAGTCATGAGCTTCATATATTACATTAAAGGTGTTACATGAGAAAAAAAGAATTCCTTCTTCTTACAAATACCCTTAGATGTAGTTGGTATGTAGTCTAAACAAATTCACTTAGTTTTCAGCACCTTCAGACATAGCAGATGTAGGTAGCTGGGAATCAAACAGCTTTGTTTGCAGTTACACTCATCAAGAAACGGGAGGAAAAGTAAGTCTATAAAATCATGACTTTCAATGGTTTGGAAAGTTAGGTTAAGAAAAATATTTGAAATTATAGTTTAAATCTGTATTTAGATACCTAATACATTAGCTGGGTTCCACAAATGGCAAGTTACCCACCAGCTCAGAACAGATTCATATTTCAATTCTCAGCACTTCTGAGAATCTTTCCACTTCCTTATGTGCCTTAATATGGATTTGAGGACCTAAGTTCAAGTAACATTTTGAAATTCAGTTCATAGCTATGTACCTTAGGATCTTTCCTGAGAACCAACCACACTCATTTTTACCTTGAGTCATATTAAAGGCTTACTAAAGGTTATGAAGTTGCAAATATTGTACCGTAAGAGCAAGTTCTAATTGGTTAGTCCCCCCCCGAGGACACATTTTCATAACAACTTCTCAGAATTAACCCTTACAAATTAACCTCTTACAGGAGTCACTGTAGCCACATGAAATATTATGACCACACAGGTGAATCTGAAAGCCATAAATGGCAGTTTAATTCCTAATAAAAAAATATTGACTTTTTAGCTCCTCTAACATCTTCTGTCTCAGTGCACTGACACATTTTTTTATAGGCATGGACAACCTCAAACACAATGGTATGATGACATAATTTTACATTTGCAGATTGAAACGTGGTAGTATCTGTTTCTAGAGGTAAACTTACTTCTTCAAGGTCAAAGACAGAGATAGGTATTATACCTAGTTCATCTTCTTTCCATGCATATATTTTAGACAGTATCCAGAAAACTACTTTGGTGCCTACAAAGGCACTGAAACAGGCATGAATGACCTAGAACGCAAATCGTGTCCATTTCTTCTGTTCTTTAATTCAACTTATAAAAACTTGACATTGGCAGAGGATGTTAAAGTATTTCTAGCACATGAATGCCCAAATTAAGGTCCAGAACATCAGGGTTCAACAAATCTATGACAATTTTCTTGAGCTGTGGATTTGGCACATGCTCTCTACCAACACAAAAGGTGTGTAGATATGCCATGGCATCTCTGATCACTGGACTGGTTGCTTAATTGTCGTGTTCATCTCTCTGCTGGGATCCCTGTACCAATTAAAGAGACTCAACTGTGTTTTATTGAAATTATTTTTTAAGAAAAATTTAGGCAAAACATCTGTGCACTTCCTATGTCTTCATTACATGAGTCTGTTAGATATAGTATTTAGTAATGGAAGCAGATAAACCTTTTCATTCCCTTTTATATGTGCAGTTTGATTTGCAGGCAATAGGGGAACAGCATATTTGGATTGAGAGGGGATACTGAAAGCCAAGAAAATAACTTTCACACAGTTCATTTAATTCCTTTGCTTAAAGCAACGTTGTTTGATAAAAGAGCCATTAAATATGGAGAAATGCACACAACATGTTCAGTGCATTGTAATGAATAACAGAGGCAACACGGGGACTCTCACAAAGATCCACACTGATTTATTTTTTTTTCTGGTTTCATTAAAAGTGCAAAAGATCAGCATGTTTCAGGGTTAATCCATACAGCAGAGTTAAGCTTAATCATAGTTCTAATTCCAAATAAACCTGAACTGCCTGTATAGTCATTGATCTGAATTCCCCTCAAATCTGTATATGTTCAGTCTGGGATTAAACCCAACTCCATGCCAAAATTTACAAGATATGTTGACTAAGATCAAACACTTATGCACGTGGTGATATTTTCATTGCTGCAATAATATACTGAGGGGCTTCATGCTGGGAGGACTAATTAGTATCTAGTCACATAAACCTCCAGTGAGCACTAAAAACACAAGAGAGTTCAACAGAAGACCCTCACAAAGAACAGAGGAGCAGAGAGCATGCAGGTAGAGGGATGAACACAGTGTGACTATTCAGTAGAAGCGCATGAAGCAAAAATCTACAAGACATATGCGATATTGTGGGAGCACAAGGCCACAATAACATCCTATGATATAGGTCATAGCATGAGATCATGCTGACTGAGCACCAGATTTATGTTCTCCAGGCCTGTGAATCTATAGTCCTTCACTGAGCACACATATTACAGGAATTAATGTATTGTTTCCCAGGGCTTTGTTCCATCATGTTACTCAGTTCATATTTAAGATGTAACCTGAAATGCAGTAACAGTATTACAAAATGTACCTTGAAAAGGTGACATATATTTATTTTGCCCAGTGCTTCTTTCAGAGCGGTCTGTATTCTAACCTTTTTTCACCTCACCTGCTCCGTCTTAAAAGCATCTTTACACCATCAGGGTCACCAGAACAAATAATGCTCATTACTTAGTTTCTTTCTAAAGACCTGAATCAAACAGCTAATTCTGTAGGTCCTACAGGGCTTTGTCACTGACAGCCTAGCCTGGAGTCATTTTACTTTATAGTTAACACCCAAAAAAGTTAAGCCTTGAGTAAAAGAGCTAGCTGTAGCTTTGCAACCACAGCTATGGACAATAGAATTAGCTGGGACTTTTCCATACAAAAAGTTAGTTTTGATATTTTTGGTCTTCAATGATTTTTATGCTGACACTCATTCTAACTTTCTTTATTTGGCGATAGGAGGAAAATCTAAGTTCTGCTAATATTTGATAGACTCCCCACCAGAGAAATTAAGTCACTTTACATTACAATTTGAAGATACTGCCTTTGAAAACTGCTGTTTATCTTAAGTAATGAGATAGAAAGAAAAGAACCAGACATATGTGGAGATTTGCTCATTTTGAACTTTCTGGCTATGAACATTTCATTGTAAGTATACGTTGTACAGAAGTTACTCTGGATCGTTTAATTGAGGTAAATCTGTTAATTCTTTTAATAACTCTTAACAAAAAAATTGTACTGTATTTTTTAAGTCATTACCAAGACTGATGCTGCTGTAAAATTTTTTGGAACAGATGGCTGGCTTTTGTGTGTGGTGTTTTTCTTTCGCCCTTTTCTCTCTCTCTTTCATTTATTCATTTATTTATTTATTTTATTTAAAGCACATATTGTTAACACTTGACCTTATATATGTCCCTTTGAATAATTATTCTAGCCTAAATACAATTTAAGAAATTAAGAAATGTCAAATATGCTTGTAATGGTAGGCTTAGGGGTTTTTCCCATCAGCTCTAACTCTGCCATCTGTATGTGTTACCTTGTTTAGATGGGTGACTTTAACAATTAAATAGCTGAACCCATGTGGCACAGTGATCTCAGTTACCCTCAGGAACTTAATTCCATTGAGGACTTTCTCAGTACATCACGGGACTGGGTCCTTGGTTCTCTTTCTGCTGTTACCAAGTATATCAATGAGATAACTTGACACTTGAGCAACTACCTAAGTAGGAAAATATTAAAAAGTCTCTATATAAAAGACATTTTTAGACAATGCTGAGAGATGTTTGTAGGTGCTCTCTTATCACTGAAGTATTTCAGGACTTGGTGTTACCAGAATAGACTAGTCCAAAAGGAAAAAAAAGTATAACAAACCCAAACCACGATTTCAAACACATGTACAACACTTAATAAACGTTTTTGCGTATTTCCAGATATCTGCAAGTATTTTACTAACTTATTTTCCCTGCATACCTTGTGCTCAGATTTTAGAGAGACATCATTCTCCATCCTTCCTCTAGACTATGAGGACCACAAACCTGATTTTACAGTGTTCTGCACTGTTGCTCTAACTCAAGGCCCAGCAGAACTGTAGAAAGCCACTTGATATGAACTCACCTAGGGAAGGCTCAAAGGTGTATGAGATACCCTTTAAACTTGCAAAGAATAAGTGTTACTGACACATCATCTTACCTGCTTTTGAAGGGCAGCTTTCATGGGTCTGGCAAGAGGTGATAATTGTCATGTAATACAAAAATTAAAGGCAAATGAAAAAGGAATGTATTGTGACAAAATGGGTGTATGCAGGTGAATTGTATTTTCACCTTCTGAGATGCTCCTAAGCATGAGATTATTCTGGGATTTTAGCCTTATAGTTAAATAGTAATATGTCAAAAAGACAGTGAAAACTGCTTCTATCTCAGAAGTTCTGACATCAGTCTCAGTTCTCACAAAGAAAAAAAACCCCAGACTTTAAATTATCAACTCCCCCTAAACTTACAACTCTCAGCTAAGATAAGAGTTTCTGAAAAAAAGCTTGAAAATCTAAGCTTCCTCTCTTTTGAGATTACCAATTTAAATACTCTGAGGATGCCATAGGCAATTGTTTTTTTCTGTAAGGATCTACAGCACATGTCATTACTTACAGTGCAATGTTAATACTTACTATTTTCTGTCACTTTAGCACTATCATCTTAACTGAAACTGTAAATATTTTGAATCAATGTAAAATTAATGCATCTTTGCTATATTTTTTGTATGTCTGTGAGTATGTGTGCATATAAATATATTCCTGTATAAATATATTCCCATACACACAAAAATGTTAACAGAGAATTAAGGTTGCCTACATTCACTTCTTAAGTCTAACCCACATAAAAAGTACAGTGGTAGACAAATTTGTGCTCACTGGAGGTCTGGATCTACAGCCATCAAGGACTATTAATAATAAAGTTGAGATGAGCAACCAGAGTAATCTCAGTCCATGTCTTAGCACATAAACATGCAGACTTATTCTCCTCCATAAAAGAAGTATCTTCTGGTTTTCCTCAACATATTCTCTCAGATTTACAAGGGAGCTAGAGGAAGGCTTCCCCTTCACTGGAAATGCATGCTGTGGTGTACATCCTGTTTCACAGTAGAGGCCGTGCTGTTTCAACATACTGTCCTCATCTACCCACAAAACCCCACCCTCAGTGATACAGACAACTCCTTCCAATAATATTCAGACATACCATTTTAATTTTAGCCTCAGCTACATTAATATCTGTTACCATCCTAGGCTTTAGAAAAATATAGAGCTGATTTATACTTTAGTCGAGAAATTAAAGATCAAAAAGATTTATTAGGGTTACTCTACCTTCCCCCCTACCAATGCATAATCATTCCCCACTGTATATTTTTTATGGTAATTAGACACTCAGGGCTCAGTCCTACAGAATGTTAAGTGTTCTGGCCCAGTCCAACAGAGCGATTAGGTGTATGCATAACTGTAAATGCCTTAGCAATCCTTCAAAAGTTATTTCAGAGTAGGTGAACCATCTTCTCTATTTAAGCACGTCAAATTATTTTCCAGGATTAGGTTCAGAGGCTCAGCATTCAGTAAAATAGACTTAAAGCTTTGTTTATGTCACCTTTGTATCTCTAAACTGTTCCACTGCTATCATTGTAGCAACAATGATGATATGAGTAGCAAACTAAACTGTTGGACCCCTGGTTTTAACAGCAACTGGTGTTGATTTTCACTAAAAAAGTTCATGTAACATTATTGTACTGCTTAACGAGTGATCACCTCTGAGCCAAGCCAGTTACAGCAAAACTCCAAGGTCACTGCAACAAGCACTTAATATGTAAAATACATGTTCAAAGTAAAACTTGCACTTAATCCAGTGATATGCTTTGTATAAATGATGCTTGCTTATGAGCCTGCTGTTTTTGGAAACACAGCACAGTGATGCAAAATTATGGCTGCCCTTCCAACTCTGCAAGGAAACAAAAGCAGCAGATGCAGGAGGACCCCACTTTCATGAAGGAAGATGACCACTTCTTCACTGTACAGTGCAGTTACACACCCATCTGTCCTTTTTTCTCTTCCTTCTTTCCTCTTTCTCCCTTGTTTTCGTTTATGACTTGAATGCAGTAAGAACCTACAGAAAGCACTGTGTGTTGTACAAGCAGTAGTCTTGGGTGTGTGGTGGTAGAAAAGGACTGAATCAATATGTTAAAGTTGATTTAAACATATACTTAAATGTCAAAGTGTATTTAAATGCCTTTAGGTTATTTATATTATGCACACAAAGGAAACATATTCTATCCCAAGAAGCACCTCCTAATATTTTAAATAAACACATGAAATGTATACCTGACTCTCTGCAGATGTGCATGAAGTTTATAATCTTTAATTTTTATTCCAAACACATTAATGTTTCTTACTTCAAAATGACCTGGGTAAACTGTGAAATTTGTTTAAGCTATTAAGTGTAAATCTGTCACATTGACAATTTCAAGCAGTGTCCTTATTTCTAAAAGGGCATATACTGTAAGTTTAAGGCTTAATGGCTATTGCTTTTTGCCCTGATATGCACAAGTTCTTTACCTTCACATTTATTTATTTCCTGATAAGCAATCAATGTACAAAAATAAAAAAGCCAAATGGATTAAGAGACTGGTTCTACCCTGATCTCAGTCTAACAAAAAAGGTTTGTTGTCATCAGTAGAATCAAATCTACAGTTAGAGGATTTTGTCACTGATGATTGAATAGATCAGTATGAAACAGCATCAGAACAAGTACATTTCATCTTGCTCCTGAAGGTTAGAGGTCCTTGGCTCAAGTCATTGGCACGGACATATGCAGGGCCCAGGAAATTTATGTGCATCTTCTGTGCTACACAAACATTTGACTGCTAAGCCCTGTAGCTGCAGTCTAAACCCCTGTCCTTTTGACACTTACATGTCAGCTTTCCTTTATCCATGAAAACAACATAACTACTCATGAACATAAAAACAAGTGCACCTACAAATGTTTGCAGAAGACCTTTAACCACGCGGACTTGCCTATAATTGACTTTAATGGGTCACCAAATAACTATGACATTTTCATTTTCCACATACTACATGGAATCAGATTAGTGGAAATAGAAAGTATAATACTGCATACTGCAAGACATAAACGTACTGTGGAGTTCCAGAATGATGTCTCTTCATCTAAGAAAATAGACACAATTCCCTTTAATTGGTGAGACAATGTATAAAATGTTTCATACCTATATACTAATTGTAACTTGAGAGTAGCCCTTGTCTTGGCTATGGAGGACAAGTATATCACTTTCTAGCCCTCATCGTCAACCCTGCATTAACAGTAGTCCCATGCCTCTGAAAGCAGTCCATCCCTAAAGATTAACCTGTGGTAAAAAACACAGTGATTACAGAGAAGTATTCAAAAAGAAATCTAAAAGTGGGTGCTGTTTTGGAGAGACCAAATAATAAGAAGTACATTAGATATAAACCAGAGCATGGGGGAATTTTTTTCCAAGGACTGAGAAACAATTCCTAACAATGAAGTCTAGTAAAGTGTCAGAAGGGGAAAGAGGTAGAAGAGCTAATCAGTTGTGTCACTTTAAGCTGCACAAAACAAAGTACTTGTGTTTTTACTGGCTAGAATAATTTTGCATTATCACAGAGAGGGTTAAACAACTGTTGACCCAACAGCTCTCCTCACTATTTCTCTGATTCTAAGCATCACATGTTATGTAGGTGGAGAGGTAAGGGTCATTGCTGCAGGGAAAAATTAACACATGCAGTGATGTGTCAGATGTTATTGTACATACTATATACAACTGAAATCCCTGAGAGGAAAATATATGCAGGGCAGATTTGTGGATGACCTTCCAGTTTTATATGTCACACCAGACATAATGGGTTTTTACTCAAATAAGTGTTTTGTATGAAATTAGCAGCTGGTGTCCTGATCCAGTTCTCAGTGCAGCCACAAATACAAGCCTATATTGACTGTATGTACAGAAAGGCACGTTATCAAGAGGCAGACTTTGGAAGTCATTCCTCATCAGGCTTCATAAAGATGCCATTTATAGAAGGAAGGATTTCAAAAGATAATGCAGAGGAGGTGAAATCATTAATAAATTACAAGGAACAGAGAGGAGAAAACATGAGACTAAAGAAGAGTTATAAAGGAAACCTGATCATGATGAGTGCAAAGCCAGTTAGAGACAGGAAGCTGATAGAGAGGGGCCGCAGCCAGACTGGAGTATTGCATACACACTACTCCCTGCACACTGAATTGTCTTGCAGAGACAGACATCCTCAGTTACTGGTTTGACTGGCTGCTGAGGCCATTGAAAACCATATGAAACCTTGGAGTTAAGTCGAGTCGAGTGCATTCAGAACAGCTCATAGTGGGATGGAGTCAGGCTGTCTGTCCATTACAATCCACATCGTGAGCACCTAGGGTTTAATCTAAACAAGGGACTTATGACTGCAAGTATATCACTATATTGGCGTATCGTATTGACTTTCTGATAATGTTCTAAGCCAGTCGGGTAAGAAAGAGAAAGTGCCACTGGGTACAAATTGTGGCATCAAATCTCTGTCAGACTGATCAATTGAATTTATATATTACCTCCAGCTACGTACTTAAAATCTATAGTTTCACTCCCTCCAGTGCACAGCTCATGGTTTAAGTAATTGCAAATACAAATGAATTTTAAACGGATTTAGCAGGCTTTAAATTAAAAATGTGTGAACATTGTTTTTTTAAGCACTCTAAATTATTTACTAATATAACCCGGCTGAATCACTTTTCTCTGTTTGCTTGATTTTTTGATCCCCGAAGCTTCAGTGGAGATTAACATCCCCCCGATAAACTGAAAATTGTAAAACGGTGCTCTATTTTACCCAACTGAAAAAAAAATCTTAAAATTCAGTCTGCAGAATAACTAACAAAATATCAACCATACAAGGACTGTCAAATGCTGCATTAAAAAGAGGCAAATTGTCAAAAGACATAAACATGCAGTTAGCTTAAAGCATGTTTTAAGTTTAAGAACGCACAAAGTTAAGCAAGGTTTGGGGGATCTGTTTTACATGGGCACTGCAATGATATAATATGATGAGAGGGTTACAAAAAATGCTTAATGCAATGCCTAAAAGGACTCTGGTTATGAGACACTTGCTGAGTCTAGTTTACCTTAATCAAACACTGCAGCTGTTTTCTGTTTCAATCACATTTTTTGGATTAATCTGTAAAGTATTTGAGTCATGAGATAAACATCACATCAAAGTAATAAACTAGGTCATTTGAACTTGTGTTAAACCAGTGAGCACCCTCTTACATTTTTCCATATTTTCTGGCTTCAGTTTATTATTTGTGAAAATGATTCATAAGCTTCTTCAGAGACAATAAGGGAGAGATTCAATGCAGTAGAAAGCATCTGCATATAGAAATAATGCCAAGTGACTTCAGTGTGTCTTCTTACGGTTCCAGGTCCAGTGCTGGATCATACCTCTATTGATATATGAACTACAGAAATTGTTAAGAATAATCTTAAAAAAATAAAGCAATTAATTAATCTGCAATACTAGGCTCCCGATTAACAAAGGTATTACCTATTCCCTGAACAGAGAAATATGATAAAATCTTATTTATTGTTTTGCTGGGAAAACGTATAAGTAACTCTATATATGTTTGTCCTCACTATTTTTTTTTTATTCAATTTGTGGAGTGAGAGAAAAAAAAAGAAGCTAATGCATAAGGATTATAGCATAGTGCATAAAAACATAATGTTGGGAATTTGCAAGTAATTGAAGAAAAGGTATTATTGGTTTGAAGGAAATAAAGTTATATTCTCATTATGAGGATAAATATACAATCACAAAAGAAACGTTTATCCCATTTACTATTGCTTTTTTATTGTTAAATTTATGATCTGAGATAATTCGAGACTACTTTCTCTCTAAGTAATGTTTCAGTCTTCATTCAGGTATATTGTCATCAAAGTCAAGAGTAGTGTAACTAAAACCTATAAAATGACTTTTACAGGAAGCATAAGTCCTGTTTTAAGACATTCCTGATTCTCTTGGTTTGGGTTGTTTGTTTTTTGTTTTATTCATAATTTCAGTTTGAAGAACCAAGGCCTTAGTAAAAGAATATATAATATATAAAAGTTATTTTTTTTCCTAGACTCCCCATTTACTTTTAAGGTGGACAATAGGTCTGAGGCTGAAAGAGGGAAATTCTATTGCCTCCCCAGTGTTCCCATAGTCTACCACATATCATTATCAGAAAGCTTGGAACAGATGCTTTTCCAGCTTGCTGTCATCAGCTTACTTTTTTTGCTCTGGTCTCTCTTGAATATTTCAAGCTCCTGGATAGCCACTAGTAGCAGCTGTGGCAGTAACCTACAGAGTAAGTCATAAGAAACAGCAAGGGAAATAGAAATATTCAGAATGTCAAGTTTGGGAGGATGGAGTTAAGGAAATGCTTTTTAGGGGACAATGCCTCAAATTTAAGTTTTGCTTTTGCTTTCCTTTTTCTACCATGTTCCAGGAATACCTTTAAGGTTAATGGGATTCTGAAATCAATAAAAATGACTTACTAATGGTTTAGGGAAGTTTTTCTAGTAGAGAGTGTGAATTTACAAGGTTATTATCTATTCTGCAACAGCTCTCTCTTTCTGCAGTGACACACCATTTTCAAAATGGAACAAGGTATCCATAGGAAGACTGTGCACAGGAAGATACTGTGGAGTGCCTGTATGCTCTGAATTTACACCCCAGATTACCTGCTCACAGGACTCCTTTTGTGTACAAGTCAACGTCTGTGAGATCAGTACTGCAAGTCATAGGGCAATTTTAAACTTAAGTAAATATTCAAGTAACTGAGGCAGTTAGATTTAAAGGATTCTACTGAAGAAAGTTTCAGGATGGGTTTTTTACCATTAGATACTCACCCCTCCCCCGAGTTTGAATAACGTGTTAATTTTGCTATTAACACTTGTTGAAACAAAAGAATCTTCAATTTGATGTTGTTTCTTTAAATAAAGAGTAAGGTAGCCCAGTGTTTCAGAAAGGAGTTGCAATTGCATATTGTTTCCATCCCCCATGCAAATCCAAAGCAAAAATCCAAACAGCCAAGTCTCTTCATCAAGAGGCAATAACCAACAGAACTGTGCACTGCTGCCATTTTACAGAGTACTCTGCACTGTGGCAGAACCAGTATTACGTTTTGTACCTTACCTAGAAGATATATATATTAGCAGTTTTAACTGGAGGAAACACTACTTTTTTAGATATCTTGTTCTCCTTGATTGAATTCCACCCTTATCTATATAAAACATAGTATAGGTTAAAAGTAATGACTCTGTACAATTAACCTCATGATATGGAAACAATTCACCACATTTTAAAGACTTTAAAATTCTTATTCTTCACTGCAAGAATCATATCAGTATTGCTACTTCAGACATAATTAATCTGTGTTTTCCTTAGAAAAGAGAATTTGTTCAAAGAAAATCTTGAGGAAGCAGTCTGATCTGTCTGGTATTAAAGGCTTGTTTGACAAAACAAATTTGCTATAAACACTTAGAAAACAGGAGCCATGCCAGTTAGAATGATAGAAAATCATGTCGAAGAGATAAATGGATCATTAAAGAGAAGGTACTTGAATTTTCATTACAGATCGCTACACAATCACTAAAGGTTTCTGAACTTGTCTGACTTGTTGATCTCATGTGCTCCTCCTACTTCTAACTATTATGCCTAATATCCATATTTTCACATACCTTTTTGAAACCTATATATTTCATCTTCTGAAGGTATCATTAAAACCTCTTTGTAAACATCAGAATTCATGAATTTTGATATGCATTGGCCTGAATAGTATAAGAGTTTAGTGAGTAATAATGTGAACATCATACCTAATGATTCAGAACCTGCATGACATAAGTGATGGTGTTTTTGCGAACATATGGATTTTAACTAGAGCTTGGCAGCACAAAACCCTTGTTTAGTTCAGCGTGATGGGCTGCTGAGGAAACTAAATCGGATGACTGAAATATTAGTTTGGATTTTTCACTGTCTGTAGACTTGCAGATATATATACACATATATATGTATATGTGTATATATATATACATATATATGATACTCGGAAGCCAAGAGATCTAGTTACAAACAGGAAGCTAGCTTTCCATTTCCTGGGGGGTTTAGTGCCGTAAATTTGGAAGAATATTTTGTGCTATGCACCTAAGTCCTGCAAGCAATGCACTGAAGACTTAAATGCTCAGGAGACAGCTCACCTTAACAAAAAGGCCCCATACACACTGGGCTGAACAAGTGAAATGAATGCTAATTCTCCAGTGTTTCAGATTAAAAAAAAACATGGATTCATTCCTAAGAAGTGCAGAGCTGGTACTGTTTAATTTTGTAGGGAAAGGACAAGAAAGGAGATTAGTAAGGTGTAGATCAAGAAATACTTTGTATTCCTACTGAGTTTAAGTTGCTGCAAAAATTGTATCAACAGAGATATCTCAATTTAACTAAGGTAAAAATTTCATGCAAACTGGTATCTTTTGTCATCAGTATGAAAGCACTAGGATAAGACAGCAATATTCTGCTGTTGTTACTGGAAACTTTCCAGCCTAGAAGAGAGCTTGTATCCCTGACTGTTAACCCTGAGCTCATGGCTCAACTTAAGAAACAGAACAAATTACCAGAAGGTAATAGGAAACAAATTGATTCCCCAGACCAAAGAAAACTGTAGTCTCTGGATACTTTCCTTGTAGTACTTCCAGCTTTTAAAGGGGATAGTCCTACTTTTATCCAGGCAGTTATTTTCTTTTTACCTGTATGTGTCATCCATGACACAAAGAGAAGAAAAAAATAGTTTGTCAGTAAATCTGGCAGGTACAACTTTGCTTTTGAACTCTCTATGTACAAAGCTGAAAGAGCTGCAAAATCAGCCAGAGAAACATTGCATGTATCATCAACATCATATTAAATCAAACCATATTCAATTTTTCTCTCCTTTTTGGGGAAGGAGGAGGGTTTTTCTTGGGTTTGTCTTATGAATACAGCTGTCTTAAAGAGTTTGAGAAGCTACAGCAAATCAACAACACTAGCACTAGTTATCTGGAACTGGCAATATCCTATTTGATAACAGCTGATCTTCAGGTAAGACATAAGACGTACTAGCTAATGGTTACTTATAACAAGCAGGGCACAGGAGAGCTGTGAATATAAAAGCATTAGACTTTGATTAACACATAAGCTTTCTCTTCTTACTAACACTGGATTTTAGACCTTTGGCTGGGAGAAATGCAGGTGATGACTGCAGTGGGGTGGGTGGGAGTCACAGCTGTTGCAACACATATACTTGCACAGCAATATTTCTAGTATCAGAGCTACGAGTTCATCATTATGTACAAACCTCTGCCTGGGAGGGGGGGAAGTCCATGGGTCCTGATGAAATCCATCCACGGGTCCTGAAGGAGCTGGCAAATGAAGTTGCTAAGCCGCTGGCCATCATATTTGAAAAATCATGGCAGTCAGGGGAAGTTCCTGACGACTGGAAAAAGGGAAATATAACCCCCATTTTCAAGAAGGGGAAAATGGATGATCCGGGGAATTACAGACCAGTCAGTCTCACCTCTGTGCCTGGCAAAATCTTGGGGCAGATTCTCCTGGAAGGCATGCTAAGGCATATGAAAAACAACAAGGTGCTCGGTGACAGCCAGCATGGCTTCACTAAGGGGAAATCCTGCCTGACCTACTTGGTGACCTTCTATGATGGGGCTACAGAACTGATGTACAGCGGTAAAGCAGTTGATGTCATCTACCTGGATTTGTGCAAAGCGTTCGACACTGTCCCACATGACATCCTTGTCTCTAAATTGGAGAGACATCAATTTGATGAATGGACCACTCGGTGGATAAAGAACTGGCTGGATGGCCGCACACAAAGAGTTGTGGTCAATGGCTCAATGTCCGGCTGGAGACCAGTAACGAGTGGTGTCCCTCAGGGATCAGTGTTGGGACCGGTCTTGTTCGACATTTTTGTCGGTGCCATGGACAGTGGGATTGAGTGCGCCCTCAGCAAGTTTGCCGATGACACCAAGCTGTGCGGTTCGGTTGATACACTGTAGGGAAGGAATGCCATTCAGAGGGACCCTGACACGCTTGTGGGGTAGGCTGATGCCAACCTCATGAAGTTTAACCATGCCAAGTGCAAGGTCCTACACCTGGGTCAGAGCAATCCCAGGCACAGCTACAGGCTGGGCAGAGAAGAGATTCAGAGCAGCCCTGCAGAGAAGGACTTGGGGGTGCTAGTCGATAAGAAAATGAACATGAGGCGGCTTCAGTGTGTGCTTGCAGCCCAGAAAGCCAACCGTATCCTGGGCTTCATCAAAAGGAGCGTGACCAGCAGGTCAAAGGAGGTGATCCTGCCCCTCTACTCTGCTCTTGTGAGCCCTCACCTGGAGTATTGTGTGCAGTTCTGGTGTCCTCAACATAAAAAGGACATGGATCTGTTGGAACAAGTCCAGAGGAGGGCCAGGAGAATGATCAGGGGACTGGATCACCTCCCATATGAAGATCGGCTGAGAAAGTTGGGGCTGCTCAGCCAGGAGAAGAGAAGGCTGCGTGGAGACCTCATAGCAGCCTTTTAGTATCTGAAGGGGGCATATAGGGATGCTGGGGATGGACTCTTCATTAGGGGCTGTAGTGGTAGGACAAGGGGTAATGGGTTCAAACTTAAACAGGGGAAGTTTAGATTGGATATAAGGAGGAAATTCTTTCCTGTTAGGGTGGTGAGGCACTGGAATAGGTTGTCCAGGGAGGTTGTGAATGCTTCATCCCTGGCAGTGTTCAAGGCCAGGTTGGACAAGGCCTTGGGTAATATGGTTTAGAGTGAGGTGTCCCTGCCCAACCCAGGGGGGTTGGAACTTGATGATCTTAAGGTCCTTTCCAACCCTAACTATTCTATGATTCTGTGAAGTGCCAAGAAGGGGTGGGAGTTAAAGGAGAACCCTTAGCTACTGCCAAAACCTGACATATAATGATATAGTAATACCGTACACAGTATAGTATGTGTTTTGAGTAGTGGAAGTGCATTGGATTAAATATGTTTTATTATATTATTATAGTATTATTATTATATTTATTTATTATTATTATTATATTATTATAGTATTATCACTAGGGCCTTAGCTACATTTTATCTCAGAAAATTAGCTTACTTCCTCCATAATTTTCTTAACATCTTTATATTCTGTCCCAAAATATTGTTTAATGCTTAAATTTAACATCACTATTTGCTAATCACAAATGTTTTATCCCAGAAATGGTTACCTTAGATGGTGGAAGGTCTAGTCCCTGTATTACAGCAAAATTACAACCAAAATAGCGTCTGCTGTCAATGCTAATGTTACGTTCTCCAGTTGTCTTGCTCCTCTTCCAAACACATCTTGTACACCAGCAGGTGTTACAAGTCTGGTAGACATGTCTGGCATTACCATTAGTGTATTTACTTCTGTTGAAAAGTAGAGAGACTTGATAAAAGCCTTTAAAGACTGAAATTTAAAAAAAATAATAAAAGGAAAAAAAAAATCCCTACCAACTAAAGAATAAAGATGATAAAAAGTCTTACTATACATTTGCCCTAGAGCAATTCTGTATTCTGTAAGCTTCAGGTAGATCACCTGCACAATGAAAACTAGGTGAAACTGGCCTCGTATGTATCTTAACCAGGAAAAAAAATAAAAATCTGGTATTGTTGCTTAGCACATTTATGTACTTTCCAGCAATAGATCCCAAAGTGTTTATAAAGCTCCAGAAATATAATTATCTCCATTACCTAGCCAAGGAAATTGAAAGGCAAAATTAAGTAGTTTGCTGAGGGCCACACAGTGAATCATTTGAAGAGCCAAATTGTTACTGTAAATCTCCATACCTAGGCAATGATTATGCTGCTACGACTCAAACAAGATATTATTCTAGAACATCAATTGCTGCTGCATAACCAGTGTCATACACTGGCTCCAATACACTCTTCATTATGTTCAGCTGCATGCTGGACTTCTAAACTTGTCTCTGTTTTGCTCAGCAAGAAAGTAGGTACTTTTCAGAATTCCCCAAACGTTTCTTTTAAAGAGGCAGCCAGCTTTTGGGAGCTGAAAGCTTTTTCCTAAATGAAGAAAGTTCATTCTGCCAGATAAGTTGCATCAAGACTCAGCTAAACAATCCTATAAACGTGGTTTCGAGGGGTAAATTTCCACTCTTACATGAGATACAAGTCTGGGAGACCCTACTGCAACTTAGTGGCATCTATATTCTGAAGCACAAGAGAATAATGTAGTTTTCTGATGCCCATAAAGTAAATATATTTTTTTTAAGTAAATTTTTTTTTTTTAAAGCAGGATACTTTTCGCTCACTGGAGGTGTGGGCAAATTCCATCACTTACAACTGTGTGCCCTAAGTTCTACTGCTCCCGGTGCAACTGTGAGATCCTTCACAAGAAGATGGAAACAAGTTCAAGCCAACTAGAAATTGTGATTAGTATGGCACCAAGTCAGCTACGCTGTTTTCAATTTGATGAATGTTTATGAGCTCAGCCCTATTGCTGTCCTTTTCCTCAGAGCTGCTAGCCTGGCTGAACTTGTGTTTGGCTGCAGAGCAACATGGAGGCAATGAAAGCTTGTCTTAGATGACTCCTTGAAGACGCTGAAAATGTGATCCACTGTTAAACAAAAAACTATATTCTAGGCCTGGTTATCCTCTAACATCAGTTTTTCATTTGTTGTGTTCACTGTTTTTTCGTGAGCACTGTTGAAAACCTGCCCACATTTAGACAGGAGGTAGACACTTCTGAGATCTGTACATTGACACACACTTTGAACATTTGCTCTTGGTAAAATCTGAACACTGGCTACATACACATTCATGTTAAAAATCTTTTAGATGGTGCTGTTACTTTCTAGTAACATCACATACTGTAATTTATATAAGCTTTTATGAATCTTCTGCTAACAGAAGCATCCTCCTGAAGTACCTTCCATCCTAGCAAACAAGCTTATGCCTTCCAACCATAAAATTTATTCAATTTAAACAATTAAACAGTCACTTCTCTCTCAGTACATTATAATCTCAAAAAGAGATACCAAACACAGCTAAAACCTTTCAAATGACTATTTCAAGCCCTTATTGCAGCATTACTAAAATCATCCTATTGCCCATGTGCAGCCATATCTGTTCTGTCATATATTTTGTTTTTGGTTTAAGATGAATCTATCATTCCCAATTCCAACTTCATGAGTGATGCAGAGTCCACAGCTGCTGAATTCCACCACAAAACTGCTGCATTTTAGTAAAACTAAGCCCCTTTGACATCATCACGAAAAATTTCCTTTAAGGATTTCCCTTTAAGGAACCAAAACCTCACCATTTTTACCACATTTTTAGTCCACAAATTTTCACAAATATTTTCATCTTTTTTTTTCTTTTCACAGATTTATAAGTTCCCAGACAAGAAAAAACTGTCATAAGCAAGCCTAAATACTGGTGTGCATAGGTAATAGATTTCTTTCCATAAGGCCTCTTTTAGAGGGATATTTGATCTCGTTTTGAAGTTGCCAACCTATAGTGAGTCTACCACCTTCAACAAACTGTTCTGATATTTAATTATAGAAAGCTGCATCTTTTGAAAGGTAGAATCTGTTGAATATATCTGCAAAGTTTAAAAAAACCAAAACACCTCATCTGATGGTTCTCTTTTATATCACAGAAATGCGTACATAGACCCAAAAGGTACTTCACAACCTAAGGCTTACTTGTCAATGTCTGGAACAAAGTGGTGGTCCTCCATTCTGCTTTATCCTGTATTTATTTCCACATTCTTCCTAAAGGGCAAGTCCAAAAGATGATCTTTCCAGTGTAGGATGTGGAAATGAGGCTTAGCTTCCTGTTCCTCATAAAGTTCCCTTTTATACACCTAAGGATGAATTTCAGTGAGAGCTCATGTTGTGGTAATAATTTTTGAGGACCCACCAAAGTCCTTTTCTGAGTCACTGTTTTCAGAGATAGTCTCCCTAAGTGGTCCTCCTAAATATATTGCTTAGCTATTGGCTACATTCAAATGTTTTTCTGCTTCTTGACTGTTAACCAAGCAATTCAAATCAGTTTACATAAGCACCTAATCTTTTTTATTGGTGTATTATCCGATTATCCAAACCCTTATCTAAATAGTTGGCAAAAATATTGAATAATATTGGACCAAACCTTGATCCATGGTCAGCACGACCAGCAATGTTGTTAACTCACTGATGCTTCTTCGTTAACAGCTCCATTTTGAGGTCTGTCACTAGGGCAATTTTTAATACATTTAATGTGAATTTTTTATCTTGTATAGTGTAAATTGCTATAGGTTGACTTGTTTGTTTTTTTAAAAAGATGGTATATATTCTTAAATAAGGTAACTTGGAGAAGTCTTAATATACAATACGGACCAACGATAGGACCATGTTTGCATCAGCCTAAGGAGTATCGTACAGTGTAGGTAGAGATGAAAAAGTTTTAGTGTTTGTTTAGTGGGACTTGTTTTGCATCACATGATGGAGAGAGGTATTTTTACTAGTCTAAAATAGAGAAGTTTGGTGCCTACAAGACAACAGGGAAGGACTGATACCTCCTTTCTATATGTTGTGATAAGGTGGTTAAATTTAGCTTCTCAACTAGTTTCTTTGAGATTCTTGGGTCTAAAATAATCTAAGCCTGTTCATACGAATATATTTAATTTTAGCAGTTGCTGCCTTACCTCTTTCTTTGTTACAGATGGCAAACTTTCAGTTCTATCCACAACATCATATGGGATGGATACATCCTCCTGTTTCATTCCAAGTGCAGAACAGAAATATTTATTAAACATTTCTGGCTTTTCTGCGTCATTATTTATGATTTCCACCATCTGCATCTTCAGTGGAACTACATCTGACCTAAGATTCTTTTTGATGCTAAAATGGTTTTAAATTGCCTTCTTGTTGTTTTTAACCATATTGGCCATTGATGTTTAACAGAGTTGTTGATTTCTTTTACCAGTTACTTATAAGTCTCAGTATATAACTTAGCCTCTCTTTTTTCATTCCTGATGCATCATTATTTTATGTTTTTACACTACTTTAATGTGTCTTAATCAGGGCATTTTGACTACTGTACATTTTTGTGTGCAAGTTTATGTCCTTGAACAATTCCCAGTATTCATTAATACTTCCTAATTAAAATTTACATTCCTGATCAGTTATGCTAACTGATTCAAGCTGGCGTAAACTGGCCCTCTAAAGCATTTAAGTATGAGCACTTGGTGATATATACAGTTCATATACATAAAATAAATACCAGGTTATGATCATTAGTTATTAACTCTTCTTCCTATTTGATGGTCACTAGTGGGAAATACGTATCTCTTTGGCCATCAAAATGGTGTTCAGTTTTGAGCTTATTTATGAAAGATGAATCTCTACATTCTGAGACCATCTGCTATTATTTTTAGAAGCTCTAGGGAATCCTGATGCTGGAAAAACAAAATCTCAGAAATATTCCCCAGTTTAAACTCTACTATGATACTAGAGGGGGTTTTCTCCCCGTGCTGAAAGAAAGGTGTTGAAAATGCAGCTCACACCACTATCTACAAGGCTGTTTTTTCTCTGTAATGTGCACAGATATCCTATCTGTGGTTATATTTTGACTCAGAAGTACTGAGTTCCTGTTACTTTATTAGTTTTGACTATTCAATATGCAACATTGTATTTGACGCAACAGCCCATCTCCAAACTCTCTAGCTAATTTATTAAGAGGATTAAAAATGTAACTATGTTTGGTGAGATTCCAGCACTATGACATATTACCAAGTTTCATAAATATTAACTTTATGACATTTCTTTTCATATGTATAAATACTGTCTCTGCCCACTTATTACCAAGATGTTTGAAGTTTAGTTTAAGGATTCTTTTACATGTAATGTGTCCCTTATAACTCGGTTTTGTTGCACGTCTGGTATCCTGGTTGTAATTTACACACACAAATGTGTACACAAAAGTATATATTTGCCACAATTTCCCTTTATTACTACTCAGCTCTATGCTTACTTTAAGGCCCTTCTGGCAGTTTTTCATTGACTGATATGGCTCTTACTTGAGATGGTCAACAGAATCAGTGTTTCCCATCCCTCTGGTAAGAAATCATCAACAGCCTGTCAGATGATGCCTGACAAGGTATTAGTACCAGCCTACGTCCTGCTAACTTAAATCTCACATAGGCTTCACTTCAAATTCTTCATTTTAGATCTAGAAATACAGAAAATTGTCAGTTCTCCTCCTGTTCCCTTGAAATGTCCTGCAGGTTCTTCCTAGTATGGTGTCAAGAAAACTGTCAAGAAGTACTGCGTTTTATTGCCTTGCTTTCATGGGCTGTTTCAAGATTCTCCTGCCCTGAGCTACATGCTAGCTCTCTTTATGAATGTTAATCTAACAGCGAGTTCTTAAAGTTAGTCAAACAATATAGAGAAATAAAACCACTTCATTTACAGGAAGTCATTGTCTTGTAGTAAAATTATCAATTATAAATAGATAATGCATGATATAGTTGCCATGTGAAGCAACTTGCAGGCAACACATAGCCTGAAATACTTTTTCTAAACTATTAATCAAATAATTTCAACTGATGAACAAAAGAATTCAAGTCTGCATTTGGATAATTTGCAAATAAGAAAAAAGAAATAGATTTGTCGAATTAATTATTCATTATAACTAGTTCAACCATATCTATCCTTTTTTATCATTTACATTGGTTTTAAATTCTTAAAGTGGTTTGGGAACCTCAAAGTGTAAAATTTGCTATAAATGCTTAATGCAATGATCATTTATATATGGCACTATAAATGTACAAACATACTTTACTTAGCATTGAATTAGGCAGTGGAGACCTTGAGAGAGCGGTTACAGTACCTTTAACTCTCAAAAAAGTTAGAAGTCTGATATTTTTCAGGCAGACTGAAGTATGAACTGGATATCTGCAGTTTGAAGATTCCTGCCGCAAATGACCCTCACCACAGCTTAAGGACCGACTGGCACTGTGTCCATACCAGGGCAACAAGCCAGAACTGACAGGGATGCAATGGCCACACTCTGCAGTCCTTGGGCAGGGGCCCAGTTTCTAGAAATGCTCACCTGCAGCTAAATGCCAAATGCGTTTGGTGTTTGGCTTCAGGTTTGGGGTTCTTTTCATTTGCTTTTTACTTTTCAAGTTATGCCCCAATACAATAACACTTATCTTGCTAGGAAAAATAGCTTCACTGAACATGATCATGGAAGCAAACAGACAAACGTGTGAATACATCATTTAGCTCAATTAGTGTGATTTGAGGTGAGACTTTGTTTTTGCAAAAGTATCAGTGCTTTCTTACAAGTAGAGAAGTATCACCAAACACATCAGAATAGCTCAGATTCTGGCATTCTTGTCCATAGAATATAACACCATACTCTATATGCAGTCTTACTGAAACCATGCAGAAGCTTACATTGTGTAGTTTATGTATTACTATAATCAAAACTACTTGTTAAATTTAGATTAAATGTGATTAGAAAGGTCAGTGACAAACAACATAATTTTGAAGCCTGACAAAGACATAAACACAATAGGATTTTCTTTTTCAGGTACTTGGGCTTTTTCAGGGTTGGGAGGGTGATGTAGTTTGCTTTGTTTTGCTATCATTTTTACAGCCCTGGCATTTAGCAGAGAGGCTCTGGTTTTAAATCTGAGTAAATCTGACACAGAATCACCTGGAGGAAATAAATATAAACCACTGTGAGGTCATGCTTACAGCCACTTTTTTAAAGCTCTTTCTGTATTGAGTTTGCCACATCTCTCCATCACTTGCGTAATACTGTGTAAGCAATGTAGTATTAAAATGGCCTTTAATGACAAAAAGCAGTATATTTTAGAGTTGAACATCTGTTATCTGTTCAGACAGTGAGTACTCAATTCAATATCTGGGTGAATAATTTGCAAATTCAATGCATAGAAAATTTTGTACCAGTGCTAAGGTTAATTAATTTTTCCTGGGATGTTTTGTAGCCAAATGGAATCTAAATGTCCTCACACATTACTTTACACCCACTTTCTTCTCTGAGAAACTAAAGAGAGTGTTGGACAGTGCTGAAGGGTCTAAAGATAATATGGGATAAAACAAGAGGTATGAATAAAACAGGAAAAAGTGCTTTAGATTTTAGTTTACAAAATGCACTTTTCAGCTCAGTACAGTAGAAACAAAGTGGTAAAAAAAAAAATCTACAAAGGAACCATAATGAGAGGTACTACTGTTTGAAATTATTGTTGCAACAGCAGCTAGTAACCTAGTTTCATGAAAAGTGCAATATCCTACACATGGGTTTGGATAGGAAGCTTTCAAAAGCTCTTAAAACAGGAAGAAACACCTTTCATCCTCAAATATTTAAACTGCAACATATGGCTTGATATGTTTGTTGTTGTTTATTTTGACACAAAAATAAGCCTCAAGTTTTCTTACTTCTAGTCACAGCACACTATGATGTTTCTAATGGGATGCTATCAGAGTAACTAACCTATTAGTTTGTATTACTAAAGAGAGATGAATAATAAGGGTACGTTGAAGCAGAGCCCAGTGGAAGTTGTTCAGTGGTCTATGGATGAGGTTTTAAGAGCTTAATCTGCAGATTAAAGTCCATTAACAGCAAAAATGAGATGGAGGACAGTAAAGGAGCGTGAGGACTGTTAAAAGTTACCCTCTCCTTTCCTCCCTGTCCCCATTATAGACAATAAAGGAAGTTAGCTGGAGATTCAGGAGTAAAAACTAAGTCTGAACCCCCAGCACTGGACTGGAAATTAGAACCTGTGCCTGACTCTCTCTCATCTAGCAGCCCTTTACAGTGGAGGTCTGGGAAATGGAGGGGGCAGAAGAAGGGAGGAAGGCTCTGCACCTCACCTGCAGTTCTACAACTCTAAGAGTTCTTTAACAGGTTACCTAGATGTTCCCAAGTTCTTCTTTTCCCTCATTTTTTATTGGACTTCTTGCACTAGGGAATCTTCCTGAAACAGACTTTCACATGATTGACTGTCACTGATGATTAAAAGCTATGTCATGATTGACCTTATGTACAACAATATTATTCACAGCTAACTGGTTCCTGGGTATGAAAAAAACTTTTGTCCCTCTAGAAAAATGAGATTATAGCATTATTAACAGAAATTAACCCAGCCTATCTATTGATGTCTTACCATAACTAGGGCAGTAGTGGATTTCAAGTGGATTTTCACATCAAAGAACTAATGAGTCTCAGATACACTTCCTATGTATACTGTAAACCTACATGGTTATGAAGTTGTGGGGTTTCAGGCTAACTCATTAGTTTGGGAACACTAAAATGCAGTTGACTGTTGTAACCACCTTTCTAGATGAAACCTACATCTCTAATGAGGCTGAATACAGGACAAAGTTCCTGGATGCTGGCTGCTGGCTTCCTAAGTGGTCAGATCAATTTTCAGCTCCTTTTCTGAAATGCCTGGTTTGAATTAAAAAGAAGAGTGTTTTATTAAGAATATTCACGTGGGTGTTTTGTGATTCTTTAGTGCAGAATACCAAATGGCATCAAATGTTGTTCTGCATGCTTCTTTTAAAGCCTACACAAAGTTTTCAGTCCTTCTAGTGCATATTAATACGACTTCTGGCAGCTTTTCTATACTAGCTCAATCATTTGAATGGATCCAAATTTCACATACACAAACCAGCTGCCCAAGAAAGAAATGAGATAAACATCCTATTTCAGACCATAGCTATTTTAACACTATCTACCCACCTTTTTAATTCTGCAAAAGGGAGGTAATGGCAGAATCACAAGTCATTATGCTATGTCTGTTACAAGTACCCTCCAACAGTCAAAGATTTCTTCCAAAAAGTGTAAAGAAAATTAAAATAATAATAGTATCATTTCTCTAAATGAACAGAACGTCTGAGAAACTTTCTTGGACGATATAATTTGGGTGTTTTCAACATCACTTATTTTATTTCACAACAAACTTACATTTTATCACATGATTGCTTTCCCAATTATAGTGCAAAAATAAAAAGCATCATCAAATAGTTTAATAGGTGCAGAGGAAAATGTAGTTTTGTTCATCAAATGATGCAGAAAATAACGTGACAAGAAAAAAATCTGTGTGTTGGGAAGGGAAATTATTGCTATGGAGTTATTTGTCCTGTATTTCCTCAATGGAAGAAAGGGACAGAGGGCCCTCAGGTCTGATTATTATTTTTCTGATAAAGTGAACACTGGGATAAAGGGAAGATTTCCTCTTCCAAGCAGGGTCTGCAGTCCTTCCAGTAAGTATGTAATCTCAACAGTTAAAAGACAAATCACATTTATCCATAAAAGCAAAAGTCCATGCTTAGGCTGCAGGGTAGGAGATTTAGGAAGAGACTGACAGTTTTTCTTTAGAAAACTGTTTGTATTTTTACCACAATCTACTCAGACATATACTAATAGAATTTTAAAAGGTCTGTACACATCCACTGCTGCTCAGATCGTATGTTGATAAGTACCTCCCGGTGATTTTCAGATCTCCATCTCAGGCATGGGCGGGTGATTACCTCTGTCTGCCTGGCAATACAAAGCACTAATCTGTCTTAAAATAAAGGCCCTGAAGAACGTGCGTGATAGCAAGTGGTGGATCACCATTGCATACCACAGTATTCTTATGAGGGCCTGCATCCAGGTCGCGTAACACAGGTATGTATTATTTATAGCCGCCTCTCTGTATGATTACCTTCAGTTAACTTGAAGCCTCTTTAAAACAAAGGTTGCTCTAGTCCTGCTTGCCATTGGTGTGAGGCCCTCCTCGTTCCTGCTCTCCCCCACTGGTATAAGCAGACATAGCAGCCCTCGGTCTAATTAGCTGTCTTTAAGGCAGGACTAAGTGGGCTCAGTGGGGGGAAGAGGCTTTCTTGGGCTCCTTCAAGCCTCTCCTTGGAGCTGGCAGGCAGAGCGCACGCGGCCTCCAAGAGGCATTGCAAACTTGCTGACATTATGTCCACGGGTTATCATTACCATCTTTTTTTTTTAAAAACCTGATCGATCGCTCCTGACCACAATGATGCTTCAGGGCATCTCTCTCTCTGCTGGGGAGTGATTGACCATTGGGTATCATTAAAGAGACGTGGTGAGGGGAGGGAGGTGAGGGTGAGACGGGGGATGCTGCGGTAACAACACCAGCTCCAGCTCCTCCTTGTGCGCCTCTCCCTCCTGGACGCTGCTGACCTTTCACTCAGGAGCCAGCTGGAGCCAAGAGAGACTTAATTGAATGGCTTTCTCAGATTTGTTTGGGGTTTTGGTGACGGAGGAGGAGGATGCAGCACTGAGAAGGGAGAAGTGGGGGGAGAGGAAGGGAAATGAAAAAAAGGGAGGTAAAAAAAAAAAAAAAGGAAAAACTTAACAAGTTTGGATGGCTTTCAAAGGCTGAAATTGTCAGCTCCTCCCAGGTCTTGCTAGGCTTTAGTTCATGCAGGGGCTTGGTGTTGGCACTGCCAGGGCTGTCCTTCCCCAGGCACAGACACCTCCACTGCAGCAGCCCTGCTGCCCTGGCTCTCCCCATAGCCCCCCAGTGCAACCAACCACAGATGAGCCAAGGCAGCCACCTTCACCCCTCCTGGGCAATGCTACGTAGGTGGATAAGGGCCATCCTAATTACCTAGGCCTCCTTGTCATCAGAGAAAGGTCTTGGGAGGGGTGAGAGAAGGAGCAAGTATCACTCTGAGAGACTGCATAAATATGCAGAAATGTATGTGTGCATTTTCTTGCTTTTTTACCAACACATTTTTGTTCAGTTTGAGTACCAAACCAGTCAGTAAACAAAAACAAAGGGGGTCCCAGCCAGAGAAGCCCATCCACTGTTCTGGTGCTTGCTCTTTTCTACTCACCTCCCATTTACTCAGGTTTTGCTCCTTTGTGACTGGGACACTGCAGCTCAGCAGCGCAACCTGCACGCCTTCTCCTCCTCCTCCTCTACTTTCCTTCCCCTTCCCATCATGTCCCCCTCAATCCAAGCTCCCCCCTTTCCATTTTAACATAACTAAAAAGGAAGGAATGGATCTCAGCTGAGTTAAATGGGTGACAAGGGAGATGGAAAGAAGGAAATTCATCCCTTCTTGTCTTTGAGAGCAATTTAATTAGACCCAGGCCCCATGTGAGCGGGTAAGGGAAAGGCTGAGGATTGGCTTGTCTGGGCTTCCTCTGAAGGCAAAAGCAGCCTTGGACACACATACAGGGAAAGGATTTTTAAAGGATCATGTAAGAAGATCAACAGATAAGCAGCTAATTTTGTGTACTTAGGGAGCAAATGAGTGCGTGCACTCCCACTGGAATAGCCAGAGTGATGGGATGAGAGGAAGAAAAATGAGGGGGAAGCAAGGAGAGATCTTAAGGTATTTCACTGTTATTGCTGATGGCCAAAATTAAGGATTTATACTGCTTGATAGGGTACTCTGGCTATAGCTTTCACAGCGACTGTGCATGTGTACATATATCTATATACATACATATATAGATATAGATTTTTCTTTATACAGCTCAGTTATTTCAAGAATTTTCATCAGAAAACCACTTTTAAACTAATTGGAGTCTGTGGAGAGGAAACCTCATTTTTGGTTCAAATGAATTTTCTGAAAATGTCATTTGATTCGGGAAATATGACTGATCTGCCCGATTTCTTGATAAGAAATGAAATGAGCCGTTGTCCTTCAGGATATCATAGACTTGAAATGGGGGATTTTATGGTTAATGCCATCAGATAGAAGTGTCCTACTTTGAAAGGAGAAGTCCATCAGCCCCAGGGAAAGGCTGAAGCCTGAATTTCATCTCTAAATCCACAGCTTCAGTTAGAGCTGGCACAGAGCAGCGATAGATTTTTTTATTTTTTTATTTCTCTGACAATATTACAAAATAAACAGCAATAAGTAACACAGTGATTAATAAGAAAAAGAAGTTAATACTTTTCCAGCTCTTCATTTTAATTCACAATTTTTTCCCTCAGTGATATGGTCAGCACTGACCACAGAGGCTAAAACTAATCCGCAGTATTACAACATCTTATGTTTTAATTATCTCACATGCTCACATAGAGTAAACCTGTATTTGGAGCTGGCTGAGTTCTTAGTGCAATACAAACAAGATGCCTTGGATGTCAGTGTACATTGTTACCTCCATTTGTCATATAGAAAAACTGAGAAAGACAAGATAAGTGACTTTCCCAAGGCCACAAAAGGAATTAGTCAAGAGAGACAAGAAAGTCCCTCAAAGTCCATGCTGGAGGGCTGGCACCATTAGTTAGTTTATCTTTTTCATAGCAGCATATATGCAAATAGAAATGGAGTCATACGGATGAAAAAATTAGATCAGGGACAAGAGAAAAGGCAAAGAGAGAAAGCCAAATAAGTGTAAGCATATGTTCAAAAAAGCTGATTCAAGCTAATATTGAAGAAGCAGGTTTTAAACAAAGAATTAAGGAGGAGCAAACTGACTGAGACTCGTGACAGATTTGTGTAGAAGATTGTTTTGCATAAAGATTGTTTGCAGAGATTTGCCAGGCCAGTTTGCCAGTTTGAATGCAAACTTTCAGGAATTGAAACATGGACTTTTAGCTCTAGCCCACCTGACCTCCTGCAAGTGTACAAGCCTTAGGTACTCAAGATGCTAACCACAAAGTTTATAAACAAAATCCTGTTGACTTTTCTAGGAGCACAAAGAGGTCTTTACAGAACAACCAGTGTTTTATGGTGTGTTAGATCCAAGGAAGAAGGTCAGGTGTTGTCACAATTTGCTCCGCAACTGCAGGATGCTACAAAAGAAAAAAAAAAAAGCTGACAGGAGGAAAGAGAAGCAAGGAAAACCCAGGTGTTCATATTCCACAGTCAAGAAATCTTTAAGGAGCAGACAGACAATATGTCTTAGTTTGATAGGGGTTATTTTACCAATATGGCATCCTTTTAGTGAAAAAATTACCAATTCCTTTACTGACACTACTAAACCAGTTTCTCTGTAGAAAAAAATCACTTCTCAATTAGTGGCGGGACAGACAGTTTCTTACATGCACAGAATGGAAGCAGCAAAATGATGTACTACTCTAACCTTTTCTTTGTTAAATGGAAACAAATGGGCCTTTCTGGGATGCATCACTGATTATTCTCAATGCCTCTTTGTATTTCAAAATAATGCCATGTTAGAACTCTAGCAGGGCTCTTGTAAGAAAGAAATCTAAAATATGCTAGAAATATTTTACTCCCTCCAGAACTACAAGAGTGGAGACTTCATGTTTTGCACCTTCTTATCAGCCATGGTCCCCCAGCAGTAACTGCAGGTATAGGTGAGACAGGACTCAGCAGTGGTCAATAGGAAGATAATCTTAGGACTGCTGCCAAAAAAGAGAGTCTGTCTTCAAGACCCTGCCTAGGGAGTCTGTGAGGCCTGGCCTGCTTCAGGTTGTCCTCCATGGCAGTTATGTCTGGGGCTGCTTTTTGCAACCATGCTGAGATAGCAGGTGCAAATAGAGTGGGGCAGATTCTTGTCTGAGCAGTGGTTTAAGAGTAGTGCATGTACAGACCTGGATTTGTCTTCTTTTCCCCTACTGGTTTTCAGCAGCTATGAAAATTCTGGATGATGTGGAAAAAAAAAAAAAATCCACATGAAAGAAAAATATTTCAGTCTCAGTCAGAATGAAATCATATTGCAATACATAACTCTGAAACTCAGGCATAAGTATTACAGATGGAAAAGAGTTATTAGGTCATCTAGGCTTGAGCAGGATTGTTCCCTACAGTATATTCCCCAGTTCTAAAACTAGTCTAGTTTTAATTGACACAGGCAATGGGCTTTCCATCATATTTCTTGTGAGACTGCTCCACTGCCTGAACTCAGTATTAAGAAATATTTCCTGATACTCATCCAAAATTTCCATTGCTTAATTTTGTTTTACACCACCAGTACCCTACTCCTTATGCTGAATTCTGCAGCATGAGGCACAAGCTACCACTACCTTTCCCCAACAAGGCATTTCTGCTTATGTTCACTGAATGCATTAATTTCATTGAGTGGATAAATGTATATGATATACAGTATTCTCTGAACACAACATACATTTGTTTTGTACAACAACTGCTGAATAAAGAGTAGGGTAAAAAGAATTACAATGGGGAGACTTTGATGTACAAATAGTTAGAAGAGCAGAAGAGGAGAACCCATAACTCAGCCTCAGATTGCACCCTCAAGAAATCATGTTGAGATTCCCAACAGGTAAACACCTTGACAAATCCTTACTAGCTTGATGAAAACAGTTCATAAAAATATCGTAAGAGCACAGATAACACATAAGATAGATAAATTTCTTTCCTTACACTTCTACAGTAGCCTGTTCAGCTGGAGATAGAATAATGTTCTACCGCATGTAGTATTAATTAGAAAGATTAAAATATATCTAACAATCTCAGGAAAAAATAAAATATAATTACATAAGAAATGTAATGTAGCAAATACCACTTCCAATCATAGCACAGCTTTTTTATCTTCAAAGTGCTGTGCAAACACCAACTAAATGAGTAATCAGTTTTCTTTTACAGATCCCTATGGAGCAGGTAAGCATTACTCCCAAATGGAGACATGGGGCCTTATCCTGAGGGGTGCTGAGTAGGCTGCTTGCCAAGACTTCAGAGGAGACTGGAAGTACATGCTCTTTGAAACCACAGTATGACAACACTGTGCATCCAGCTTTATTTCTTCTCTGTACTAGGTCAAAATCTCTGAGCTCACGGAACACAAAACACTGATCTTCTATAAGCTCACACTGCCTTATAAAATATAATGAAAATGTTTTAATAATTCAATTTTGTATTAATAGCCATTATACTAGGCTATGCATCATCTGTCCTCGTCTCTAACTTCACACTGGACCAGGTATCCACCTGCCCTCAAACATAAAGACGGTATAGGCACTGAATAAAATCTTGAGGACAATAGAAACTCTCTGTAAGATGTCCCATTCTGCTGATGCCCATAAAGAACATGCATTTGATCTATCCTGCAAGTACAAGATCTTGCAGTAGATCACACAGTGTCATTAATGACTATTAATGAGAACAGCACCAGAGCTTTAACATCACAGCCCAGGAGGAAATGGTTATGACGAAAAGAAAAAAAAAAAAAAAGCAATGTGATGCAGTGCTTAAAGCTACAGCATGACTATAAATCCACTGTGATCCAACTGATTGGTGACAGAGGAATTTGATGTACAAGATTATGTGTGTAATACAGGTTGTTGCCATTCAAGTGTGGAAGTATATCAAGGGTAGCAAAATCATCATGGATGTTACTAAACAATAAGAAGTTCCCTGTAAACACTGTACTGTTGCAGGGTAGCTAGTGGTTGACTGCCACTCCTCTTCAACTAACCGTTGTATTGATGGTTGAGTTCAAACTGTCAAGGAGTATACAGCCAGAACCCATCCTGCTACTTCTGTGTTCTGCATTTTACACTGCATGGCACAAGGTACTAGAAGCAACAAGATATTTCTACTGATATGCACTAGGGAGAGACTGAAGAGTAGGAGCAGAGACCAGATAAAAAGCAGGAGAGGTTGCTCTTTAAAATCCTTAAAGTGTTAACAGGCATTGTCCATTACATAGCTGTAGATAAGCACATAATTGCTAATTTTAAGGTATTCACGCAATTCAAACTTAGTTGCTTTAGATGCTTTGATTTTTTTTATTTTTTTTTTTTGTGGTTGAGTAGTCACTCAATTACTTGAAGTGACACTTGAGTACAAGTCTTCTGAAAACAACATGCTGTCCAAGGGAAGGTGGGAAAGTACTAGCAAGAGCAGGCATTGTTTGAAAATGTGAAGAACGGAACAAAAATTTCTAAGTCATATCAGTCTGTAACAATCTGAGGAGTAGGGATAGGTGAAATAAAGGCATGTGGGACCAAATCAAAGCCCATTTTCTTTTGTGCATTCTTACTCAACACCTACATACTTCAATGACTTCTGCTGTGAAAACTGGATAGGGGATTTCCTACCCTTTACACTCACCTGAATCACTCCTTCCATTCCTACTTTGCTGTTATCTGTGTGCTCCTAATGTCTCCTCCCTTGCCTTCCTTCCAAAATGTAGTGTTCTTCTCACCCTCTGTGAGCTGGTCTGTCTCATTCCCCTGGATTAAGAGCCATTGTAGGGACATTGGTTTTCCAATGAGCCAGCATAAAGGAAGTAGCAATTCACCTGCAAAGGACAGGTGAGAAGTTGGAGGAACAAGGGAAACTGGGAGCTGTAAGATCCTGATGATGGAAAAAGACTCTCAGACTCAACCACATAATGTGATTTCTTCCTCAGTTTCATTTCCGCCCCCTTTGTTTTAATCTCCAATACTGATTTTGCCTTTACGTCTTATATCAGTGAAAAGTTAATTAGAAATACTGGGGCAAATAGAGCTATGCTATAGATAGATAGACTGTTCATGCTGTACTTCAGTGATCCCTACAGACAGTGTAGACACTCCTGAAACCTGTGTATTAATTTGTAAAAAGCTTTGGGATCGTTAAAAAAACCACCACCAACAACAGCAACAACAAAAACCCAAAAAAACTTGATGAAATAACCTTTAGTTTATTTCAGAAAATGAATCTTTGAGTACACTGATAAAAAGAGTAAAGTTACAAACTTCCAGAATTATACACTGAATCCTGGAGCCTAGTTTACAGAAAAGCAATGATCCACACTAGCATTTTATCCAGGTACTTAACTTTTACAAGTATATAACATTCTTAATTTTTAAAAAGGCAGAAAGAAGACTCAATATAAATCCAAATGTGACAGAATGAGTTTACCACTTATTAAAAAATCTAAAACTGGAGAGTTACAGCAGAATTCTAAATTGCTGGCATCAGCAAAAGGAAAAGAAAAAATACCTAAAATGCCCTGTTCAGTCAAAAATATAAAAATGACATATAGACTACCTATCTTTATCTTTTTTGTGGCCAACTCACAATGTAACTTGGGAAGAAAGACTCACACAAAAAATGCACTTGCACTGTTTCTCCTGTCCCTCCTCCATGTGAGTGATGCAAAGAGCACTGCTTGGTCTCACAGGTAATTTTCCCACTTATGAGATATTCACTAAACCATCCACAACTACCAGCCCTGAAAGGACTTTGCAGTACAACTGGAAATTCAAGTATTGCACACCTTGAAAATAATGAAATATACAGAGAGGTGGATGAGATTGAAAAGGTGAAGTATGGATCCCAGGCTGAATGACAGCCTCTGGAATCTCTCTTTTTCCTTGCTGGACCTGTTAAATCTGCAGTTACTGGCAGCCTCAGGGAGGACAGGGCACCTTAGCATGTGTCCCTGTCAGGATCAATAGAGCAAGGGATTGAGTACCCCCTTTTGGATGCCTGGAGCAACCTGTGACCAAGCCAGGGGAAAAAATAAGGGAAAGAATGCATTTAACTTATCTTATAAAGAACATATTTTCAAAAATCTAATCTAAGGATCTGAGTAGCTTCAGGGTTTTGTTTATATTTTTCATTTAGGAGTCTCCCTTGGGTCTTTTCTTTGCCAGGAGCACAGTGGGCAAAATCAGGATCTTTGGCTTCCCCCATGTGCTCAAGAACTCTGTGGATAATTTAAGCTTTCCTACTGCAGTAAACCAGAAAGATCATAAAATAAATACAGTAATACTTTGCACTCATTTCAGAGGAGGCTTCTGCTTCACAAAAACTGTTTTGTGAAACATCTCTTAGAAGTAGGTAAGTGTTGTTTTCCCATTGCACAGATGTGAAATGGAGATGCAGAATGTGTCAAGACCATCTAAGTCACTGAGGACCATTCTTCAAAATAATAATTTTGTTTATTTTGAAGTCATGATTAATTCACATTTATGTGACACGTCACCTTGGCCTTGGTATGCTTAAAACAGCAATGCCTAAATATATGGATATAAGTGTGCAATTTCTTACTCAGTCTCACCTCTCAGTGGTGCATACCACATCCACAGTTGAAACATATACCCGTCTTTCAGCCTTTATAATGCAAAGCCCAGCATATTGTTTGAAACTCTAGTGAATATGTATCAGAACCAAGAAGATGGACTTTGTCAAACACAGATGGAGCAACAAAACCACTTGTACAATTTTAATTTGGCTCTTACCAAACAATGCAGGTTTACATCTCTGCAACAAAAGCTCCTCTAAGTCCAAATGACTTCTGAAAATAGGACAGATGCTCGTAAAAACCCATTCTAGTGTCTTTCTGATGTCGTATTCTGACAGTTTGATCAAGAATAAAATCTAGATCTTCCAAAATCCCAGTTTCTCATTTAACCAGAAGAAATTCAATCAATAGAAAGCCTCTAGGTTTATCACTTTAATCTCAGCAATCATTGCGTCAACAGCAGAAGCAGGACGCACCAAGATTTCTCTAACATGTATCTGTGAAAAGCTAGCTTGTCAAGTAGCTTTTGGTTTTCTCTTCTTCCAGATATTATATTTCATTATTAGGCAGCTAGAAAAATATATTAAACACTTTTGTTTGATTATTTTTCCATATCAGCAGCTGTTGCAGTCAGGACATATCACCCCAATGGCAGCTAGTGGGGAAGGGGATAGCTTGTATGACCTCAAAGGAAGATCCAGAAAGAAAGATATTCTTTCAAGAATGATTCAACCCGTAGACAAAACAATAGCAATAACAAGACATGGGGAAATTCCTCTCTTTCCCTTCCACATTTATTTATCCTTCTCTCTATTCAATAGTGTCCAATCTTCTGCAACAGGCAGAAGCATATAGGATGTAAAAGATAAAAAGGTTTTAAAGAAATTTAGAATATGTCAATAATCAGCTTGGTTTACTTTGTTTAATTGGTACATTCTTCATCATGATGGCTATTTTCAGGGATCTCTCCCAGGAAGCTAATTTAGCCTGAATAATGGGTACCTTAGCTTATTAGACTAATTTTCATTACTAGAGACACAGTGATATGGAACTTAAATGCCCTCTAGCCTTGTTTCAAACAAGTTTAAAATCTAAACCAGGAGAATTTAATCTGGTAGTTTAATCAAAGTTATCACACATTCAGGAACAAAAGATGTGAGATGAATATTTTTGTTACAGAGAGAAAAACAGCTGTCCCAGGTTAACTGAGTTGCATATATAAACCATAACCCAGTTTTTCAAGGCAGGATTCAACTCATCTGCCTTTAGATATCCAAATTCTAGATATTTAAGTTACTTTTCTCTACTTTCTCCAAAACCAAATGAAACAAGCAACTCAGAAACTCAATTAATTACACCATTAGATGGATGGAAAATCTAGAATATAGGAGATTAACCTCATTGGAGGTGCCTCTACAGTCATTATAAATGGAACTTAGAGGACCTTCTTAAGCCAGAGGATCCCTTAAAACACAGTAGGTTAGCTGACCTGAATTATAACTGGGAGTTGTTGATTATAGATTCTTTTTAGCAGGGTGAAAGCAATACATAGACAACAGACTAAAATGTCTGTGTTTTTAAGTGCTGTTCATTTGTTTTCCACTTTCTTATTTTTATCCACTAAAGGAGTTGACACATTGTAAAGTCCATTTTATTTTAAATAATTGTTTCTCTTTATAAGGTAATCTGATTTTAATGGTGTAACTTGTTCTCTCACTGGTTCTTGCTTTTACTCTGACTAGCTCAGCTTCCAATTCTTGTTCTTCAAGTCCATTTTCCCTTTTAGAACTAAATCTTTGCCTTTCCAGTGCTGTCTCCAAGTCCTTCCTCCTTTTCTTTATTATTCTCCTACCACTTCCTGAATGACACTCTTTTTTTTCACCACCCACTATCAAAAGCAGTCTTTCATCAGTTCATATCTGAACTGATAAGGTGATTATTTATATATGTTATTCTATCAACAGCCTGCTGGAATCAAGAAAGTTGAATTTGATTAAGATAATCTAGAAACAGAAGAGTTAGTGAAGGTAGATCTCTGTGCTGCTCTACGTTATTAAAGAGGGTTCTACTTTACAATGGATATCATAAGAAAGGGGAAGAAATGTCAAATTGTTAGAGAAAAACTATTTTTTAAAATCAAAGAGTTAGGAAGATGAATAACAGTTAATTGACTATTGCTTTAAAATGCCTGTAGGTAACCTCAAAAATTTCTCTCTTACTTCCAAAACAACACAGTTTGATGTCATTCCTACAGTGCCTCTTGAAGTAAAAAAAAAAAAAGCCAACGAAAACCAAAACAACAATTTCAGAACTACTTTTGCTTTATTACATTTTTGTTCTAGCCCACCGCCACAAAAACCACATAACACCAAGTTTCTGGCCTGTAAATTACTTTAATCTCATTCTACCATGTTGGTAGAAATCATGGTGAAAATCTCCAAAGGAAGGAAGCCTCAGCTCTTCACAAGACTCCACTTATCCTCAAACAAACAGTGGCAGGAGTGGTATCTGGTTAGCTCAGAGATTTAGGCTATGGAAAATCAAGATTACAGAATGTTGTTTCTCTTAAGGACTTCTTTCCTCCTCTTTCACTTGAACAGCTTCTTTCTTTCCCTAACACCTACTGACATCAGTAATATCTGTCTGATGACCTGTCCATATCTAACACTTTTCTGAGTTCCAGCTACACTGCTCTCTAAGGATAATCCAGCATTTAGTTTAAATGAAAAGGACTTACTGCATCACATCAGTTCCATACTCCCATTACGTCAGAAATGAGTTACCTAGACAGAAAAAGTCAGATTCAATGCTGCAATACCAGTGTAAACCTGAAATTAGTCTTCTGACTTTAATGAGGTCTTACAAGAACAACAGCAATGCAACAAAGACCAGAAACTAACTTGGAGGCAGGTTTCAAGCCTTAGTACATCATTCGGGTAACAGTGGTCTAAGATGTAGGACTTTCTGCAACCACATAAAAATTAAAGGCTATATCATAAAAAGGACATGGAGCTGTTGGAACAAGTCCAGAGGAGGGCCATGAGGATGATCAGGGGCTGGAGCACCTCCTGTATGAAGACAGGCTGAGAAAGTTGGGGCTGTTCAGCCTGGAGAAGAGAAGGTTGCATGGAGACCTCATAACAGCCTTCCAGTATCTGAAGGGGGCCTACAAAGACGATGGGGAGGGACTCTTCATTAGGGCTGTAGCGGTAAGACAAGGTGCAACAGGTTAAAACTTAAACAGGGGAAATTTAGATTGAATATAAGGAAAAAGTTCTTTACTGTAAGGGTGGTGAGGCACTGGAATGTGTTGCCCAAAGAAATTGTGAATGCTCCATCCCTGGTGGTGTTCAAGGCCAGGTTGGACAGAGCCCTGTGTGACATGGTTTAGTGTGAGTTGTCCCATGGCAGGGGGGGTTGGAACTAGATGACCTTAAGGTCCTTTCTAACCCTAACTGTTCTATAATTCTATGATTCTTTATTCCCTACAATGCAAAATGCATGACATTTGTTTCTAAATGTCTTTGTAATGAGCAGAATATTTTTATATAATTCAAGCAAACAGAAAAAACTCTCAAACATCACTTAGGTGAACATTTTTAATTGTGCAAAGACATTATGGAACAGCAAGGTGAAATATTAGAGGCATAAACTCCACTAAATGTCATTTTAAGATCGAATCCACACAGTACATTAAAAGACCATATATTCATGATTAAGGTTTACACACAAAACTGACTACCAAACAAAGAAATTGGTTCTTCAGGGATAACCACCAAACTGACTACCAAGCAAAGAAATTGGTTCTTCAGGGATACCCACCAAGGCAACTAAGGCTATAACTTGCGTTTGTACACCTTTATATATACTGCCAATCTCTCTTCTCTTCACCACTGTAGAACTACTAAAATTTAGACCAATTTTAAGATGAAAATCATGTTATATTATAAATGTAGATTACAGTTCATACCAGAAATTCACTCAGATTGATACACAACTCAGTTGAAAGATCATTTTGTATTCTTGGTTTTACGAAGAAAATTGGTGGAATGTAGTTGCTTTTTAAGTAAACTGTATTATACATCTTTGCAGATTTTAGCCCATTCACTAGTATTTATGGAAGGCATCAAACAGTCAACACTAGAATACGCACTGCTGTCTTCCCTGCAAGATTCTGTGATGCGATATTTTGATAGTTATCCAAGGAATAATTGATTAGTTTTCTGTGTTAAATCACAAATGATCAAGGTTATATGCACTGTTTTAAGCTTAGTCTTCTAAGATGTTGAAATAAGAGGTGGTGTATATTCACAATACAGACATTTATACCAGAGGCAGTTGTTTGGAATTTCCCTAGGTCAAGAGAGAAAAATAGACTCTTTAATGTTATAACTGGATGATATCATAGATGTCAGCATTGTCATAAGCCCAAACAATGTTTCTGCCTGTTGTCCACAGCAGGAAGCTTTCAGTACTTCCAAGACAGACATCTGTTTTCTAGATATCTGAAGGTAAGTGAAAGAAAGCTCATCATAAGCGCCACTCTGCTTATGGTGAATTGTAAGAGGCAGTGTCCTGTAGAAGCTGGGATAAATGCAGTCATCAATCTCACATATGCCAAGCAAGTCAGGTCTCAACAAGCTATGTGAATATCCCCCCTGTAAATCTGCCAAGTTTTACAAAGGTACATATAGTAGGTAAAAGTCAGGGAGTAAGTTTTTTGTTCCTGGCCTAGCCATTGCGCAACCATTAGGTGACTTCTGGGAAGACGCTTGATTCTCTCTGTGCTTCTGCCCCATTATCCACATTTTGTTTCTCTACCACAGAGGTGAAGAGGGAGAAGGCTATTCTTCAGTCAGCCCTTTGGAAGCTTTTGTTTCTGAAGTGAAATATATAGCAACCAAACCATGTATGTGATGCTAAGAAATATCCTGAAAGTACCAGCCCTGCAATCACTGCAGCTTGCATATATGTATCTTTCTAATTTTTAGACCCATTTCAAAATATGTGATGTCCCAGGTCAGGCCACAGCTAACTAACCACCAGACTTTCACAAATTTTGTCAGATGCATTGGGTTCTTTAGTAATGCAGTTGAGGCTAACATTGAGTAATACTGGTAATATTCAAACTATGTAGTTACACACATGTAAAGAGCCTGCATGTTAAAACAAATAAATAAATAGGTTTCTGTGCCTGTAAATTGCTGAGGATTTTTTTTTTTTTTTTTTTGCTTATTTTCTGGGATACATGCACAGCATGGTGTTTCATTGCCATCAATACCATATTGTATGCAGTGTGGAATTTAGAATGACAGCAGAATGGTTTGTGTTGAGAAAATGCTAGCTGAACTGTACTGCAGAGTCTCTGTGTTTTTCTCATTGCTAGATCTCTTTACAAGTGCCTGGAATATCTTTTTAGCCTTTTTTTTTTTTTTAAGAAGAGAATATGTTTCTTATGTAACTGGTTATTCTTTGGTCAAACAATAAGGTTGTCATTTTGTAGAAATATAGAAGGGGGAGGGGAGGGAAGGTAAACATCCAACCAATATTAGTTCTGGTGCTGGGTAATTGTACAGGGCCCTGGGCAAAAACAAAACATAGATGTGCAGTAGTCATAGCACATCTTGTCTTAACTTGTCTTTGTTAGTGTAAGTGAAAAGGTTAATGCTGTTCAATTCCGTCAACACAGGATGAGGCACAGTGGCACCTTTGAAATCTAAACTTACCCACAGTGCAATTGATGTGATTCCTGAGAGAATCACATTATTTACAAGTTAGTTTAATAATATGAATGCCAATTAACCACGTGCTGGTGTATTACATAAAAAAAAAAAAAAGAGAAGAAAACGGAGAAAAAAAAAAACGCCCAACAGATTGCTTTTAGTATGCTTATCACAGGGTAAAGCTTTGCTGCTGTCTACCAGCAGCATATGGTAAGGTCTCAGCCACCTACTAGCCATAAGGGCTTAATCCTACTAGCCAAGATAGATACCAGGGATGGATCCCTGCAAGAGTTTTGAATAACATGCATGGCAGTTCTAAGGAATAAAGCTGCCTTTAAAGCAGGATAATTGATGATGACTTAAATTCAATGCCAATTAAAAATGTCAGAGGCTGCTTCTTGACTGCCTTGCACTTTGTGTAGTCAGTTAAATTCAGAACAAAGTGTGTGCAAGAAAGCTGCCAAACCATGTCTGGCACAGATCTGGCTAGATATACATTGGGACACAGGTGTAACTCAGGGAAGAAACAAATCCTCACTTTCTAGGGCCACATCTTCATCAAGGAAAATGCCATCCAGCTCACCTTAAATTACCTACAGTAAATCAAAAGCTTTGCAATAAAAGTGAGATAAATGTTAGTACTGACTATCTGTTATTTCCTTATGAACCTCTGACTATTGCTCCTCAGTTTTCCATTTGTCTAACCAAATGCTTTTGTCTATTCTGTCCTTTGGTGCTAGCATAGTAACTCTTTATAACACAGATTAACTAATCTCAGGAAATACACAGCAAATAGGATGTAATCTCTCTTGTACACACTTTGACCTATTAACAGAACAGATTATTACAGGTTTTTTACTTACAGAGTAGTCAGCCTACAGGGCCATGTATGGCCAACTTGGAGCTCCCAGCATATCAACCAAGTGCAGGGCTATTGACTTAAAACTCTTCACTTGAACAATAGTATTCGTTTTTACCAGCTGCAGACTCCAGCAATCAAGCCCTCGACACAGACTTAGTTCTTCTGTTAGCTTCCCTGCATGTGATCCCAACAAGCAGTCCTCACATGAGAAATGTGAATAAGAGATCAATATGAAAATGTACCCTGGTATCATTTCTGCAAACTCCAGAGCTGAAAGTAACGGCCACAGCCACAGACATAGCTAGATTTCATAGGATGATTATGACATTGAATCTGCATAATGCTTCTGGCTCCATTCCCAAAACTTCTCACTGTGCTAGCTCATGCAGGGCTGGCAGAGGAATACTCCATGAGGCACAGACAATACAGAAGGCCCCTGTTCTTCTGCTCCTGTGGTGACACCTCCCTTAAAGCATCATGAGGTCATGCACACTCCAGACTGAAGTTTCGGACTACCATCTAGGGCTAAAAGACTCCTTATTCTTGTCATTTCAGAGAATTTCAGTTTTCAACATCTGAAAACATGAATATAGCAAGAAGCAGACCCAAAGCTTCAGGTAATTTTTCTATATTGTTGAGGATCAAGAGATTAAAGATTTTGTCATGTACCAGCTGTACATCTACTCTACTACCCTCAGCACCCAAAATATGATATCCTATTTCGAGATCTCTCATTTTGAGATGACCAGCTTTAGAGCAGGTCTAGAACTAGATTTCCAAATATGGTTTCAAGTACTGGAATCCTGCTAAATTTTTTCAAATCAAAGGTATCTTGAATTAAGCACTTAAAACAGGGGAATAAACCCAAACTCACACCCCCCAAATCTCCACAAACTGAACACTTTTCATAATATATTTATTTTAATTCTACCTTTGATTACACTTCACCTGCATTTCAATCCAAAACCTTTTATTATTAACAAAACTGAGTCACACTCACGTTCTTTTCATTGAAGAGCAAAAGGTTTAATATACTGTGCCCACCTTTGTCTCTCAGCAAGCAAAAAATGGATCAATTCTATTCCACAGCAATGCTTCACCTTCCTTTATTTTGATGCTCTCCATTCACCTTTCCCTGGCCAGAGTAGTTCTTTGGACACAGCTGGAATCCATTCTTGCAGACCTACCTAAATTTCTCTTAGAGGTTACCCTACTCCAGGACAGAAAGTGGACCAACCCAGTAGGGAAGGACATGCCATATCCATAATATACATGAGCCAAATTCTTGTATTCATTTGTACAAGTAGGCAGAAAATTCAGTGTGACTAACTTCCATGAACACAGGTGTTCATGGATAAAAGCAGACCTAGCCTGCTTTTGTGTCCAAAACTATCATTTGTATATACAGTAAGGAAAATAAAGGAAACAAATTATCACATAACAATAGAAAGAAAGTGGTATTTGTATTCAATGCCAAAATAAAAATTGAAGAAAACTGAAGCATCTGCAAACAGGAAGATGTTAGAAACACCTTTCAGACTTCCAACTTCTTTGCTTAAAGAGGAGATCCGTCCTCCTATTTGCTATTGACGTCTTTCTAAAGCAACTTTAATTTCTCTTGCTATTTAATACATGTCAGAGCACTTGACAACACTCACAATCTCTATTAATCAAAGCCTCGGTAGCTGCTGCAGCCTGAGCAGGAGTATAATCCTTAAGATTCAGTCCCCCCTCAAAAGTAAAATGGTGGGAGTTTGCCTGACAACAGAGTAAACAGATTATTGTGTTATTGCTGGCTGATTGCCGGAGTTATTTTGGAGCTCCATAATTCGTTTAAAGAGATTTTTGACATTTATGAAATGACTTCTATAATCAACTGACAGTGCAATATCCTATAATTGTTCAATTAAAAATGACTACTAGTGCATTCATTTATTAGTAGAATCAGATAATTGTCTTGCCACTAAAGAGTACTTCACACTTTGAGCATCAAATGAAAATGTTTGAGTATAAATCTGTGGCACAGCAGCCAAAGTCCTGGGGATTTTTCAAGTGAAGGTGTAATTATTACAGGCCTCTGAAGTAAATATGGTTTCATGTGATAATCTTTAAATGGATTGCATGTGTCTTACAAGCCACACTTCTGCATAAACTGTCACATCTGGCAGAATGGACACGAACAGGTTTTAAGTGGCAGGTGAGACTGCTGTGATTTAAAACAGGGTCAGCTTAAAACTTGGCAACTAAATCATGGAGCTGATATTCCTTCCATCTACTCCTCCTGTTCCTGGGAGGGCACTCTTCTATCGATGGAAGGCAGCAGAGGGTAGGTGCACAGGTAAATCAGTTTCACATGGGCAATAGGACTGGGATGTGAACCCACAAGCTACACAGTGTCAGTCACAAATGCACACCTGTACCCTGTGCTCCTGGGAGCTATCAACACCTTCATAAAATATATCCAGTGATTTTTAGATATATTATTTGAAGTCCACTTGAGGTCACTCAGCATTTTGAAAAAAATTCAGAAGTCTTTCTCTTTAAAATTGAGCATTTTAACTTGCATTATCCAAACCATCTGCTAAGCAAAATCACAGATCAATTTTTCATTAAATAATAAAAAAGCTCTGTACATCAAGCAGGTAAGGATCATAGAGAAAACTGTGTAAGCAAATCACTGAAAGGCAAGCAACAGCAGCAACCACTTCACAAATATGATGTGGGGGGTTTTTTAATTATCTCTGTTTCTAAGGACAACCTTTCAGAATTCTTGGCTAAAACTCACAATTTATATTCAGATAATAATAATTAAAGAAATCCAGCACATAGTCACCAGATGGAAGATAATACTTAATTTGTGGCTGCTATAGTACACTATTTAGTAATGTCATTTCAGAGTCTCAGCTGAGCTTAAGCCCTATTCCCTTCTTCTATTCCTCCCCCACTGCACACCAGTTAGATAACAGAACATAATGTTTCTTCACCTCACACTTGAGCTTTTCTGTACTGCCTCTTCTCCAGCGATCTTCAAATGTTTTAATGAACCAATAATTAATGAGTTATTTCTTATACCGTGACTTAGCCAAGTGTTACTTTCTCTCTGTTATGCAGGGAGAAAGCCATACAGAGGAGGAATTACTGCCAAATTTTTCGCTAGCAGTCCCAGGTTTAGGGGAAGCTTATCTGGCTCCCATCTAGAGATCACCAATGGGGGGGAGCATCTGGAGAACACCTCACTTTACAGCGCAGCTCCAATTGAAACCAATGGGCGGATGTAGCTGCGTGGAAGAGGGGGGGAGCCAGGCTTCAGTCTGACACCCCCTCCCTCAGCGGAACTATACAGGCAGGCTGGTGCCAACCAAGAACAGAGGAACCCGCCAGACCCAGATCTCCCCTTCTCTGTAATCACAAGCTCATCCTTTCTTCTACTTAAGGGAAAAAAAAACACACCAAACTTAAAATTAATGTGTCCTCATATTGGATCAGCTTCCCCAGACAGCTTTGCAAATGAACCATCAAGGATACGTTGCTTCATTGACTGCATTTTTCTCCCTGTTTTCTGCCTGCACTGCCCCCTTGCCCTTCCTTTTTGGTGTTGGTTGTTGTTGTTTCAAGCCCATTTTTCTGCGTGTTGTGTGGATTTTAGAAAGACTTTTGATAAAGATGGTTCTGGCAGCTGGATGATAAATATTATTTTCTTAACCTGCCTAGCTTTGTCAGCCACCTGCAACTGCAGCCTGCCACGCGTTGGAAGCAGCTCATTAACTTTCCCACAGCTTCCCAGGAGTTTTCCTTGTTTTCTTTCACCTTGGGTGTGTGCTGCCTTCTCCGCGAACAGTTAACTACCCGAGCAGGCCAAGCGGGCTTTGGCACCACAAGCATAGCACGCTTCAGGCAGCCTCCCTGCTAAGGCTCAAAATCTCTCTTAAACACATTAAGCAGCCCATTTTGGATTGATAGTGCAGTAATTATTCTGCTTCACCCTAAAAACCATCCTGGGGTAATTGGCGCAGAGGAAAATTACCCAGAGTCCTCTGCCACCTGGTAGTTAAGGAACGAATCCAGGGAAAGATAAGTGAAGCAGGGAAAAAATCGGCACTTATTTGATTTTAATCTCACCACTTTGCAAGCATTTAAATTGCCTTAATCAGGTGGCTGGCTCCCAGCCTAGCTGGTAATCTGTTATCAAATTTGAAACTAGATTTTTTAAAATGTCAGTGTAGGCTGAGAATTGAAGTCTATTAACAGTTATGAGCCTCCCTCCTAAACTTCCATAATCTATGTATTAATGATCCCTCTTACAAAGCTGTCAAATATTACTTTATTATAACTATATATGAGTAACATCAGTGTAAAAGCAGGATTTAATTATTTATTTTTTAAAGATGGGAGGGGGGGAAACACCAAACCCCATACACATACACAATGCCAACATTCTTAACACTGAAACCTGATTTTTCCAAGGCAATAACTTGAGTGTATGGAATAACCTTGATAAATGTAATTGAATTTTTCTGTGATAAGATTAACTAGTAGTAATTGTGAATGGGGAAGGTCTGACCCACTACAAATGAGATGTATGACGAGCTGAAAATAATCAATTTTTTTCTTTCTCTTTCTCTCCTCCTCCTATCCCTGTCTCTCCACGATTAAAAAAAAAAAAAAAAAGAAAAAAAAAAAAAAAAGAAACCCCCCCCAAAAACCCAAACAACAAAAAACCCAAACCTGAAATAACAATTTTGGGCCTGGCAAGATGAAGCATTTATGTCTAAAATGTTTTTATATGTGCTGATTATCTGCTATCTTAGTGTGTCTAATTGTGCTGAGCTCAGTTTAAAATGAGATCAACACATTTAAACCCCAGAAGGCTTAATTAAGGGAGGGACTTAATGCTTTACAAAAAAGGGGAATTTACGTCTTTTGAGAAATGTAGTATAAATTCTACCTGAAACTTCCCTGACTAGAGTTCTCCAAAATTTTCTAATTTATTGAACTGCTTTTAAAAAGCAAACACAGAAGGCAGAACTTTAGAACTCTTAATTGCTAGTAGTGGTTGAGAGCTGCAATTTACTTTCATGTTTACTACTTCTTGGTTTTGGTTCCACATGCTCTTGTTTCAAGCTGTCCTGATCAAGCAAGCACAAATACAATAAATAGGACAAGCTTGAAAATTCCAGCATTTAAACTCTTAAAAAGAACAAGCAGCTATGTGCTTTTCAGAGTAGAAGATGCCTCCCCATTGCAAGGAAAAACACATATGAAAATTCAGACAAAGCACTCCCCATTTGTTTCCATTAAGTAGACAAACTATTGCAATGGAAATTTAAATAGGGTGATTGGGAGGATTAATTCTTTTTAGTTATGTGATAAAAGTCAATCAAGTATTCTTTGAAAATAATGCCATAGTTCATTATTTTTTTCTTCCTCCCTCATTATCCTGTAACTCTGACCATTGAACTTTAGTGCTGTAGATCAAGCTAAAACACCACTGACAACTGGGTAATCATATTCTCTTCATTGAATCCTGTGTAGGTTCTGTGAAAGACTCTTCAGAAACATAAAATCTACCAACAATGAAATTAATCACAAAGTACAAAAGAAAAGCAGCTGGCATCCAACTACTGAATAATGCAAAATGTGCAGATTTAAATTACATGTCACCGTTAATGTATACAATATATCTATATCTACACACACACACAGTTGTGCTATAATCAGTAAATAATTTTTCACTGTCTACAAAAATAAGTATTTTAATTCAGAAATAGTATATAGTGAAATTGTATCAAAATTAAACACAAGATGAGTTCATCATGATTAATGTTACTGCAGTAAATACCAGAAGGAATTGAGCTCAATAGCAACGGTTGCAATTTAAAAGGAGTGTTGTTTTTTATGTTTTCTTTTTCTTTAAATAAAAGCTTTTATATGTGAGAAAGTTGTACGCAAAACCAGTAAAAATCTATGTCAATATTTCTGCATATTCTATGCCTCTAATTAGTCAACAGAATCAAATACAATAAGGAAAGAAAGACGTTTGCTTCATTTATGTGCTCATTAGAACATGGATTATTTATAAAGGAGCTACCTGGAAAACTATAGGAGAAAATGACTTGTAAAGTCACTATTTTCATGCAATGCTGTGAGTAAATTATAGTCCTGAAAGCTGGCATTATATTTCTTTTATTAAGTAAAAAACTTTAAAAAAAAAAAAAATTAAAGAGAAAATTTGAGTCTATTATCTACTTGGCTTGAATTCTGAAGTTTGCTAACTGTAAGCGGCACAGCCATACATACTTAAGAGCAAACAAGAACCCAGTGTACTTTATTTCTCAGCTTTTGACAACCTTTATTATTTCATTTATCTGCTATTCATAGTGAAATGTAAACATCTCACTTCCCAGTGTGATCCTCATATCAACAGTGGGTCAGTTTAAAATATTGGGAATCAATATGTTATAAAACATCAGTCAGTACTAAAAAGACAGAGCTAAAGCAAATTCATTGAATGTCAAATAAAAATAAACAAACATGGTCAGATTAAAAAAAATGTAGCAAGATCATAAATAATAAGGCAAGACATTAGAAATACATATTTCTAAAACAATGACTTGGGAGGGTAGATGTCTCTACATTAAATTCTAAGCCACTTAGAACAAGAAAGATGACAAATTTTGGGTAGGCACAGAGAAAATAAGTGGTTTTCAATGAATCTCTTATTTAATAGAAAACTTGCATGGTAATAGCTCTCATTGCTGTTATGGCAGTGGTGAGAATAGGTAATATGGATATAGAAAACTTGGTTCAGATTTTTGTTTTGATTTTTTGGACTACATGTTTCAGACTACTGTAGATGCAGGGGACAGCATTTACAATTTAGACAAGGCATCATGGACATCTTGTAACACAAGCTTGATATAAATGAACCAGGCCTCCTGCTGTTCTTTCCCCTTCACAGGCCTCAGTCTAGTCAATGGTAAGCCCATAAGCAGAACTGGTCTAAAACAATTTCTGTGACAGAGCCATTTCCCAATGCAAAAAGTAATTTCATGTTTAAAAAAAATGTCAGAAAAGTGCTAGTTTAAAATATTGTTAGTTTGATTTTGTAACCAGGGAAGTCCATACTGATACTTCCATCACTGAGGTGATTAATTTCAGAGATAAAAATAATTTGTTTAGATAACATGAGTTAGATTTTTTGACAATTTCACATTATGCCAAACATGTCAGTGCAACAGCAGATATTTAGAGAGATTCTATGAGATAAATGCATTTATACACTGTACGTTGCATGGCAATGTTTTGCCATGAGCAAAATTAACTGACCAGAAATTATGCAAATTAAATATTTTTTTTTTGTTAAAAATCCTAAATGTATCAATTTCCCATCAAACATAAATGCTTTTTCTGACCAGCCATGCTTATAAATATAACATATGTTTTTTTTTCTTATTCTCAACTGTCAAATTTTAAAACAGGTAGGTAAAATAAACTGGGGAAAAAAAATATATTGAAGCTTTGAAACATAGGTGGATTTACAGAAAGGATGAAGACAGGTAAGGAAGAGGAAAAAGACAAGGAAGCATGAAAAGGGAAGATCTGGCATCCAAGGGACTGGATTAGGTCTTTGTCTACTTTACAGACTATAAAATATCACTTTATTATGACCTTCCTTAGCATAAAAGTCTGCTGGCTCCACCAAACATTGTTCTAATGATTCATTTTATCAATGCAGAATGAAGCACACCAAAAATGTGAAGCCCCTTATTTTTGCAACTTCTGTGAAACACTGGTCTGCATCTCTTCATTCAGCCTTAAACATTTGGTTGTAACTTATTATAAAGTTTTAAAAATTTTTTTGTTGGTTGGTTTGAGAAATTTTCACTTAAGGATAACTTTTAAAGAGCCAATTTGAAATGAGAAGCTTCTTTTTTAAATGAAAACGTATATCCTTTCTGAAATGAGACTTTACACCACAGGAACCACAATGTTTTCAAATCTTCCTAGTCCCTCTCCCAAAATTTCACATCTCAGTTTGTCAGATGCTATTCAAATTTTTAAATAGATTTGCAGCATTCATTTCCTCCCCTATAATGACGTTCCCAGCCATTTTGGCAAGTACATTATTGTTTACACATATACTGTCCAACAATCCAATCACCCTGTGATTTCATGGGAACCCAGGTGTTGGGAATTTATCATCACTGCTCACAGCCTTCCCATAGACCCTCACATGCACTACCTGACAGGCAGAAAGTACCATAACACCAGGCCAGGAGCAGGGGCTGGAAATACAGAGGCCCAGTGGAGGCAAAAGTAACAATGATAGTACAGAAAGTGCAGATCATCCTTCGCTGGAATGATCCTGCACCTCCTCTCATCCCTTTTGTTGGAAGCCTACAAAAACCAGCAGCTCAATAATTGTGTCACCTTAGGACACTCATTTGTTTGGTTACTTTCTTCTTCTGTCGCTTGCTGTAACGCCTTTTCCTCTGCTCAAAGTCTTTGCACAGGGCTAAAGCTCAGTCCAGCCAGCACACTCCTGGCAAGTAACAATGCAGTTTACAGAAGTAAAATTCACAGAAGTCAGGGACAGTACAGAAATCTTTTCTACACAAGGTTAGGCCTTCAGCCATGCTGTGGTCTCTTGCTTGATTTCAGGGTCATGTAGGGCACTTCTGGCCCTGGCTTTCAGACCATCATTCCTACCCCTAGCCCCTGAAGCAAAGAACCTGCTTATCCTATCCCCACCTGCTCTGTGGTACTGCAGAATGGAGGAGGTACAATCTGTTGGGGCTCTCATTCATTCTGTGCCACAAAATCAGCCAGAAAGCATCTTGTGTTTCTTCAATTACAGTAGATCTGTTCTTTCTGGTTTAATTCCTTCTCTCATCAATTCTGACAGTTTTGGATTTGGGCTTTTTCCAGAGGAGAAGGGGTGGTGATGTGGTGAAGATAGGGAGTCTGTTTACAGCTTGATGAGTCAAACCCTGTAATATCATTACAGTCCTATGCTTTCATATCATGCCCACAGTGCATTGATGTCCCCATTGAGTACTCAATCTTATTTATTGCCAGTCTTAGCATGGTATCTTTTCTACACAGAGGATTTAAACCTGATACCAACTGGCATCTAAACACACAAACATGAAACAGACATGTTCTGGTATTTTTCCTCACTTAAAGACTTTTTTAAAGAGATTTTTGAAATAACAGTAAACACCAGTCTGGTAGAATGGTATGTACTTGAAATTTCACTGTCAGAGAGATGGTACTTGCTAGCTTCTATTCTAGGACCTACCTGAGGTGTTGGCTCTGCTTAGGTTTGACCTGAGAAGTCACAGATTGCAAAGCAGCAGCTCCACCACTTGAAATGTGAAAGAATCTTTTTTCGAGAGACAAAAATGATAAAAATGAAATCATCTTTCAGGTTTCCTGACACTAGAGGGCAAGCCCATTTTAGGTAATGCTGTATTTGGTGGAGAATCTAGAAATACATTTCCTTACTAGTGAATAAACTGTGCCAACTCTCAGTCACTTGCCTCTCCTCATGGACTCCTCTGGCTTCTGAGGTAGAACAGCTATGCTCAAGATGGTGAAACTAAGAGGGCTGAAGAGAGCAGTCATCAAACCCTAGACCATAAGTCGTTGCTCTCAGTGCCTATAAGGAAGGCACTAATATTAGTGGTGGATAATGATCAGCTTCAATAATAAGGGTATTTTCCTTACATGTACAGATTTTATTATTTTAATATTCTAGACTTCTGGTGCTTGTTATAAGAATATTGATTGCCCAGTGTAAGCAAGATGGATATAGGATGGAGAGATGTGAAAAAATGATGAGGTAGTACTCTCCCTCAAATTAGCACCTCATCTATTTCTACCCACTAATATGAAATGAAAGGAAAGCAGTGTTTAACTCATGTCTCTTGCTGCTTTGCAGGCTCCTCCATGCTGCCTTCCTCTTTACTAAAAATCAGACACCACAGCTCATTAAGCCGGACTTTGAAAGATAATAAAGCTTATAGACTCCTTCACTTCTCTGAGGTTAACATTTCTTTAATAGAAGACAATGGTCTTGTGGTTAAGCCACAAACTCAGTACCAGGGGACCTTGGTTACAATCCATTACACATACAGACTTTGGAAAGCCATATTACTTGTCTTGCCTTAACTACATTTCAAAGACAAGGGACAAGTAAGTTTCCTATTCTACTGGGATAGCACAAGGATAATCAAGACAAGAATGGATCCTGTACATCTTTCAAGGACAGCTGCTTGAAATGAAGGGTCTGTGTCCAACCCAGGACCCACTACTTTGGTGGTAGTTAAAGTTAAAAAAAATCATAAATCAGCTTCTTTCAAATGAAATTGCAAATGAGTATGATAGCAGGTATTAGAAGAATTTATATTGAGCATAAAAAATCAAGCATCTATTTTTAAACTAAGTTGCAACTTTTTTCCAAATATGTGGTATGCAGGCATGCAGATATTCATTGGAAAGATCTGGGGCTCAGGAGCCTACTCTGATAAACACAACTGCAAATTTGGGGTTGGACTCAACTGCCTAGACCTGGTTTTATCATCCCTGTAGGAACCCTAAGGTATCAAAAAACCTCCCCAAATGCCAGTCTGGAATGACACAGGTCTCTGTTTTGTGCTAAGGCATATGCCATATACATGTAAGTGTCCTTCATGGTTTGTAGCACCTAAATTAGCATTAGACATTTGCATTAGGTACCTGACCCCAAGTAGAAATGTTTGGAAAATGGGTAGACATGAAAGCTTCCTAACAATTCCTATTAATGATGCAAATCAGGACAAGATTTACCCCTGAAGTTGTGATTACTGACTTCAGCTAAACTCTTCAGAATTACACATAATGCACTAATATTTATTTCATCACACCTATAAAAATTATTATCATACAGAATAACTACTTTCCATACAATAACATTTGTAAATCTTGCCTTCTTTCAAATACAACAGGCTTAGTTTCCATTTGAGTATCACAGTTTAATAGCAGAGTGCTGTAGTAGTTAAGACCTTAAAAACTGAAGAAGACACAGAACAAATGTGTGCAACTACAACACAGAACAGTAGGAGGTAATTTCACTATCTCGTTTCTGAATTGTGCAAACTACGCTGAAGAATGTTCAGTTAAGTCTCACAAAATAGTTTATCATAAATAATTACAGCTTAAATACACTTGACAAATAAACTTACAAAGCATTTGGTATAAAGCAAAATATATTAATTTGATTTTTTTTGCTTATTAATTTGAAATTTTGCTTATTCACCACCTAATTTAAAAACCCCAGCAATTTGCCATGCACTTCTTAACAGTCTTTATAGAGCAATGTGGGTTTTTTTGTAACAGAAAGACTTGAAAGGATGTGAATGTAACATAAACCTTTGTTAAAGCTCCCTTATTTGGAAATAACTTGACTTATAACAGACTTCTTTTTAACCAAATAGCAAATATTTGGAATCTGGCAGTGCATTTGGCACTGTGGGTTTTAGACCGATATAGTTTAAAACGGTAGTAGTGCTGTCATATCTGAGACAAGCTTTGCAGAAGGAATTGATCAGTGTATCAACAGATGTGTTGGTATTCTTTCTGGTTCAATATAATTTCCTCCAACTTTGTCACTCAGTTTAAGAAAAGATATCACCATTGCTGTAAAATTTGTGGAGTTAAAAAAAAAAAAAAGTAAAAATCAGACGTTTGCAAAGACATGATGAATAAAGCTTCCATACACTACTAGTTATGGGATGCCAGGATAATTTGTGCATTCCAGGCTAATGATGGTACTCTCCATCTCTCTTGTTTAGAGTGCAATGCCTCTCTTTTATCATGTTATGTATTGCTGCTGTTTAGAAATATTAATTCATTATAATGTCTCACCCAGAAAGCCTTTTTCAGTAAGCAATGCCTACTCCCTACACAGAGTTACTGCGAAGTCAATGTGATGGTTCTGGACTATTAAAGATATTTCTTTACTGAAGTAGTATATTAGTATATAGTCTATAGGAGTAGCTTCAAGCCATTACAGAAAAGAAAAAAAAAAAGACTTTTAGTAACCGTACCATTTGTATATTGCTCTACTGTATCCTTTTATCTGAAGAACAATTCATTTAAGGTAAACCACACACTCATTTAAGGGGAGAGAACTGATGACCATTTGTTCCTAAGTAAATCACCAAAATGTCTTAAAAAATTGTACCATTGAAACATGTCGGAGAGAAGAAGCATGTGTGTGGACCAATATTAAACTAATATGGGGTACTGATCTTCATGATGCTTTCCATCTTCCTGTATGTCCTTTTGCACCACAGATTGCCTAACATTAGAAGCTGATTGGTTTGTTATAGGAATTACATCATTCAAATGTATTATGGGATAATAAATTCATCCAGACTAAAAAGGGGGATTAGAATGCTGAACTCCAGATCTCTTTGTGAATGTGTACTATAACAGAAAAGTACCATTCAATGTAGAAATTTATACAAGCAAGGGGATTAAAAAAAAAAAAAGTCTTCTAATATTAGGATAACTTCAGTGCTTTAATCAAAACACACAAAAGAAAAAAAAAAAAAACAGATAGCATTCCCAGATCAGTATCTATTTTAGAATTTCCACACTGAAGAAGTAAAAATTGTAAAATTCTTGTATTTTTGTAGAAATGTTGAAATTTCCCATGGAAATTCAAGATCATCTAAGGAGCCTTAATTCTTGTGCTTGACAGACAGAAATTGTGCTGAGAGTTACTTGAGACAGATTCTATTTGCAGCCTAAGGTTGCTTGCATGTACAACCTTAGATGAGGTTTTGAGATTTTTAGAGGATTTTTCTAAAATAAAAATATAAATTACACTTGACATGCTCTAGATGGTCTAGGTATCTATAAACAAAAGATAAAAGAAGCTTTTCTATCTCCTTCACAAGAAAAAAAAAAGTAAATTGTTTCTGTTTCAGACTGTCTTTTACTTTCACTAGAAATACAAGTTATTGTGAAAAATAAGTTTTCTTGCTAACTCCTTAGACACTTGATGTAATGTTCATTTCAGAGTCTGAGGTGTAGTGTTTAGTTCCATCTTCTGGCCAGATTCAAAGCAAACAATAGCTTAAACATGTAGCCATACCAGCAGTTGATAGGTCAGTCAATCAGTCTTCTGGACTCTCTTAGCTGTCTGTTTGTAACCTCAGAAGCCACCTAACTTGATACCACCCTAGCCCATACCCTCAGCCTAAAACTGCCTATAGTACCATCTGCTAAGAAAGCAGAAAGGTTGTCTCTGGCAAGAAGCCCACTTTTCTGTTGATGTGGATATGAGCTAGACAAAAGTAAATACACAACTTCATGTTCTTTTACAGAGCATTCAAAGGTCAGGAGCTTTTGGTCAACTGTAGCACCAACTGGACTTTGCTTTAGTGAAGGAAAGAGGAACTCAAGAGGCATTTCATTTACTTGTGAAGCACATCTGTGTAAATGCTGCATGCATTTTCCTTATTTCATAAGTGCTGCTTTTTACTGAAAACCTGACTTTATCTAATAATGAAAGTTGTACAGGTTGGACTAACCAGTCAGTTTTGGTCCACTTCCATTGCAATAATCAATGTAAGATAGATTTACAAACCCCTGCCAACTTGTCAAAACTCAGACAACCAAAGAACCACAAATTACAAAAATTAACATTAAAAAAAAATAGATATAATCCACACAGTGGGTAGGCAGACTATAAATACAATAACAAATGAAAACCAAACTAAACTTGTATGACAAGATGTCACACATTTTGAATGAAAGTCCTTACACCTGTTTCCCTTATACATGTAGTCTGCAATTTTTTACACTGTAATAGTCATGATATAGCTGGTAATTCAACCACATTTACATACTCTACAATTGCACTTAACCAAATCCTATTTCAGATCAATGTGCATTGGCTCTTACTGACTTTGAACATTCAAAATGCCCCCAACTGACACAGGCTGTCAGGAAAATGAAGTTCTTAAGACCTCTAAAAAGCAGATCACCTCTTCAAATACCTAAATGTGGCTACATCTGTCTGTTTCTTAATGCTCATTTCAAAAATGTATAATTTTCACTATTTTTTTTGGATGAAAACCAATACTGTTTGAAACCCAGTTCCATATTCTACATTACCCCATAGCTGGGGTAACATGGAATATCTTAAACATATTCACTGAGTTTCATTGTCAAAAATCACATTAAACAGGTGCTTAGCAATAGGTCTAAACTGTTTTTATCTGGAAAAAAAATAATTCATCAAAATGATGTTACAGGGGCAAAAGCTCCTGTATTGAAATCATGTTTCCAAACTTCACCATTTCCTGCATTATTTTGGTCAAAATTTTCTCATTTTGTGGCTTGGGGAATATGAGGAGTAGATTCCTTAATCAAGAAAACTTGTGAAAGAGACTTGTAAAAGTCATTTTCCAGCTTTTAACCAAGTTTCTGTACTTCTCCTAACATGGATATTCCACTTATTCCATTAAAGCATTACCAGAAAGAAGCATTAAGATCATCACTGATACAGTCAGAAAATTCTTGGGTTTACTCCATATACAGTGATAGTGGGTATTTTTTTTCTAATGCAACAGAAAGCAGAAATTGCAACTCTACGTATTAAAAGAACTTTATGCTACATATAATAACAGAAAGGTATTGTCAAGTAAATATTGGGCCTTAACTGCAGAAGCAGCTTGTGCAATTGCTCAATATTGTAATTGCCAGCTTTATTTTCTTATGCCTTAGCAAAAGACTGTATCATTGAGAAATTTACAATTTACACTATTTATTGAGACAGTTCCAATTCCTTTTTTATTTGTTTCCCAGAAGTACTTATTTTTTACCTCTGCTGACCAGTGCAAAATCAAGGCCACTAATGTTTATAAAATACCACATTATTGTTAGATATTGAATCCAAATGCAAGCACTGCAGCTTCTAACAGATAGAAGCTTGATGGAATCTGTCTGGAGATTGCAGGTGTTCAGATTGCCTCGGCACCTACTCTGGTAATAGCCCCTGACACAGAAGACAGAAAAAGCTCAGCATTTTCTAAAACTTTCTGAAGCTTTGGCATTTTAACAAGAATGTAAAAATACCTCTTTTGCCTTTAATTTCCAGGTTTATTATGAGATTAATAATTATAAACTCAAAGGACATGCCGGCAGTTTCCTATTAACATTAAAGCTAGTGATATGCTGCATATATTGAACAAGAGAGGAGGGATAGCGTTGATTCAATTTTTTTAACGGCACCTTGATCTAATGTTTTATCTAGTGCATTAATAGGACACTAAATGATCAAAAAGGCTGAAGTTACTCTGGCAAAAACAAAGAATTGATCCTTAATAGTACTTCAGCAGTGTAATCTACTGCCTAGTACCTCTTGCTCTTGCATAAAACTTTTTGTCAATAAATCTCAAAATGCTTCATTAAGGAGGTAAATGCTAATATTCCTGTGCTGCACAGACACCCATAAAAGTCAGTTTAAAAACAGTGGGTTAGTGGCAGGTGTGGGACTACAACTAATTTCCCCTGAGCTGCAGAGCAGCACTCTGCCCGTTGGTAGCACTGCCTCCAAAATTCACTAGCAGTCCTGCTCAGCAAACCCAGGTCCAGTATAGACAGATGCACCTCTGCACCTCCTGAGCTCTGTGCAGAACAAACCATTCAAGTCCTTTGGGGCTGTGATGCCCAGCAGGCAGAGCAGGGCAGGCAGCTGTGCCTGGCCCCTCAGCATGGGGTGAGCCAAGCCAGGTCCTCCATTTGCTAGCCCTGACTGGGGTATGCATGGTGACCACAGCTCTACTGCTGTTAATGGGGAGGGAAGGGGATAGATTTCCTTCCTGGAGAATTCCTTACACTAAGCTCAACTACTGCAGCATGGTGCAAGGAAGGAGGGGTGAATTTCCCTCTCATTGCTTAGCTGAAAGCAATTGCTTTTCTGACTATGTTAAGAAATAAATTTTCCTCTTACTTAAAGATTCATAACCCTAAGAGGAAGTTGCTGCACATGCGCTTTTCTGCTCTGTAAACAGCACACAACAGGCTTCTGTGTAATACAGGACTTGAGATTTGGCCAAGGTCAGTAAGGTATGTGCCATACCCTAACTTTTTTCTTTAATAGATACATTATTCTATTAGATGGAAATAGTACCAGGGCAATTCACCCCCTCCTGGCTTTTCTATCTACATGTGAGCATCTTTGAGAAGTGGGATTAGAGAGAAACCTGCAGGCATATTAATAAATAAACTTCACATGCTGTTTGATATTAAGTAAACATACCGCTAAATATTTCCCTAGGGGGTTGTGATCTCATAACCCATGGACTTCTAATTTGGTTACCTGTGACATGTGGTTCTTACCCCTAGGGTTCCACAATGAATTAACTCTAAAATGCCTTTTAAAGTTTAACATACTAAGATAAAATAAAACCCTCAAACATATGTCCTTAAAAAAATTTGTCTCACTTTGCTTCATAGAAAACATGAAGTGCCATTGCTAAAAAAAAAATGAAAAAAATGATGACTATACAACTGGGGATCTTCAGGGAGGGACACGTACATGGGCCTGGTATGAGTTGAGGATAGGACCTATTCTGAAACAAGGACCTACCCATGTATCAGGTAAGCTTTCTCTCTCCCAGCAAAACCATGTTCTCTGCTATTGTAATAAAAAGAGTTTCAGTTTAGGATACATGTTTGTCCATGTATTCATGTTGTAAGTCCTTTCCCCTACATATTCATCCATTCAGTTGTTATTGTAGAGAGTAAAAATTTACCATTGAAAGCCAGTTAATAAAATATGTGTTTGTAGAGTGTTTTGTAGGTATTTTTTCTCCTTCTTAAGTTAATCTTGATTTTGCCAGAGGTGTGTATGCTTTGATCAGACAGACTGAATTTGATATTATCCAGACTATAATTTCCCATAGTGGGCAGTGAGCAGGAACTCCCATGTTTTGAGATTTTTCTCAACATCACAAGAGGCTGTGTGGAATCACAGGAAACACAATTCAGCCAGACTACCAGGTGAAACCGGACATGAGACACCCAACCTGCAAATTATTACCGAACCCTGACAATGCTGGCAACTCTGAATTCTCTGAGTTTGGTTAGCTTTTCCACCCAAAGAGCTTTTCTGAAAAGCAGTTAGATAGTAATAATTACCCTATTCTTATATGTTTTATTCGTAGTTTCCAAATTCATTTTCTTAATCTCAGTCTCCAGTATTTTCTTTCTCTAACAGAGTAGAAAAGGACTGTAAACACTCTTTACATTAATTGCAACGTAAATATGGTCAAGAATTCAAACCTACATATTTTTCTCACTTTTCACTTAAGATGATAATGACTTCAGAATGCTTAGAGATGAAGTTTTTAAGTCAGAGGGAACTGATATAATGACCTCATTGCCTTGATATAACAAAATCAATAAAACAAGGGGAACATGAAAATCATAGGTTTGGTAGTAACAATCTCTACTTACTAGAGACTGAATAGCAACTATTCTCAGGAAGAGAACCTTCATAATTACAGACCTACAGGCTTCTTATGCTCAGGAAGAGAACCTTCATAATTACAGACCTACAGGCTTCTTATGCTGACAAAGTCACCATAAGAAAAACAGTTCTGAAAAAGTCACAAACAGGGTGCTTGATCAGAGGACCATCTTTTTTACCTCCTCAAAATTGGTTTTTAAATTAATTTCATACTCAGTCTGAGCTAAAAGTTACCACACCAAAATAAGTATTCAATTTCATTTGCAAAAAAATATTCAGTGGGGTTTTTTTGGGGCTCTAAGTATATAATTTTTATATATTTTATAATGTAATCAAAAAAAAGCAAGATATTTTTCACTCTGAATATTTTATTTATTTACTTTATCCTTTTTTTAATGTAGGAAGTTGGTCAATGCCCAGCATCCCATGAATAATAGTTTCTTTGACTTGAAAGGCACTACTGTAAGGAAAACCTTTAATAGAAAGTCTTTGGGCCACCTTTTGGGAAGGCAACAGTGCAATAGAGGCTGCATTTCTTTTTCTAAAGAATTTAGGGGACACTCAGTACTACAAGCTGTATGTGCACCAAGCATTGTAATTTTATATTTTTTTCTTCCACTTTGGTGAGGCAAAGAAACTATTATCACAGTTTTTCAGATTGAAAGCTGAGGAAACAGACTTTAATTGAGATGGCCAGCAGCACACAGGACAGTCCAGGAATAGAAGCCAGATGGCCTGATTAGCCCAGTGAATTAACCAAAAGGCTCTCCTGCTCGTAGAGAGAACATACAGCTATCTCAAGATAATAAACCTTTTAATATCACATGGATTAAAATTTGGCTCTTTGTGAAGATATCTGGGTTTTCTTTCAAATTTCAGGATTCAGAAATTAAGACTCCAGACATTTTACATACGTTGCATTTAGTCTTCCTTTTATTTATTCATTTATTGATAAATTCTTGCTCTGCAAATGTAACTGAGCTTGCTTAGAAAAAAGAAAACCTGCCTAAAGCTCCAACTTCTGTCTAGCACTCTTTCTGAATTTCCTGTTTCTCAAGATGGACAGTCTTCCCAAGATGGGAGAATCATGACATGCATATCAGCAGTTTATTATTTCCTACCGCAGTCTTGTAAGAAGAGTTAAAAATTTCCTTGGAAAAAAAAACAAAAAAACAAAAACAAAAAACAAACAGATGAGATATAAATGTATACATGATAGAATCAATTTTTCTTTTAGCTAAAGGGCATGGTGTACAGCAGTGTGTGTCCTGCTGCTGAAGGGAAATTATTGGAACATCATTCTACTGCTCCATGGATGAGGACTATCAAAGAGCTGAAAGAAAGGGGTAGTTATGAGGGAGAGAAGGAGAGGACAGAAAAAAAGTTTAATTGTTTGACTTACCCCTATAGTTCTCTACAAAAGAAATCTGGTGTCTGAAAAAACACATGTAATCCATGCAGACTCATACATCCTTGACTCCAGCAGGAGAGCAGAGTTGTGCTTATGGAGAATTTGGCTGCAAAACATTTCCTCTTTTTTTTTTTTGTAAACTAACTATAGTTTGGTTTGAAAAGGTGGCAGACTAGTCTCCATGTTTTTATCTTTTCAGTGAGCCCCAGAAAGGCAGCCTGGGAGCCAGGAGTTGAAGATCAGCTTCTTTTCCATCACACACCTTATTTGCAAGAGCTGCCTACACCAACACCTGGGCAAAGCTCGTGGTTCCCAGGGCTGTGCAAGAGTAACTATAATGTGGCCAAATAAACATTTTCATTGATGCACCACAAGAGCACACTCCTATTTCACTCTGCCTCCAGATCAGTTCTGTGGTGCTGACAAGAGAAGAAAAGCACTGAAGACTTTCTTTTTTGTACTGTATAGCAGCTGCATGTCTCTGTACACATACAGAGAGCAAATATTTTGAGCTGGTTAATGTTACTTTTACACAGCCACCTTTCAGAAAAAGTGAGGATTTCAAGGCTTTGAGGACATCAGGACAAAGAGGAAGAAAAGTAGAACTGCCCTGACAGCATAAAAACATACCACATTAAATAGCTAAATTGCTACAGTTCCGAATGACATGACATACAGATCACTGTAGAAGTTTGTGAGCTTCTCTGTATTGGGAACTTTTCCCTCAGGGAAGAGGCACCATGTCATTTTGTGCATATGAATGTAAAGCATACAGTATTTGCTTCAGTATATTTCAACTATCAATATAAAGACTTATAGACCTCTACTAGCTGAAAATGGCTGAGGGATATTTACATAGTGAAAAGTATCTAGACAAGAAGACATAAGAAGTATCTATACACTTAAGTCTGTAAACAAAAGGGTGTTCTCAAGTTGTGTGAAAATCAAGCTGTATGTATCAGAGCACAGTATTAATTGACAGCAGAGATGGGGGACAACATGAACTGTACATAAGCTACATGATATTAAAAAAAAAAAACAACAAAAAAACCCAAATGTTTCTAGGCACAGAAAATTGAGCAGACTGGTAATGGTTCACTCCATGTAGCAGAAGACACCTTTAATATTTAGAGGTCTCAACCAGGCTGAGGCTGTGCCTAAAGTGATGGCTGACAATCAAACACTGCATCATTGGCCCTAACTATCACTTCGATACACGTTAGGGACATGAGCCTGCCTTCCCTGTAAAGAATATGGTACAAAGAATATGAAGGAAACTAAGTGAAAAAGTAGAAGAGATAACTTTAATTCAATAATTTCTTTAATTTCCCATAATACAGAATGAACAAAAAAGAAATTGTTTTAATAATTTTTGTTATTCTAATTTTATTCTCAAAACAACTTCCCTCCTCCTGCGAAGGGGAAGTGGAGGAGGAGATGCTGATCTTTTCTCTCTGCTATCCAATGATAGGACTGGGGGAGGTTTAGACTTGACTTAAGGAAACATTTCTTTAATTCAGAACTGGAACAGGCTTCCTAGAGAAGTGGTCAATGCCCCAAACCTGCAAGTGTTTAACAGACATTTGAACAACACCCTTAATAATTTGCTTTAACTTTTGGTCAGTCCTGAAGTGGTTGAGCAGTTGGACTAGGTAATCATTGTAGGTCCCTTCCAACTTAAATATTGTATTCTATTATATTATATTCAAATAAATGCTCTAATTCCTTTCTACATGATTTTCTCATCAGGCTGAATACTAACTCAGCTGGAGGAATGGTAGTTAGAAGGGAAAGAGGGAAAAAGTATGGAAAAATAATTAAGTGGGAAATTATCAAACCTGAATTCTCTTTTTGTCACATTGTCCAATTCTTTCCAGTGCATAGTGGAGGTAAACTCACATTTCAACTGAATTTAGTAGACATTTGATGTGGACTTTTCTTAGTACACGCTTTGCTATTCTGTTACCCAACTTAAACCAAACAAGAAATTCAGACACTAACAGCCTTTTTAAATGGGAATTTGACAGTAACATTTTGCAGTAGACTCTTATTCCTATAAAAATATTAAATTAAAAATAAAAAAAACCCCACATGCATACACACACACAAGAAAAAATTCCCAACAAAAAAAATCCCAAACAACAAAACCAAATACCAACAGTGTGATAATGAAGTTCAAAGCCAAACTAAACTTCTTATTTTCTGGTCATCTGTAACAAGCAAGTATACAAATGACCCCTTTTCAGCATTGTGTTTCTTTCGGAGTTTTTCCAGAGACAATTCATAAGAAATAAAAATTAACGAATCTCCAAAGCTGTACTTTCTTGACTTATTACATTAGCAGGGCCTCTCATCTGATTGGGAATTTTGAGAGAATCACAGAATTCATTAGAGCAATTTACTGTGTAATGGTAGATGGCTAAGATAGATCCCTAGTAATGAGATGAACATTAATTAAATAAACTGTAGAATAGAGGTGAACTGTTTAGCCAAGTTAAAAAGCCTGGCAAACAAGCCTCACACTCCACAAGTCTGAATTCTGTTCATCAAGAGGCAGACTGGTTTATTTTTTATGGGAAGCCATGTAGCCAGCAGGTCTGGCAATGGTCACCAGCCTAAATCTGTAACAACCAGCCATACGGTTTCCCAAATGAAAGCACAAGTTCTGTTGTTGTTGTTGTTGAATTATATACCAGAAATGGAGCTCATGAGGTTACCATCTGTAGATCCAGTGAAACTAGAAAGTGAGATGACCCTCAAAAAAAATAAAACATAAGCTTCAGAATGAAATCCCCCTCCTAGCATTTGTATCTGCAGGTTGATTTAATGACCCAAATAACAAGTAACATTACAGCAGAAAACATAAAGGAAAAACTAGTATCCAACTTTCAAAACACATCTGTATGTTGCTGTTTTCCAACACCTTTTGCTTACTGCCTAAGTATCAGCCACTTTTTTGGGATCACACAAAACAAAAGAGAGACTGATTAAACCGTTATTTACTCAGTATCTGGGTTTGGTTTTAAAAGGTTCCTCCAGAGCCCCCAAGGATGGTGTTAATTTCCAGCTGTTTCCATTTTTATTTTTTTGTTTACTTCAGTCTGCTTTTCAGATGACAACTTTGCCAATATAAAAAACTCTACCTTTTTGTTCCATAAAGCCCATTTTACATTAAGCACTTGAAGGTGAAAAGAGCATACATCTGTTAGAATGAGATTATAGTACTCAGAGATTTTTCCATAGATAGGCACAAGCATAAGGTTTAATAAATAAATAAACAAAAATCTCATACACTGCAATGGAAGGTGGCTTTAAATGAGACAAGATGGCATTGGTGAAAGAACAAAGGAGATAAAAGAAGAACATGATAGTCAAAACCTTAAGGTGAGGCTAAGCAGCATAATGGGTGAATTATAACATGACAGAAGCATCTTGTGCAGTCACTTGAAAGTAAGTCATGATCCAATGACCATGCTAGTTAGATGGCTGTGAAGTTACATTTAGCCACTGCATCTTTTACTGAATTAGAAGGGGATGATGCAGGTTTAAGAGGGGTGAAGGAGAAAGACAATGCAGTAAACAAATGCTTTAAGCTTGTAAAATTGAATCAGGAAGGGAATTTCCAAGGGGCTCAGGAGGAAGCAGCAGCGAGGTTTGAAACAGTGCAGTACATCAAGGAATAGAAGAAATCTTAGCTCTCTGTACCTGTCTTCAGAAAGGCATTGATGTTTGCTGTTGTTCAATAGGATGTAGAAGGAAAAATAGGAGGAAGCTTGAGAAGAAGAAAGAGAAATTTCTTCAAATCCTACCCTGCTCCTGGAAGGGTAACTGCCATCCAGGGCTGTGGAAGCCTGAGGAACTAAAGATGTTCACAGAAGGCAGAGCAGTGGAACAAGGTATGTACCCCTGGAGACACATAGAATCATAGAATAGCTAGGGTTGGAAAGGACCTTAAGATCATCTAGTTCCAACCCCCCTGCCATGGGCAGGGACACCTCACACTAAACCATATCACCCAAGGCTCTGTCCAACATGGCCTTGAACACCACCAGGGATGAAGCATTCATGACTTCCTTGGGCAACACATTCCAGTGCCTCTCCACTCTTACACTAAAGAACTTCTTCCTTATATCCAATCTAAACTTCCCCTGTTTTGGTTTTAACTTGTTACCCCTTGTCCTCTGGCTACAATCCCTAATGAAGAGTCCCTCCCCAGCATGCTTATAGGCCCCCTTCAGATTACTGGAAGAAGGCTCCTAGCAGGTCTCCATGCAGCCTTCTCCAGGCTGAACAGCCCCAACTTTCTCAGCCTATCTTCATACAGGAGGTGCCCCAGTCCCCTGATCATCCTCCTGGCCGTTCTCTGGACTTGTTCCAATAGTTCCATGTCCTTATGTTGAGGACACGAGAACTGCACACAATACTCCAAGTGAGGTCTCACAAGAGCAGAGTAGAGGGGCAGGATCACCTCCTTCAGCCTACTGGTCACACCCTTTTTGTTGCAGCCCAGGATGGAGTTGGCTTTCTGGGCTGCAAGCACACACTGAAGCCGGCTCATGCTCATTTTCTTATTGACCAACACCCCCAAGTCCTTCTCCACAGGGCTGCTCTGAATCTCTTCTCTGACCAGCCTGTAGCTGTGCCTGGGATTGCTCCAACCCAGGTGTAGGACCTTGCACTTGGCATGGTTAAACTTCATGAGGTTGGCATCAGCCCACCTCAGAAGTGTGTCGAGGTCCCCCTGGATGGCATTCCTTCCCTCCAGTGTATCAACCAAACCACACAGCTTGGTGTCATCGGCAAACTTGCTGAGGGTGCATTCAATCCCACTGTCCATGTCAGCGATGAAGATGTTGAACAGAAGACAGGTCCCAACACCGATCCCTGAGGGACAACACTCATAACTGGTCTCCAGCTGGACATTGAGGCATTGACCACAATTCTTTGCATGCGGCCATCCAGCCAGTTCTTTATCCACTGAGCGAGTGGTCCACATATCAAATTGTTGTCTCTCCAATTTAGAGACAAGGATGTCATTTGGGACAGTGTCAAACGCTTTACACAAATCCAGGTAGATTATGTCAACTGCTCTACCCCTGTCCATCAGTTCTGTAGCCCCATCATAGAAGGCCACCAAATTGGTCAGGCAGGATTTCCCCTTAGTGAAGCCATGCTGGCTGTCACCAAGCACCTTGTTGTTTTCCATGTGCCTTAGCATGCCTTCCAGGAGAATCTGCTCCAAGATTTTGCCAGGCACAGAGGTGAGACTGACTGGTCTGTAATTCCCCGGGTCATCCATTTTCCCCTTCTTGAAAATGGGGGTTATATTTCCCTTTTTTCAATCATTGGGAACTTCACATGACTCCTGTGATTTTTCAAATATGATGGCCAGCAGCTTAGCAACCTCATTCGCCATCTCCTCCAGGACCCGCAGATGGATTTCATCAGGTCCCATGGACTTGGGCACATTCAGGTTCTTCAGATGGTCTCAAAACAGATTCTCTCCTACAGTGGGCCCAAGGTCTTCATTCTCACAGTCCCTGCATCTGCCTTCCAAGACTTGGGCGGTGATGTCAGAGCATTTGCCAGTGAAGACTGAGGCAAAGAAGCCATTAAGAACCTTCAGCCTTCTCCAAATCCAGGGTATCCAGTTCTCCTGATAGCTTCCGGAGAGGGCCCACGTTGTCCCTAGTCTGTCTTTTATTCACTACATACCTATAGAATCCCTTCCTGTTATTCTTAACATCCCTAGCCAAGTTTAATTTTAACTGGGCCTTAACTTTCCTAACCTGGTCCCTAGCTTCCCGGACAACATCCCTGTACTCTTCCCCGGCCGCCTGTCCTTGCTTCCACTTTCTATAAAACTCTTTTTTCATTTGAATTTTCCTCAGGAGCTCCTTATCCACCCAAGGAGGTCTCCTGGCCCTCCTGCTGCACTTTCTTCTAGTTGGGATGCAACACTCCTGAGCTTGTAGCAGGTGATCCAAGAGTCTTGGGCCCCCCTGCCTTCTAGGGCTATATCCCATGGAACCTTACTAAGCAGGTTCCTGAAGAGGCCAAAGTCTGGTCTCTTGAAGTCCAGGGCAGTCAGCTTGCTGCACGCTCTTCTCACTGTCCTGAGGATCTCAAATTCGACCATCTTGAGATCGTTGCAACCAAGGCTGCCCTGGAGTGTCACATTTCCAACGACCCCTTCCCTGTTGGTGAGCACAAGCTCAAGCATGGCACCTCTCCTTGTCGGTTCCTCTATTACTTGCAGAAGGAAGTTGTCTTCCACACAATTGAGTAACCTCCTGGATTGCTTGTGCCGGGCCGTACCATCATTCCAACAGATGTCAGGGTGGTTGAAGTCACCCATGAAGACAACGGCCTGCAAGCATGAGGTTGTTCTTATCTGTCTGTAGAGTGCTTCATCCACAGAGTCCTCCTGATCAGACAGTCTGTAACAGATCCCCACAGTAATGTCTCCCATCACTGTTCTCCCTTTAACCCTGACCCACAAACTCTCTGTTAACTGATCACCTGTCCCCCAGTTCCTACTCTCCACCCTATAAATTCATACATATTCAGCCTATATATGCATTCAACAAGGAATTCCTTGGTAGTATAACTCATGTTAGGATTTGAAGTTCAGAATATTTTAAAACCTTAGTCAAGATAAAGTATGCTACACAGCAGGAAGTGCTTGACTTCCAGCAAGCTTGATGGTACTGACAGCCAGCAAGCTCTGACTCTTCCTTCCACAGCAAGATGTGCTCTGCTAAAGACCTTCTTTTCTAGCCCAAAAGAGAAAAAGCAACAATACTTAATTTTTCAACGCTGTCATAACTATTGCAGTGTAAGTTTCTGTAAAACAATTAACATTGCTACCATTTGGAAGACAGCCAGTTCAGCTACATGTGGTGATGTGTGTTTTATATAAAGAGTACCAAGATGCAGTAGGAAGATGTATAAGGTCAGCCAGGTAGAAAGAGACTCCGTCCAGAGCCCTGTTGATACAGAGCACAGGTGACAGAACTAAACAGTGTAGTGTAACCCTGGATGTTGGTTATGAGGCAGCTTTATTTGGAAGCTCAAGTGAGCTATTTAATGGAAATAACTTCATCAATCAAAATTAGCTGAGTGAGGGTAACAATAAAAATAAAGAGATAAACAAACCAGTTTTCCATAAGGAGGCAAGTCAACTCAAATTTTTCCTTCTGATAGAATCCAAAAATTTCTTGTCTCACAATCAAAAGAAAATATTTTATTGATCCTAATGAAGAACTTCTCTCTACTTATTTACCCAAAATATGTTTTTCTCTAAACATATTCCTGCAAGAATTTTGAGTTTCAACAGAATGGCTTTTTCTGACCAGTATAAACACATATACATATATCAGAAGACATCTTACAAAGTTAAAATTATTATTCAGTAATACTGGAGAATGGAGTCCATGTATAATGTGTCACTAGTACACCACCTCCTTCTTAGTGACATTGCTTGGAAGCAACAACAATTTTAAAGGATGGACTTAAGCAATCCCATATTAACATTTTATGCCCAAACCAGTAAATCCCAGGAAAGGTTTCACTCTCACAAGTACATTGGTTTGAAGAATTTGCAGGCAGAATTGTGAGGATAGGCCATTTCTGTGATTTGAAAAATCTCATTTGTACTCTTTATCTTTCTAGCAGTCATTTAAATCCAGCTTAAGCTTAGCATCTCCACACTGTTGTATATCGCGAGCGAACTGTGGGAGATCTTTGCTGGCCTGCTGCTGTACAGGTGTCCACATAGCAAAATTGTTAACTGTGCAGGCAAGAGTGGCAGAGGTGCCAGTGGCTATCCTGTCTCTCAGAGGTCTGTCCAGAGAAGACTGAGACACCAAGCTGCAAGAGGAAACTTATTCTGACATTGCTTGTTCTGTGGATAAATAGAGGGCTCCAGAGTTGTCAATACAGCACTTTTTGCTACCACTCGATTCAGTACAAAATAAATGAGGATATTTTCCTCTTGCAGCATGTATTAAATCCCATTAGCATTAATGAGAGCTACACGTGAGTTTGGCAGGAAGCATACACAAAGTGCAGAGCAGACAGTTTGCAAATTCTCAGCCCTCTCACATATTTCAGCCAAGTTTCCCCTGTGAAAGCCTTACCCTTACCCCGCAAAGTCCAAAATAAAAAACGTAAATCAAATTACTTTGTGTACAGTATGTTAAGATGATGGGTTGGGGTAGGGAGGGAAGAATCCAAGGGGCTAATACACAAATAATTACTGTGCTTGCATTTAGTGAAGTGCTACCAGTTAAACTCCCAGACAGAGCTAATATAGCAGGAAAGCTTTGAGTTGGCTGAGCAACTTTTCACAGTACACTGGTAAAATAATAAATTGTGCTATGACCGATAACATTCAATAATTTGTCTGATATATTGCTACAGCCACTTTTTCTACAGTATAAAGCTCATATTTCTCTGTCATATTAGTAATTTTCATATTGCATTTCAGGCTCCGTCTTGGAGTTAGTAAGGAAAAGTACATCACAGCAGTAACAAAAGGAAGCTGACTGCTCTTTAAAATAAAAAATAGAGACAGAAAAAGAAAGAAGGAAATGTCAGGAATCTGGTTGGTTTGTTGGGGTTTTTTTAAAAACTTTCACAATACACCAAGTGATGCCTACAGGAAAAGAGGAAAAAAAAAAGACAGCAGCTGCTACAAACACTGCTTCATTACAGACCCAGCAGAGTAAAAGCTGTGGATCCATTTTGCCTTTTTCTTCCTTGATGATATCACTAAAACATTAATGGAATCCTTCCGCTCCATTGGTACAGTATGAATTTATCTACAGTACATTCTTTATTGGTTTGAGTACAGATATACTATTTTTTGTGTATGGGGAGATGGGGAAAATGGGGTTGCCTGCATCTTTTAAAGAAAATACATTTTTTATTAACTGAAAACTTAAAAAAGTTTAGTACAAAATAAACTAATATTGATATTCAGGTTAAGTTATGAGGACGAATGACAAATTAATTTGGAACTCAACTATTAAATAAACTTTTTTACTTGGCTTTAAATTATACATTAAGTCTATTAAAACTGGCAGTAGAATTCGGACTATTGTTATTATGGCTGGCAGTTCATGTTAAAATCATAACACCCGAAAGGAAAAAGAACCTTTATTTTAAAGGACATCTACCTTTGGAACTAGTTATTACAAAGAACCATAGGATGCCATTGTCCTCATTTGATTACAAAACTGCAAACATTTTAGCTATTATTACCTACTTAAAATATTATTTACTGTCATACAGAAACATGTATTGAGTAAATGGTATGATAAATCTTTCTACAACAGTGTTAGGTATGATTTTTATCATATAAAAATACTCTTTTTTAAGAACAAGGAATCATTCTATGATTCTATGATTATGATTATGTACTGTGTTATTGAAAAGTCCACGTGAAATGAAGCTATTATAGATACCAAGTAGCATCTGTCTGAGTGGAATTTTCCACCCACAATTTTATTCTGAACTTGACAACCAGGTTCCCAATTATAATTCCCTAAGTCTCTCCCCTCATCAGTACCATTTGGTTTTCAAGCACAGGGAATGATCACGCTCAGCATCACCTTACACATCCAAGAAACAGTATGAACTTAAAGCACTAAACAGATTCTGCCCTGATGTTGTGTTATGAATGAAGAAGAGAACAAGGAGCAGAAACCAAAATGCAGTCAGCACTTGCATCTAGTGGGTCCTTAGCAGCATAAACAAGGTAAGTGGGTCAAATCAACTCTTTTAGGTCAACGAGAAGAGATGCAATGATGGAAGCTAGTAGAACAAGTCCAGAGACTCTGATGTGTTGCAAAAAAGGACAAAGATTTTTACTACTAACCCTCCCAGTCAAAGTTACCATCTTCCAGACACTTCACTGATTTAGCAGACTCATCAACCCACCTTTTTGCTGACCTAGAATATGCCAAAAAATTCACACGAGAACCATGACTATTTTGGTACCCTAAATTGCCTGCTTAGCCTGTGCTTGGTAGCAGCTCTGCTCTTAGCCACACAGCTCTGGGGAGTGTTGACCCCATCACAGGGGGTTTGAGAGGGACAAGAGCTTAAATATTTTTCAATGTTTCAGGAACCTCAAATTTCCAGTATACAGGAGAAATTCAGTGACAGCGAACATCTTATTTGCTATCATACAGCCAGCATCAGTTTTCCAGGTCCTAGGTAAATCACAGCGAAACCTATCTATGCTATTGCCTAAGGAAATGGGAAGAATCAGTGTCAGAGTAGAGCTCAAAATACACAGAAACTAGCCAGTGCATGTAAATGATCACTTCAGAGGGCTAAGTCTAGTGAATGAGATCCTTCATATCCATGAATGATGCCTCAAATGTCATTGCAATGAATTGTGAAAACCACAGGTTGAAAAAGTCACAACAGGTTGATTTATTTATCCAAAAGCTTGTCTATATAAGGAGATATACTATGAGGCTTTGCTGTAAGTGCTTTAGAATAAATGGCCCATCCAAACTAACAATTGTGTTTATTAAGAATCATATAATGTGAGGACACAAAGAAAGGGGAGGGAGATGAAGGATGTTCTCTCAGAAGTTGCTAAGCCACTGTCCATTGTATTTGAAAAATCATGGCAGTCAGGTGAAGTTCCCAATGATTGAAAAAAGGGAAATATAACCCCCATTTTCAAGAAGGGGAAAATGGATGACCCGGGGAATTACAGACCAGTCAGTCTCACCTCTGTGCCTGACAAAATCTTGGAGCAGATTCTCCTGGAAGACATGCTGAGGCACATGAAAAGCAACAAGGTGCTTTGTGACAGCCAGCATGGCTTCACTAAGGGGAAATCCTGCCTGACCAATTTGGTGGCCTTCTATGATGGGGCTACAGAACTGACAGACAAGGGTAGAGCAGCTGGCGTCATCTGCCTGGACTTGTGCAAAGCGTTTGACACTGTCCCACACGACATCCTTGTCTCTAAATTGGAGAGACATCAATTTGATAGGTGGACCACTCGCTCAGTGGATAAAGAACTGGCTGGATGGCCACACACAAAGAGTTGTGGTCAATGGCTCAATGTCCGGCTGGAGACCAGTAACGAGTGGCGTCCCTCAGGGATCTGTGTTGGGACCGGTCCTGTTCAACATCTTTGTTGGTGCCATGGACAGTGGAATTGGGTGCGCCCTCAGCAAGTTTGCCGATGACACCAAGCTGTGTGGTTCGGTTGATACACTGGAGGGAAGGAATGTCATCCAGAGGGACCTTGACACGCTTGTGAGGTGGGCTGATGCCAACCTCATGAAGTTTAACCATGCCAAGTGCAAGGTCCTACACCTGGGCCGGTGCAATTCCAGGCATAGCTACAGGTTGGTCAGAGAAGAGACTCAGAGCAGCCCTGCGGAGAAGGACTTGGGGGTGTTGGTCAATGAGAAAATGAACATGAGCCAGCTTCAGTGTGCGCTTGCAGCCCAGAAAGCCAACTCTATCCTGGGCTGTATCAAAAGGAACGTGACCAGCAGGTCAAAGGAGGTGATCCTGCCCCTCTATTCTGCTCTCATGAGATCTCACTTGGAGTATTGTGTGCATTTCTGGTGTCCTCAACATAAAAAGGACATGGATCTGTTGGAAGAAGTCCAGAGGAGGGCCACGAGAATGATCAGGGGACTGGGGCACCTCCTGTATGAAGATAGGCTGAGAAAGTTGGGGCTGTTCGGCCTGGAGAAGGCTGCATGGAGACCTGCTGGCAGCCTTCCAGTATCTGAAGGGGGCCTATAAGCATGCTGGGGGGGGACTCTTCATTAGTGACTGTAGTGATAGGACAAGGGGTAACGGGCTAAAACTTAAACAGGGGAAGTTTAGATTAGATGTAAGGAGGAAGTTCTTTACTGTAAGGGTGGAGAGGCACTGGAATGTGCTGCTCAAGAAAGTCATGAATGCTTCATCCCTGGTGGTGTTCAAGGCCAGGTTGGACAGAGCCTTGGGTGATATGGTTTAGTGTGAGGTGTCCCTGCTCATGACAGGGGGGTTGGAACTAGATGATCTTAAGGTCCTTTCCAACCCTAACTATTCTATGATTCTATGATTTTATATGAGCACAGCTATGTGAACAGGTAACCTACTCTCATCTACATTACTGACAGCCTAAGTCATTTCTGGGATTGGTGACATAAAGGCATAACAACAGAAGTTAAGGAGAACTGACTGCTCTTTGCATCTAAGGATCAGCATCCCCAGATCCTCATCAACTTCCTTGCCATTCCTCAAAGTAGATGATATGATTTTCAGACTCTCAGCGGATCAACACGGATGACCCACACTGCCATATGTCAGTGTTGGTAGTTTCTAACAATCCAGTTTTATCTGGTATGCTATCACCATACAGCAACAGCTTTCAGGCCAGCTCTTATGACACCACCAAGCACTCCTGGTCAAATGGTTTACAAGAGCAACCATGGTAACTACCACTGCTTGTCTCTGCTTGTGTTTCCAAGTCCCTTTGTGAAAGACATGGAGTGAGTAGTGGCTTCAAGAGCAAGTTTTCTGGACCAGTGTTTCTCAACAAAGCTATTTCTGGGCTTGTGCAAGAAACACCAGCTGGCACTGAAGAATGATACTACAGAGATACTATGCCCAGGAACAGCTGCAGAGCTTCAGCCTGGTGTAAATATTTCCTTTGATGTCAAATATAGTCTGTAGCTTAGTCCGGAGCTGTAGCAACAGGGTATCAGCAAGAGAACTATATGAGCTGTGAGAAAAGCACAGCCATGGCCAGCCAATTACTAGCCCTGTTTACTAGCTGCGTATCTCAAAAGCTGGACTGTTAGAGCAGAGATGTAAACTGCTGTTTTAGAGCTCATTGTCTTGCACATGCCTTGCAAGTCTTGCCATTCCTTGAGAGGACAGTGACAGTATGAATTTCCCCCACGTTTATTTCCAGATCATGGACTACATTTGAGGAAAAAAGTCCTTCTGTAACCGTACTGCATGACCACCATCTACACACAGTTGATCTTGCTTGCGTTACAACTGCACACTGGTTTCTACTCCTAATCTACCAAAGTAATGAGTATAAACTCATCATTAGCAAAAGCCAGCTTAAAACACTGTGCCAATTCATCCTATATGATGCCCACCTAAATATTTAAAATTCCTGCAGGAGGACCTGCAGGATGAATTGCAACACTGACTTAAGAATAGAAATTAAAAGAATTCCAGAATTAAGCAAAAGTCAATCTGTTTTTTAAGTAGATGTGCTGTGCAAACAGCAAAAGCTTTAACTGGAAGGCAAGAGACAATTCAGCTCAGACTGATTCATAAAAATAAAGAATAAAAAAAATAACCAGCAATCAACCATCATTTCTAGCCACAGACTTTTCCTTTCTGTGGCTAGTCAGGCCAAAAGGCTAAGGAGGTTTGCCAGGCTGTGAAACTTTCACGAGCAGTTGGAAGGTGATAGCCACAGTTTTGAGAGCATCAGAGAAGAATTCATTAATTTGCAAAGTTATAATTATGTCTGTATTTTAGATTTATATCTAAAATTTCAGATCTTGTGCAGGAATGTTAAAAATTAACCTGTACTGTTAATGCATGTTTTTAATGGATTTGAAACATATTGGGAGTTAATGGTGTTAAAACTTTGTGCAATGTGTTTTCTACCTATTATTTAAATTTCTTTTTAAAGAATAAAGTTGCAGTGATAAAAATCATTATTCAGGGATTTATACTGATTAAAAAAAGTCTTACTGATAACAAACTTGCGCAGACAATCCAAGTTAATTGTTGGTTTGTTTAAAATTCAGTATGTATGTGATAACTTTTAGGTCATATAGTCACACTGTGATTCTCAAGCAACACAGAAGTAATAAGTGTTCATTTATAATCTAGTATAGTTAGCCTGTGCTCCAGCATTACGTTGGAGGGCACATAAACTTGAATAGATTAAGTAACAAGCAACTGCTTTGAGATCCCCAATATCAATAGAAGCAATGCTCGATTGAAGGGAACAAGAGAATACTGGGAAGAATTCTGTCAGATTAGTACTTGCACATTCCCAAATAACATCCTTATTATTTTTACATGTTGAGAGAGGTAGACATTTAGAGGAAAAATAAATAAGAGTTCAGAATGTCAGATGAGATTCTGAGGTTTAATTCACCCTTTTTAGGAGAAAATATCTATCAGGTGTTAGTCAATCTATGCAGATAAATTTTAAGGTTAATGTAGTGATTCCCTACAACCTTCCCTGGTGATAAGCTGTGCTTTTAAGGAAATTTTCACCACACCAATGTCTCAGCCAGGTCTTTTATCAAAGAACTCATGGCTCTCGGGCACTGCTTCACACAATAGTTGATATTGTCACTGTCACAACCACAGTATCATCAAACCTCAGAAATATTTGGGGGTGATGCCCTAAACCAAAATTCCTTCTGATTTATTTCTGGGTAGAGAATGGATGATGCATCGCCAGAAGACCTCTTTCCTTCTTTTCACCTCTATAGCATCTGTTTGAACCCAACAGTGCACAGCATTGTGGGTATAACCCTACTTGACCAACAACTTGGCCTGCCCTCGGGCTTTCTGTAGTACTAGATTTGAGCTTTCACATCTGAAGAAAAGAACAAATTCAGAACATAAGTACAACTTCAGCTGGAAGCTGAATAAAGACAGCATAGTATAAATATAAACCATGAAATAAATAGCATGCTTGCTGGATATGTAAGTTCCTAGAACACACGTCAAGTTTGAGTGCCAGAATTCAGACTGAGAAGTGATATCAATATTGCAGAGCAGAAGCGGACCTACAGGGAAGTATTATAGTTTGAATATTCTGGATACATGTGGAGATACAGCTGTGTGAATAAAATAGTACATGTTCACATAATTAAAGATTATACTACACTGTATATGCAAAAGACAATCAAATTGAGGTTCCACTGGCATCTTCAATTCTAGCACTTCCATTATATAGGTATTAGTTCAATCAATCACTGTAATTACTGCAAATACAGCAACTTAGTGTAATTTTGTAATAAAAAGCCGACTTTCAGAAGGAAAGTCTTACGTCATACAAGATTGTCAATAAAATACCCCATAGCTATGCAACTTCAGAGAAAAATCTGTGGTTTACCTTCTCCAAGGAATTATACTGTGGTAATTACCCAGAGCACTTTTCTCTTTAAGATCTCCTTCATGAAAGTATAACATCAAGGCTGAAACAAATGCTTCCTGAGCTCAGGGGAGTGCTAGCATTTCACATGGTACTGAAAGCCACCATGCTTATGCTTTCTATGGATTGAAAGCATTGTCAAGACTCATACACTCAGCTGTATTCAGTGAAACACCACCTCTATTTTCCCCTACATCTCTCAATGGTATGTAACAACTGTATTTCATGTCATCAATCTAGGTGTAATACGCTTCACTCTAGTATGATTTCTTCAGCCATTTCCTGGGCAAAGGAATTGAAAAGTCATCTTTTATAGCCTTGCTTTTATACTGATAATGCTTAGCCACAATTAAAATATAATGCTAATAGCAATCTTTGTGTATAGAACTGCCATGTATGGAAGTTGGCATGTATAGAACTGCCAACTTCTTCCACAAAATCTGAATTTGAAAGACAGTCCAGTCGAAAAGGATAACGAAACTTTTGTTAATAAAAATGAGTTGTCAGGGCTTTATGATAAGGTTTCTTATGGGACAGTATTTGTGCAGTAATGTAAACTTCATTCAGTACTCTTTAATCATTTAATGAAAGAAAATTATAATTTGACATTTGTATGTCTGTTTATTAAGGAGTAAGAATAATGCATCATAGAGAAGTAAAATACAAACTTTTAGGAAGCTTCTACCTGGCCTGATTCTCAGAGTAACACCATATACTTTACTCCTTATTTACTTTCAGATTTAAAGTATTCATCCATATGTTTCTTAATCATTAACAAAAATTCAAAACCAAACCAACATATCATACAATCCTTGGCCAAAGTGAAGCCAAAATAATACCTAAACCTTCTACATGAGCTAAGATCTCAAACTGTAAATCTTTGGTTAAGCCAAATAAAGTGCAATGTGCCCTGAAAAACTGTCACATCTAGGCAATTTTGGCACTAGTGAGAGGATTTTCCAGAAGTACAGCACTGCTCCTTGGCCACCAACTTATTGTCCCACCAGTCACTTGTTTTTATTAATATTCATAAAGATATATAATAACCTTATTTTCCCTTTATAAGCAAATGACAGATGAAGAGATAGGAAATAGTATCTTCTAGTCAACTTTTTTAGGTCCAGTCTATAAGGAATTGTCCTTGTCAGCTGTTCTCCCTCTTTTCTAGTGCAAATCTCTGTATGTGCTATAGTGCCACAAGAAACAATAAAAACAATAGAGGAAGAAGACAAGCTTTTGGTCATGAAACATACCAGAATCAAGGGAATGTTGTGCTGCATTTTCAGCTTCCACAAGAATATTTTTATAGCAGCTTTCAAAATGAAAGAAGAAAGAGGACATTGTCAACCCTGCAACAGTTGAAAAAATTGAAAACAGAGACTACATGAATAAGATCTGTTTCAAGAGGGTGAGACAGAACTTTCTTAAACTCAGAGGTAGAATTTGAGATGCAGAGTAATTTCTCTCTCTGCTTTTTCCCAGTAGCCAAACAGAAGTGGCAGAAAGGACTCATAGCTGGGAATCCAGTTTGCTAATAGCTGTTACCTGGATACAAAAAATTCCTACAATAAAGACTCCTGTTCTTGTAAAATTATCAAGGAATCTTTAACACCTGTAAGCAACTCCAATTTTCTAATTAATATGAAACATGTAACTTAAGGTAGCAAGGAGGTAAAAATGGTAAGAAACACCCAACTAGGAACAACTATGTGACAGGTAAGGATAGGGGTTCAGCTACATAAGATATGTTAATGCAGTGACTGCATGAGTACAAGTTAGACTTAATAAAGTGTGTATAGTACTACCAGCTGCTTTTTTTTAAACAAGCAGAGAACATCAAAATATCAATGACTGAAAGAAGCAATGTTTCTGAAGAGGAAATAAGAAAAAAAAATAAAATGAAAGGAAAGAAGTAAAGGTGTTTACTGAAAAGCAGAAGGTTAGGAGTCAAGCAGCTGTGTGGTGCTTTTACTTCAAAGATCAGAATTGTAGTTATATTTTAGATCTTAGGTGATATGAGTTTGACAGATTAGGTCTGGTTACTAGCTGTCAGTGAACTACATCAGAACATGGCACATACATACACAGCTTACTAGAACTAACTGTTCTCTGCTTGAGACAATTTCCCTCTGGAGCTAACATGAAGATAAATGAACTTCTATCCCCAGGGAGAAGTGTCCCTCAATGAGGCAAAACAATACACACTCATAAACATGCTACAGTGCTGCTGCTCTTCTTGACTGAAACAGGAATCTGTGTTTACCAATAGTTAGATGTGGGCACTACACAAACCAGGACATTATTGGAATGGGGGCTATGCAGGAGAGGAAACCCCTAGAAATGCCGGGTTTAGGTTTTTTCCCAATAGAAAAAAAACATAACATCTTTCTCAGCTGAAGGAATTCTTTTCTGTCTGTTGCTGACTGTTCTCAACAAAAGGCAGCATTACTTGTGAAAGTCTGACATAAGACTTTTTCTGTGAAGATAAATTATCTCACTTCCTTTCTTTTCTTTCTATAGTTTTGTCTCTTTTTCTTCATCCTTCAACCCCTCCCCTTCATGCCACTTTTCCTATTAGCCACAATTTTCTGAAGTGAAACCAGGCTTTCACCATCCTACTGATGTTTTCCCTATTACACACTAGGTCACTCCAGGATATCTTAAAATTCCCTTTCCTAAAACTGATTTCATTAGGAATAATTCTCTCACAAGTTTGCTGTTGAGCATATTTGTTAGTGCTATTTTGAAACAGAAACCACTTTAAACACAAAGCCACCAGTTCTATAGTAGTTTTAAACATGTCTTATCTAAATGACAGTGCTTTGCATCTGAAGCATTATTCATAATCAAGAAAAGTCAAAAGCTACACTAATCAGATCAAAACCCAAGAATTCTCTCTAAAACAAAGTACCATCTGCAGAAACACCTCTGAGGATCCCCCAAGAAATCCCCAGGCTCACTGAAATGTTTCTTGAATATCATCAGTATCCTTTATACTTGCAACCATCTATTGTGGATAAAACTTGAAAACCTTTCATAAGTGTGAAAATGCCACACTATCATCAAGTACAGCATGTGCTTAATATCCATATTTGCACCTATACACAGAAAACTGTTAGCAGAGATTTAGTAACTGGGTCCCTCATGAAAGCAACCTTTACAATGCTTTTCTTTCTCCAGCCACTATGGCAAGCAATGAAGGCAGCATCACATACTTGTACCACTGAAGAGGAGGAATTTACTCAGATTTGTCTCCAGGCCCTGGGAAAGTGTTAGTCTTATTTTCCAACATGTGGCAAAGTTACAATGACTCTATGTCAACAGCAGCAAAGGCTGGAGAGGCTTAAGCCCTGCTCTGCAAATTTCTAGCACAAACCTCTCTGCATCTTCCTTTCTTCCATAAGATTTTTTTGAAGTCATGTGCAATTTTTGCTGGAGAGAAAAGTGTCATTATACAAACCTCCAAGTACAGCTTTCACTACGAGGGATGCAGTTTCCAAGCAGTTATAGTAGACTTTTCCTTCTCCCTTTCCAAAATGTTTGGAGGTAAATTACAGAGATTCCCAACACAATACCTAACAATTCCTAACACAATGCAAATTAAACCCTCTCTGTAGGTCAGTTCATCTCTGTTCACTCAGGGACTACAGCAATGAGCTCTTTCCCCTCCACTGGCTCTGTTAATCTCAAAGTAAGAACAGATTGCTATGCAAACAGCCTTGGGGCAGCATTTTACCCTTTTCACCAAGAAAGCAGAAGACACTAGGGCCTGCATCAGACTGAAAGACATAAAAAAACAGATAACATCATTTTCTTACTAGACCAAATATTGCTATTTTGGTTTAACAGCTAATAGACCAAGTTTAATCAGAAAAAGATACACCATTATTTAGAATAATAGTATGTTTTAAAATCAGTTACTATGTAGCACTATAGCTAAAACCCTTCCTGTTCAGGGACCCAACCAAGTCTTCTGTTCCCAAGAAACATCTCTTGTAACCATCTTTTCATGTAATCAGATAAATACTGAAATGAGTGTGAATCCTCCTATTAATAACCATGCCATTACATTTAATTTACCATTTATACAGGACAGCAACACTCATCGTACAGCTAACGGTGATTTTCATTCTCTTTTTAGTTTGATCTAATCTTCAGCCATCTCACCTTTTCTACTAAACATCAGTACATCCGTCCTGCACTTTCATAATCTTTCATCAACTTAGACTGCAAGTACAAAATCCAGATGTTTGTGCAGATTTTCTTTGCCTTATTACAAATCCTGCCTAGGTGAAGGCTTGATTTTGACTTTCATTCTCATGGCATAACTTAGGGAAAGTTCATTACTGAAGTTTCAAATTTGGCCTGATAATTTAAACAGGTGTTGGCAGTACAAAGTTGACTTCTAATTAATAGTGAAAGCCAGAATTCAGAATAGATGAGAGAAGGAGAGTCTGAGGTTGCAGTCTGGAGAGGAGAAAGGTATGAGCACTGCAAGCACCCTACCTATGCCAGGGTTCAGGATTACCAATGGAGCTAGTTTCTTCACATTATGTGACACAGGAGTTTATATTATCCAATAAGGATACTACCCCAGGCACACAGGTGGTGGTCGCTGATTTACACAAAATTCTGTCATCCCAAAAAAGGGACGGGATTGTTTTTTTGCCTAAATAAAAACTGCTTGAAACGGCGTTGCAGCAGTGATGTTTCATTATTCTCTAAATTCAGCACCTCTGGAAAACAGTGACAGGGTTAAAGATTTTGCACCTTCTCAAACCATCAGGCCATATGCTGTTCTAGCTGTGTTACGCAAGCTTTCTGCTAATCTTATGGATGTGCAGAGCAGCTGCTTACTTCAGTCCAGGTCTGAAGAATCAACTCAACTGGGACAAAAGGAGGGTGCTAAATGCTGCTCATGTTCACATGTGAATTATTGAGTGACTTCATTCAAAACAGTCTCTTTGGGCACAGAATTTACAAGGGTGGGCTGGCAAATGCATGCGATATACACAAAACCGCTGACCTAGAAAGCCATGACAGTCGGTGGCAACAGTTTGAGGAGGAACCTTTGAAAAATTCCGTTTGAGGACAACAGGACCTGGCAGCTGTCAGCCCTGGTAGTCATGTCAGTAGGGAAAATGGCTTGGCTAGCCTTGTCAGACTCTAGCCAAGCTGTATTGGCTAACGCTCTAGCCAAACCTTTCAGCACACTGGACATAATTAATATAGAAAAGGCCCTTTGCCCTGCAGCAGCCCGAGAGGAGCTGATAGGAAGTACGGATATTGCCCTAATTTTATTCCTGGATTATTTAGTTCCATACACTTATGAAATTAGGTACCAGTTGAAGACATAAAATACACTATTTCAGTTTCTGCAGGAACTGTGAAAAAGCCCAGATTGTTTATTGGTTGATAATCACTACTGTAAAAGTATGCACAATCATTACTAAGCATTTTCTTTAGGAGCACAAATATGGTCAAGCCATAATATATAACATTATTTGCTGGAGACTGATATGAAAATTTCTGTCAACAAAAGGTTAGAAACTGGTGTTGCAACAAACCCTGCCTTTTGTAGGCATGTCTTCAGGACCTATGGGAGTATGCACCCTCTTATAAGTTGCACTCTCAGTGAGTATTCAGGTTTTAGCTTAGGCACTCAGTTAGGAATGCAGACAGGTAAATCTCTGGATTGATTCTTCAGTGAATAATTTAGAAATGTGAACCTGCCTGAAATGGTCTCAATTATTCTCAGGAGAAACCACCCCCTCTTGATCAACTACACAAAAAGCTTCTCTCATAGACACCTGCAACTAGGTGCTTGGGCCCAACTTCCTCTCACCTAATTGCAACTATCTAGCAGTGTCACTGATCTCCCTTTGTCAGCAACGGCAGGAGTTAGAAATTTTTGGATATACCTGTGTACTCATCCCTTACTGTGCACCTACTCACTGTTAAAGAAATTTGGACAATTCACTTAACTTAGACACTCAGTTCTTGGGCTTGAGATGTCAGAAGTAATCCCATGTTTATGGTGTATCATGTGATGAATCCTTCACCTCCTTCGAAACACACTTTCTTTGCTAATAATAAACTGTAATAGCATTAAGATCTCACTTGCTGCAAATAATGCAAACAATTTTTCTCTCTGTCAGAAATGTGTCATTAAAATTCACCACCTTCCTCTGCACCCAGCATCTACATCTGGGCATGCTTTCCACAGAACTCCCTGCAGCAAGGTGCTGGATTGCTGGAGCTGTTGATGGTAATACAGCGCCCCATTGACTTAACTTCTGCCAAACAGCCCAGATACTGCTTTGCAGTGGTGATGGAGGGATTTGGCCTTTCTCCTGAATTCTTTCCAGGCATCCATGTAAGATACTTAGAACGGATGCTGAGGATTAGATATACATAATACCTCCAAAACGACTGAACAGAAAGGAACAGATTAACAGTAACCACATCACACTAGTGCAGACAGAAAATATTCAACCCAACAGACACAGCTAGGAATAACAGAGTGTGTGTGATTTTGGGCTAAGCAGCAACTCAGCATAAGTGTCAAAATGATTTAGATGTTCTTGATATCTAATCTTACATTGTATTGATGACATTACAGTGCAACTCTGAGCATCCAATTCTGTCTTAGCTACAGCTGTACATATTAACTTCTCTACAACAGTGTCTCTGTTCTTACGCTGCCAAGACTTGTGTCTCTTCCTAACACAACATTATGAGGGATTTCTTTTAAAAATAGCAAGTTGGACACAACAGTCTGCTAAATCAAGAAATTCTCTTTAAGAAAAGCAATAGATTTTGATCCTCTAGAGTACATAGGGGTCACGTTTTCTGGCTTTCCTCCACAGCAATGAAGAACACAAATATACATTAAAAAAGGAAAGGGGGGGGGGAGGGGGGGAATTCAGCAAGAGAAAGAAAATTAGAGTGAAATCGCTTGCCTCCAGCATCTGGCTCTTGAAGAGAAACATACGTGACTACCATTTTTTTCATTACCCTTTACTCACATGATCCTTACCACCCTCTATTAGATGGAGAGTCTCACTAGGTGATTCACAAAGCTCTCTATCTTCCAAGCATATTTAGGGCCATATAATTTTACCCTTTGATTATAAATACAGTTGTTATGTAAGGGTTTGGACACACTTACCAGGTCATCGTTTGTTTGGGGAGGCAGTGGATCTGAATTTCAAGCTGTAGTCATCCAGAAACTCTGCATGATGTTCTGCTAGTTAAGTAATGCTCAAATAAGAATGATATCAAAGTGATAAATACAAGCCTCCTTTGCTTTGCTCTTTTCATGGCCTCGGTCTACATTTTATGTCAAAAAGTACTGTGAAGTATTGTAGATGGATCTGATAATGAAAACTAAAGTTATGGCTGCTTAACGTTCCCAATTATAACCTCTGATTTTCAATCATTTATAACTTTGCCAAAAACAATGCCTCAAGCTGTTTTAAAGGAGGAGGGGTTCGGTAATTAAGTTAATCTGCTCCTGAGAGCATCAAGGAAAACTAGTCTTTAATATCATATTTAAAGAATAAAAGACAAAAATAAAAATCCAGTGATTTCTTTGAAGCATCCATACATTTCCCTGCTCCAAATCTGGCATCCATAAGCATGCAGAGGATTGTCCTAAAATAAAGGAAGTTCTTATTTCACAAAGTCATAAAGCCTTGGGGGGGGAAATTACACAAAACATTTTGAACTTAATTACAGGAGCAAGGATCACAGCCAACAGGGAACATGCCCTAAGACCATGATCCAGACGTCTGTATTTTGTCTAGCCAATGGGTGTTGCACCAAGCAGGGCAGGCTGTCCAGCAAATGAAGCGAACAGCAGATTGGAGGAAGAAGGGATGGGTTAAATAATTAAGTGCTTGAGGGGAGCAGTCTTTTAAAACAGCAAAACTCTGGAGTCTCTCTGTTCCTCTTTCCCAGCTGCTCTCTTCGCACACCGGTATGCAAATTTGTGTAAATCTATGCAAATGAGGGACCCACTGTGTTCTGTTTGCTGGGTGTTTGCTGGCAAGCTGAGATTCCTCTCCCTGTGAGACCCAGGCTGCACCACCTCTCTGCGTTCCTGATCACACACTCCATGCTCCATGTTTAGGAAGACTGGGAGAAGCTGCAGCACCATATTAGCATGGCAGGTTGTGCCAACAGGTCAAGAAAAGAGAGATGTGTGTTAATGCAAGTGGACTGTGTCTTTCCAAGACTGATATTACTCTTAGAGGTGCTCTTAGAGGTGGGGTTGACTGCCTGGCACTGGGGTATCAGACATTAGTATTTAGCAAGGCCCATATTTTCTACAGTAAGGGACTTTTTCAGACAGCCTAATTGAGTTTGTACAGGGTGTTTTTGGATATTACAGCCTCCATTTCCATACTTCCCCATGGTGGATGCAGGCTTTCTCTGGACACCTCTCAGAGTGCCTTTGACACATCCTCACACTTGGTTGTTCTGTCCCTCGCTCATCTCAACTATCTAGTGCACAAACCAGCCCTGCACAACACCACAAAACAAAAGCCACCTCTCCTTTGACTGTTGTAAAATGCCCTCACCTTTGCCACAGTGAATTCTCCTCACATGGACAGCACTGCTCCTACACACTTCGCATACATCCTCTGCAAGCAAGATGCTTGCTCCTCTCATGCTGTGACAAAATGCATCTCATGCAATATACCATTCACCTGACTTCACCACTTGCTCTTACTTTCCTCCTCACTTCCAAGTTCACAGCAAGAAAAACAACCCCAAAATCACATAGACTGGAGTTAGAACCAAGCTTAAATGAATTAATGAACAGTTCCAGGTACTCACCCCCTCTTTCCATCCGAGGGCCTCAGGCTAGGTGCTTTATGGGCATCTCCAGTCTCTGCTGTCTTCTGTTGAAAAAAAGATAGAAAAGGTATGATAACAGTAACTTGGATTTCATTTGCCCACATGATCCTGTGTGGGAATAACACCCAAGCACCTCTTTCTCCCCTCACTCAGGATCTCAGCTCCTTATCAATATAGGTATCAACACTGATCATAACTGAGATCTGCTATCTCACCTCAAATCTGAGCCCTTCCATTCTCCACCTCCACCAGCCAGGAACATCCCTCATCCCACAGCTCATTTCACCCTTGTCTCAGTGCCTGGTGCTCAATGACCCGTACTGAAATCTTCCCTCACAAGGAAGATTTCAATATGTATTTCAGGATGTTCATGTTGATTTCCTCCCTGTCCTTATCTAAATTTTTGGTATTCAGACACTGAGATTCTTGTTTGCCCTTCTGTAATTTTTATAATCTTGAGGCCTAATTGCTGTGAGCTCTCGTTTTTGGCAACATTGATAAAGGACTTGCTTCATAAAAACAAGTTTTATTCCCCTTATAGTTCTAGAAGTAGGGCAAGCATGATTTAAATGCAAGAAATACTTAGAGTAATTATTTCTTCTGGTGAACTGCAAGTAAGCATAGGAAACATCTATCTAGGTATTTATGCAAAATGGCTTGATGGAGTAGCTGAGCCACAACAAATCAAGCCAAACATTGCTTCTTTATGAATTGGACCCCTTGCTGCTTGCCTGTTTTTAGCTTTAGTCCTTTTCATTGTGCTTTTCCAAGTTTAAGAAAGTAACTAAATAATGCTTGTAGTATTTTCATCCTGATTCACAACCAGGAATCCTGGTCTTAACTATGCTAGTGTTTAATTTAATAAGTGCATTATGATTTTATTTAATTCTTTAACATCAGTGCAGCCCAGTTTTCTATTAAAATCATTAATAAACTTGGTAGAAGCAGAAGCATGAACAAGTGCTTCACCTGGGATTAGCTTTACTGCAGTTTTGGTTAGGCTTAAAATTTCTGGCATAAATAGAGGAAAACAATACACACAGACAAAAAAAAGAAATAATCAGTGGCTGAGCTATGAATGAACCAGAGATCTTTTGCAAGTTTTACAAACATTGATTCGGCTAGCGTGTTTCTTCTCTTAAGGTTTCCAGTTCTACCTTGCAGACAAGGGGGCTGGGCAGTGTAGATAAGAGCCAGACTTGAACTTTGAACCTTCCGATGCTCTGACAGGAAAACTTCATATTTTATTTCCCTTTGTTTGAGGCTCCTCTGATGAGACACTGAAGTATGTTGTGTTCTACTGTTCACCAGCCTGTCCTTTGACAATAACACCACACATACAGAAAGGTATAAATAAAACAAAGAGAAAAATTAACTTCCTGAAAGAAAAACTCCTGACTGTCCTCCCAAAATTATGTGCCAG